>NW_028249123.1:0-600000 GCF_964263255.1 Lissotriton vulgaris
AGGGTACTTACTCCGACAGCCATAAGTCATTCAGTGTAAGGTTTCTGCCAGAGGAGCCAGTGGAGGGCTCACCGGTGAAAACACAATGAACTGTCTGACTTTTTATAGGGTGGAAGAATCATCAGTGTGGCAGAAAGGGTACCCTGTCTGCCAAACTCCAAATGCAGACTGAAGTCTACAGCCCACTTAGTGTAGCCTATCTCTGCTCTATCACGTTTGTCCTAAAATAACACTTGAAATTGCCAGTCAGCTGTGAACTGTTGCTTTCGATGACACTTAACTTATATGAGCTTTTTGCCCTAACACTTTAAAAATTCATATCTCTGTTTCCCCTTGACCTATTCTAATGATTTTTGATTCTTTTCGCCTATTAAAGTATTTTCCAGATTTTTAACATGGTTTGGAACATTTTAGCGTATTGTGTTCTTTACATTATAATTGCTTGAACTTTACACATGCTTCTCTGTGAATTGCTTGTGGCTTAGCAGGGGGGAGCAAAGATTATCTCATAATTCCGTTCTGGCTCAACAAGTTTGCATTTATTGAGTTGGTAGTGGTCACCCCCTCCAAAAGTAACCAAGCAGTTTCAGAAGGGAACAAATCGCAGGAGTTCCAATGGCAGTTACTGAACAACAGTGTAAAACTACCAAATAGTTTCCTTCAATTTTTAGTCCTCGAAAAGGGCTTTGTGGCAAATGGAGTGGTGGTTATATAGTATAGGCTGGTGAATGTGAGGTCTATATTTTGACTGCTCACTGCAGTGGACACTTGTTTCAGAGTAATGTAGAGACAGTAGCAGTCTGAAATGTGGGACACATATTGGGTAGGTGTTTAATTAGTGTAAATCCCTACTCTACTACTGGACCTAGACAAGAGGTTATTATTTACCCACCACTAAACCACTTGGAGATGGAAGTGCCTTTAGTCTTTTTTTCTGTGAAACTCTGTAGTCGAGCAAAGGATAAAATACTGCTGTGGGGGGTCCAAGTTGCCCATTTCTTCCGGACAAAATATGTAATCGGTGATACACATGTAATGCAAAATAGTATTATTTTTAATAATGGGCGGCCTGTGCTCATCTCTTTCTATGTTCTTTCTCCCTCAACAACAAAACATGAACTGTACCATACATTATTGACCACAGCAGATCTGGTATAGATGTAAGCTCATATTAGTAATTTAATCCATTTCACCAGAAAGCATCTTGGCATGCTCTTAGAAATTCTCCACTATTTCTAATGTATTTCTGCAGCTGCCTTTCACTTTCACCACCTCTTTTCCCTCTCTCAGTTTGAACACAGAGTTTTTCAGTTGGTTCTGATTTTTTTACTTGCCTCTAGCTACATTTGTGTAACCAAGTTCTGCGTGTGTTCCACACTGGCTCACACATACTCATCTTTCTTATCCGCACATTTCTCATCTAATATTGGCAAAAATGCAAGCGTACATTGAACCTACGAGGCCACTCTTAAATTCCCAAACATCATATCATATGAAAGCAAAATATAGCTAACAATACCTGAGGAAATACTTCTATAAGGTGTCATTGTCTGATGGGCTTGGTAGTGCACAGGCTGGTAAAGGTGGGAGGTAACATGATGTGAAGTTTTGTTGAACATTAGACATGACATCAAGGGAGATGGTAAAGTGTTGATGGGCACAGAATCTCAGTTACAATCAGCATATTTGAATTATTTGGACAGCTCTAGAAAACGTGAGAGAAACAAATGCTTACCAATGTTGTAGAGTCATCACTTAAGGAGGAGGAAAAGTCCTGGTGGATTAAATAGCTAAATCATAAGACCAAGGGCAGGGAGGCATGGATGATGGCAGGGTAGGTGGGATGTGCTCCGAAAAACACATTCAGCAGTAGGCATGTTCAGGACAAATTGCATCTGGTGTAGCAAATTGACAGGGTAATACATGCTATCACACACTCGTTATGTGAGATATGCCGGTGACAGAAGGCAAAACAGGAAAGGACACAGCATGAGTGGGCAAGATTCAATTAATCATGTTTGCTATAGAAAGGGAAATTAGTAAGACCAGCCGACCAATGACTGCAGTCATATGGATCAGGGATTATATGTTAGATGAAATAAGGTCTTGAGGATGAATGTGTGATGACATGCAAGGTCAGATGTGTTGGCTCTGAAACTTGATGAAGTTGGTGATTTTGGATAACCATATGATTGACACAGGCATTAAGGCAGTAATGATACACTGGATATCAGAAGTGGTGGGTATGTAGATGGAATTGTCCTGTCACTCTCTATGCTCACACCAATAAGCACTTGTTGACCGTTGCATCCATGTCATATAAACACTCTTTGGAATGCTTTTGCATGAACCAAGTGTGACATGTTAAATAGGGTAATAACAGTCCACTTTAGTGTGTTTGTACAACCTCTTAGACTAATAGCATGTCCTTTAGACCACACTCTTCACAGTTTAGAGAACTCTCACCCATATTGTGTTGCAAGCTTTCATCATTAGGTTTTCCCATCCAGCACTAGAGAAATAGCCTGTGAGGCATATCCTATATTGTATCTTTTGTGTTGGCAAAAAAATAAGGCTGCCCTAAGCTTTCAGTAACTACTCTCAAGAAAACTACCCCGGAGTATGTACTTCTTTTGTTTAGAACTGTACCACTGACAACCCTAGTGTGAACTAAGACAGTACAATGGCGGGTTCATATTCTTTTATCCATGCCACCCTACCAATCAATCACCGGCTTGTAAACGGTGACTACTCATCCGTAAGGGTCTCAAGGCACTAGAAAGGGATTGCGGGGGGAGCTGTAGGTCAATGGAGGCATTTTGGTTCAGGCTAAGTTCCTGGTCTTAAGGTCCTTCCTGAATTGAGGCAGTGACAGTGATTGCCTGAGATGGAGAGACAGGATCTTCCAGGTTTTTGATGTGAGATAGGAGAAGGATTTTCCCTCAGCTGTGGTCTTACAGATATGTGGAATGGTAGCCTGGGCTAGTTGGGCGGAGAGGAGGTCTCTGGTGGGTATATGGAATATGAGGCGGTGGCTGAGGAACTCTGGTCCTGCGTCATATAGGGCTTTGTAGACATGTGTGAGGAGCTTGAAGGTGATACTTTTGTTGGCTGGGAGCCAGTGGAATTCTCTTAGGTGGCTGGTGATGTGGTTGCAGCAGGGGATGTTGAGGATGAGTTTGGCAGAGGCGTTCTGGATGTTCTGCAGTTTCTGAGGAGTTTCTGGGGGATGATGGCATAGAATGTGCTGCCGTAGTTGATTCTACTGAGGATGAGAGCTTGGGTGACCATGTTTCTGGACTCAATGGGTATCCGTTTGAAGATCTTTTGGAGCATGCATAGCATATGGAAACAGGATGATGAGATGGCGTTGATCTGGCGGCTCATGGTGAGCGAGGAGTCCATGAGATTGCTGAGGCTCCGCGCAGGGTCTGTGGGTGTGGGGGAAGATCCAGGTGATGCTGGCCACCAGAAATCACCCCCATCTTGCAGTGGAAGTAGGCTTTGAGGTTGTTGCAGAGGTCTTGGAATGGGGGAATGTCTGCTGTATCTGTGCTGAGTCTGACAAATTATTTGACCATGGCGAAAAGTTCCTTGCTGTTGAGTGCGTTGGCTTTGATCATTTCTTGTAGGGCCACTTTCTTCGCTGTTCTGATGAGGTGGTGGTGTGTGGTGACCGTGGTCTTGAAAGCTGAGTGATCTTCCGGGGTCTTGCTGCTCCTCCATCTCTTGAGCCCTACACAGTTGCGTTTTAGACTCGTAAAAGGTGGGATAGAACCAGCTGGCTTTCTCAAACTGTCATTTGCTTGGTTCAGACTTTTTCAGGGGGGCAATGTTGGTGCAGAAGGAGATCCATTGACTGAGGTTGTGTGCTGCAGTCTTGGTGTCTGTGGATGTAGGTGGAGGGGTTTCACTGACGGCGGTGGTGAGCTGCTCTTCAGTGACATTATTCCAGCTTCTATTAGGGTAGCAATGGGCGTGGTGGTGTACGGTCGGTTTGGTTATGGAAAAGTGGACGCAGCAGTGGTTAATCCACTGGAGCTAGGTGGTGTGGCTGAATGTGATATTGTCTCTGGGAGAGAAGATGGGGTTGGGCATATGTCCTCCTGAGTGTGTTGGAGAGGTGACCAGTTGTTTGAGTCAGATGGTAGCAAGGGTCTCCAGCAGAGTCAAGGTGATTTTGTTGTTGGGGTTGTCCAGGTCAAAGTTGTAATCACCGAGGAAGATGCAATCTGTGGAGGCGAGTGAGTGGGGTGAGATGAAGTTGATGATGGAATTGCTGAAGGGTGGGCGGGGTCCGTGGGGTCTGTAGATGTGTGCCACAGAGGGTGGTTTTCGGGTTGGTCTGGACCCGGAAGTGGAGTTGCTCCATGTTGGCGGTGAGGTGGAGGGTTCTTTTGTATACAATGGCAATGCTTCCAACCAATTTGTTGGTGTGGTGTTTGTCGGTGATCTTGTCCAGGATGTGGGGTTCATCCAGGTTTCGTGAAGAAGGCGATGCCGGGGTCAACGCAGTCGAGCAGGTCCCAGATATTCCATGGCATGTTTTTGAAGGGAGCATGTGTTGAGCAGTATGCAGTTGAGGTCGCCAGGTCTGGTTTTTGCCGGTTGTAGGAGGCTGGCTAGTGAGCGGTGGCAAGTAAAGGTGCGGCTGCCGTCCTGGGAGGAAAAAGGGCCTTGAGTGTCCATCAGCAATGCAATGCCCGCCAGCAGGCGGTGTGACCTTTGGTGTTGAGAGCGTGGAGGGTGCTGGTGTGGTGGATGGTCCGTGAATCAGTGTCAGTTGCTCTGGGTGCTATCCAGGAATGATATGATCATATTCACGAGAACAACTATAAGTTCAAGTTCAATTTTTTTTTATAGCACACTACTCACCCAGAGGGTCTCAAGGCGCTTGAGGGAGGGGGGTACTTTACTTATCGAATATCCAAGTTTTTAGTTGCTTTCTGAAGGAGAGGTGGTTCTGTGTAAGGCGGAGGTGGGTGGGAAGAGAATTCCAGGTTTTGGCTGCTAAGTAGGAGAAGGATCTTCCCCCCATGGTGGATCTATGGATGCGCGGAATTGCGGCGAGGGCTTGATTGGACGTTCGTAGTTGGCGGGTGGGGGTGTAGAAGGACAGTCGCTTGTTGAGGCATTCGGGCCCTAGGTCGTAGAGGGCTTTGTGCGCGTGGGTGAGGAGACGGAACGTTATTCTCTTGTTGACGGGGAGCCAGTGGAGGTCTTTTAGGTGACCGGAAATGTGAGCTTGACGGGGGATGTCCAGTATGAATCTGGCTGAGGCGTTTTGGATGCGTTGGAGTTTTTTCTGTAGTTTGGCTGTGGTTCTGGCGTAAAGGGTGTTTCCGTAATCCAGTCGGCTTGTGACCAGTGCATGGGTGACCGTCTTTCTTGTTTCGGTGGGGATCCAACGGAAGATTTTTTTGAGCGTGCGTAGGATGTTGAAGCATGATGATGAGACGGCGTTGACTTGTCTGGTCATCTAGAGGGAGGAGTCCAGAATGAAGCCCAGGTTACATGCGTGGTCCGTAGGTATGGGTGCGGGTGCCAGGGCTGGTGGCCACCATGAGTCGTCCCAGGCGGAGGAGATGAACCTAAGATGAGGACTTCCGTTTTGTCCGAGTTCAGTTTTAAACGGCTGTTATTCATCCACTCGGCTACTTCTTTCATTCCTTCGTGTAAGTTGGTTTTGGCGGTGTTTGGGTCTTTGGTGAGGGAGAGGATCAGCTGGGTGTCGTCTGCGTAGGAGATGATGTTGAGATTGTGTTGGCGTGCGATGGATGCGAGGGGACTCATGTATATGTTGAAGAGGGTGGGACTGAGTGATGATCCTTGCGGAACGCCGCAGATGACTTCCGTGGCCTCTGATCTAAAAGGGGGGAGGCGGACTCTCTGGGTTCTTCCGGCGAGGAACAAGATGATCCAGTCCAATGCTTTTCCTTGTATTCCGATGTTGCTGAGGCGTTGTATGAGGGTGCTATGACAGACTGTGTCGAAGGCTGCGGAGAGGTCAAGTAGGATGAGGGCAGCTGTTTCTCCGTTGTCCAGTAGAGTTCGAATGTCGTCTGTTGCTGCGATGAGGGCGGTTTCGGTGCTATGTTTGGCTCGGAAGGCGGACTGTGAGGGGTCGAGGGATTTGTTGGATTCAAGGAAGGCGGCGAGCTGACTGTTGACGGCTTTCTCAATGACTTTGGCAGGGAATGGGAGGAGCGAGATGGGGCGGTAGTTCTTAAGTTCAGTGGGGTCTGCTGTGGGTTTCTTCAGAAGGGCGCTGAGTTCGGCATGTTTCCAGCTTTCCGGGAAGGTAGCGGAGTTGAAGGAGCAGTTGATGACATCACGGAGATGGGGTGCGATAATGGAGTCTGCTTTGTTGAAAATGTGGTGGGGACATGGGTCTGTTGGCGATCCTGAGTGGATGGAGTTCATCAGGCGGATGGTGTCTTCAGTGGTGATTGGGTTCCAGGCGCAAAGGTTGTTAGAGGGCGGTTTTGGTTCGGAGGTGGGTGGAGTGGACTGGTCTTCGGACTGGTTTTCAAAGCTGTTATGTATGTCGGCGATTTTGTTGTGGAAGAATGAGGCTAGGGAGTCGCAGAGGTCTTGGGAGGGAGTGATGTCATTGGTGCCGGCGGTGGGGTTGGTAAATTCTTTGACGATGTTGAATAGTTCCTTGCTGTTTTGGGCGTTGTTGTCAAGATGATCCTTGAGTGCTGATTTCTTGGTGGATGGGATCAGTTGGTGGTGTTTGCGGGTGGCTTTCTTGAAGGTGGCCAGGTTGTCAGTGGTTGGGTTTTTTCTCCAGGCTTTCTCGAGGGTACGACAGAACTTCTTGGATTTCTTAAGGTCGTCGTTGAACCAGGGGGCTTTTTTGCTACCTTGCTTGATTTGATGGTTTTTCAAGGGTGCTAGTTCATCGGCGCTGTGTGTGATCCAATGTGTGAGGTTGGTGGCTGCTTGGTTTGGGTCCGATGATTTGGCAGGAGGGATTTGGTGAAGCGATGTGAAGAGCTGGTCGGTGGTAATTTTGTTCCAGTTTCTTCGGGGAATAAGTTGTGGGGGGTTGTGGGCCGTGGTATTTTTGTAGTTGAAGTGAACGCAGCTGTGGCCCGTCCAATGGAGAGCTGTGGTGTGATTGAAAGAGATGTACTTGCTGGAGGTGAAGATTGGGTCGAGCGTGTGTCCGGCATAGTGGGTGGTGGTATTGACAAGTTGTTCGAGACCGAGGTTGGCCAGGTTGTCCAGAAGGGTGGTGGTGTTGCTGTTGTTTTTCTTTTCCAGGTGGAAGTTGAGGTCTCCCAGTAGAATGTAGTCCTCGGAGGGGAGGGCGTGTGGGCTGATGAAGTCAGTGATGTCTTCGCTGAATTGTGTGTGGGGTCCTGGTGGTCTGTAGATGAGCGTGCCTCTGAGTGTGGTCTTGGGGTCGGTGTGGATCTGGAAGTGAAGGTGTTCGGCTGTAGCGAGGTTATCGTCGGAACTGGTCGTGATGCGGATGGTGTTCTTATGGACGATGGCGATGCCTCCTCCTGTTTGGATGGTGCCGTCCTTTCGGATGATCTTGTAGCCAGGCGGGATTGCTATGGCGATGTCGGGTGCTGATGAGGCGTTCATCCAGGTTTCTGTAAGGAAGGCGACATCCGGCGATGTAGTGTCGAGTAGGTTCCAGAGTTCAATGGCGTGTCTGTGGACCGAGCGGGTGTTGAGTAGGATGCACTTTAGGTGATTGGAGTTTGTGGATTTGGTGATGGTCCTGATGCAGTCGAACTTGCAGGAGTGGCAGGTGAAGGGTCCATGGGTGTGTCCTGGGGCGGCTAGGTAGCAGTTTGGAGGGCGGCCGGGGTTAAGGGCTGAGAGGGTTGCGGCGTCGTATGTTATGCGGGTGGAGTGGAATTTGCGGGGGCCAGGGGGTCTGGCCCTGGGCGCGGTCCAGGCGCGGACGGGCGTAGACGGGCTTACCTTTGGCGCACCTTCGGCGCGCATTGGGCGCGACCGCTGCGCGTGAACACTGCGCGCAAAAGCATCTGTCATATGTGGATAGTGGAGGGGGCGTGGGCGAGGGAGGAGCAGCTGGGAGGTGGGAGCGGGGTGGAGAGCCGGGCATGGAGGCACAACAACAAACAACAAAATGGCAGCAAGCCAAGAGCCTAACAGAACGAGATTGGGGCAAAACTTTGAAAATGGCTAAGAAATGGTCAGTGGCACCGGCAGAACCAGGTACAAATTATCAACTCAGGCAAAGGCAGCAAAGCACAACCGAATGTCTATGAATGCACACCTCAGCAACACAGCGCTATGATATCAATGTTTCAATGCACTATGTTCAAATAAGGTACAGAGCATTCATCAGGCCAATAGATTTGAGAAGTCTCATTTAAAATGCAGTTTCCCAGTTCATATTTGGACCACAAGTTCTGTTTAAAGCACAGTCTCTCGTTTGAGGTTACACTTGTTCAACATAACACAGATGTTTGCACTGAAGATGTATGTCAAGATTTATGTCAGAAAAACCTGTCACAAATCATGGGGCAAATTGCGCAAATGCAATTCTTGGCATGAAGACATTGGGAAAATTATGTTTTAATTGCTAGTTACTGCCCATTCCACTGTAATCATGTGAAAATTGCACATCCACTTACTTACGAAGCACATGATTTTAGAAATATACTGGTATGCAGTTACAACCTAATCATAATCAGGGCATTAGACTGCCGTCTTTCTATTACTAACTGTGCATAAAGGTTAGAAGTAGTGTTCAATCTATCTGCAATATTGGTTAGGTCCTTCAGTAACTGGACTCTTTCCTAACCACTGTTCTGTAGCTTTTGTCTGGACAAGGCAGCAGAACTGGAAATGATCCTGAAATTCTTGTCAGTTATCAGGTGAAAACCATTACAGTGGACCTCTCTTGGTGAGAGCAACCTTACTGACAAGGATTCCAGTTTTATAGGAGAGGAGTACTTTGGCACATGCAGCGATGGGCTCTAGGCACTCATCATACATTATAGAACGACACGGGCACTACCACCTATGTTACTGAACCGGCCCTTTTATTAACAGGATCATCTAACCAGTGACGCCAATGTTGGATTGGTGATTGGTGTGGTGTGAGTGGTAGGACTGCCCCTTGGGGACACATCCTGCAAAATGCTACATTCTTTCTAAAATCTAAAGGAAAAACAAACAAAAATCCAAACTGTGAAACGAACACAAATAAACTGGATACCACATGGTCAATCTGCCTCTAGAGTCATTCATCACAACAGGACATCTTTGCTTGTATTTATAATTTAACCTGAGGGATTCAGGACATGAACACTGATTCAGAGAAGTCCAAACCCCTCAGGCTGCATGTCGGCTGGAGTCATGTCCATTGTGTGGAGTCGGTCAACTATGCTGATGCTGATGCTCAGGAGGGTTGGTGTCAACAATTTAAAATAGGGTGTGTCAGAAGCATTGTCGGCGTGCATCGCAGAGCATCAATAATGAAACATACTTTGGTGATGTTGCTTGGCCTGCTGAAGACTGTCTTGTCGTGCTGCAACCTGTTGATGACCCCACTGCAACGCCTTACCACCTCCTGGTATCAGACAGTGGGGCAGTGTCAAGGCCATCTCTTGTGGAAGCCCCTTAGATGGGTTTCCACTGGACTGCATGTGGTCTGCCTCTGAAAGACCACCAAGAAGTCACTGCCTAGTCACTTGTGCAACCACATTGGAAAATTGTTCCTGGTCAAGACTCAGTCTCGCCACCAAGATCATGGTGCAGACAGGGTGAGCAGGCAGTCTCTGATTGACTGACTCTTCCAAGTGTCACTGGTGCTTCTTGTCTGTAGTTGATAGCAGTGTTAGACTCCACTCTGGATGTTCTATACTCCTTGGATAGTAGTGATGATGCACTAAACAGGGGCTGGCATGATGGGGTTGACAGTCATGTGGTGAACCTGTAAGACAGGTGGTGACGATTTGTCTTAAAGGTTTCAGGCCTTTTTTCTTTGGTTGTCGACAACTGGGACTAATGGTGGTCAGGTGTTTCTATTCTTCATTTGTGGAGGCATCTGCATCCTTGTGCCTGGATGTTTTGAGTTGCTAAGCCATCTGTGACTGTCTGGACAGATACCCTGGAAAGCGAGGGCATGGACTTAGTTTGCGTATGCACAAGGCTTACTCTTGGTTCTCCCACTGTGCTGTCACCAGGTTGTCTTCATTTCATCTTGGTGGCCTGCTGCTTGTGTGTCTAGATGCACTCCATCCGCAGCTCAAGTCTTCTTGGGCTTGCTGTTCACCCTGGCTTCTCTTGATCTCCCTTCCTGGACTTGGTTGGTTGTCAGGTTTCCCAGTGTAGTCCAGCAGTTCACACTTCCTACTCCTCCATCTTGGAGCTCCTACCCCTGGGTGCTCCCTCTGACCATGAGCACATGCACTGGAGCCTTTTATGAACATGATAACCTGACCAGTGATGCCTGTTTTGGATGGGTGTGGGGTGAGTGGTAGGACTGCCCCAAGAAAGGGGCTGCTGCATGAGGTGTCCTTCAGGACACTACTGCGTGTATACCTTTTGTGTGCAGGTTTGCGTTTTGGTGGAATTATTAAAATAAGTAAATGATGTGGAAATGTGCATTTTCAAAGTAAGTGTTTTTCTCCACTGAAAAAATATTTTTCCACGTTTTATAGGGTAGTGATCCTTTCCTTCTCCCACCTTGGAAAGATACAAGAGTAAATATGCATGCATTTCCAACGTCCAAGACTTCATGAAAAAAAATCATTCAACACCTACAAGCCATGAACGTCACGTGTTACTTTTGAATGGAAATGGCAGTGCCCCTCCGTCCTTGGATTGACAGCAACGCTGTTTCGGAACTTTAACTTACTAAAACAACAGTCCCGCCATGCTGGCTGCTATTCGCATTCACAAGTGCACTTAACAAATAAGAAATGTTACCCCTTTAAATCCGGATTCGTAAATAACAATGGGGATCTTACATTTAGCAATTATTATTTTGGACCATCTAAGTCACTAAGCACTAATGTTTTGCGTCTTTAAATTTACAGTTTCATTTTCATAGTTCGAATTTTCCCTGTCAAGGGACAGGCGCCTTAAAGTTGCCTTGACAACCAATTTGACACAGGCCTTCTTTTCCGCGGAATGCCGTCTGCACTTGAGTTCATTAACTAATATGTTAATTTCGGGACCTATTCCCTGCCTTCTCATACCCACGTGTTGTGGTAATGGTGTAGAAACTCGTTCAAGAATAGGCTCGATTTGTTTTTCAACCTCCTACTTGTTCCTTTTTAAACACATGGAACATAATGCATATGTATTTTATTTGAGAATATCATTTCAGGTGCACTGTTTTGATAACGACTTTTATCTTTTCTTTTTTTAATCTTCTTAAGGACGAACACAGCTGGATCTTTCTCTGCAACAGCTGGTAGCGCTTTTTATGTCTCGGTTCACATAAGTGGATTTGGCACACATGGAAATCTCCACTCCATGTTTCTAATACTCATTTTGCAGTCTTAGCAGCAGCTCCCACCGCCATACCTCATCATAGCACCTGCTTACGCTTAAACACAGTTAGGGGACTCCTTTGCACTTTCACCACAATAACAGGACCCGACTACCATAATCCTCCTGTTACTGAAGTTATTATTTGTTCTAAAAGTTTGGTAGAAGAGGAAAAACTAACGACCTAAGCGTTTTCGCTTCACAACCCTGCCATGTTGGAAAACATATTTTTGTTTGTTACATATTTAAAGATAAACTTAATAAACTGATTTTGCTTCATACAGAACATCATTTTTCACTTTTAAAAAGCAGAGAAAATTCATTTTATCAGGCTTGTCAACTCAGACAGTGCCACGCAATAGCGACCTTTAAGGAAACACCCAGGACAACGGTACCAGCCTGTAACAAGAATTCTGTGCAAACACAGAACTGTGCACAGAGACTTAGGACCTCAGTGAATTAGGGTGTGCCAAAACGCACCTTTGTACCCAAAATCCCCTACCAGACTAGCAATCAGTGTCACATTAGCTCTTCGTCCTATAGCAAAGAAACCAATGATTAGACAACCTAGAACATGCAACTTACAACCATCTCAGGAATGGTGGGAAGTGAGAACACTCTTTTGTTATACGTTCATACCAGTTCTCCACAGGAGTAAAATAGTGACACAGTAAGGTTAAAATGTTTATTTTAACGAGGTGATCTCAAGCACAATATTTTAATCAACATCAGCATACATATGGATAATAATAATACGGACAGCATGGTTACAATTCCATAAAATACAAAAGGAGGAATCATATTACAATCATAGTGCAAACAGGTGATAAAAGTGCCTATTTAAAGCACCCTCCCTATCTAGGAACTATGCATTATAAAACTATAGTAGGTCTCTGGAGTTTTCCAAAATGGACAGGTAAATGGACCCCATTTACCTGTCCATTCAGTAAGTGTAAATTACATCAGGATCGGTTAGTCTCTCTGCATGCCTGGAATCTTCCAAGTGTGTTCAATTCTGGCAAGTGTGCTATGATAAAGGCGCCAGAATCTTACTCGGCTTGCAGCTGGCAAATTGTTGTGTCTAGAATGTGCTACACGGACACGCCGATAAACAGGCTTGCACGTTCTGACAAACTTGGCGGCTCAGCACTCACTGTGCAGACTGGGGACACGATGTATGTCTAGAGATGTCGAAAAAAAAAACTTTTGTCATGTATAGACCTTCGTGAAAGCTAACTCAGCAAAAAACAGCTAAGCAGTGTCATGTGCAAAAATAAGCAAAAAGGAAAAATGGTGTTTAAACTTCTAATAAGCCATGCTAACTAAACATGCACGCAGAAAGAGGCCCATAAACCACACTACAAGTCACATCATTTTTTTTTCTTTTTCAGAGGAGCTGGTGTGGTGGAGGAAGGTGGCAAAGTGCCTGTTTGGTAGTTCTCGGCAGTAAGCCACACCCCTCCAAGATCAGTTTCCTCGTCACACTGTGATTTTTTGTAAAAGTTTTAATGGATGTAGTAAAATGATTACTTTTCAGTTGTATACCCAGGGCCACTGGAATTATATGGTAGGGGCCAACCAAATGATGTGGTTAGATGACTATGTTTTGAATCAAGAAAGGAAGATTAAGCTTTGTATGTTGGCCTAATTTATGGTCATATTACTTGCTTTTTAAAAAAATATTTTTTTGCAAACAGTAACACTGTAAGCAAAGTTCTCACCTTATTAGTACTCATTTCCCACCCAAATACAGACTTAACCAACAGAGAGATGTTTTAGTAACTTTTGATATGTTCGAGATAGAAACACATTTCTTTGTTAAAAATGCAGGTAAGGCAGCAGACAATGGATTATGTGATAAATGTGGCAAATCTATAATTATGGGGAAAACAAAGGTGTCATAAAACTGCATAATTCTAGTGACTCTAAAAATGCCCCTTTGAGCTCAGGATTCCTCTCTGAGGTATGTTATATTATTTTATGGTTATTTGTATAGCAGCTGAATCACCTGTAAAGGTATCTGGGAACTTTAAACAGGTGGAACGGTTGCTGGTGCCCAGAGGGTTAATCAGAGAGTCAGGTTTTCAGCTTCTTGCAGCACTCGAGAAGCGTAGAGGTGGCTCTTATGTCGAGAGGGTGGTTCTTCCATGGTTTGGAGGAGAGATCGGGGAAGGAGCAGCCTCCACCCGGATCTTTGATGATGCAGGGTATTGTTGCTAGTGGGAGTGCGACTGAGTGGAGGTGTCTTGGAGGTGTGTATGTATGTATAGGCATTTATATAGTGCACTACTTACCCGTAGGGTCCCAAGGCGCTTCGACCGCTGCGAAACCCTTCCTGGCTTCCCTGAGAGATGGTCCCTTAATGGGTATCTCCAGGGTGAGACCAGGCATCCCCGGCGGTCTGGTGAGGCCGTTAGTGAAGATGAGGCAAGCAAATGCCCAGAGTTGCCGAGTGTGATCGCTGATCAGAGTGGGCACCGAGGCGAGAGAATTATCGAGTCCGCTGACCCTGGTCCAGAAACCTGCCGCGCCGGGAATCGAACCCTGGTCCCAGGCCGTCCTCTGCTCTCGGGTCTGCCGCCTCTAACCAGTGAGCCACACTACTTCACTGTGTAAACGTGTATGCAGATGTTCAGTTATTCAGGGGTAGTTTTGTGCAATATTTTGTAAGTGTGTGTTAGTAGTTAGGTGTGTTTGTGGCTTGAGAGCCAGTGCTGTTTTCTGAGGTATGGGTGCTTCGAGGGAAGTTGCAAATAAGACTTACTGCAGTGTTTTGAATGGTCTGGAGCAGGTACAGAAGCTTCTTGGTGATTCCTGCATAAAGTGTGTTGCCATCATCGAGTCTGCGGTGGTAAATAAATTTACCTAATCATTTTTCCGTATAATTATCATTACAAGACAGCTCATTCAAATGAGAGGCAGAGTCCGTGGTATCTGAGTCATACGGGCTTTAATGGACAATGAACCTCGAGGTTGGATATCATGTTCCGTCACCACTAGGGTTCGGGAAGGGACAGTCAACGTTTTATTAACATTACACATTATATATAGTAAAGTAACATAATTGAATCCAATACAGTAGGCGTAACAGGTGAAAAGAGCGAGATAAGAACACATGTGCGTAAGAGGAGGCGTGAAAAAGAGGTGTACACATGGGCGTGCACTGTACATGTCAGAGAAACGTCACAAGAATCGTCACATGGAGGTGGATGCATAGTGAAAGTTGCAGAATCAGCAGAAACCCTTAACCCGGATGCGCGCGCAACTAGCATGACGTGAAACTGAGGGGCTTTGACTTTAGCACTAGTGGAGGAGACTGGTGTCTGGAGTGTCAGAGCAACCTGTACCTATAACATATCTGGTATCTTATGTTTGGGGGATGTAGTGTCTGAAGTAAAAGGTCTCTCGGGCAGGGGCCATCCCATACTGAAAGCTAGTGCGTGCATACGTGTCTGGGTGCAACGTGCGGAGCCATGGGCCTACCATGGTAACGGAGCCAGTAAATCACTTGCAAGGAAGACAGAAAAGGCCGGGCCCTTTGCTCTGCAGCCGGGAAGATGTTTACCTATTCCACTTGACTGGAATGTGTTTTCGAGGAGGCTGAGCAGATAACTGTAGGTAAAACATGAATTTGGCAGACAGTCCAGGCCGAGCCGGGCACCGCTGCGCTGGCAGGAAGTAAGGCAGGGGTCAGGGATGCACACAGCTTTCGGAGACAGAAGAGATGAGGCAGAGAGGCCACATTTTAAGGGCCTAGGTAGACTGGGCCAGGAAAACATGGAGAAAACGTGTGCGAATTTCAGAAGTGCACCATGTAAAGACGTTGGCACGGCATGTTTAGAAACTGAATTATCGATCCATTCCAGGTGGATCTGGTAGAGGACATGTTAACGTTGGACGCAAATGTATTTGCGTCTTCATATTCGGTCATGGAGGGAAATTACATGTACTTTAAGCACGTACATGGAGACGTTGGGGTACACGTTATGGGACATACTCGACCATAAAAATTTCAATTACCTCCTTCCCTCCTTGTCCCCTACGTTCCCTTCAGGATATATCTATCTTCATGAGACCATCTATCTGTTCATATAACATCATCTGCTCATCTTTTCGCAGATGGGAACTGGAACGTGAGCTTGGATGTGGAACGCAGGCTGTGGCACACAAGCCGCAAATCGCTGGCCCACATTGCAGACATAGACAACAACTGAATACTATGAGCAGTGCAATTCCTAGGAATGACAGTAGCTTCCATCCCCAGGCAGATACTACACTCCAGAACCAACCGGACCAAGTCCAGGAGCCTGGATTCTGGTGTATCAGGTGAGCTATTTCATGAAGCCGGGTTATGGCCTTATACACGGATGGCGCGTTATTTGGAATAAATACGCAACAACTGGATCCGATGACTCTACAAGCCCCGCCCCTATCGGCCAGGATGACGTCAAGGACAAGGCGGTTCTGAAGAACAACAAGTCTCATAGCAGACTGCTCCTCTGTTAAGTTACCTAGGGCAGAAGTAGTTTCGTTCACCACTGCTTCAAGGATTCTGGTCAATTTGCGTATCAGTTTACTATTGGAGACAGTGCCTAAGTAAGGGAAGAATCCCTTATTGAAGTCTGTGTATTGTTCCCATGTGGTTTCAGTCTGATCGACAATTGGGAGATCTCTCTTCTGTCTAACGTGAGTAGGGCGGGAATTTCTATGATAATCAGATGGGGCTAGAAAAACAGGTGGCAGTAGGAATGCAATAAAACAAGTACCATCCCAGTCTGGAGGTAAACGTATATAGGCAGTCTGACCACAAATGAAATAGGAATGTCGGGAATCTTTGAAAGTAGACTTGCCTTTATCACTGAATTCAACAACAGTATCAAAATCACTGTGTCCTAGATGAACTGAACCAATTTTTCTGACACATAATTCACCTTTAACTGGTAAAACTGTAATAGACGGCAAGTCCGAATTAGTCTCAGACTGCACGTTCAGGATCATGAGGTTAAGTGTAAAAGTACCTAATCCATACACTTCATTTTCTAGGTCGGTCCCTGTCCTTTGGGGAAGACCCTCCTTGTCTGGGAAACATGCTTTATGCATAACGGTGTTCAGGTCTCCCCATATCCAATTGCCTTGGGAAACCTGGGACTTACTATCTAGGGAAGACATTAAAGTAAACCATGCACCACACGAACCATTATGTGTGAACGGGTAAGGAAAGAGGGGCAGAGCTCCCTTGTATTTCTGATAGGGAGGGAGTCGGCCACATATCCAGAAATTAGTGGCATTGCTGGTCTGGTGAGAATGGTGTAACATACGGATGAATGTATTGTTGCGCATCGCTAAACGAAAGGAAAGCTCATGTGGGGGCAGTTCACTAAACGTGTGCTCTGCAGTGTCATTAGTAGAAAAAGGATGTGCAATAGGAAAGAACATATGTAACATCCAACTCGTGCAGATAATCGTAAGACTCAGAAAAAACATAATAAGTAATGTTATAACACAACGACTTCGGAGATTTTTACAATATTTCTGTTTCTTGATCTCCTGTCTATCTCTCTCTCTAGTGGGGTCTATCTTGTACATGTCAGGAACCTGTCTAACCGCTTCACCCAGGAGGGGACTTAAACAATTAAACTGTCTGACTTACTAGACCTCAACTTCATGCGATACTCCTGTTGCGGAGTTAACTCTAGCAGGGGGAGTTTAGACTCAGTCTCTGGAAGTGGGGGAAGTGGGCAGTCCTTAAAGGGAGAGTCTGGCAACAGTCCGTGAATTTTTTTAATATGGCTCGAATGCAGCCATCCCTTCCTCCCCTCCACTTTAACGGCAGTCCTTGTAGATAACAAAACCAATTTCGGCTGCTTCCATCTGGGTTCCAGCGGACTCTTCCTGTCGAAGTTCCTTACGAGGATCAGATCTCCTGGGCGGACTTCATGTGGCTTTACTTGGGTGTTGTCCGGGAAGGCAGCCGCGACCTGTGAACGACAAGATTGTAGTGCAGACATCAATGTGGCCAAGTAATCCGTCAGCATAGTACTGTCAACATCGGTGATCTTACGGGGCATAGGCGTCCCCCACATATTCGGAGGCCTTCCAAAGACCACCTCATACGGGGATAGCCCTGTCCTAGAATGAGCTACCATTCGCATGTAAAAGAGTGCAACTGGCAAGGCAACTATCCAATCTACACCTTTCTCGGCACATATTTTGGCTAGGCGGGTTTTCAGAGTCTGATTATGTCTCTCTACGAGACCTGCGGCTTCAGGATGTCGGACACAATGGAACTTCCACTGGTAACCTAACAGGAGTGACACCTGTTTCATGAGCTCGGACGAGAATGGCTGTCCATTATCAGAGTACACGACACGGGGCAAACCGTACCGCGGGAAAAACTCACGTACCAGCTGTTTGGCAGTGGTTGCAGCAGTGTAATCGGGGACTGGATATGCTTCTGTCCATCAGGGAAAGAGCACATACGACTACGAGGACATACTTAAATCCTCGACATCTGTTCATCTGGATATAATCCATCTGGAGGACTTCAAAAGGATGGTCAGGAGGATGAAATCCACCCTGTTCCACAGGGACACCTTTTCCTGGATTGAACTGACAACAGATCATGCAAGTACGCACTTTCTGTTTTGCGGCTGCTCGTAAATGTTTGTTGTACCAGAGATTCTGTAAACTGTCTAACATTGCTTTCTCTCCTAAGTGTGCTGGACTATGTGCTGTATTAATTATGACTTGAACCATAGAGTCGGGAAGGAACCATGTGGCTCGTCCCTTCGTCATCCATCCCTGATCTGTTCGGATCCCTCCTTGTTCAGTCCATTTCTTAGTCTCGTCTGGTGTGGCATGTGTCTGTATGTCGAGTACATCTAGAATGGGATCCTTAACTGTCAGGCAATGTGTCATTGTAGTCGAATCAATCTTTGTCATGTTAGTCGGAGTGTCTGTCTGAGCTGTGAATTTGGCTGTACGATCCGCCAGGTCGTTACCCTGGGAAATAGTGTCGGTGACTTTGGTATGTGCTTTGCACTTCATGATGGCTATGGCTGTAGGCAAGTGTATTGCTTCTAACAGAGCTTGGATAAGGGGACCATGCTGGATCTTGGTACCGTGAGAAGTTAAGAAACCTCTCTCTTCCCAAAGAACTCCGAAGTCGTGAACGACTCCGAATGCATACTGTGAATCTGTGTATATGTTAACTTTCTTGTTCTTGGCTATTATACAGGCTTGGGTCAGAGCAATGAGCTCTGCAGCTTGAGCAGATAGTGTGTCAATACGATGTGTTTCTATGACTTCAGTTTCAGTGGTCACTGCATAGGCGGCCACTAACTCTCCTGTACTTGTTCTCATACATGAACCATCCACATAAAGTGTCAGGTCTGGGTCGGTCAATGCAATGTCTGTCAAGTCTTGTCGGGGCTTCGTCACTGTATTAATGACTTCAACACAGTCATGTGGTGCTGGATCTGGGGTACTCGAGGGTAACAATGTGGCAGGATTGAGTATGTTGCAGCGTCTGATTTCTATGTGTGGCTGGAACAGCGTCAATTCATAACCTGTCAGTCGTGCTATGGTCAAGTGTTGAGTCTGTGTACGGTTCAAAAGTACCTCCACGGAATGTGGAACTTGTACTGTCAAGGGATGTCCTAACACTATTGAATCACTTTGTCTGATAGCTAGAGCTGTTGCTGCAACTGATTTCAAGCACGCAGGCAGAGCCTGGGCTACTGGATCCAATGTACTAGAAAAATAAGCACAAGGCTTGTGATGTCCTGCTTGATCTTGTGTGAGAACGGACAACGCTGTGCCATCGCGTTCAGTGACAAAAAGTGTAAAAGGTTTGCTGTAACATGGTGTCGCTAAAACTGGTGCTTGGCATAAGGCTTTCTTCAAGTCATTAAAAGCTTGTGTATGATCCTGAGTCCAAGGGAGGGCAATCAAAGTCGCTGCCTCCTGTGTTGTCAACCGTATGAGGGGCTTGGCTAGAAATGCATACTGGGGAATCCATTGTCTGCAGTACGAAGTGAGGCCAATAAAGGCCCGTACTTCCTTTTGTGTCTTGGGTTGTGGCAGATGTGCAATTAACTGGATACGATCTGGTGTCAACTGTCTACCCCTCTTGGACAGCAAGTGCCCAAGGTATACCACTTGCTGGGCACAGAATTGGAGCTTCGAAGGGGATACTTTGTGCCCCTTTTCGGCAAGGAAATACAAGACTGTCAGTGACGCGCGCTCGCAGTCACGTTCGGTCCGTGCTGTGACCAGTAGATCATCAACATACTGTAGTAGGGCAGTGTCAGTAGGCATGTGAATACTGTCTAGTTGTCTCTTCAATGCTTGGTTGTAAATACTAGGACTTTCTGTGAACCCTTGAGGTGCACGTGCAAATTTAAAGCTTCGGCCATTCAAACAGAATCCGAATAAGTATTGGCTGTCAGGATGAATGGGGACGCTAAAGAAGGCGTTCTTGAGGTCAATTACAGTAAAGAACGCTGCTTCGGAATCAATGGCAGTCAATAGGGATGAAATGTCTGGGACCACTGGGTACTGTGGTACAATGCATTTATTGAGCTCTCGAAGATCAATCACCAGCCGATAAACTGGAGGGGCATTTGGGTCAGTTTGTTTAAGAATCGGGATGATTGGAGAATTACATACATTGGAGTCAGTTTCTACAACTACCCCTTGGGCTATGAGTTCATCAATAATTTTCAATAAGGCTGCTACAGCCTTGGGGGGCAATTTGTATTGTCGGATTCGAGGCAGTACAACACCTTGCTTAAGTGTAACACGATAGGGAGTAATATGCATACAACCTACATCAGTTGGACCTTGCGCCCATAAATGCAGTGGAACATCCTTCAATCTGACATCAAAATCTCTCAATACATAATGGCCTTTGAAATCACGAAGGAACAATCTCACTCCTTCCGGGGAACAACATATAACAGCTCCTAGAGCTTTCAGTGTTTTAATACCCAGTAAGTTTTCAGGACATGATTTTGTAAGCAATAAATCTGTAGTACAGGACAATGGGCCAACTGCAAGGGGAACTGGCTGTGATACTTCGTTAACAATAGGCTTTCCTGAAAAACCAAGGGAAACATTCTGTGAGCCTGAGAGGGGTGCCCCTGGGACCTCGTCATGACTGATGGTAGTTCTGCTCGCCCCCGTGTCAATCAAAAATTTTCTGTCTTTCCCTAACACCTGACTATGTACATAGGGACCATCTTGATCTACAGGAACCTCGATAAGGGGCAAGCCAACCTCCCTCTCTAGGCTGTTTCATGTGTACTGCTGATAATCTGGATACTCGGACTGTGCATACTGATACATTTGTTGTGTGACGTGCTGTGTTGCGGCAATGGGTTGAGGTTGGGGCACATCTACTGTCTGTTGCTGTGCATGTTGTGGAGGAGGTTGCGGATTCTGGTGAATATTCTGTTGAACATATTCTGGTCTAGGCTGACGTGGTCTTTCTTTCATTTTGCCTGTAGCAATATTGTGTCTGAGAACGGCACAATCACTTATAAAGTGACCTGGCTGCTTGCAATAATTGCAATTTCCTTTAACAGGACCTGTAGAATGACTAGTCTGTGTGTTCTGAGTGTTACCCCTCTTCTGACCATCTGCTGGAACAGACTGGGCAACTAGTACTTTCATTTTAGTATCTTTCATGCGTCTCTGTTCATGATCGTGTTCCTCTCTGATTCTATTCTGGTGGTACTGTAACATTTGCAACATTTGGGAAGGCGTATTAGCTTGCCATGTACTTTCGACTTTCAATACTCTGTTCTTAACCTGTGGTAAGGAATTCTCTACTAATTTGGTCACAAAAAGATGTGGGAATGACTCGCTACTTGTTTTCAGGCCACTATTAATAATAAAACATTTCTCGAATCTTGAATAAAAATCACTAGTGTCTTCGTCTTGTTTCTGTTTGCAGGCTGAGATTGCATCCCAATCTTCCTTTTTAACTGTCAATAATCTAGGCAAAACCTGTACTAACAATCCTGGCAATGCTTTAGTTTTGTCCCCAAGACCTAAACCTGGGGTACGTCCTTTCTCTTCGTCTTCTAATTCGGCCCAAATAATCTTTTTATCTCCCACCTCCCATTCCTTTTCTTTCAGTTTTTCGTAAATCCCTGCTGGCAACAATACTTTTAACATTTTAAGAATGTCTGAATATGTGTAATCGCCCATGAGTAACATGTCTTTTAATTCACGGTGGAAACCTGCAGGATCTTAATCATGACAAGGTACAATTTTCTTCATTTCCAGTAATTTCATTTTAGTCAAAGGAGTATATACGAATACGCGTTCAAGTGTATCATCTGGCTTACGGATTGGATGTACTTCTCGTAAAGGGTTCTGTCTGTCTAGGTGATATGGTTGTCTTACTGGGGGTGGAACGGAAACAAGACGTGGAGTCAGGAAAGTTCTGTATTTGTGACGTTGTTCTAGAATGATGTCAATTAAATCGGTACCTAGACCTCTCCATCTTCTCAGGAGTAAGTCTTGCAATAGATTATACAATGGACCTGGATCAGATTGTTGGTTTTCATACTGTATAATGAGATGTTGGGTCATGTATATACCAGCTAGTCGCTGTTCTTCTGGAGTAAGACTTAAAAACGTTTGCACTACTAAATCATCTTTATATATACTATCATCCCCGGCCCATTGGACTGCTGACCGGGCTAGTTCCTGATCACGTAAGGTAGTGAGTTCATGATAACCTATTCTTTCTTTCAGGATTTTATCAGTAACTTGGAAAATATGTTCAAGGGAACATTGCTCTGGTATCGGGGAAAGGTAACGTTTCTTGCTTTCTGGACAAATGGGTCTGTCGAAAGGTCTATCAAGAGAATACTGTTTAGGGAGTTTCACTCTACCTACGTACGCTATTCTATCTTCTGTCTCTGCTGGAGTCTCTGCTTCTACCTCCTCCTCCTCCGAGGAGTCATTCTTGTCTGACTCGGCTTCTTTTTCGGCTTTCTGTCTGGTATGTATCGCTACTATTTCTTTACGGACCTTTCTAGTCATAGCTTCTATACAATTCTGTCTGTCATGTTTACCTTCCGCAATATTTTGACTCCATTTTGTCAGTACTTTCATCTCTTCCTTAACAACACCTGTCTGATCTTGTTCCCTTATCAAACAATTAACCAAGAATCGTAATAGTAAACCTTGTGTCTCAACTTTCTGATATGCCATGGCTTCACGAACACATTCTGGCCTCTCACCTGTTCTAATAAAATGATATATGTTGTCCAGATGTTCTGGCATTTCTGGTAATAACATCAGATAATCTGTAACACGGCGTAGACGTAACGAGGCTAACATCATGTCTCCTGACTTGCCAGGTACTGGATCATATCTACAATCCGTAAGATACTGTTTAAGCTTTTCATGGGGCATCGCTGCCGGAGTACGCTGTGTAGCTAATTCTCTCATTGTCACTCGATGTAACTGTGGCGGGGTGTGAAAGTGACCTCCTGAAGCACCTCCTGAAGCAGAACCATGAGCATGACTTGACGTCATTGCGTGTGGGAAAGGTACATTTAACGGGGACGACTGACTCTGAGTCGCATCTGTAGCGAAAGGATTGTGAGGACCAATAGTAGGGGGACCAGTAGCAGCAGCAGCAGAAGGGGAAGTGACAGCAGGTGCGGGAAGTAAATCTCGA
Organism: Lissotriton vulgaris; assembly: GCF_964263255.1. Taxonomy (NCBI): domain Eukaryota; kingdom Metazoa; phylum Chordata; class Amphibia; order Caudata; family Salamandridae; genus Lissotriton; species Lissotriton vulgaris. Next base: position 23,198 of record NW_028249123.1, read on the forward strand.
CATGGCGGGGTCGTGGCTTGATCAGCCGGAATATGCTGTGGCAGATTATTATTAGCAGGATGTACGGGTACATTGGTATATGCGGGAGCTACATCATCTAAATAGGAAGAAAGGAAAATATCCGCTGCGGTCTTATTGTGACGTACTTTAGTCGGAACCAATGGAGGTGGCAAGTTACGGGGTACTTCCGGGGTCGCCTTGGGCAGGCCCTCGGCAAGAACTGGATACATGCCTGTAATGAGTGCATTTCTTTGGCGGTCTAATTGTTCTGATCTGACCTGTTCTCCTTCTTCTAGTAACTCCTTTTCTTTAGCTTTTTTGGATTCTTCTCTACTTTTCTCTGCTTTCCTGATTGCTTTTTCTGTTCTTCTATGCGATTCTTTGCGCCACAATTCTATGGCATCTTTCTGCGATTGTCTGGCTTTCTTTTTCCATAACGCTTCTTCTACTCTCATGATGCACTCGGCATCCCATGTCCCTGAGACAGGCCATCTAAACTTCTCTTCCAGATTCTTTGTGTAGTCCACCCATAAATCTAAATACAACACAGCATCTAAGCCATGTTTATGGTACATAAAACATCCTGGTGTGTCCCTAGGCGGGACAGGAACTGCTTCTTCGAGTATCCCTTTCCTAGTACCTATCTGACGTAACTTGGAAAACAACGGCATTTCTGGAATGATTCGGACGTGAATACAATAACCACAGTAATAAACAGTAAACAATCATTCATACCACAACATTGAAACACATTAAAACATGTCGGACTGAATTTACCTGGAACACAGAAAACACAGTAAAACTCTCGAGATAAAACTGAATAACTAGATGTACTGCTAACACAGTACAGACCGGTCTCATAAAGAGACACGTCAGACCGTATCCACCTAAGTGAATACGTCAGGACCAGAATCGTGTACCCAACTCTGTCTTGACCAGGCACAAACTAATGAACCTGTCTAGATGCGTTCCCAACAACGGTACTCACCGGGAAGCAAGAAACTGAAGGCCTCGGAAACTGGACTGGAAACTGAACTGGACTGGACTGCTATGACATCGGACTGGCACGCATCACTCTACCACGCATGCGCCTCGGAGCTTCGGAAACAGGTGGGCCTCCGGACACCTCGGACCGTGCTCTCTCGACTAGGGCTCTGGTCGGGATCCTCCGCATTCCTCACCGCCTCGTCTGGACGCCTGACCGCAGTCTCCGTCTCCCTCGTGGACCCGAGGGAAGATAGCGGGAAACCCCGCAACGTGCACGGTTTCCGTCGGGGTTGTAGAAGGGGTCGAAAGCCGCGTGACTTCACCGGCGAGTGGGGAAGGGGGGTCCCTATTCGGGCGCCAAATTATGTGGTAAATAAATTTACCTAATCATTTTTCCGTATAATTATCATTACAAGACAGCTCATTCAAATGAGAGGCAGAGTCCGTGGTATCTGAGTCATACGGGCTTTAATGGACAATGAACCTCGAGGTTGGATATCATGTTCTGTCACCACTAGGGTTCGGGAAGGGACAGTCAATGTTTTATTAACATTACACATTATATATAGTAAAGTAACATAATTGAATCCAATACAGTAGGCGTAACAGGTGAAAAGAGCGAGATAAGAACACATGTGCGTAAGAGGAGGCGTGAAAAAGAGGCGTACACATGGGCGTGCACTGTACATGTCAGAGAAACGTCACAAGAATCGTCACATGTGGGTGGATGCATAGAGAAAGTTGCAGAATCAGCAGAAACCCTTAACCCGGATGCGCGCGCAACTAGCATGACGTGAAACTGAGGGGCTTTGACTTTAGCACTAGTGGAGGAGACTGGTGTCTGGAGTGTCAGGGCAACCTGTACCTATAACATATCTGGTATCTTATGTTTGGGGGATGTAGTGTCTGAAGTAAAAGGTCTCTCGGGCAGGGGCCATCCCATACTGAAAGCTAGTGCGTGCATACGTGTCTGGGTGCAACGTGCGGAGCCATGGGCCTACCATGGTAACGGAGCCAGTAAATCACTTGCAAGGAAGACAGAAAAGGCCGGGCCCTTTGCTCTGCAGCGGGAAGATGTTTACCTATTCCACTTGACTGGAATGTGTTTTCGAGGAGGCTGAGCAGATAACTGTAGGTAAAACATGAATTTGGCAGACAGTCCAGGCTGAGCCGGGCACCGCTGCGCTGGCAGGAAGTAAGGCAGGGGTCAGGGATGCACACAGCTTTCGGAGACAGAAGAGATGAGGCAGAGAGGCCACATTTTAAGGGCCTAGGTAGACTGGGCCAGGAAAACATGGAGAAAACGTGTGCGAATTTCAGAAGTGCACCATGTAAAGACGTTGGCACGGCATGTTTAGAAACTGAATTATCGATCCATTCCAGGTGGATCTGGTAGAGGACATGTTAACGTTGGACGCAAATGTATTTGCGTCTTCATATTCGGTCATGGAGGGAAATTACATGTACTTTAAGCACGTACATGGAGACGTTGGGGTACACGTTAGGGGACATACTCGACCATAAAAATTTCAATTACCTCACTGCTAGTGAGAGATTGTTTTCTTGGTGTTCTCTGGTACCCATTTGAAAATACTTCAGAGCATCTTAAGGATGTGGAAGCAGGTGCGTTTACTTAGGCTGTCATGTTGAGCTTGCTGTCCACAATGATTCCAAGGTTTCTTGCTTTGGTGGTGGGCCTGGATGGGGGTTCAAGGTTAATGGGCCACCAAGTGGAGTCTCAGAGGGATGTTTTCTTTCTGAAGATTGCTACTTCAGGTTTATCCATGCTTGAGGTAGTTTGTTTTTATCCAGGAGGTTACAACAGTCAAGCATGTGGCAAAGTTGTTTTTAGTGGAGTAGCACATCTGCTAGAGGTGAAAGCCACAGTGATAAATTGTCCCTATGCTGCAATTGGAAACAGTTTTAGATAATGTATCACTGTTGAAGACCCATACCAAAGTCTGTTAGACAATAAAGCTGGAAAGGGGGCAAACTATCTTTATTGCTGTAGACAAAATTCACTGTAATTATGTGCATTGGAAGAGCAAACTATAATCCCAAAAGTAGGTAAACATCCACATTTTCGTAAGAATTATCGTTCCATCTCCTTACCGTATTTTCCGGCGTATAAGACGACCCGGCGTATAAGACGACCCCCTACTTTGGCAGAAAAATTTTAGGTTTTGTGCTATACTCGCCGTATAAGACGACCCCCCACTTCCAGCGCAGCATACCCATTCCGAGTATGTACCGGTATTTTGAACTTACCGTATTAGTCTAGTCCTCCTCCCTGTGGGTGAGCAGTAAGGCTTTATCAGTGGGCAGTGGGTACCTATAAGCGTTTATTGGGTGAGCAGTAAGGCTTTATCAGTGGGCAGTGGGTACCTATAAGCGTTTATTTTACAAACTGAAAGACTGAACGCAAAGAAATTGGTTGTAGAAACAATCTTGCTTTACTCGGAATATTTTTATTTAAAACCATATCAAAAACTGTCACTTCTGAATATACCGGTACGGTACGGCAAACATAAATAACGTAGTGCATGAAACAGTGCAAGTGCATTAAACGTTCCATAACTTCCCATAAATCCAAGCGATTTCTACAGGATTTATAACGTTCCCTTTAAAAGCCTTCAAAATCCTCCTCTTCGTCATCTGATCTCATAAGTAAGTCAATGAGATCTTGTGGTACATCTGTAAGGCAGTCATCGTATGGATCTTGTACCAATTCCGTATCAGATGATGTGGTCTCTTCTTCGGCATCCTCTTCACCTTCCCACAGATAGTCGTCCTCCATACCATCTAATGAATTCGATATGCCACACTTCTTGAAAGACTTTATGACTGTTTCTGCATCGATGTCGTTCCAGGCCTTTATGACAAAGTTGCACAAAACATCCAACTGTGGAGCACGCATGTTTCCTCCTTTTGTGAATGTTTTTTCACCGCTAACCATCCACTCATTCCACTGTTCTCGGATGCGATCTTTAAATGGCTTGTTTAGGCACACATCCAGTGGCTGCACCAACGATGTCAGTCCTCCAGGTATAACTGCAGCATCCGTTTTTAGTCTTGCCAGCCTTTGCTTGGTGCTGGGAGTTAAATGAGCCCTGAACATATCCCACACCAGTAGACTACGCCTTTGTAGAAGTCCACCTGGTCGCCTGCTCCATACGTTATCAAGCCATAGCTTTACCCCTTCTTCATCCATCCATCCTTTCTCATTCACATGCACAAAACAACCAACAGGAAACTTGAGTTTCGGCATTGTTTTTCTTTTAAAAATAACCATTGGTCTCAGTTTGCCACCATCAGCTGTGCATGCAAGTACCACAGTGAAACTGGACTTCTCATGTCCTGTTGTTTTTATTAAAATTGTCTTTTCGCCTTTTTGATGGACAGTTTTGTTGGCAATCATATCAAAATTCATCGGAGTTTCATCCATGTTTCCGATGCTACTTAGCGCATACACATGTTCATTGCGCAGCCTAATGACGTAGCGATGGAAGCTATGCATTTTGACATCAAGATCCGCAGGTAATTTCTGGGCAATTTTTGTCTTTTGCCGCAATACCAGATTATGCCTTCCCAAGAATCTGGTACACCAGGACACAGTGGCCTTAAATCTGTGGCTGAGATCGGGATTAGATTTGGCCCACTGAAGTGCAACCAATCGGATTTTATTTCGGGTCACGACATACCCGCTTTGCCGATGCTCGGCCACCATGTCTGCTACATGCTTTTCCAGTTCTGGCCAATGTGGGGTGCCTCTTCTTAGTGCACACTTGCCCCTTGGCATACTCCGCAATGCTTGCTCATTTGCTCTCCAGGCCCGAACCATCTTCTCTGTCACTCCATATTGCCTAGCAGCAGCACAGTTATTATGTTCCGTGGCAAAAGCCACAACTTTGAGTTTGTAGCTGGCTTCATATTTCCTTCTCCTTGCCACTGCTGGAGCCTTGCTGAGTTCTAGACTGCCAGCCATTTGCTCTGGATGCGCTGCTGGAGCCTTGCCGGGTTCTTTGCTGTCTGCCATTTGCACGGAATGTGCTGCTGGAGCCTTGCCGGGTTCTTGACTGTCAGCCATTTGCACTCGATGTACGGTACTCATGCTGTACAGTATGAACAGGTGCAGAGACTGTCTTCAACACCACACGTACGGTACGGCAAATACGCTATCTGGTCACGAGACTGCCTTTCCTCTTAGCAACAACCAGCCAATCACGGCAAGTGCTCTACTGCCTTCGGGAACATTCGGGAACATTGTACAGTCCCCTTTCTATGCCACGCCCATGCCAAGGGGAGAGGTGCGCGTGCCAAAACGTGCCAAACGTGTCAACACACAGGGCGCTGCCATCTTCGGCGCTGGCTGCCCATTACCATGTACCGTGTTTCGGACGTCCTGCTGCCTCGTCCTGCTGCCTCGTCTGCCTGGGGATGTGCAAGCGGTTGGAGGCGCGTGTACAGCGGCAGCGGCAGTCGAGGTAAGACTCATGGCGCCATTTGCTCGCTTGTGAAGCGGTTTGACACCTTCGAGTGAAGTCCTTGCTATGAAAAAAACGCTCGCTTTCGATACTTCATGGCGCGGGGCCTGGGTGTGGACGTTGCCAAGGTCGGTGGCTGTATTTTTTGACATAAGGTGTGTTGTTTCTTGTTATTTCCTATTGTGAAGCGGTCTGACACCTTCGAGTGAAGTCCTCGCTATGACAAAAACACGCTCGCTTTCGATACTTGCACAATTCATGGCGCGGGGCCTGGGTGTGGACGTTGCCAGGGTCGGTGGCTGTATTTTTTGACATAAGGTGTGTTGTTTCTTGTTATTTCCTATTGTGAAGCGGTCTGACACCTTCGAGTGAAGTCCTCGCTATGACAAAAACACGCTCGCTTTCGATACTTGCACAATTCATGGCGCGGGGCCTGGGTGTGGACGTTGCCAGGGTCGGTGGCTGTATTTTTGGACGTTGCCAGGGTCGGTGGCTGTATTTTTTAACATAAGGTGTGTTGTTTCTTGTTATTTCGTATTGTGAAGCGGTCTGACACCTTCGAGTGAAGTCCTCGCTATGAAAAAGCGCATGAAAAAATACCATAAAATTTTGTACCCGGCGTATAACACGACCCCCGACTTTCCAGAAAATTTTAAGGGGTTAAAAGGTCGTCTTATACGCCGGAAAATACCGTAGTTAATTTAGACTATAAAATGTTCTCTGAAGCATTGGCGTTGTGGCTAGAAGTGCTTCTCCCTGATCTTTTAGGCAAGGAACAATCTGGCTTTGTCAAAGGTAGATTTCTTTCAGACAATACTTGTTTATTTTTTATATTATTTCTAGATCTTCAAACTTGCCAAATTCTCTAGCTGCCATTGCTTTAGATGTTGAGAAGGTTTTTGATTGTGTCATTTGCTCCTTCATTTTTCAAACTTTAACATGGCTTGGGCCGAAGTACATGACTGTCATTTCTCTTCTGTACTCTTCCCCTAAGGCAGCTATTTGTGCTAATGGACTCATATCTTCTTTTTTTAACCTTCATAGAGGGGTTTGACAAGGTTGCCCTCTCTCCCCTTCCTTTTTAATCTAGCAGTGGAACCATTTTTATCTCGGATCTGTCAGAATGTTAACATTCATGGTTTCATCCATGTCTCACAACAGGTTAAATTGGCTGCACACGCTGATGACGTTTTATTATTTATTCCTCAAGCTAGTCTCAGCAATGACGCTCAACATCCTGTGATTCTGGGCAAATCACTTAATCTCCCCGTGCCTCACAAAAATGAATGTGTCCTCAAGTAACGGAACTGGTGCTCATGTAAAGTTTTCGGGTCAAGTTCACGCTATATAAAAAACTACAGGGAAAAAAACTCCTCGCTACCCACTTTCATGTCAGAAGTTGCTTCTTATTCATCTGTCTCCGGCTATAAGCTAAACACTTTTTTCCTCTCAATTTACATCGCAACCCAAACGACTTAAATATCTCAGTCTCCAATTCTCTTCGTCCATCACATCTTGCATTTCAATTAATATGGAAAATTGTATTCAGACAATCACTTTTCTAGCTAGTAAATGGCATCCTCTTTGTTTGTCTTGGTGGGGTCGTATGGATACAATTAAGAGGATGATGGTCCCTTGATTCTCTACGCTATTTCTAATATTCCACTATATGTTCCTCTTAAAGATTATAAGCAAATTAATTCACTACTATCTGCTTTCCTTTGGAGTAACAAGAAACCGTGTATGTCTCTAGCAAAGCTGAAACGGCCTAAAGTTGAAGGTGGAATACAATTCCCTTATTTTCAGAAATATCATAAGTCCTTCTTTTTGGCGGCAAACTACTCACTGGATTGCACCCTCTTCTCAGTATAGTCCGCTATGGGTTGATTTAGAACGAGCTTTCCTGTCACCATATTCTTTTTCAGCATTTCTATCTTTTATAAAGAAACCTCAGAAAATGTCCAACCCTATTATCAATAATACTAGTAAATTATTATCCTCTGTAGTACATTTTTCACACACAGATCTTGACTCCTTTCTTAATTCTACGATATGAAATAACCCATTTATTAAGGTGAAAGGACATCCTATTTTTTGGCCTTCTTGGAGAATTAAGGGTTTGATCTAGGTTCATCAACTATTTGATTGCGATTCATTTCTTACTTTTCCTCAAGTACAGAATCTTTTTAGCCTTCCATCTACTTTCCTAACCAAATTTCGTCTTCTACCAGAGATTATGGTTCAAGCATATAACTATTTAAAATATACCTCATCCACTGATTCTTTATCATCAACACAATGATCTGACATTTTACCTACGTGTGCCAAGGCATCCCTTATTTATTCTGATTTACTTGAATCTCCCATTTTGAGATCCAAATCTAAGACAAAACTTAAGTGGGAAGAAAATGTTTCCACTACTATATCCATACCTTCCTGGAAACAAATCTGGATTAAAATTAGGATGCGCTCTTGTGCTGCTAGCACTACAAAAACACCTTTTTTAAGTTACAAAATACTTTTTATTACTCCTGATACCATTCACAGGATTAACCAAGATATCCCTGACACTTGTTGGACTTGCTCTGCACCACAAGCTGACTTGATGCATTTACTTTTCACTTTCCCCCTAAACTCTGCATTCTGGTTACAAGTTTGGAGCCAAATTAATCTCATTTTTCAAAGTAACGTTCTCTTTCTATCTCCAATGTGTTTTAGGTAGTGTATCTGAGGATTGGGCTAATGCTCCTTTTAATATGCTAATGCTAGATTTGTTATTCGCACTTGCTTTCCAACAAATAACCCGTAATTGGAAGGATTTAACACAACTGCCTTTTAGGGCGAGGTGGTACACAGTTTGTCATACCCACTGATTAAATATTGCATGCATGCATTCTTCATCTCTTGTGTTAAAATGAAAGGCCCTGTGGACACCTGTTACTCAATTACTAGATTACCCCATTACAGCTTTTGCTTCCCCACCTCTTCTTCAGGAAGTTCTACAACCTCCCTGACTTCCCCCCCAATGTGTTTTTAAGACCAGTTAATATCAAACAGCCCCTTGTATTCCCTCAAATTTGTAAAGTTAACAATTAACCAGACTGTAATGTTCTGTTTTTATCCAAAGAACATCCTTTTTTTCTGTTTCTCTTATTTTTCTCTTGCTCTTTCTGTAACTCTTGTTTAATTACTTTGTATTATTTTATTGTATGCCATCTTAATCTGAATAACTTTTCTTTAAAACTTAAGGAAGAGCAAATTATGCAGCTTCGCTAGCTAAACCTTGCGGCAACTGATGGTATATTATGAGTCTAACATACATGGTTACAAATTGGATCCCACGGGTTGTGCAAAAAACAAAAGATTCTTAAGCAAAAACAAAGTAAACATTCACCAGATCTTCTTGAAATTGTCATGTTATTAACCACCAAATCATAATTTTCTATTTGCATGCTAGCAGGACAACACTACATTATTAACAGTGTTCCTTCAACCTCCCTGAGTGAAATAGTTTGGCTACAATACAATACAGTATTGCACTCAGCAGAATAAATTTAATGTGCCTTGCTAGGAGTCCCTGCTAAATTTAACACATCAGACCTTCCAAAACAGAATATAGTGCTGTCCGGAAATAATGGCTGTTATAAAAAAATGTTTACATTTTAACATGACATTCCATGAAGAATGAAGGAAAACAATTATTGCGAATAAAAAAAGTAAAAGTTTTGCCATCCTTTTTAATTACATTTAAACATGTCTGTGCGTTTTTCTGGCTGACAAAAGTCCATCCACAGTCTTTCAAATAGGGATATTTATACAATCTGTGTAAAGTTTTCATCTTATTATTACCCGTTTAATACCTTAATACAGTAATTATCAACGAAACATAACCAATTAACCTCTGAAATGTGTCTTGTCCCGAGAAGCACCACATGCAAACTTTTTTTTAATTAACTTTTGATCTGTTTGAGCTAGATTTTTTATTTCTTTGTGGAAATTTTGCTGCAGAAGGTGGGAAATAAGGCAAGTGTGGTAAATACATTATTGCTTGGAAAATAATGCAGCTGCACTATTGTGAGTTGTCATCTACATTCTTTGAATTTAGCTTTCCTATACTTTTGTTCTCAATTACTTGGTTGAAAATGACCTACTTTCATTATGAATTACTGTAAAATATGCAAATCTAAGCTCTTTGGATAAAAGGCTTCAATTTTGTGATGGACAGCCAGAATTTGTGAAAGTGCTTACTAGTGTAACTGAGATAAATGAGGGACGCCAATGCGGGATCAGCCACGGCCCATGCAGGTAAGAGATGTGGGGCTGGGTCGGGGGGATTGTGACGGACAATGAAAAGAGAAAATTAAATAAATAATCAATTTTCCCTAGTCATCGTCTGTCGAAATCCCCCCACCTGTCCCCACTGCTCTTACCTGCACAGACCGTGACTGTGTGGGATACAAGGGTTAGGTCGATTTAAATATGAAAAATGTAAAACAAGAAGATGATCACGTAATAAGGACATGGTATCCCATCATGGCAGTATTATAGAGAATGTATTTGTTAACAAATGTTCACCAATAGTTATTCATTCTTTATAGCTATTGTAACAATCTCATATTCCTATATGGCTTTATATTCATGTATGCCCTGAGCTTTGTTGTTTAGCGAATGGTAGTGTTTGCTTGAGAACAAGGAGCTTCTGAGTTCATATTTAGCTTCAATGTTTCTAATTCATTTTAAATGTTTGTGTTGCCTTTAATGGTAGTTTTCAGGTGTGTCCCGGCCAGAGGCAGCTTGTTTGTAACTTAGGTTTGGTGTTGCAATAACCAAGGCGGTACTTGTCTGCCAGACAAGTGGGCAAGCCCTCAGGAGCCTGGAGCACCTGGCAGCTGGTTTCAGTTGCCATACTCAGGGGGTCATAACATAGCTTAGCAAACATTGATGGCCCTGGCCCAGCTGCATCACATAATACCTTTATAACTTGGCAGATGTGATACTCTGTCGAAACTAAGGGATATCCTGACCACTGCATTACAAGTGCCATTGTCTATAATGGTCTTTCAAGTGAGCTATCTAGACATCAGCCACATTTAAAATGAAGTATCCGCATCTCTGTCAAAGTCTAAATAAGACCCTTAAAAGCTGTCTGTATAACTCATTGCCAGTGTAGCTGCTTTTACTGTGCACATGCATGCTTGGGCATGCATGGAAAAAGAAGCTTCAGATTCACTGTCTCCTGGGGTGACAGAGTCTGCCTAACAGGCAAGAAGAATCTAACTGAGGCAGGAGCCGAACTGGGACAACTCCTTTGCACCAAAACATATTTTGAGGTGTGCCTTTTAAACAGGAAGAGTAGTAGCACATGCTGCACCTTGCTGACATCCTGCACAGTGGCTGCTTCACCTCGTCATCTCCACGCGACCTGCGATTGCTGAGGTACTCACAACACGGTGACAGGGCTTAGGTGATAGGACCGTGAATACATTTGGTTTTTATATCAGCAGCAGAATGTTTTGTGTGAGTCTTTGTTTCAATGATATTTTTAGCAGTCACTCATCAAACAGCACACCAAACAGAAGCAGTCCAAAAGAAAATGGTTGTAAGCTAAGTTTTTTGTCCAGTCCCTGTGACCATGTAGAGAAGTGGCACTCCAGTTAGCCATAAGCATTAATCCTTTGCAATTTTTTATTGAAAGATTTTAAACAATAACAATGGTACAGTGATCTAGTCTGTGGGCGCATTCTGCATTGGTCCATTTCCAATCCCTCGGCCAACTCCAACGACATCACCCCCTCTCAAGCCCTCTGCGACTCCCTAGCCTCATTCTTCCACAACAAGATTGCAGACATCCACAACAGCTTCGACAACCAACCCGGAGACCAACCATCCCAACCATATGCTGAACACTCCCCCCCCGCGAACACCCTTAACGACTGGAAGCCAATCTCCACTGAGGACACCATCCGCCTGATGAACTCCATCCACTCAGGATCCCCCACAGACCCATATCCTCACCACATCTTCAACAAAGCAGACTCCGTCATAGCACCGCACCTCCGAGACGTCATCAACTGCTCCTTCAATTCCGCCACCTTCCCGGAAGACTGGAAACACGCTGAACTCACCGCCCTTCTGAAAAAACCCACAGCGGACCCCACCGAACTCAAAAATTACCGCCCCATTTCGCTCCTTCCATTCCCGGCCAAAGTAATCGAGAAAGCTGTCAACAACCAGCTCGCCGCTTTCCTCGAAGCCAACAAATCCCTCGACTCCTCACAATCTGGCTTCCGAGCAAAACACAGCACTGAGACCGCCCTCATCGCAGCAACAGACGACATTCGAACTCTAATGGACAATGGAGACACAGTCGCCCTCATCCTCCTCGACCTCTCTGCAGCATTCGACACAGTCTGCCACAGCACCCTTTTACAACGCCTCAGTAACATCGGAATACAAGGAAAAGCACTTGAATGGATCACCTCGTTCCTCACCGGAAGAACCCAGAGAGTCCGCCTTCCACCATTCAAGTCCGAGGCCTCTGAAGTCATCTGTGGCGTACCACAAGGATCTTCACTCAGCCCCACCCTCTTCAACGTATACATGAGCCCCCTCGCGACCATCGCCCGCCAACACAACCTCAACATCATCTCTTACGCGGATGACACTCAACTAATCCTTTCTCTCACCAAGGACCCCAGCACCGCCAAAACTAACCTACACGAAGGAATGAAAGAAGTTGCTGAATGGATGAAACACAGCCGTCTGAAACTGAACTCAGATAAAACAGAAGTCCTCATCCTAGGTACATCCCCCTCTGCATGGGACGACTCTTGGTGGCCGGAAGCCCTTGGAAAAGCACCCATCCCGACAGACCACGCACGGAACCTAGGCGTCATCCTGGATTCCTCACTTTCGATGAACAGACAAGTCAGCGCCGTATCCTCATCCTGCTTCAACATTCTTCGCATGCTCAAAAAAACATTTCGCTGGATCCCCACCGAAACCAGGAAAACAGTCACCCATGCTTTGGTCACGAGCCGACTGGACTACGGAAACACCCTCTACGCCGGTACCACCGCAAAACTCCAGAAAAAACTACAACGCATCCAGAACGCCTCAGCCAGGATCATATTAGACATCCCGCGCAACGAACACATCTCTGGTCACCTGAAAGACCTCCACTGGCTACCCGTCAACAAGAGAATCACTTTCCGACTTCTGACCCACGCACACAAGGCACTCTACGACATCGGACCAGAATGCCTCAACTCACGACTGTCCTTCTACACCCCCTCCCGCCAACTACGTTCTTCCAGACAAGCCCTCGCCACCGTACCTCGCATCAACAAGACCACCATGGGAGGCAGATCCTTCTCATACCTGGCTGCTAAAACATGGAACTCACTCCCCACTTACCTTCGCCTTACCCAGAACCACCTAGCATTCAGAAAACAACTTAAAACGTGGATATTTGACAAGTAATCCTCCTCCCCTTCCTAAGCGCCTTGAGACCCTCTGGGTATGTAGTGCGCTATATAAATCCTCTGACTTGACTTGACTTGACATTGTTTACAACACTCACAAAGCACTCCTATTTCTAAGGTCCATGCATAAGTAGCTCATCCAGTCCTGTTTTCTTTATTTTGTTTTCCAGTGCTTATTGGGCTCAGTTTACAATGGGATCAATAGGACTAAAAGTCCCAGAATGCACTGCAAAACCAAAATTGGATGAGCTGCTTGCACATGACACAGGGGCAATTGAGAGCTATGCACCTGTAGTATCAAGCTGTTTGTCTGTTTGGTTTAGTAGTGGGCATTGAAGGCAACTAACCAGTGGCTGTTTCAGCCAGGCCTGTGTTTCCCAACTTGCTTCATTTTTTACCAGGCCCAGACAGAATTGAGTTTACACTGGAGTAATCGAAGCAATTCTGGTATTTATGTGTTATTCTTTGATGCATAATAACGCTACTCATGGAAAGGGGCGACAACTCGGTCCCCCCGAACGTATGGTGGAGTACCCCGATCCCCCCGGGAAGCCATTTTGGGCGGGAGGCGAGTCTCGGCTGGTATGCCCGAAGCGGCGTAGCCGGGGCGCGCCTTTTCCCGCCCAAGAGGGGGTTGTCCTAGACACCAACACCGCTAGCCACGCCCTGGTGGCGGATTGGAGGTGGGTCCACGCCCGCCCGAAGAAGGATAAAAGGAGCGACAAGCCAAGGAAGCATCCTCTTGTTCCTGTGCTCTGAAGCTGCACCTCCCCGTTGCACGTGAGCTCGAGACGGAACGAAGAGCCATTTTTGAGAATTTAATCTTGTGTTTCTTCTTTCAGTGAGTTCGGAGCTTCCTGGCCTAGGACCTTGAGGAGTATACGTGGACGATGCCTAGCAAGAAGGTCGGAAAGAGGATCGGGACCGATCAGATGCTTCGTATGCTGATGAAGGACATGGCGGATATGAAAAAGCAGATGGCGGTAATGAATGGTGCAGGGGGACCTAAGAGAGTCATCGGACCAGCATTGCCGGGAGTGGTCCCTAACGGGAGAGGTAGAAGGGCCAAGAGGGGAGCGTCGGGTGGGGAGGCCCCGGTTCCCGAAGCACCCCCTACGAACCCGGTCACCCCGATCGAGGCTCCGACTCCGGTCCCGAACGTGGGGCAACCGATCCCTGTGGTAGTCACTCCTGTGAACGGGGAGGATATGCCTCCTGAGCTGGCTGCCCAGTTGGCGGCATGGTTAGGCAAAGAGAACGAGGGGGCCACGGCTGATGAAGCCAGGGCGATAATGAAGCAGTTGCGGCAATCGAAAGATGCTGCGAAGGCACCGTGTCCTTTTGTTTCCCCGCAGGCTCCCGTGGAACAACCAGTATCGGGCGTTGGTTCGGCAGGAACTACGGTCACAGTGGCCGGTTCAGGTAAGCAGCCATTGCCGATTGCGGGGGAGGGATCGGTACCTTCAAGGAGGGAAAAAGTTGTTCAGCATATCCCGATTGAGGTGAAAGAAAGGATATGGGCTGATAAGTATGTGAACATGTTTTCCTTGTTGACCGATCACTATGAGATTGAGCATGTAAAAAATCAAAAAGAGTTTCTGCATCCTAGTGTATGGCGCGCCAAGATGGCCGGTTTCAGAGTTGATGAATCGATAAGCAATTGGGGCAGAGCATTTGGAATGTTCACTGCAATTATGGGGGAACGTAGGCCTGAATTATTGGTGGAATTAGCCGTGTATCAGACACGTATCATGGAATTTTATGAAACGTATGGTGGCAATCAATGGTTATGTTACGATAGCATATTTCGTAAGTCCAAGGTGCACGACTCATCCCTGACGTGGGATTGTTTCGACTCCATTTCCTGGCAGAAAATGGAGAAGTCAGGCACGGCGAAGCCGCCATCTTTGGGGGGAAACATGGTTGAATCTTCCCGCCATTCGTCCGGGGCGCCCTTTCGGGCGGGATCAAGCAATGATCAGCACACAAGGAATAATGGCAACTCAGGTAAAAAAGGGGTCTGCTGGAGCTTTAACAGAGGCAAATGTACTAGGCCGCAGGGATCTTGCAGGTTTAGGCATGAATGTGCAGGGTGCGGGCAGTCCTCACACCCCGAGACCATGTGCAGAGCCAAAACTGGTGATACGGCAGGTAGGGGGGGCGCCAAACAGGTCTGAAATAGTCCGAGGGGCGCCTCTCCCTACCCCGATTGATATCATGGCACTGATTCCTTGGCTGAACGAATATCCGGATCATATCTCCGCTGGGGTGTTGCGAGATGGTTTTTCGTATGGTTTCCGCATCCCGGCGGGGGATTTTCAGGGTAAAGCACAATGTAGGAACCAACTGTCGGTTTTGCAGAATACGGCGGTGGTACAAGCAAAGATTGGGAAGGAGGTGACCCGAGGTCGGGTTGCTGGACCATATGACATGCCGCCAGTTGCTAATTTTGTTTGTTCGCCTCTGGGAGTGGTCCCCAAAAAGGACCCAGGGGAATTCAGGTTGATACACAATTTGTCAGCTCCAAGGGGTCTTTCGGTGAACGATGCGATTGATCCGGGAGTTTGTTCAGTGCGGTACGCATCTTTTGATGAGGCTGTCGCCATGTTGAATCGCCTAGGGCCCGGAGCGCTGATGGCCAAATCAGACATTGAGTTGGCGTTCCGGTTGCTCCCGGTACACCCTGACGATCAGCGTCTCCTTGGTTTCATGTTTCAGGGACGCTATTACATGGATAAATGTATGCCAATGGGTTGCTCCATCTCTTGTGCGTATTTTGAAAAATTCAGTAGTTTTTTGCAATGGGCGATCACAAGAACAACAGGGCTTACACAGGTTATGCATTATCTTGATGACTTTCTATTTCTGGGGGCAGCTGGGGACATAGAATGTGCACAGGCTTTGAACGAATTTTGTGATCTCATGACTCGCTTTGGCGTGCCATTGGCACCAGGTAAGACGGTGGGCCCGGCAACTTCGCTCGAGTTTCTTGGAATAGAGCTCGACTCCGAAGAGGGGTGCTTCCGTTTGCCTAAGGAAAAGGTAACAAAATTTAAGGCATCGCTTGAAACATGTATTAGCGAGACGAAGGTAAATTTGCATCAGTTGCAGCAGGCTGTGGGTCAGCTGAATTTTGCCCTTAGAGTGATACCGATGGCTCGCCCCTTTTCCCGCTCTATTGCTCAAGCCA
This sequence comes from Lissotriton vulgaris, assembly GCF_964263255.1. NCBI lineage: Eukaryota > Metazoa > Chordata > Amphibia > Caudata > Salamandridae > Lissotriton > Lissotriton vulgaris. The sequence continues at coordinate 39,343 of NW_028249123.1, forward strand.
TGGTCGGCCTTAAGGAAGGGCACCACCGCACAAGGCTCTCGGCAGAGGTCCGCCAGGACATGCGCATATGGTTGGCATTCCTGGCGGATTTCAACGGTCGTGTCGTGTGGAACAAACCAGCGGTCTCCTCCGTGGAGCTGGGGTTGTGGACTGACTCGGCAGGGAGTGTGGGCTTTGGCGCCATCTTGGGTAATCATTGGTCAGCACGAACCTGGCCGGCATGGTGGCACGAGAGTGGGCTGACAGGTAACATTGGGTTTCTCGAACTGTTCCCTATTCTGGTGGCCTTAAAAACATGGCCTGAGGAGTTTCGTGATCGCTCTGTGGTGTTCTGGTCTGACAATATGACCGTGGTTGAGTGTATCAATAGTCAGGCAGCACGCTGCAAATGGATCTTGAGACTGTTGAAGGAAATTGTCCTGCTGTGTATGAGACTAAACGTCCACGTTAGGGCGAGACATGTGCCAGGGGTGTTAAATCAGGCAGCTGATGCGCTTTCTCGTTCCCGTATGCAGGCCTTCTGGGGTTTTCTGCCCTCAGCGGACCCGGTGGCGGCACCATTTCCCGAAGCTCTCTGGTCTCTCGGTGCCCCGGGCTACAAGACCTCATGGGAGAGAGTCTAGCACCCAGGACAAGGAAGGCTTATGAAGGGGCGTTCCGTTCTTATTTGTCCTTTTTGGGTTCAGCTAGGGGGGAGCTTTGGGGCCAAGAGGAGTATGTCCTGAACTTTTTGTTATCATTACATCAGGCAGGCAAATCAGTGGCTACGGCCAATAGGCACCGGGCCGCCATTTCTTTCATGGCACGGGCCCATGGCATACAGGACCCCACGGCGTCTTTCTTGGTACAGAAGGCGCTGTGTGGGTGGCAACGCCATGAGGGTTGCAGAGTGGATGAGAGGCACCCGATAGGTCTGGAAAGGTTGGCCCTGTTACTGTCCGTACTCCCTGCGACATGTTCATCTCAATCAGAGACAGTGCTATTCCGGGCCGCTTTTGCATTAGCGTTCCATGGGGCTATGCGGGTAAGCGAGCTGGTAGCGAGGAACAAGCAGGATACGGGGGAGGTCTGTGCCGGGAGCACATTCAAATTAAGGGGGAGACAATGGTAGTCCCATTTGCCAGGTCCAAGACCGATCAGAAAGCGATCGGGGACAGCGTGGTGGTTCAGCGGATTCCGGGATCTCCCATATGCCCGGTAGCATGCGTTGAGGAGTATTTGGCGCAGAGGGCGGCATCATGGGGGGGAAGCTTGCTGAGGCACGCCGACGCCACCCCACTGACTAGGTTTCAGTTCCAGCGGGTGCTAACGATGGCAATCGCAGCGGCGGGCTTGAACCCGTGTGAGTTTGGGACCCATTCCTTCCGGATAGGGGCTGCTACAGAGGCTACAGCCAGGGGTCTGAGTGTGGAAAAAGTAAAACAGTTGGGGCGTTGGTCCTCGAATTGTTATAAAAGGTATGTGCGGTTGAACATGTTGTGAAGCGTATGTCATGCACTCAAGCTTCTTGTTTTGTTTGGTTTACAGTGTCGCGAGCTTACGAGGCGGGGCGGACTGTGCAGTCGACCCGACACCTGGGAACCAGCGGTCAAAGATCACCGGCTGAGGAAAGAGTGGTGTGGGTCGTGGGCCACTCATACGTGAGGCGTGCCGCAGACGTATTCAAAGCAGGTGACATGATTCACATGGCTGGGGAATACGGGTACAGGGTGACCTTCTACGGAAGGGGCGGGCTCTGTATTGACCAGTTCCAAAGTTTTATGGAGGGTTTGTTAGGGCGGACAAGGTCACCGCCATCTGTAATCATAGTGCATCTTGGGGGCAATGATTTGGTGACCACTGGTCGACGAGTACTTCTCGAGTTGATACTATCCACAGTGAGTTGGTTGGCGAGAAGGGTTCCGGGGTGCACGATTGCATGGTCCCATATGATTCCACGGAAGGTGTGGCGGGGGGCTAATTCTGTGTCTGCTGTAAATCATTCAGTGAAGAAGGTGAATAACAAACTTGGTAGATTGTTCCGTACAAGTACAATGCATTCTATTCCGCATGGATGTATCAGGGGGGACCATATGTATCTAGAGGATGGAGTCCATTTGTCCCGGGTGGGGAATACTTTACTCATAGGAGACCTCGTAGCTTGGTTAAAGAGTTTGCAGCCATGACCTTTAAGTAGGAGTTTTTGTGGGGGGTCCGGATAGCCGGTCAACTATCCGGCCTGTGGCGGTAAGGTCATGATCGGTGAGCAGGAATTAGAAGATCCCTAGAGGTGGGGCGTCACCCATTATGGATGGGAGCGCCCGGGGGGAGGTGGCCACTGGCCCCTCAAACGGGGAGGCGGTCCCCTCTAAGGATGGGGACGCCGAAAGGGAAGGCGGCCATAGGCCCCTCCCTGGGGAGGAGGGGCTAGGGCCCCTCCTGGGAATTTCCTGGGGCCAGGACATCTGCGACGGCAGATGTGGTAAGTTGTGTGGGGTGGGAGGGGGGTCTACGCTACCTTCTAGACACCTCACACGAGTCCTCGGACGACCACTAAGATGGCGTCGAGTTAACAGGGGGCCCCCGCTAAGACAAGGGAAATTGGAAGTTGACACAGAGGTACAGTCCTCTGTGCGACCCTCCTCACAAGTGAGGGGGGAGTTCTGGTATTGGGGATCTGACACCGGTTACGACCTTGCCGTTGGCCCGTAATGTTAGGATGAACAATTTCAATTTTGAGTAATGCATTTGCAGGATGTTTAGTATCGGCTAGGAGAACCTTTGTATTAGAGATGTGTTAAGGTCAGCCAAGAACATCGTAATGTGTAAATGAAATTGTACATGATATGAAACTGTTATTTTAACGTTTTAATTTTGTTTCATATTTTAATAAATACGGCCGGGAGGGTAACTCCCTCCCGCCTTCCACAAGTTCAGAACCGTTTCCGTCTTCCCATCCATGGGGATTGTGTTGAGAGGGGGTGGCGGGTATCTCAGCCATATGGAAAGGGGCGACCACTCGGTCCCCCCGAACGTATGGTAGAGTACCCCGATCCCCCCGGGAAGCCATTTTGGGCGGGAGGCGAGTCTCGGCTGGTATGCCCGAAGCGGCGTAGCCGGGGCGCGCCTTTTCCCGCCCAAGAGGGGGTTGTCCTAGACACCAACACCGTTAGCCACGCCCTGGAGGCGGATTGGAGGTGGGTCCACACCCGCCCGAAGAAGGATAAAAGGAGCGACAAGCCAAGGAAGCATCCTCTTGTTCCTGTGCTCTGAAGCTGCACCTCCCCGTTGCACGTGAGCTCGAGACGGAACGAAGAGCCATTTTTGACCCACCCACCAGCCCCTGATGACAGCGATTTGTTGGAATAAAGTCGAGTGTCGTGATATTGTTTTCTTACAGGTTGTTTTGAGTAAAATTTGGTGTGTAATAAAGTTGATAATTTTTTCCTTTTCAGCATGTTTTATTCAGCAAAGTAGTTGCACCGGATGCTCGGTAGAGATTATACTTTGATTTGCTTAAGTATAAATTGTTTTTTCTCCACTTTAGTCTTAGATTGTCGTATTTATTTTGGTCGGGCGGTAAGGTCATGATCGGTGAGCAGGAATTAGAAGATCCCTAGAGGTGGGGCGTCACCCATTATGGATGGGAGCGCCCGGGGGGAGGCGGCCATTGGCCCCTCAAACGGGGAGGCGGTCCCCTCTAAGGATGGGGACGCCGAAAGGGAAGGCGGCCATAGGCCCCTCCCTGGGGAGGAGGGGCTAGGGCCCCTCCTGGGAATTTCCCGGGGCCAGGACATCTGCGACGGCAGATGTGGTAAGTTGTGTGGGGTGGGAGGGGAGTCTACGCTACCTTCTAGACACCTCACACGAGTCCTCGGACGACCACTAAGATGGCGTCGAGTTAACAGGGGGCCCCCGCTAAGACAAGGGAAATTGGAAGTTGACACAGAGGTACAGTCCTCTGTGCGACCCTCCTCACAAGTGAGGGGGGAGTTCTGGTATTGGGGATCTGACACCGGTTACGACCTTGCCGTTGGCCCGTAATGTTAGGATGTACAATTTCAATTTTGAGTAATGCATTTGCAGGATGTTTAGTATCGGCTAGGAGAACCTTTGTATTAGAGATGTGTTAAGGTCAGCCAAGAACATCGTAATGTGTAAATGAAATTGTACATGATATGAAACTGTTATTTTAACGTTTTAATTTTGTTTCATATTTTAATAAATACGGCCGGGAGGGTAACTCCCTCCCGCCTTCCACAAGTTCAGAACCGTTTCCGTCTTCCCATCCTTGGGGATTGTGTTGAGAGGGGGTGGCGGGTATCTCAGCCATATGTAATTAAGAGTAAGTTTGGCAGAACAAATCCTAACACAACAGCACAGAGCTAGCGGCTGCTCTCGCATTAATTTTGGATTCGTGGATGCTTTTTGTGCTAAGAAAATAGCACCAAATGGGCAATTCTGTATGATTATGCTACTCGGAATTATGAGAATTATAGACAGCCCTATCTTTTACCACAAAAAACTTTCTGGGAAACAGACTGTAGTGGAGCTTTCAGATTAATAGTTAGTAAGTGCCTTTAAAAGGCCATTCCTGGAAAGATACCTTCCGTGGCCCATTACTCGACTAGCTAAGTCAAGTTGTTCTATCCAATTTAGATTTCTAGTAGTTCTCAACCACACAAATAAAGTAATCAAGACTATTTTGGTGTCTAAAACAGATTTAAGCCACTGTCAAGAAAATCGGTATACATTGGTCATATTTGCTGCTTGTTTGCCACCTTCATACTTCCCCTAATTTACTGTATATAACAGTGGGTGGGAAATCCACCACATTTTGGTGGAATACCTTTCCACCAAGCCATAAGGTGCCCAGTCTTTCTTGAAGTTATATTTAGGGAACTTCGGAGAGTCTAACTGTAAATAAGTGGATTATTTTTTGGGGTCTGAGGTCAAACAACTCAAGGAATAAAAACAGTACCTAGTCAGAGTGAACCCCAAAAATCAATATATTGACCTGAGATTAACCACCAGGCCATGGAATAGAATAGGTAAGCTGAACTTAAGAAAAATTAGTGGCAGCTCCTCCGCTATGGCAGAGGAGCATCGTCCCACTGCTTTCAAGAGAAAACATAACAAGATAATAACTTTCAGTTATTATCTTATGTTTCCTTTGCAGGTGGGAGGGTGAGCGTGACTGCTCTGCTCACGGAGCAGGGCAGGGGCGGAGTGTTTTTCCCACTCAAATGTGCAATGACTGTTTGGTTGGCCCTCTCATGCCACCTAAAGCAGTCATGCGCACTACTCTGTTCTCCATTCAGGCTGCATTACAGCCTGCATGGAGAACAAGCCCACCCCTAGAGCCTCTGGCTGAGTATTGTGTCACGGCACTCAGACCAATCACAACGCTGCACTGCAGCCTTGTGAATGGATTAGGGGAGGGAGCCTGGCTGCCTGCTTCCTGTTCCTGGAAGCGGACTCAGGAGAGCAGGAGCACAGAAGACACTGGATGGAGGCTCGAAGTATTTTTTTTGTATTTTTTTTATTTCTAAACCCCATGACTGCCCTGCGAACCCCCGCGACACTCTCCACGACTCCTGCACCCCCACCCCGAGCATTGCTGCCAGATCCTGAGCAAAATGTAAAGCATTTAGGCAATACTGACACATTAATGAAGTCAAAACACGAAAACTTTAAAATCCCTACTCCAATTAAGAAAAATATAGCAAAGTGAATTGAGCAAAATGACACCAAAATGGTAAAAATCCAATAAGGGAACCTGAAGATATGTCTTTTAGCGTTTTAACTGACAAATGTCACAAATGCTAATTACCAAAGATAATCTATGGTTACAGAAGACCGATACCTAGATGCAATTTTAGGCTGCCAGCAATGATCCAGAAGTTGGATAAAACCAAGTAGGATGGCGCAATCAAGGATTTTGCCTTCAGAATTTATCTGCAAATTGAGGAAAAAGGCTTCCATCCAGGGAAAGACAGCAGGTTGTATCAAGTGAAGTCAATGCAAAGTCAGATAGCCATGGGGAAAGGGCCCACTAAAGACATTGGTTTAGGCAGGAAAAGCTCTGAGCGAGAGACGTATGAATTTCCTACCTGAGGAGTCCAAATGTTCTCCAGATCCTACTGTGCCTTTTAGCCTCAGGCTTTTCTCCTTGGAAGTTAGTCTTTAAAATGGTACTTCTTTTCTTCTAATGGGGAAATGCAGAAGTCTGTATCTTTCGAGGGCTCCACAAGGTTGATACTATCTTACCAATGATCTACTCAGACAGATATATTGCTACAGAAAAACTCCAAGCATGGTGAATATTTTTCTTCAGCCTTGTTAAGTGGTGCCTTTCCAAGATCTGCTCTGGTGGTTGGTCCCAGTCTTCGAGCAGCTGGAAGTCACAATTTTTTCAAGTCCTGAAACTTTACAGTAGTAACTCCCTTTTACCTCAGCTCTGAGCATGATGCTCACAGACTTCAGGGGAGACTCCTTGCATTTTAGGGTTTGATCTAACAAAGGCCTTGAGAAGGGACCAGTGGAGACGCAACTGTGACTGAGCAACTGTAAATCCAGTAAAAATTCGTTTTGCAACGTTTTGTGTCCCTGTAGCCCCACAGGAGGGCAGCCCACTTACCCTTACAACTTATTTGCCATGAGTACAAGGAGCAGATCCAGTCCTTCAGGGTCCATTCTCAGTGTATAGCAAGCTGTCTCCAGCCCTTTTCTAATCTTCAACATGTCCAGAATGTTTTCTGAGAAGGATTTCTTGAGGTGTCACATTTACAGCTGACACTAGTGAGTGGCTACTCCCTTACCAATGAGGTAAAAGTTCCCAAAGGTAACATTACCTACTTTTGTTTTAGCAGTTCCTGTATGCCCTGCTCCAAACAACCCCACAGTGCACCTTATTTTAAAATTCCAGATAGAAAACCCTTCCTCCATTGTGCAAAGCCTTTCAGTCCATCCAGTGGTGTGGCCGGGGACATTATCCATCCCACCCTTGTGTCCACTCCAAACTGGTTTGGGGGTCTCTTTCCTTGTACAGAGTTTGGAGCCAGCCTGGATAGTGTAGGCGTGGAAAACAAAAGCTTGCCTTCTTCTAGGTCTCACTTTGCATCTGCAAGTGAAAGTGCAGGCCCCCCCTTTCCTTTTAAGTTAATAAAGTTGCTAGGCCCATCCCCTCTGTCCTTTCTGCAAGGGGAACAAAAAACTACCCCACACCCAGGGTAATGTTTGTGCTGTGGGAGAAATATTCACACATATACTGGGGACTTGTAGGCAATTTAAATATGTCAATCAGTAGTAGGGACATTTAACCATGTCTCAAGGGGGAGCACAGGCACTTTTTTTAGTGTTTATCACGAGTAACGTACACAGAATTCTAAGCCCAGCAAAACAGATAGGGGAAAAATTGGAGGGGAAACCCCAAAAGATGCTCCACAGTGGTGGTTGGTAGAGTTCTATGATGAAGCATGCCGCATATGTGGATGAGGATCTATCCTTCTTTTTTACTATCGGAAATTAATTTGAAAAGCTATTTTGTATATATAACCCATTTAGTTTATATATTAATTCACATTGTACATTTTACTTTATTTATTAGTCAGTCAAGTCAAGTCAAATAATTTATAAAGCACGCTACATACCCAGAGGGTCTCAAGGCGCTTGGGGAAGGGTGGGGAATTACTTGTCGAATATCCAAGTTTCAAGTTGCTTTCTGAATGCTAGGTGGTTCTGAGTGAGGCGAAAGTGAATGGGAAGTGAGTTCCAGGTTTTAGCTGCCAGGTAGGAGAAGGATCTTCCTCCCATGGTGGTTTTGTTGATGCGAGGTACAGCAGCAAGGGCTTGGTTGGAGGAGCGTAGCTGGCAGGATGGGGTGTAGAAGGAAAGTCGTGTGTTGAGGCATTCGCCTCCAAGTTCGTAAAGTGCTTTGTGTGCGTGGGTTAGGAGGCGGAATGTTATCCTCTTATTGACGGGGAGCCAGTGGAGGTTTTTCAGGTGACTAGAAATGTGGTCTTTACGCGGGATGTCCAGTATGAGTCTGGCTGATGCGTTCTGTATGCGTTGGAGTTTTTTCTGAAGTTTTGCGGTGGTACCGGCGTATAGGGTGTTACCGTAGTCCAGGCGGCTCGTGACCAGTGCGTGGGTGACCGTTTTTCTAGTTTCGGTGGGGATCCAGCGAAATGTTTTTTTGAGCATGCGAAGAATGTTGAAGCAAGATGATGAAACGGCGTTGACTTGTCTGTTCATCGAGAGTGAGGAGTCCAGGATGACGCCCAGGTTCCGTGCGTGGTCCGTCGGGATGGGTGCTTTTCCAAAGGTCTCTGGCCACCAAGGGCCATCCCAGGCGGAGGGGGAGGTACCTAAGATAAGGACTTCTGTTTTGTCTGAGTTCAGTTTCAGACGGCTGTGCTTCATCCACTCGGCTACTTCTTTCATTCCTTCATGTAGGTTGGTTTTGGCGGTGTTCGGGTCTTTGGTGAGTGAGAGGATCATTTGAGTGTCATCAGCGTAGGAGATGATGTTGAGGTTGTGTTGGTGTGCGATGGTCGCGAGGGGGCTCATGTATACGTTGAAGAGGGTGGGGCTGAGTGAAGATCCTTGTGGCACGCCGCAAATGACTTCAGTGGCCTCTGACTTGAATGGTAGAAGGCGGACTCTCTGAGTTCTTCCGGTAAGGAACGAGGTGATCCATTCCAGTGCTTTTCCTTGGATTCCGATGTTTCTGAGGCGTTGTAGGAGGGTGCTATGATAGACTGTGTCGAAGGCTGCGGAGAGGTCAAGGAGGATGAAGTCGACTGTGTCTCCATTGTCCATTAGAGTTCGAATGTCATCTGTTGCTGCGATGAGTGCGGTCTCAGTGCTGTGTTTTGCTCGGAAGCCGGACTGTGAGGAGTCGATGGATTTGTTGGTTTCGAGGAAGGCGGCAAGCTGGTTGTTGATAGCTTTCTCGATGACTTTGGCCGGGAATGGTAGGAGCGAGATGGGGCAGTAGTTTTTGAGTTCGGTGGGGTCAGCTGTGGGTTTTTTCAGATGGGCGCTGAGTTCGGCGTGTTTCCAGCTTTCCGGGAAGGTGGCGGAGTTGAGAGAGCAGTTGATGACGTCTCGGAGGTGTGGTGCTATGATGGAGTCTGCTTTGTTGAAGATATGGTGAGGGCATGGGTCTAGGTGCTAGGTTGTCGGCGCTGTTGGTTAGCCATTGAGTGAGGTTAATGGCTGCTTGGTTGGAGTTCGAAGAGTGGGCATGGGGGTTTTGAAGAAGCGATGAGGAGATCTGGTCGATGGTGATTTTGTTCCAGTTTCTTCGCAGAGTAGGTTGAGGATGGTTGTGGGTTGTGGTCTTTTTGTAGACAAAGTGAACGCAGCTGTGGTCCATCCAATGGAGAACTGTGGTGTGACTGAAGGAGATATGTTTGCTGGAGGTGAAGATGGGGTCGAGTGTGTGACCTGCGGAGTGAGTGGGGGTATCAACAAGTTGTTTGAGTCCGAGGTTGGCGAGATTGTCCAGAAGGGTGGTGGCATTGCTGTCGTTGCTCTTTTCCAGGTGAAAATTGAGGTCTCCCAATAGAATGTAGTCCTCGGAGGGGAGGGCGTGTGGGGTGATAAAGTCAGTGATGTCTTCACTGAATTGTGCACGGGGTCCTGGAGGCCGGTAGACGAGGGTGCCTCTGAGTGTGGTCTTGGGGTCGGTGTGGATCTGGAAGTGAAGGTGTTCGGCGCTAGCGAGGTTGACGTCTGAGCTGGTTGAGATGCGGATGGAATTCTTATGGACGATGGCGATGCCTCCTCCTGTTTGCTTGGTGCGGTCCTTACGGATGATCTTGTAACCTTCCGGGATGGCAATGGTGATGTCTGGGGCTGAGGAGGCGTTCATCCATGTTTCTGTTAGGAAGGCGACGTCCGGAGAGATGGTGTCTCGTAGATTTACAAAGGTCGATGGCGTGTCTATGGACCGAGCGGGTGTTGAGCAGGATACATTTTAGGTGGTTGGTGTCAGATCTCTGTTTGGTCTTCGTGGATGTGGAGTTAGTCTTGCTGCCGTCATACTTGCAGGAGTTGCATGTGAAGGGTCCATGGGTGTGTCCAGGAGCGGCTTGGGCGCAGTTGGGGAGACGGCCGGGGTTTAGGGCTAAGAGGGTGGAGGCGTTGTATGTGATGCGGGTGGGGTGGGTGGTGCGGGGGACAGGGGGTCTGGCGCTGGGCGCGGGCTTGGCGCGGACGGGCGTAGACGGGCTTACCTTTGGCGCACCTTCGGCGCGGCCGCAGCGCGTGGACGCTGCACATTGGGGCATCAGTCATAAATGGAAAGAGGAGGGGGTGGAGCGAGGGAGGGGCCGCAGGGAGGTGTGATCGTGGTGGAGGGGCGGGCTGGCAGGCACAACAACAAACAAAATGGCCGGATGTCCTATACACAAACACTACGAGATCTGCAATCAGGGAATTGAAACATATAAGTGGGCAGAGGCACAGCTAAACTTACAAGCGGGCAGAGTCAACAATAGTCACAAGCGCAGCAGGCAATTTGCTTTGTAACTCGCGCAGCTGGAATAAAAATGAACGAATAAAAATCACTCGTGTGATGTGGGCATGAGTAATGGTAATAAGCGTCACCAAAATGCAGAGCACAAATGCTGAGGGTGCAATTTAGAAGCTAGCGCTACGATACCCAGAGTTCAGGGAGCCTGGGGGAGTGACCGATGCTGCACGAGTCAGGCTGGTCACAGAGAAGGCTCAGGCGGGTCAGCTCTCCACAGTCCGTGGGAGGGAGGGCCGCAGGGAGGTGTGATCGTGGTGGAGGGGCTGGCTGGCAGGCACAACAACAAACTAAATGGCCCGAAGTCCTATACACAAACACTACGAGATCGGCAATCAGGGAATTGAAACATACAAGTGGGCAGAGGCACAGCTAAACTTACAAGCAGGCAGAGTCAACAATAGTCACAAGCGCAGCAGGCAATTTGCTTTGTAACTCGCGCAGCTGGAATAAAAATGAAAGAATAAAAATCACTCGCGTGATGTGGGCACGAGTAATGGTAATAAGCGTCACCAAAATGCAGAGCACAAATGCTGAGGGTGCAATTTAGAAGCTAGCGCTACGATACCCAGAGTTCAGGGAGCCTGGGGGAGCGACCGATGCTGCACGAGTCAGGCTGGAAAAGGAGTGTCCCTATTTGTCAGAAGTGCATACCTCGGCCAACTAGAGACAGCCGGTTCTAACATTCACAGATCTCTATATTTCAGTCATTATGCCATTTATGTGTATTCTTTCTCTATGGTAGAGGATATTTTGGCAGTGCACCCAAATGCAGTAAATGGTAAATTGATATAGGGCATGCAGAAGTATTTGGGAAAAGGCTCAGCCGCCACACAGGGAAGCCTACTAAACCCAGACATTTATGAAAATTAGATATTCAGGGGAGACTTGGGTGCTCTAATTTGTGTGGATCCCATTACATTTTCATATCCTAGGTGCTTTTCACACCCTAAACTGTGTCAAGAAACATGCATTTCCTCCCAATTCTATAAGAGAAGGTTCTAGATTAAAGAGGGATACACAACATTCATACCATCCAGCATTCCAACACTAGAGTTAGAAGATGCTGGGCTAACCTGCCGATCGAACATTGAGCTCCCGTGTTCCAGAGACAGCCTTCTTGACTGCTGCACCACATCATCTTCCCTACCCCACTCTTTCAGATAAAGATGATATCCCACTTTAGTAGCTGGGCCTTGCGTCTGCAACAGGAAAGGTTGAAAACTGTGAGCATATGAAGTTAATATGGTCTTTACAGGATCCCTGGTTTGGCCTTTTCTTGTCTCATGTAGTAGGTACAGATAGACAAGTGGGGTACCCTTTTTTTAGTGCCACACCTGCTTCTAATGCAAACTGCAAGTATGTTGAAATCTCATAAATAGGAAAACTTGACATAATAGAATGGTACAAAAGCAGAGTTAATAATGGTGTGTCCCTGAAAGTGGAAAATATGATGATTGTAGTGCAGCAAACAATTTGTTGATACCATTTTTAGGAAAAACATGCTTTCTTACATAGCACTTTTTCCCATTTCCCCCAATTTCAGAGAGGTTGAGTTACACACTGATCTCATTGTTACTGGCCTCTTCTGTGGGTTGTGTTAGTTCCATGTTTCCCTTGTGTTATATCATTTCAGAGTCATGTGCTCTTTTCCCATTGGCGATGTCGGAGTTGGAACCTTTTTTATATTTGGCTTCCTGGTTTTATTGTATTTTGTCCGAGGGGTAATAGAAAGTGTTTTGGTTATGTTGAAGTGCAAGATTCTAGAATGGCTGTCCACTTTGATAGGCCTTGTAACTTTCTTTGAAATGTTCATACAAAACTGTTTCATACTTTCCATGTTGAACTGTTTGAAATGCCTGGGGTGGGACTCATGTTCATGAGCTGCATTTGATGTTGCAGAGAGGAAAGATGCTTTACTACTAGAGCAATTCTTGCCTGCAGTTAGCCCTGCCAGCATCAGGTTGGTCTTCCCCCACACCTTTACCTTACTGCTCCATTTTTGCTGATCTAATTTTCCTGCCTTAGCCATCTAGGGCCTGTAGGCTGTCTCTGAGTTGCATTAATGGGTGCAGCTGACAGATGGGCTTTGCGTATTCCTCCTAAACAGACACACAATAGAGAGCTTAGGTGCGCCTGGATGGGCCACCAATGGAAGGATGGAAGGGCGGAGCCGGGCATAGACCTATTTACACTTGAATAGTTTGTGTCCTGTTTCCACACAAAGGGCTGCATACCCTTGTAGTTAGTCTTTAGCTAGGCTAGGGGAGGCAGGAAGCCTGTGCACCTCAAGGGGAAGCCTCTAGTCTACAAGAAACAGACTATAACTCTGCTAGCATTCTACCCTGAAGGCCACTGCCTGCTGTGCTGACTTGCTGCCTGGTGCCTTCTTGCCTGGGTGAGAAGGACACGATGAGCAACCTGTACTCAGCGCCACCAGAGTGGCTCCAGGAGCTAGTCTGTTGTAACCACCATTTGAACTCTGCAGTTGTGAGCTCTACCCTGGCAAGGGGTGCCACCCCAGTCCTGGTCCCTTTGAGGTGGACTACCAGCCCCTGTGTGGATTCAGCAGAACTGACATCTTCTCTGCTGTGTGGCATAACCCCAAGCAGAAATAATGCACAACCTCTGTTGCGAGGATTCCCTCAGTTCAAATGCTACGCATTGACCTCAAAGCCTGAATAAGACCTGCTGCTGCACAAAGCTTCCCCCCTATGCAGGGCCTCACATCACAAATCTCTCATCGATGACAGCCTCAATGATGATGCAGATTCTTGTATTGCATCTTCTCAGCTCCTCGAAAGCAACAAATCGTTTTATGTGTATGGCCCATCCTTGACGCAGGACCTTGCAATGCTCCGCGAACAGAATTGAAGGCACTTTTTTCAACAGACCTTACTGCGTTCATGAAGTCAGCCCATGCTCCATCTCGGTATGACTGAGCTTGTAACTTTCTTCCGGTCCAGAGCGACCAGATAGCTACAGTTGGCACTTTTTGCTTTTTGGTGCTATTTCCACTTAAATCTTTAAAACAGCCTATATCTGGTTCTACTGATTGGATATTTGTCATTTTGGTGTTATTTATTAACATTTGCTCTAATTTTATCGCCTTGAGTAGGGTCCTTTTTGTGCTATGTTTTCTCTATGTGACTGTTTGAAGTGTTGCACAAATATTTTACACATTGCCTCTAAGTTAAGCCTGACTACTCTGTGAAAACCTACCAGGGGGTTGAGTACAGGTTAATTTGGGGTTTGCTTGTAACTTCACTCGGACAAGGATTGTGGTTGCTGCTTGAAAGTGTTTCACCCCCTCAGCAACTCAATAACCTGGCTCTTCAAATTTACGATAGTAAAGTGGTGAGCTCACTCCTTTACGGGGCAGAACTGTGGAGCTTAGAAAACCTGAATCAGCTCACACTAGCGGAGAACGTGTTTTTACGCACAATTACTAGCCTCCCACATAGCTCACCCAGCCTCCCCCTATGGAATGATCTGGGTAGGAAAGCTCTAAAGGATTATGCTAGGCTTCGCCCAATTCTATACTGGCGAAGACTACGGGTTACGCAAGAATTGTCAGTATACACAGAGAACTTAAGGGATGTTATTAATTCGGATCAATGTCACAAAATTAGCTGGCTGCGAGATCTGAGAGACACTTTTTATTAAATGGGTCTATCACACTTGTGGGACCTCCCTTCTACCTCGACATTCCCTTCAAAAAATATTCTTAAAGAAATTTATTGGGAAATAGTCGTACAAGAAGAAATTAGATCCCTCGACCCATCCTCAATCACGGGACTCTTCCTTCAAATCGAACCATGCCCGAGCCAAGAGCCATACTTGGATAAAATTACCAAGCTTTTGGATCGGAAACTCTTTTTCCAATTTAGATCTGGCACATTGCCGTTTAAGTCTTTCTCATCCAAATGGTCTTCCAACAGGGATAATAAATGCTCCGCCTGCATTAAACAAGTTTAATCATATTCCCATGTGCTCTTTGCTTGTCCTGCTTACACGAGTCCGCGGAAAGTTTGGCTGGCCCAGCTCTGTAAGAATCTGGTAACACGATCACGTAACTTAACCTTGCAAATTCTATGCTCTGATTCATCGCCCAGGTCTGCAATCCCTGTGGCCAAGTTTTTGAGGTGGATGTAGCAGATTTTCTCTAAATTAACTAGGGCTAGCAATTGTCCTCAATGAAACCACCTACTATCCACCATGAATACGGGGGGAAAACCAAGTTAAGTGGGGCTCATCTAAGCCTAAATCTGGTGCATGTGATCGATTGCAATCAACGCATTCTTTTTTTAGCCTTGTTCTAATATGTAACTCTTGAAAAGACATCACTGTTTGCTTTTTTGCACAAATGCACTAATTTAGATTTTAACACAGATCTTAACTTTTGTATTGTGGAGTTTTTTTAACCTATTTGTTTTTATCTGCAAGTGCTTTTATGACTTTTTTAGTCGAATAAAGCTATCTTCATGATGATGACGATCAATCAGCCACCCAATTTCTTAACCCTGCTAAAGGCCCAATTCCGATCTCACTAGGAAAGCCCACTGTACGACTAGGATCCGGAGGGCTTTCCGATTGAAACGTGATCCGGGAGTCAGAACGAGCAAGTATGATGCAGCCTTATGCTTACAGACTCGATCGCTCGGACTCCCATTGAACTCCATGGGAGCCTGTGCACAGGCTTCCATAGCATAAAGGAGTGGGTGGGGAAAAGGGTACACCCTGTGTCGGGCACCCCATGGTGTCCACCCCACTGTGCATTCCTGGATCGGGTGGACCCATGGGCACACCCCCGTGACAGATTCAGTGGGCCCCGGGTAAAGGGGGGCCTACTATGGCCCTCTGCAGTACAATTCCAACAGCCATTTGCCTTGCTGAGACTGAGGCGAAGCAGCTGTCCGAATCGTGCACTGTACTCGCTCAGTCGGTATTCTGATCCATTGCGCGGCATGATTCGTCGGCTTGAACAAGTCGTACGGACAGGTTTGTTTTCCGGAAACGATTTGGTCGAATCGTACGCTATCTTTACGTCATACTTGGTCGTTCGGACCTGTGTACTATTCGGTCAGAAACAGGGGTCACGAATCGGATCCGGGAAATCCAAATCCGATTCGGAGGCCTTCCGAGCGACATCGGAATTGGGCCCTAAAGTGTATTACATCACTGTTTGTGTGTTACTAATAGATCTGGTGCGTCATCACTGGTTAGTATCATGTGTGGAGACAGCTCAGGGTGGCTGAAACAAAGGGAGCATCATTCTCTGTTAGTTATCCTGTTGGTTAAAATGCATCTATCTACCCACAAATTAAGTTTTACAATTGACCATGCCATCTGTTTCATGTTTACAAAGGGAATACTGGGTTGAGGATTTCTTCCAAAAAGAAGCAGTTATATTTATATATTTATTAAGTTATTAATAGTAGCACTAATATAAAAAAACATATTTCTAGGAGCAATAAGTTCAGGGAATATCAGCTTGGGCTGCTGCTGGAAATATTTTATGATTATGTATGACAAAGTAAACAAATCGAGGACATGCAAGAATTTTGCAACGGCCAGATCATGGCGCTACCTTTTAGCCACAGTAATAGGGAAGAGAAATGTGTTCAGGGTCGCATCTGTACACGTGGCCAGAAAAATACCATTTCGCAATTTATTTTCTTCCAGTCATTTTATGATAAATTGAAGGAGAAGGAGAAGAATTTCCACGGTGCTTCAAAGCGAAGGCCTGGAACCTGGACAGAGTTGCTGTTTCTAATCATGTCTTTGAAAGGACAAATAGAGTTGAAGCACAGTATTTAACAGAAGGTGGTTAGATGTCTTTGGAAAACTGTGTGCCTGTTAGATACCAGACCTGTAAAACCCTGTTTTAGCGTTTGCTTGAAGATTTAATAGAGATATCCCATTTTGGTCGGTGGGTGATTAGTTTTACTTGTCTCACGAGGCTTCATGCCAATACAGAACATAAATAAGACACAGCACACACAACAAGTATAACATATTGAAAGAGACTTTGGTAAGCCCACTTCAACTAGCACTTTTATTAGGTGATACCCCTTCAGGCATTTGTTGAATAGGGATATTTTCATCTTCCAAAGGCATTTTGAAGATTTGTATATTTTACTTATTTGACCTCACATTAGCGACGGGTTCACAAAGTAGCCCCTTGCTCTATAATGGTGATAAGGGCATGCGTTAGGGCGGTACATCCTGTGCAGCCACACCTGCCGCTGACTTTGGTGGCTGGCTCTGTGTTTAAAAATAACAATACGTTTAAAAGCATGTGAACCTCCTTCTGCTTTGAGCAGTTTTCAGTCTTCAATAACAATTTCAAGATTGCACTGGTGAGTAATTTTCCTACTGTTCAGAGATTGGAATTTTGTCTAGTTGCAGTTTGGACATTTTGACTGCCATACAGTACCACAGAGGGTTAATATACCTGCTGCAAAGAACATGTACCCTGCAGATCATAGAACTAAGTGTAAGTGAACTATGAGTAGCGCAATAAAAAATATGAAATGTATGTCTGAGAGAGGCTATGGAGAGATGAGGTGCACTATCGGCGAGTGGTAAAGAAGCAAATTATGGAGAAGGAGGTCATGGGATGCGGCAGCCAGACTCCTGTTAAAAATACTCAACCGCATCTCAGCAAAGGAAGCACTTAACAAGCCAAATTGGCTGCCTATCGAATCTAGAGTTAAGTTTCAAATTCTCTGCATAGCTCGCAGAGCTATTAATAACATTGGGCCCGAAATCAGAGGAACCTGATATCTAGGTACACCCCAACTATCCATCTCAGTTTATCCCAGCAACAGCTCCCCAAGACAACCAAAATAAAAGAGCTAGATGGGGCGGCAGATCTTTCACCTATCTGATGCCCAAGCTGTGGAATGCCCTTCCACTGGAAATCCGAGCTGCTCCAAAGGAAATTTGTTTCAGGAAAAATCTGAAAACCTGGCTATTCCCACACTAACTAGGCATTGTCTCAGCTCTTCACTGGTAGAATTCTCCATAGCGCTTGGGCGGTCATGCGCTCTATAAATCCAATAAATAAATAAATAAATGGGAGGGATGCCAAAGAAGGCTATTGCACCAGTGCTAAAGCTGGCCCTGAGGGTGGTTGGACTCCTGCTGTTGGAAGCTGTAGTCTAGAGAAACTACCAAGCTTTCCTCCTGCTTGATGATGGCTTTCGAGAAGTGCTGTTGATTCCACCTGCATTTCTACCCTGCCTTTCCGACACAGATCAGTCACAGCCAAAACGCAGTGTTGGGACTTGGCAAGCAGCATTAGTAGATTATTGTTTAGTGCGAGCAAGAAATGGAATCAAACTCATTGTTCTGCTGTACAACTTGCAGCTGGCAAGCTCCTGAGTGGCAGAGAGTTGCTGCCTGAAATGGACAGCTCCGCAGGTGTCCACTTGTAAGCCCCTATATGGTGAGACTGATTACAGGACAGAGTTATCAAAATTTCCCAACAACGTAAGCACAGGTTCTCAATTATAATTTAAAACAATTTAAAAAGAATTGCAAGTTGTATGTCAGAATATTAGCTACAAAAATACTGTGCTGCAGAAATATTGATGTCAAAATACCAAAATGTAAGTGTTTTCCCACTCCCTCAACTAATACTCTAGTTTCTTACATTCACTAATCTGACTACAATCCGAACTGCAAAATAAGAAAGTATAAATTAAAATACTTAAAAAGCACTACTAGAACTCCAGTCAAACAAACACTAATGAAAACATAAATAATGGGGCCCACAGAAATACTGTTCCATTCCATTCCAATTCCAGTCCAACTAATACTTCAGGAACATTGGAGAAGGTGCATATATTTAGAGGATGAGATGTATTACTGCAGGTGGTTGAGAAGAACATTTTGCACCGACTTCTCACTTTTCCCACTAGCACCCACTATTTTACAATTTACGAAGAGCTTGGAGTGGGTTACATATCGGGCCTTATCAGAGTGGCGCCCATAATTCACTGGGTGAAAATTTGGTCAAGTCCTCTCCCCACCTTGAATCAACATATACTACAGGATTATACCGTACTTGATGGGCACTGTGTATCCCATGACTACAATATGTCAAGGAGCAGTTGAGGAGGATAGGCTACCTAGACCTGTTTACTAACTCAAGACCAGTGCACCCTAGTAACTTCAGGGACACCCAAAAACATTTTTGGCAAGGAGGTTTGGGGAAAGGGAAGATATGGAACACACTGTGAGACAATACACAATTTTGAGGACAAGTCCACCCGGGGAGCCTTATTTGTGAACAATGCCCACAATCCTTTCTTACTGACTGTATTTATATTTACTTCCATACATTGATTTGTAGCTGTTCCGAAAGGATTTTTAAACCCCAGAGTTTTAATGCCCTGTCCCTGTTATAGTTTTTCAGAGCAGGACACTATACATTATGGGGCAGATTTATGAAGGGCTTGCGCCACGTTTACGCCGCCTTTGCGTGACGCAACGGCACGGAAACGTGGCGCATCCCTGCACCCTATTTACAACGTGACGCATCTAGGAGATGCGTCACGTTGTACAGCACTGCGCCATGAGGAGGCGTTCCTGCGCAGGGGGGGCGTTCCTGAGCAGGAACGCCTCCTGAAAGTGGCTGAGTGAAATCTATGAGATTTCACTCAGTCACTTTCAGGGCAATGCTGCGTCAAAACCCTGCGCCTGCTTGAAGCAGGCGTAAGGCTTGAGGCAGCATTGAAAGAATAGGCCCCCCCAGAGCATTGCTGGAGCTGCGTCGCGCTTGCGACGCAACTCCAGCAATGCGCCACATTTCCGGCACAGA
The DNA here is from genome assembly GCF_964263255.1 of Lissotriton vulgaris. Taxonomy (NCBI): domain Eukaryota; kingdom Metazoa; phylum Chordata; class Amphibia; order Caudata; family Salamandridae; genus Lissotriton; species Lissotriton vulgaris. Next base: position 58,692 of record NW_028249123.1, read on the forward strand.
TGCGTGACGCATTTGTGCCGTTTTTGCCCCATGGTGCGCCGCATCATAAATGCGGCGCACCATGGGTGGCGTAGCTGTGGCGCACTGTGGCGCATGTTAACTGGCGCATCCCTCGGGATGCGCCAGTTAACATAAATCTGCCCCTTTATATTTTTTGTGATTTCTATTGTATCCTGAGGCACAGATTCATTACTTCGTTGGCAAAAAACAATCATTTTGTACAAGTAAAGCCTGCACTGTTGTATTCACAAATGTTACCTGCCCCCATGGTCTGCTTTGAGGTTGCAAGTTTTCTCTCAAGAACCCTTAGACTCAGGGAAAAGTTTTTTAAGGAATAGAGGGCCATCTACTGATTTTGCATGCATGGGTCATTAGTTGGAAATATTTAACGGTGGCATTTTTATTATTAAGGACTGAACCGGATGAATCTGTTCTTGTTAGTGCACTGAGGTATCTGCACTGTACATGCTTATCCTTTTTCCTGTTTTTTGGAAGACCACTATCGGAGAGGCATCTCTTTTGGGGTGTTTTATTGTCTTTTGTGACCTTGTATCTTTCCTTTTAATGTCTAGTTTTAACTTGAACTTTGCGCAAATGATTTTAGGTTGTTGCTATTTATGTCTAAATGGACATGAATAGGCATCGTCTGCTTATTCAAGGAAATTATGGATTTAGTTTGATTTTAGGTGTCATATGATTTATTTAATGTGCTTTTATGGTCCATATTGGCCGAATAATAAATTATTGACTTGACTTGTATTATTGTAAGTACAGTCCAACAAACATTGGAGAAAGTGCACATATTTGAGGGGTGAGGGACATATTTATTATTATAGCTGCAGCCCTTCAAAGACTGACTGAGGAAAGTGGATATATTTGTTTAGTCTGATTTACTATTTGAACTCCAGTCTAACTAATATTGAGAAAAGTCCTAATATTCAGGGGTTAGATTTAATATTCTAAATCTAGTCCATCAAACATTGAGCTATGTGTGGATATTTATGAGAGTCCTATTTGCTATACTAACTCCAGCCCAGCTGTCAGTGATTAAAGTGCAAATATTGGGGAGATGGGTAAGATTTACTATTTTAACTCTGGTCCAAGAAACATTAAAAAAGGTGCATACATTGCTAATATTTTATCTCCGGACCAACAAACATTTAGGAAAGTGCATGTATTCTAAATCCAGTCAAACTAACATTGGGAAAAGCACGTATATTAATGAGGGCAAGGGTTCTGACTTAGTCTTTTGGCTCCAGGCCAGGGCCGGACTGGGACTGCAAACCAGCCCTGGCAATTAAGTCCAACGAGCCGTGGGGCAGGTGCTGGGGGAAAACACTGCTGCTGTGCTTGTGTTAAAAGTTAATATATTTAGATGGTCAGAATTGCTATTCTTGCTCCGGTTAAAAGAACATTAGGAAAAAGTGCAAATGTCTATGGGTTAATATTTACAATTCTAAACCACTGCCTCAACATCCATTGTGGAAAGTGCAATATTATTAAAAATGGTTAGAGTATTTAAAATAAATTACACAACCCTAAAGTTTATATATTTACAAAATTAACAACATACAATATTAATTACAATATCTTGCAATTATTAATTTACCCCAAGAAACACCATAACCCAAAACAAAATTAAATCCTTAAAGGTAATTACAAATGTACATAAAACATTACCAGATTGAAAATTGACATAACATCAAATGATCCATCAATATCAACTTAATATATAGTTAATTTATAATACGAATCTCCCAAAACCACAATGAACCACAAAACCTGAAAATAAAATTAATTAAAAATTAAACAGCTAAACAAATTAATAACAATTTATAAAACAGTATATGATTAATGTATTGATTAATATTATTTGATATCAACTTTAAAAAGAATAATCATCCAATCCACCAATAAACCAAGCAACATTAAAAAATAAACCTAACCACTATAATTTTAATGAAAAATAACTAAAACGAAACATCACAAACAACTAGAAGCATAATACAATGCACTAAAACAGTATATTAAAAACGATATTATAGTAAAAAATATTTTATCCTGCAACATTTTGTTGCTGAATTAAATTGTTGGCATTTAGACACACTGGGGCATTCCTGTCCAGTGCACAGTGTGTATCCTGATGTCTAAAACACATACAAATTGGTTAATATCCGATTGGCATATTTAACTCTCATATAAGGCCATAGTACATGCTACATTCATGGCATGGAAAGTTAAATGTCACCTGTGAACTGAGGAACTTTATTGCGGCATTCACTAGTGTGACCTGGAAAACATGGCTTCAGGCCAATTACTGGGTCCTGACTACTGCAGTCTAAACCTGCAGTGGGACCTGATAAAATAACCATTTGACAGGTAAAAACCTCAGTTTTAAATATTAGTTAGTGGTCCATGGAATTTATAAGTGGAACATGTAGAGAATTAATGTTATCATGTCCCTGCAGTCTCAAGACCGCAAAAAACAATTTTCCCTGGTGGCAGCCTGCTCTATGTTATGTAGAAAAACAGAGTTCAGATTAAAATACTAATACTTCTAACCCAGAAAAGTGACCATCTAGAAAAATATTAAAACCACCATTTTTTTATAGTTATTCAAAATTCTATTCAATGGTGAGTTGGATTTTTTATGAATGCTAATGAAAAGTAAGTTACCCTTTATCTGCCTGAGCTTTCAAGAGTCTAATTTGCATTAGCTCTCCAGCTACACCCAACCAGTAGTAAACCTTGAATGAGGTGTGAAATTCCTCCAAGGAACACACAATAGGCTGACCTGAATGGGTAGAAATGACTGGGGGCTGTACTCTCCTGTTGACATCTGAGTGTCAATTCCTGCGTGGCAGGTCTGTCTTAAGTAGGGGGGGATATATTCCGCTCCACCATCAAAGTTATGCTTGTAATGCAAAGTTCCAGCAAACTCTGGCAATTGCCATGTGATTGAGTTTTTTCTCATACACATTTCACAAACATTAAGTTGGCAAGTGAGAGCGAAAATTGGCAGACACCAGCCTGATTTGCAAGCAAAAGAACGGCGCATGGTGCTATTTTCTCGATGTGGGCGATCACGGGTAGTGACGACCGTTCATGGCCAGAAATCTGCTGCCCAGGGTGAGAAAGCTGCTACTATAGTAGAAAATCTCCTCAAGTGACAGCAAAAAGGCAGAGCCGTCTAGTGTGCCACGTGGTGCCATTTGCACTGACTTTGCAGAGCGGATCATGCTCCCGGTGCTAAAAATCAGTGAGACGTTGCTGATTCCGCACACTCGTGAACTCCACAGAATGTCACAGAGTTTTGATGCAACTCAGCAGAATTCTGTGGAGTGAAACTCCACAAGTTCTGCCAACCCCTAGTCTTAAGCACATGCAATAGTGTTCTGCCCTTGAAAGGGAGCACACAGGATGCTGGTACAATTCTTGTGTATTGCAGGTCTGGTTGCTTGAGAACCCTGATTTTGCCTTACTAGACCTCTGTCGCTAGGTTTGTTGCAGTACAGTACATGCTTATTTCTAGATTTTAGTGTTACATGTGGGAGTACTCTAGTATTATCCAATATACCTAAGCCGTCAGAACCCAAGTTTAGTATGGCCGAAACCTTTCGTCATCTTGAAAACGACCTGACACATGCCCTTTTGGGCTTGTTTGCATTAAAGCAAGCAGGAACTCCTGGGGACCTTTACCTCACTGCTCAGATAGTTGGTAAGAGAATCTCGGGGTGTCCCCCACCCACTGGCTGGAGAACCCTACAAAACTCGACCCTCTCCCAGCCTTTCTCAGGACACTACTGGACTTGTAAATGGGTACCAGGTGGACTAAACATGCTACACATAACGTCTGTGACCTGTGAGAAAGACCTGAGCAAATTGGAAACCATTCCACTAAACTTTAAGGACAGAAAGATCTCCAAGGAGCATAAGGCTGATACCCTGATACCCTGCTTAGCTCCGGGAACATAAAAAAGCTGAAAAGATTTTTACTGTGAATTATCCAGCTAACCAGTGGCATCTGGACCTGGCTTGGACTTTGCTATTTTCCTCTGCCTGACACCCTGATAGTCTCCATGTCCTCCTTCCCGAGGTGTTGTGGTCCGTGGAAGTGCACTCCTGTGGTTATTTGGGCACCAAAAGAAGTTTGGGAATTGTTTCAAAACTTTATGCCCACAGAGCTTCATAGCTTCAAGGGGACCGACTGTGAAAAGTATCTCACCGGCAGTTCGACAGTGAAAAAAAGTTTTTCATTAGAAAAATGCCAAAGTCTTGTTTCAAATTAGGTCTTACATACTTTGTTCAACCTTTCCTACTTCAAGGTCCTAGTGGGGCCAATTCTGCTTGGCATGTCTGACCTCTGTTCATTTGCAGTCAGCCTCAAATGGGGTCTAGGTCCTGGTCTACCATGACTATTGACTACCATTTACTCAAATGTTTTTAAAATCCTATCTCAAGCTCCCCCTATTGGATATTTGTCATCTTAGCATCATTATGTTCATTAAACTTTACCCTATTTATCTAAATAGGTGTAGGATTTTTATTGAGGTATGTTTTCAACTTTTGATCCTTATAAATGATTAGCCCATTTTCTCTAAGTTAACCCTGTCTGCTCTGCATAACAGCTACCTGGGGTTGTGCTCTGATTTAAAATACTGTTACTCTTGACTGGACCTAGCAACATAATGATTATTACTTACGGTGCACACCAATCCACCCCAACTATTAAACCACTTTCTCACACTTTCCTTCACTATTTCTGTCCATAATATTTTAGTCATGAAATTTTAACTAAGATATTATGACCAGATGATATTTTGGAATCGATATTATGGTGAAATATGTATCTGCCTGAGATGCACGGGTTGCTTGCCAAGCGTATGCAAGCTACCCTCAAAACCAGCGGTTAATGCTGTGTTGTTCAATTGAAAGATGGCCACCACAGTACTGCTCCCCTCTCTCCAGTCCTTCCTCAATACTTGTGGAGCTGTGCAAAGCTAGCATTCGTTAGTAATCCTCCCCTAGGATTGTAGGTCCTTCTGCCACTGCATGTCTGTAGCCTGAATGCCTGCACATTCCTCAAACAATGCAGAGAGCATGTGGGAAGGTCAGGTTATGAAGACCTATAACAGTTCCACTATAGCATGCTGGGCCACAATGTATCAATCCATGGGGGCAGCCGCACAAATCCCCTGACATTTAAGTGCTCTCTGGCCAGTGTCCCTCAAAAGTTCTCCCCACCTTCCTCAAACAGCACGCCTACTGCCATCCATCCCTCTACCCCAGCCTCAGGGCCCCGCCCTCAAAAGTACACAGAACAAATGCATACATACAGAGCTACAAACTCACCCTTGTATGCACAATAAGACTCGTCTACACCATAAACAAGCACACAGGCACGCTAACACATCTGTAGCTACACCCGACATTCTATGGAGCACTCTCCCTTCTGCCCATGTATATCCCCCTTCCCTGCCCAGCCATCATCTCTCCCTCATGTCACTCCCAGAACTCTCTTAATTCTCCATTTACATTGTGAACAGCAACCCCCACATGGGCATTGCTTGTTTCTGTCTAATCCCGTCTATTGCATCAGTCTCTGCCGCATCTGCACAAAAATCACAGCTTTCAGAAACAAGTATGCATAAATCAAAGACGAGCTTGAAAGATTTACAGGGATATCAATTTGCGTGTTTGCATATCTCTCTCTGTCTGAAACATCTTATTAGGGAATCATCATACCGTAATAACAACACTTCTTTCCATTTCCACATACTAGCAGTGGTATAAGGTCAAAACACAAAAGCAGAAAATCACACGGCTTTAGTAGAATGTCTGACCTCACAATGGAGGAAATTAAATCACAGGGTAATAATATTATTATTAATACGTTTGGGATTCTGCCACCCCTGTATACAAACCAGTCGCTCATTTCTTTATAAATCGATGACTTGTGAAGCACCCCATCGCTTACTATAATGAAATTACGTCAGAATTAAACAGCAATTAATGCCTTAACACACTTGAGTTCTGACCTCACAATGCCTAAGGGGAAAGGCATGTCAGGTCAGGTCAGGCCATGAAGCATCAATTAAGCAACTGTTTAAATATAGAAAGGTTGCTTTTCTTTCCTCTATTCTATTTTTCTAGCTGTACATTGACATGAAGTAAAGGATAACCATGGAAAAATGTTCATTGTTTGCACTCTTTGGGTAATTATAGAAAAGTTAGAATCTTTCTGCACGTTTTTATATTTCCGTTTTGTAAAATACTAACTTGAACTAAGCTGCTTCGAATATCTTTTTGCAACAAATACCTAATTCCCCTTTTTTGATGTGTTTAATTTTGCACTAGAGATTACATTATTAATACTCATGCATGCAAACATGCTCTCTCTTTCATATGAAGGAGCTATGCACTTAGGATGTAAGTGGTTTGTGAGAAAGGTGATAGTGTGATCATGTATTATAAGGAATAAAATACCCCCTTCATTACACGAGAACAATATTGCAAGTCAATTGGAGTTATATAACCTCATTAAAGAAGTCCACCTTCAGCCCCATTCCTCTATATGATCATGGAACCCATCTGTGAATTGCAATATGCTTAAAGCACGGCAGGTGGGTACTTCATTCTATATATAATAAATGGATGACTACAGTCCATGTATAAAAGCCCATCTTTAATTTCTATCTCTAGTCACCTGTAATAAAGGAAAGACCTAGCTGCTCAAATGAAATCAGTCTTACAGTTGAGTTGTAACTTCAAAATACTTGTTGCCAGCAGCCAGGGTAAATGGCAGAAAACAGAACATATTGACAACTGCAGTTTTAAAAATGAAAACTAACTGGTTATTCAACAGAAAGAATATGTTTATGGTAACATGTTCATGTTTTTATAATGTTTTTCAACTGTATTCGTCTAGATCATTACCAGAAAGATAGAATCTCTGCATGTTTTTACACAATCTAAGCCACAGCAGTTTTTTAAGCTGACTTACATTGAACTGATTCTATAATACCTTTTTGCAAATATGACTATACGCTTTTTGTGGATTTAACTTCACAGTACAGATTATGCTTGTATTCTTTGGATCTGCAATGAATTTAAAAGAGCAAAGTCACCAAGCATGTAAGCAGGTTGTTGTGAAGGGTGTTGGTGTGACCATGTGTCATAAGGAATAAAATACCTTCTGCCATACATTGAGAGGATATTACAAGTCTCCTCAGAGCTCCATAAACTTCAGCTTCATTCCTCTACATAATTACACCTCAGTGACTTGCAATATCCTTATAATGTAAGCAAGGGAACACTTTAACCATATATGGTTTATACAGAACTTGCAAACCCAGCATTAGCTATTTGTAGTGCTGTAAAGAACAGTTGTTACCGTTTCTCAACAGCAAGTAACTTATTGATCTCAGAAGGGTGAAAGGCTGAGTCATCCCCTAAGTAGCTCAAATGTGAACTGTGAATTGCACACAGACAGCACTGAAGAGTGCTTATCTCAACGATCTGTCTTATCAGCAGATGTGGAGCACTAATGCATTTTTTAGACTCTACCGATCAGCAGCTTTATTTTTCCTACTCACAAAAGCACTGCACCACACACACTTGCACTCCCCAAGCTCCTTCTTTTGAAAAGAAACATTTCTGTCTACAGTTTCCTCTACTATCTGAGTGTTTGGCATCAGATAATTTACATCCATTTATTTAACGAAAATCCCTTTCGTCCTACTGTTTTGAAAAGAATGTACAACACTGTTAAGGGAACATCCATTGTTAGGTCTCGCCTAGCACTGCAGCGCATACACTGCTTGCTTTGCGAGACATGGTGTATTAGGGTATTAGGGTATTTTTTAGAAGTGGTGTGGAAGCCCTGCCCATATTTTTCATTGGCTGGCGTAAATGCTGGCTTCCGATTGATAATGAGGCTCCTTGTTACCGCCCTGTCTCCTTTTGGGCCCGCTCATCAGGACTGGACCTTTTACTTCGCTCCTAACAGGGCACTATTTTCTTTCGCAAATAATGTGGGACACTGGCGGCACTTGAATTTGTAGCGCGCCCACACAGCACTCACAGGAAAATGGCGGGTGCTACTTGTATATGGAATTCGCAATGCACTTTTATTTTAACAATTGCTGACGCCCAACACACTCGCGTGACGCCAGCTTTGTCAATGGAGGAGCAGTACCATCCCTGTCGCTGCTCGGGGATCAATTAATCAATCAATCAGAGTACTTGTAAAGCGCGCTAATTACCCGAGAGTGTCTCAAGACGCTGAGGGGAGGGGGTGCCGCTACTGCTCGAAGAGCCAGGTCTTGAGGAGTCTTCAGAAGGCGAGTAGGTCTTGGGTCTGCCGTAGGTGGGTAGGTAGGGTGTTCAAAGTCTTGGCGGTGAGGTAGGAGAAGGATCTGCTGCCGGAGGTTGTTTGTTGGATGCGGGGGACATCAGCGAGGGCGAGGCTGACGGAGCGGAGCTGGCGGGTCGTGGTGTAGAAGTTGAGTCTGCTGTTCAGGTAGGCTGGTCCGGCATTGTGGAGTGCTTTGTGTGCGTCAGTGAGGAGCTTGAAGGTGATCCTCTTGTCGACGGGGAGCCAGTGTAGGTCTCTCAGGTGGGGGGTGATGTGGCTGTGGCGGGGGATGTTGACGATCAGTTGGGCGGAGGTAATTTGGATGCGTTGTAGTCGTCGTAGGTGTTTGGCTGGGATTCCTGCATAGAGTGCGTTGCCGTAGTCCAGTCTGCTGCTGACGAGGGCCTGTGTCACCGTTCTTCATGTTTTGGTCGGGATCCACTTGTAGATCCTGCGGAGCATGCAGATGGTGTTGTAGCAGGAGGAGGAGACGGTGTTGACCTGTTTAGACATGGAGATGGAGGAGTCGAGGATGAATCCTAGGTTGCGTGCATGGTCAGTGGGTGTCAGTGCTGTTCCTAGTGTGGGGATGCTTGTTTTACTTTTATAGTGAGCGCGGTGCTCACTTCAGGGACACTGTGACTCTTTGTTATTTTTTTTTTATAACTTTAAAACTGAGCATGGCACCGCTTCAAGAACATCGCACTCGGTTTCTTTTTTTTTTTTCTTTAACTTTAACACTGAGCTCGGCGCCTGCTTCAAGGGCACAGCGCTCAGTTTTAAAATAAAAAATAAAATACAATGAGTGCAGTGTCCTTGAAGCGGTGCCATACTCAGTTTTAAAGTTAAGCAAGCATTTGCAATGCAATATGTCTCGCATTTAAGCAAGTGTAAGCTATTGGCATTGTCAATTTGAATGCCAATAGCTTAAACTCGCGTAAATGAGAGACCTATTACATTGCAAATGATTGTGTTCAAGATATTCATTGTGCACAGCGAATGGCAGTTTCCATTATTACGTGCAGTGAGTGGACACCTTTGTGTACAACAAAGTGGGTAGCAGGTCAGTTTTTTTCGTGTGACGTTCGTGTGGAGTGTCGATTCAGGGAAACTTATTCTCCGTGTTTGGTGTGCGTGTGATACAGCTAGGGGGCAGTGCGAAGTTCCTGAGATTGCGCTTGAATGGTGTGTTTTTATTATCCTGATAGTATTGAGAACAAGCTGTCCCTGCTGGGGAGTGCGAGGCTTGTTGGGGGTCGCACTTACGTGTCCTGTGTCCATCTGCAGCCCCTTATAAATTAGGACAATGGTCGTGGGACAGTCTGTAAGTGCCAAAAGTACATTGAACAGCTGCCTTTAGGGCCCAGGAAAAGTGTGCCACTACCGTGATAGTGTGATGTAAGGCCCATGTAGTAGTGTCAGCAGAGTGTGCCATCCCGAGGATAATGCGACTACAGGGATAGGCCAGCAATGGGCAGCTGTGCGAAGTGTGAATGCAGGCCTGAGGAGGGGTGTGAGGCTGCAAGGGTATGAGTGAATGCAGGGTCCGTGGATGGGTGACAGCAGAGTGCAGCTGTGGGAATCAAGTGGATGCAGGCCCCGTGAAGGGGTGCCACTACAGTGCAGCTGTGGTGGGGGGGAGGCGAATACAGAGCTCCTGAAATGGCGCTTGACCAGCACGGACCTTTCATGGTACTAGTGAATGCAGGACCTCTTGAGGGGTGCCAGCAGGGTGTGCAGCTGTGAATGCATCATCTGGGAACGGTTACCAACACATTGCACGGTTGGTGCTGTGCAGGTAGTGAACGCACCGCCTGTGAAGGACCTCCCTCCAGGCACGCAGATAAAAGAAGAGTGGACTTACCCTTCTGGTGTGCAGCTGGAGGCCACAGTTAATGCATACTTTTGGTACGGGTGTGAGTAGGGACTGAATGCGTGTGCCAGCATGTTGTGAGGCTGGGAGTATTGTGAACGTGTTTTTTATTTTACAGTCTTTGGTCTAATCAGTGGGGGGCAAAGAAGTCACAGCTTGAGGGATAAGCACAGTGCACAGCTGGACGTAAAATGAGTGTCACGTTTCTTACAAATTGCCATCCTTCGCACCGGTTGTGCCAGGAGAGTTAAACCCCCAAATGCCTGGTCACCATTCAACTAGCACGGGGGCAGTTTGAGAGCCTGCATCCCGGGTCACACACTGCATACACTTTACCATAGAGTGCGAGCTGTCGCTTGTCTGGTTTGTTGGCCTAAGTGGCGTCAGTATAATAAAGCATAGTTTTTGTTTGGCAGTTTAGAGGCGAAACGTGTAAACATCACAGTAGTCATAAATGACTTGGGTCTTTATTTGTACTAGTACTATCTATATTCCCTTCAAGGGGCGTTGAAGGTAAAATACAGCGTGTCCTCTTTTGCTTAGCCTCATACGATCCTATATAAATTTTGAAGCGCTTGGATTGTACAGCAAAAGGGTTTTCTTTGCTTTATAACGCCGTTCAATACACAATGACTTGCCTCTATGGCAGACTTATATTGTCAAACTAAAAAGTGTAAAAAAACACAACAAAAACACTGGCAATCACTTGACCAAACTCGCCAAAGCCCTTACTTTGCATTTTTTCTGTATGTTTAAAATGTTCTGGGATCGTAACGTGATATGATGCACCTTAATGATGGGATGTACGCGCATTACTAAAGAAACAAATGCATGTTTATCTAGGCCCTGCCATCCTGATAATCCTCTCTGCCAGACACACTTGTGTCCCCCACCCAGTCAGGCTAATGTTCAGTTTCCTTTTGACCGAAACTTTCCCCCTGAGGCAGATGCAGTGACTTACTCTCAGCAGTAGATGTCTCATTCTGCTAGGCCCTGTGGTATCTTTGAACGAGGAGGCCTTTTTCTTCCAGTGTGACTGCATAGCTCGGCCTCACTGATCCCTGTATTTTAAGTCATTCCGCCTTCCAGGAAAAGCTTACTTCGGAATGCATGATAGACTATTTTAAATCTTAAAAGAACACCCAATCACCCTGCTGTCATTCATTTATCACTTGTGCGCGTTAATCCTTTTTTATGTTTCTCCGAACTGGCAAAGCCAACAAGTGTAACTAACAACATTTATAACAAGCATTTGCAATGCAATAGGTATCGCAATTCAGAAACTTTGACCTATTGGTATTGAAAATGACAATGACTTTCATTATTGCTGTTTTTTTAAAACACAAAATTAAAGGCATTGTCATTTATAATGCAAATAGCTAATACCTGAACAGCTGACTCAAATTCCACGCACCCCAAAGGAGCCTACGATGAGTCCAGCTATCCTACGCTGTGGACCCCTGCACCAGAAAGACCAGATCGGGAGGCCGCTCCTTCTCCTTCTGTGCAGTCAGAGCCTGGAATGACCTTCCGCTCCACCTCAGACAGACAACATCTCTCCCCCTCTTCGCAAGAAACCTGAAAACCTGGCTCTTCGACAGACACCCTCCTAGGAGGAATGCAACCTGCGAACCCCCCCCCCCCCCCCGCTCCCCCCCTCAGCGCCTTGAGACCCTTACGGGTGAGTAGTCGCGCTTAACAAACTAACACCTGAATAGCTCAAAATCTAGCAATTGCGAGACCTGTTCATTGCAAATGCTTGTTGATCTCCCTGATGATATTATTCACACATTGTAGTTTAGAAAGGCTCTCTGTCTGTGTTTTAAAATATTATGATGTGCACAATGACTACTTGAGCAACCCGTGAATGCATGACAATATACGCATTGACTACATATGTAACCATTGCACGCTATTCTTGAGTAAAAGGCCTGGCTGTATGCACATCTTGTTCATATTTTTCCCCAAGTGAGCAATTCACAAACCAATGTACTTTCCCAGCGTGTAAATGTTTGTATACACACTGTATAAAAATTTGGAAAGCTGCACATGAAATTGAATGTTTGCTGTGTACACATCTTGCAAGTATGAGTGTGCAGTACTTGAGGAGTCTCACTGTTTGCAGAAAAAGGAAGACTGTGTTATTTGGGTTTCACTGTCTGTGCATCCAGAGCATGGAAAGACCTACCCTTTATGCTTAGAAATGCTCCGGACCTCTTGACCTTTCGCAAGGGTTTAAAAACTCTGCTCTTTTCCCAATAAAACTATTTTACCTCTCAGGTAGTCAGCATCTAGCGCCAGGACACCCCAGGGTAACCATGCGCTCCACAAGAATAAATAACATAACATAACATTTGCCAAGGATACTTTTACAATGCCCGGTGCGTTCTGGCAAAGATCCTGAGATGACCCCTGCACCACGTGTATCATCCTCAGCACAGAGTCATAGGGTCCTGCACAAAAACATGTCTACCGGTGACAGCATTGGGAATCTGCTACCGTGGTTTGTCATCATTCCGTTTAGGACCTCGCTTTCATTTCACCTTCCATCTTTTTCTGTTTCGCATGTGCAGGGTCGGATTGGACAACAGGGCAATCACGCAGTTCTTGATGGGCTGATCACACAGATCAGTGTATGAGACGTGTATTTTGCTGTAAACGGGCATGTTTTATAAAATGATGGGCCACTTTTTACTGTTAATTTATCTAGCATTACCACAAACGTTGATTGTTCCAAGCACAAATGCATGCAGACTCCCATATCTTGCAAAATACTTTTAAAGCGTGTCTTTACATGTTTAACACTGCTCCGATTTCAACATGTGGGCCTAATTTGCTTATGGGAGCCACTTTCAATTTAATGCGCGGGACTAATTTTCTTTCCCAGTCTGACGCTGCACATGTGGTAGGTGAGGCAGCAGCATTGTGGTTGGTAGATGAACCAGCGACCACAGAAGCCTTGCAGGGCTACTTTCTACACACCAAAAAAGTGTGCAGCAGAGAAGTGTAGATCTGGGGAATACTGGAACTAACTCTTGGGGCTTCTCTGCTCAGCCTCACGCATTTCAGTCAGTGGCAGCTGGCGACATTTGAAAGTGGTGAGGTGTAAAAGTTGGGTATGACTTTTAAGTAGCAATAAAAGGGAGCTAGCTTAATAGATGCCTGTGGGTTTCCTCTTCCTGTGAAGAAAATTGAAAAAAGTTAGGGAAATTGTGCATTTTAAAGCAAATTAATTTAGTGAGAAAGCAAGGTGTATAAAGCAGTGCAATATGTGGTCTAGTTACTGTAACGTGCACCTGGGAACAGAAACCGTCCCTGGCAAACTGATCAGTCGGCCCCCCCTGGGGTGAGGGGCAGTGCAGCCAAGCAGTTTGCGAGGGCGGATTTCGGCCGATTTTGTTACAGGGGGATAATATTTTCAACCCCCAGGGGCCCAAAACCAGCCACCACCCTAGGGGCTTACCGGGTAAAAGCCTGGTACCCACTATGACTAGTTCGGCCCTGATGTACACATTGTACAGTGCAACAACTTCAGGCCTTTTAAAGTGTGCACTTGCCCAGTGTCTTCCTCTGCATGTGGCATCGACTTTGGGAGAAAATGCTCGAACCAGGATTCAGGAAGCAGCCACAGCTGCTGGCCACAATCAGCCATATAGAAATATGAGCTGACAGATATTTAAGTAGGATGAAACAAGTTGGGGCTCTCTAAAAGGGAACATGTAACAAATGTCTGTGATTCCCATAGTGCGCCACCCGATCAGTATTTTAGTTTCTCTCTGAGATGTATCCAGATATATAACATAACCACTTGCATACACCTAAAACCTGCCAGTACTGTTGGCTTTGTCAATGGTTGATAGCTATTTCAGATAAATTAGTGCTAATAATGATTTCTTATAAATAATTAACATTGAAAATGTTTGAACTCTGAAATTGTGAGACTGTGAATTAAATATTAGTGAGGCCTGTGGAAGGAGTAGTAGCCTTCACATATGTGTGTTTTTTTGTCAGATATGTATGCCCTTTTTCTCTACACATCTCATCCATCTGCACGTCTTCAACCTCTTCTCTTTCATCTTCAGCACCCTCTTTTCACTACCCAGATGCACTTCCTTGCATCTCCCTCATTACACCACCTCTAAACATACACTACACTCACTCACATTCAAGCTCTTTATTTTCTTTTACTTTTGTCTTGTAAATATGTTGACATCTGTATACCCACTTCACACACATTTACACAGAATTTCACTTGCAACTGGAATACACAACCATTGTTCTCCCTTTCCTTTGCCTTAAACCTCTTTGCCATGGTTCCCCAATCAAAGCACCTTAGAAACACCTGGCACCACAAAGTATGTAATATATGAGAGTAATAGGATGCACGAAAGAAATTCAGAAACACGATATGATTAAATCAATAAGACTTTTGGGGAATGCACGGTTAATAAAACATATGACGTAAAAGAGGAACTAAATCACTGACATGCATTGTCTTAATGTTTTTAAAATGCATTGTTCGTAAATCAATCCTTCTTTTTGACATTAATGTTGAGGGCATGAAGATAGGGCCAGTTTTAATGTCATACAGCATGTAACTGGTTTTACTATTAGCACATATTTCTGCCTTTGCGCTTGGCTCGCATATTTGCATCACCTTTGCAAGGGAACAAAAATACTGCTCTTCTTTTAAATCAATTTCACAGGGAAACAAATACAGCAGTTCCACTTCTAAAGGGGAATAAGGCCTGAAGCCAGGGCCTGGGGTGTCCCAGTGGGGAAGGTTAATGTGACTAGTGGTCTCAGTACAATCTACATAACTTAAGAGCAGCAATATCACACTTATCATTACCGAGGACAAGGTGCCAAATCACACGTGCTTTTATCCAGTCATACCATTTGACGAATGGGAAAGGGTGGGATCCATGCCTATGACAGACGGACATCTGGCCTGATGCAGGGATGAAGAGTCCAATGCCCAAAACAGTGACACTGGCAGAGTCACTGGCCTACAGTGGCAACCGCGTATCAACAAGGAGAGAGGTAGGGAGAAGGGAACACTCTTATTCCCCACTAATCATCATAAACAACAATGGAAGAGTGTTCGTAGCTCATCAAGAAGGACAAGATCTGGAGCACAAAGAGAAAAACGAGAAAAACAACACCCATTTGGTGTTATAGAAAGCCCTCACTCACCGACCTGGTCGGTGACATGCTCCATCATTGGGCCCCACTGGGAGTGGCCGAGTGCCACCCCAGTGTGCTTCAACGCCAGGTTTACTGCGGAGCGGGTAATGTGAAGTCGTGAGTGGCTAAGTGATTGTGTAGGTGAGAATAGAAAGTGTAGGTAGTGAGGTTAAAAATGTCTTAGTTGTATCAAAAAAGGCTTGTTTCCAATAGATTTACGTGCTGGTCAAAAGCACGTAAATCTATTGGAAACAAGCCTTTCAATTTATTTGGCTCAGTTTTCCTACACATATTTTAATGTGTCCTAGTGATCATACAATAAAACTATTTGTGATACAACTAAGACATTTTTAACCTCACCACCTACACTTTCTATTCTCACCTAAACAATCACTTAGCCACTCACGACTTCACATTACCCGCTCCGCAGTATACCTGGCGTTGAAGCACACTGGGGTGGCACTCGGGCACTCCCAGTGGGGCCCAATGATGAAGCATGTCACCGACCAGGTGGGTGAGTGAGGGCTTTCTATAACACCAAATGGGTGTTGTTTTTCTCGTTTTTCTCTTTGTGCTCCAGATTTTGTCCTTCTTGATGAGCTACGAACACTCTTCCATTGTTGTTTGTGACTACAATGGCAACCAACATAAACTGCAATGGCATTGTTCGTCACATTGCAGAAAGTTGCTTTAAAGCCCGGCTTCAGTTTCCTGCTTCAGAGCAAGGTGGTTCAGGCAGCCTGGAACAGACAGCCCAAACTTAATTACATTGATTTGTTTAGAGATACAATTATATCTTTGTTAGACCTAGCCTTTTTTGTAGGTGTAACCCCAAACGTTTTGCCTTTTGCCTCCTATTTTTCTGACCATGTTTCTGTTGACTGTAAGAGTCTGGGCACTTTACCACTGCTGATCCGTGCTAAGTGCATAGTCTCTCTGTGTAACTTGTGATTCTGATTGGTTATCCAGAATTGGGATATTTGATTTACTGGTAAGTACCTAGTAAAGTGCATTGAGTGTAAAAGGGCCTGTAAATGTAATGCTACTCATGGGCTACCAAGAAACACCACTGGGTTTTGGCTCCCAACAGCAAGGCCAAGCCAATATATACTAAATAACTAAATGATTGCCAATACTGCAAACTTTAGTCTATCTAAATGACTACCCACTAATTGACGCCAAACAAAAAGTGGAAGACCTCTTTTTCCGTCTGAATTAATCAACTAAGGATTCTTGTTTATTCAACATAATTTTTTTCTTTCAAATTTTTGTTACTTTTCAAAAAAAAATTTAGAAGTTGCAACAATAAAAAATATACATGTATGTACAAAACACTTTACATCAATATACAATATACTCACAAACACAGCCACTCTCAAACTTTTTATACACTCTGTCATTCCCACTCCATACATTCACCGCAAAACAACACACCATATATTTACAATATTCAGAAAGACTTTTTACAATGTTCTTTTTACAAAGCCATAGGATATAAAATCACACAAATGCAATTTTTCAATTTGAAAATTTAGCTTTTTAGGTCAGACTGTCTTATGTCTTGATGATTGGTCTACGCGTTTCGAACTCTAAAAAAGTTTATGAGTTCTCATCAGGACCATTAAGGTAAGCTGTGGGGAGAGGAAAAGAATGACCTAGTTAGTCAAGATTCCCATAGCTGCCTGCCTACCCTCTCTCTGCGTCATCAATTTCTCTTACCTGACTTTCCTTATGAAAACACCCAATTGCAAGATGCTGTGAATGAAAAGCAAACCTGGTTTTAACGCTCTATACTTAAGGATCAGAAACCTTACATCAATCATTCAATCCAGTTCATTATTTGCTTACTTCGGGTATGGGGATAGAGATGTGCTTTATTCTGATGGTGGGGCGAGATAATCACAGTTGTGGCTTCCTGGAAGGTAAAAAACACACTAAGCTAGGAATTCGGTTTTTTGATAAAGACTTGGGGGGGCTTGTATCAAGAAAGAGAAACTTACTCAAGGTTTTTTTCGTGGCTAGCTTCTCGAGAGTTAAGCTGCACCCAAATCGGCGTTCTAAAAAAAATGGTTTAGAAAAACGGTGTCAGGGGAATTTGGTACGATTTGGTACGAGGTGCTGCAAAGGCAAGGTTATGTTGTCAGTCTCTCGCGGGGGGGGGCACATACCTTCTTGTTAGTTGAGGTGGCCGTCTCTTCCTCAAGGCTCTTTCCTTTTTCATGTCCGTATCGGTGAATGTTTGTAGCCGGTTTTCATATGTGAACGCGGCATAGCATCGCAGAGGCTCTCGGGATTCATAGTTCTTTAGCGAAGGATCATGGGAAGGGTAGTTTTTTAATATTCAGGCGTTATTTAGGAAAGCGCTAATTATTCTTAAGATCGTAGTGGGGAGTGCATTATGATTGTATCTACTAGCGCATGATGAGAGATACAGATCTCAATTCTCTTGTTCTTTCAAAAAGCTAATGCCTGGTGAGCACTTTGTTTATTACCTGGGGAGTGCTTCATTTACACCATACTTCACAACCCCAGGAAAAGCTGCCTGCCTCACACAGATGACGGCAGCTGAGCTGGGGCCGCCACCAACTTCTGCGGTGGGTGAGGCCCTTCCTCCGAAGGGAGATCACGCTACAGGCACCGCAGCACTCTGTAGCATTCCCAGAGGCCACACAGCATGGAGAAGCTTGATCTGAGGCTGCCTAGGGGGAGCCAATCTCCCAGAGCCACAAGGGAGGAAGAAATCCTGGGGTGGTGTCCCTTGCATTGCCAAGCAACGCCAACATCACGGAAGGCCATGGTGAAGGGAGCAGAGGTGAAGGGAGCAGAGCCGGCGGAGACTTCATTCCATGTCTTGCCACAAAAGAAAGGCTTCTTCCAGCACAGCAGCCCTGAAGGAGCTTGTACGGCTCAAGGCTTATTGGTGATGACGTGCTGCATTTGTCATCCTGGCCTAAGGAGGCCGGTGTGGAAGCTTCAGCTCTCCCCGCATTTGCCCTGCAATTGTTTTCCCCCTTCTCCCATTGGATGTGCCTAATGGGGGGAACACATACCTTGTAGGAGCTTGTTTCCATTGGTGGCAGTCCCAGGGTGAGTCCTTGCGGTGGGCCCGCAGGTATTCCTGTGTTCTACATTCCATATCTGCCTGATTGGCACTGAGCATTTACTCTAACAAGCCTAACGGAGGCACAGGTACTTCTGAGGCTGTTATGTGTTTGTTGGTAATATAGTGATTCACGTAACTTTTCACAACCTTCCTTGCTTTCTCGCACGTATAAGAGGATTTATTACATTCATCTGCATTTTATGCCCTAATATCAAGATTTATGTTGCCTTTACCTTGCAATGATAGGATAATGAATATAATTTCAGGACCTGCCTAATATGAATAGTGCGGGTGTAGGAAGTTTTCATGAAGTTTTCATGACGTGTGAAACCTATAAGGCTTTCGACACGGTCTGCCACCGCACCCTAGTACGGCGCCTCAGCAACATCGGAATCCAGGACAAGGCGCTGGAATGGATCATCTCCTTCCTTGACGGAAGAACACAGAGAGTCCGCCTACCACCGTACAAGTCAGAGGCCTCCGAAGTCATC
Source organism: Lissotriton vulgaris (assembly GCF_964263255.1). Taxonomy (NCBI): domain Eukaryota; kingdom Metazoa; phylum Chordata; class Amphibia; order Caudata; family Salamandridae; genus Lissotriton; species Lissotriton vulgaris. The sequence continues at coordinate 77,702 of NW_028249123.1, forward strand.
TGCGGCGTCCCCCAAGGATCACTTCTGAGCCCCACCCTCTTCAACGTCTACATGAGCCCCCTCGCGGCCATCGTACGCAAACACAACCTCAGCATAATCTCCTACGCCGACGATACCCAGCTGATCCTCTCCCTGACCAACGACCCCGCCGCCGCCAGAGCCAACCTGCACGAAGGGATGAAAGAGGTAGCCGAGTGGATGACGACCAGCCGCCTGAAACTGAACTCGGACAAGACGGAGGTCCTCATCCTGGGCTCCTCACCCTCCGCCTGGGACGACTCCTGGTGGCCTCCCGCCCTGGGCACCGCACCCAAACCGACAGACCATGCACGCAACCTGGTCTTCATCCTGGACTCCTCCCTCTCCATGACCAGGCAAGTCAACAACGTCTCCTCGGCGTGCTTCAACATCCTACGCATGCTACGGAAGATCTTCTGGTGGATCCCCACCGAGACCAGGAAGACCGTCACCCAGGCCCTCGTCACCAGCCGACTGGACTACGGCAACGCCCTCTACGCCGGGACCACCGCCAAGCTCCAGAAGAGACTCCAGCGGATCCAGAACGCCTCAGCCAGACTCATCCTCGACATCCCACGAACCAGCCACATCTCCGGACATCTGAGAGACCTTCACTGGCTCCCCGTCAACAAAAGAATCACCTTCCGCCTCCTCACCCACGCACACAAAGCCCTACACGACCAAGGCCCGAGCTACCTCAACAGCCGAGTCAACTTCTACGCTCCCAAACGCCACCTCCGTTCAGCCAACCACGCCCTCGCCGCCGTCCCCCGCATCCGAAGAGCGACTACAGGAGGAAGGTCCTTCTCCTACCTGGCCGCCAAGACCTGGAACTCCCTCCCGACCGACCTGCGCCTGACCCAAGACCACCTCTCCTTCAGGAAGAAGCTGAAGACCTGGCTGTTCGAGCAGTAGCGGCACCCCCCCCCCCCCCCCCCCCCAGCGCCTTGAGACCCTACGGGTATGTAGCGCGCTTTATAAGTGTCAATGATTGATTGATTGAAGTATTTACTTTCTCATACTAATTGTTATGTTATGACAATTGCCTAAATGGCCAGTGATTTATGAGTGATGCGATTGTGGTCTATATGTTTATATACAATGTACAAGATATTCTTATATCCTACTGTGTGGAGTCTCTTTTGTGGTGTATTTGTTGTGTCACTGGTTTATGTGTGTGTTGCACAAACACTTTACACATTGCCTATGGGATAAGCCTGACTGTTCTTCCAAGCTAAAAAGGGGGTGAGAAGGGGTTATCTTGGGTTTGTAACTCCCTTACCCTGACTAGAGGGGTGTGTTCTACTTGGCTTAGGTGTATACCCTTGCCAATCAGAAACCCCATTCTAACAATCTTAAAATAAATTGATCTATTTTATATTTTTTATTAAGTCAACAGTAAAAGTTTTAGAGGGGCGGAGCCAGAGACCTAATGAAGAAACCACCCCTGGTCGGCTGCAGTCCTCTCAGTATGCTGTTACACAGCTCTTTAGGTAATGCAGTCTGCTCTTCCACGGTCCTGCCAGCATACCATGGCAATTGACACAGCTGTACTATTAGCTCGATTAGGCATTAGCTGTGATTAGCTGACAGCCAGATGTTCCAGCATCACTTTCAACCAAGCACTGGCAAATCTAATAAGTTTGGTTTATTACTGAAAGTACCTGTTCATTTATTATTTGGAGTGTCTGGTATTACAGTGAATGAGTTAATATATTGAACAGATGCACAGGCGCAAGGATGAATGAAATAGTGCATGCATGATGAATGATTGTGTGTCAAACCTAACTGTGCAATGAAGAGTACTTTCCCATATAAAGCAGACGTATTGGCTTTGCCATGGCTTGTTTTTCTTTAGTAGTACTGCGAATGCTGTGACTGCAATAAGAGGAATTTAGAGGCTGCAGGAAGATATATGATGATGGCAACTAGGAAATAAGTAATCTACCTCTTTAGTGCACTGCCTCCTTTAGCCAACATTGGCCCTCATTTCAGGTGAACTGGAAAAAGGTCCAGTATTTCCCTACCGCCAGATTAACCAAAACCAGGAGTACCAAGACCATGGAAAATCCACCTTTTTGTGAGTCGCACCCTTTTCCACTAATAAATTAGGAATCATTGAAGTAATCAGTATGTCTATTAGCATTAGTAAATCTTCATTTTGCCTTGTACTTTCACCTGCACTCAGATGAAGAGACTGCAAAAAAGACATTCTAGGTCTTTCCTTGGCTAAGGTTCCTTTACAAAATAAGCATGTTCATGAATTGTGTTTAACTTTAATTGATTTTTTTGTTTTTAATGAGTTGTTTTTAGCCAAATGTGAGTTCATTGGATTAAAAGTCAACCGTTGCTTCCTGAAATGGAGTTGATCAGTTTGAAGAGTGTAAAAATGATAGTATCAATAAAAATCTGAATTCATCATAATGTGTGCAAAAGAAACAGCTTAATATGCCAATTTTTTACCCAGCATAGCACAACAACATCAATGAGTAGTAGTGTACTTTATGAGTTAGTAAATCAATCAATCAAATGAACCAATCTAAAACATTACTCATGTTATAACCCTCTAAAAGATCAAAGGCTGAATCAATCATTTTGGTAATCAAGCCTTCAGTCTGCAGATCATGTGCAGGTATTAACCTCATGTGCTTAACTCGCTGAGGTGTCTTTGACATAAGGATGGTTGGGCTTCTCTTTGGTTCTTCCTCTATGTATTTGCTCACTTGTTGTATATTTTTAGTACAGGTGAAATTGTTTTCCTGATGGAACCCCATTATCTCTCCTAGCCAGTCCACACCATCTTCAAACCAGATGCATCTTTTACAAAGCTATCACCACCAGCACCCTGCTTATATGCAGAGAAGCTCATCGCGGACTTGGGCTTTTCGGTTAAAGTTCCCTAAACTTTTGGCTTTCCCACTAGACCATTTTCCTGACCTAGAGTTGCCAATTTAAATGCTTTGGGTACTTTTCCACTGCTGATCAGTGTCAAAGTACAAGTGTTCCCTATGTAAAATGTAATGGTTATTGTTTGGCCATTATTGGTATGTTTGCCTTACTAGTAAAGTCCCTAGTGAGTAGTGATGTGCACTGTGTGTGCCAGGGCTAGTAATGCAAAGGCGCGCAGAGAAGGGAACTCAGGCCTGCAGTGTAGGGCCTGCGCACAGAGTGCTAAGTTAGCATGTTTCCCTAACAAGTGCAACCACTTGTCAGGCCTGACTTTCCCTTTTACATACACATTGGGTACCCATGTGTTAGGCCCCGGTTAATCCCTGAGCAGGGTACAATGTAGGTAAAAGGCAGGATATATACTAAGGTGGGTGTTATGTCCTGACAGTGAAAAACACTCCATTTCGTTTTTCACTGCTGAAAGGCCATCCTGCCCATAGGACAGAATGTGGGAGGCTGGGTGTTGTTTGTTAGCCTAGTTTCCTCTAAGTTTATAATGGAGAGGTGAAGCCTAGTATGTATGAACTCACAGTGTCATAACACATCTTTCTTGAATGTGTTTTTGTCACTTTGTGTTCAGAAACCACTCTTTTTAGAAAGTGGCGGAGTTTTGTGTTTTAAGCATTTCTGTGTGTCTCTGCTGAAATGTGGATTGTCTGTCTGGATCTGAAAGGTGAGAGGAGCTGGGAGAGGTCTTGACCCAGGTTGAGATGGCACCATGCTGCCCTAGATCTGGAAAGTAGGGGGAGGAGAAGCCTGGGAGGTGAAAAGGCCTGGGCTGGTGCTATAAACCAATTGACCCATCTCTGGTGAGTGATTAAGGATCCAGACCCCAAGTTCAAGGGTAGAGAGGTGCCACTGGGAGGGAGACACCCAGAACTGATTTAGGGAGGGGTCAGGGACCCCTGAGAACAAACAAACTTTAAAGACAGTAATGGGAATAACTATGAGAGCTGAAACCCCTGAACATTGGAATGAAACAGAAATGGATTGAGAATGAAAAGATTTGGACCCATTCTGTGGTTATGAGCAACCTCTGCTAAAGAAGGAGCAACTGAAGAGACTGCTGTGGAAAGACCAATCCTTGCTTTGTGATCTGGGGCTGGTCTGTAGTTTGCTGTTCTAACTAAGCATGGGCGGAAAATCTGTTCCGCTCGCGGATTTTCGGTAAATTCGCAATCCGCGAACGCTCGCCAATTTACCGAAAATCCGCAAATTCGCACGCAGCGGATTTTGTTTTCTTGGTGATACTATTTTGCTGCGTGCGGTGTTCACTTACCGTCATTCAGCGTTTGCCGAGTTGTTTTTCTCAATATTTTGCGAGTGCTGCGCCATTTTGGATTTTGCTGCGGGATCCAGCGGGAATTTGGCGACGCATCGCGAGAGTTCGCAATTGCGAACATGTAGGTGCGGCGGGCAGCAACAATCTCGCAATCGCGAAATTACAAAATTTGCAACTCTGCACAAGAAATCCACTGGCAAGCAGCATAGACCTTCTGAAAATGATGATTTTTATCAGAATAACACCTCAGGTTGACATTTGCCTGCACTTTTTTGGATTTGAGGCCTTTTGACTTTCTTTGGATCACTTTTGGATTAGAAATCAACTTTCACAAGTAAGTTTGTTTGGGGCATTACAGTTGCTGTTCTGCAGAAAAACGAGTTTTGCATAACTGAAAGCACTCAGCAGGTGCAAAAGTTCACTCATCATTAGTAACCATTCCCTGTAGTACTTCCTGAGGGGCCCCTCCAGAGTTCAACTGCCTATGTTTGTTCGGGGCATTACAGTTGCTGTTCTGCAGAAAAACGAGTTTTGCAAAACTGAAAGCACTCAGCAGGTGCAAAAGTTCAAACTCATCATTAGTAACCATTCCCTGTAGTGCTTCCTGACTGGGGCCCCTCCAGAGGTCAGTTGCTAGTTGCAACAATTGTATGACCCTGCTCTGACCATCACAGCAGGCTCATAGAATAGCTACAAGTAGGCCACAAAGGTCCTGGAAAAAAAAATTGCGCTGCAACAGAAAGCAAATTACAGATAAGGAAGCAGGTGCCAGACTGGAATTTTAAAACAGTGACACATTAATAAATCAACCCCAAAATAATTCATGTCAGTTGAAGCAGGGCAGGTGTGATTGCTTCCACCCCCCCCATAATCTACAGTGATGATGAACCAGAGGGTGGCATAGATGTACCGGAGGGTGGCAGTGGTGAAACCGAGGGTGCTGGGAACCTGTGATGATGAACCAGACGTAGAAACAACATAGTCGCGACCGTTGCGAGCCGACAAGTAAGTTCGCAATTGCGAATTGGTACAAAACCCTTGCGAACTGGCAGAAACCCTTGTAAACAAAAAAAAATCCGCGAATTCGCGGATTTTGCGGATTGCGAGTTCGCAAATACGCAAATTCGCGAACGCCAGATTCGCAAAATTCGCCCATGCTTAGTTCTAACCAAGGGAGAGGCTGTTGGGACTGTACTTGGAGGCACTGGGTCCCCCTGCTTGAAGAAGACTGTGTCTTGTGCTGTGTCTTGTAACCCCAAGGGCCCGAGGTGAGCCGGCTCCCTGTTTGGAAATACAGGATCATAAAAGTTTCCGTAGAAGTCCCAAGCAAGTGCCTTGTGATCGTGGGCATGCAGGAGTAAGCTGAGTCTTGGACATGCTGGGTGCGTCTCGAGGTGCAGGCCAAGGCGTGAGGAGCGCCTATTCATTGTGTGCCCCAAAAGAAGAAGTGAGTCTCGCACGCACAGTGTGCGCGTCGTGGTGCAGCCAGGGTATTGGTGAGGAGTGCCTGGACATCTTGGGCCCCGGGAGAAGAGGTGAGACGCGGATGCACAGAATGTGTGTCGTGGTGCAGTCAGGGCATTGGTGAAGAGAGTCTGGACATTGTGTGCATCAAAAGAAGAAGTGAATCTTGAACACGCAGAGTGCGTGTCCTGCTATAGCCAGGGTGTTGGTGAGGAGCGCCTGGTCATCGTGTGCAAAAGGTGAAGAGGCGACACTCGGACACGCAGTGTGCGTGTCGTCGTGCAGCCAGGCCGTTGGGGAGGGGTGCCTGGCCATCGTGTGCACTGGGAGAAGAGCAGAGACTCGGACATGCAGGGTGCGTGTCGAGGGGCAAGCAGAGACGCTGGTGAAGAGTGTTGGGCCATCGTGAGCACCAGAGAAGTGGCAAGTCTCGGATGCGCAGTGTGCGTGTCGAGGTGCAACCTGAGGTGCTGGTGAGGAGTGCCTGGGTAGGATGTGCACTGAATTTGAAGTAAAGTTTTCACAGTGCTGAGGGCGGATCTCGGTGTTCACTGAGACCGCCAGAAGGAGGGCCAAGTTATTGGGCCCTCGGAGTAAGACAGCAGCGGCCCAGACCGGCAGCCCCTAAAGAGCTGAGCCGATGGGCCAAGCTCGCATCTCCCCATGATGGAGTTCTGGATCAACGCCCAAGTCGCTGACGTCGGAGGGGAGAGTGAGGTCGCGCCCCCCAAGGAAACGTGGATCACCACCTGGGGTGGGGAGCGGGCCTCCCGCTTCTGTAAGCTGCGCGTGCCTGTTAATTCAGCTCGGATCCCGACCTGTGCTGACCCAAGGAGGGGCAGTACTGGGGCCGAAGTGGGAAGCAGAACTTTGTGTCACATTGATCCATATTGAGGGCACTGATAATGGAGAACTTAAACTGTCGTATTACACTTTGCATTATTACTGCTAACAAACTATCGAACTGTCGTATGACGCCTGACCTCATTTGTGCCTGACGAACTACATGCTTGGTGCGCTAGGCACTGCGTTATTTTTCCATTGCAGATTACCTGATTGTAACGTGGCGCATTGCATTATTTCTTCCTTGCACAGTATCTGACTATAACGTGGCACAGTGCTTTATTTCTTCATTGCACAGTACAGGATTGTAGCGTGACACATTGCTTTGTTTCTTCCTGGTACAGGGCATGCTGATAGTGATACGCATTGCATTATTCATTTTAATGCAAAGTACATGACTGTGGGGCTACGTATGGCATTGTTTCTCTGTTGCACAGTACAAGAGAATATTGTTATGCATTATGTAGTATTTGTTTCCTTTTGCAACGTGTGTGATTCTAGCAATACAACTGGCCTAACCTTTTGGAAACGGTTAGAAGTGAATTTAACTGTTGGTTAAAGTAGTAGTTGGAATTAGAACCTACCAACCCATGGAAAGAATACTACCTATTCTTATATGTTGATTTTTTTATTGTTTGGTCATATCGTATAACTTCTTATATAAAGATTATACTCATTTTATAAAAACTCGTTTGGACTCTATTTGTGGTGACATCGTTGGGCTGCTGTGAGTGTGGTTGCACATATTGTACACGTGTGCCTTGGATATAAGCCTGGCTGCTCGTGCCAAGCTACTAAGAGAGTGAACAGGGCTCTCTCAGATGGGGTCCTTACTTAGCCTAACGTTGTAGCGAGGGATCGGGGACTCCCGCCTCCAACATTTGGTGACAGCAGTAAGCGACAAGGACCCCCACTTTCAATAATCACCATCTGGGGGGCTTCTCGGCACATCCGCAGCCATGATACCTTCAGATCTCAAATTAAGAGGAGCGACCTCTGACCCTGCTTGCAGTCAAGTCGCCCCCACGCCGCTGCTCGCCACCTGCTTGCTGCCCATGTTCTGAGCCTGTTTGCTTGCCTTTCCCCCTGCGCCAGCTCCCCCTCGCCCCCTCTTCTCCCATCTCAGGCCCTTCCCGCCGCTGCTTCCCTGCAGCCCCGCCCCCTACACAACCATTGGCCTCCCCACTCCCGCCTCCCAGCTGTTACTCCCTCTCAAGCCTCCTCTTAGGCAGGCCGAACAGCGGTAGCAGGAGCGACCTCTGACCCTGCTTGCAGGCAGGTTGCCTCCATGCCGCTGCTCGCCACCTGCTTGCTGCCCCATGTCTGAGCCTGTTTTCTCGCCTTTACCCCCTGCCAGTGTGCCAACTCCCCCCCTCCGCTCCCGCCTCAGGCCCTTCCGTCGCTGCTTCCCTGCGGCCCGCCCCCTACACACCCATTGGCCTCCCCGCTCCCGCCTCCCAGCTGCTCCTCCCTCCCAAAGCCTCCTTATGCAGGCAGAGAAGCGGACATGCAGCGGGCACGCCAAAGGCAAGTACGTCTGCGCCTGTCCGCGTCTGGACCGCGCCCAGCGCCAGAACCCCTGGACCCCACGAACGCCACAACACCAGAATCCACTACGACACCAGCACCCTCCACGCACTCAACACCGGCCAAAACCACACCTGCTTCCAAGCCACCCCGAAACGGACCCAAGGACCCTTCTCCTGCCACACCTGCAGTTTCACCTGCGACAAAACCACCAAACCTCCAAAGACTGGACCCAACCACCTCCGCTGCATACTCCTCAACACCCACTCCGCACGCAAACATGCCATTGAGCTCTGGGATCTGCTCGACACCTCCTCCCCAGACGTGGCCTTCCTGACCGAGACCTGGTGGAACATCTCCTCGGCATCCGATATCGCCATAGCCATCATAGAGAGCTACAAGATCACCCGCAGGGACCACGCCAATGGAATCGGAGGAGGAATAGCCATTGTCCACAAGTCCACCCTCAAAGTCGCCACCCACGCGGACGACACCCTCAACACCACCGAACACCTACACTTCCGGATCCACACCGACCCCAACACCACCCTCAGAGAAACACTCATCTACAGACTCCCCGGACCCCAGGCTCAGTTCAGCGACTCCATCGCCGACCTCGCTAGCACCCACACACTCGCCTCCAGGGACTACATCCTCCTCAGGGACCTGAACTTCCACCTCGAGAACAACAGCGATGCCAACTCCGCCATCCTGACCGACAAACGCGGCCTCAGACAACTCGTCACCACACCCACCCACGCCGCCGGCTTCTCCACAAGCTCTCACGTCACCTTCGGCCACACCACCGAACTTAACTGGACCGACCACCACTGCATCCATTTCAACTTCAAGAAACCAACCACGCACCACCGCACCCAACAGCTACCTTGCCGCTGCTGGAGCAAAGTCACCAAAGACCACCTGATCACCTCTCTTGCCAAGAACCCACCCACCGACCCCACCAACCCAGACGCCACAGCCCGCAACCTCAGACAGTGGATCAACGACTGCACCAACACCCTCAACCCGCTCAAGAAACCATCCAACAGCCACGCCAACAAGAGAGCCACCTGGTTCACCAACGAGCTCCAGACCTCCAAACGCGCATGCCAGAAACTGGAGAAGACATGGCTGCATGAACGCACACCGGACAACCACACAGCCCACAAAGACGCCACCCGCAGACACCACCACCTCATCAGATTAGCCAAAAGATCCTCCTTCAGAGAACGCTTGGATAACAATGCACACAACAGCAAAGAGCTCTTCAGCATCGTAAAGGAACTCTCCAGCCCCAGCGCCAACAACATCCCGCCCTCACAGGAACTGTGCGACTCTCTAGCCATCTTCTTCCACCGCAAGATTGCTGACATCCACGATAGCTTCAACACCAATACCGCCCTGACTACGCTAGACTCCACCCCCCCTGTGAACACCTCCAGCGCCAACAGCCTGACCTCCTGGTCCAACGTCAACGACAACGAGACACGCAAGGTCATGAACTCCATCCACTCAGGATCTCTGTCTGACCCATGCCCACACCACATATTCAACAAAGCAGACGCTGCCATCGCACCCCAACTACGGAAGGTCATCAACATCGCCTTCGAAACAGCGACATTCCCAGAAAGCTGGAAGCACGCCAAAATCAACCCCCTCCTCAAGAATCTCAAAACGGACCCCAAGGACCTCAAGAACCTCCGACCCATCTCCCTGCTCACGTTCCCGGCAAAGGTCATTGAAAAAATCATCAACATGCAACTGGCCCGGCACCTGGATGACAACAACATCCTGGACCCGTCCCAGTCCAGATTCAGACAAAACCACAGCACCGAGACAGCCCTCATTGCCGCCACAGATGACATCAGGAGCCAACTAGACAACGGCGAAACATCAGCCCTCATCCTCCTGGACCTGTCAGCCGCCTTCGACACGGTCTGCCATCGCACTCTAAAGACACGCCTCCTAGGAGCCAGAATCCAAGAGAAGGCCCTTGACTGGACCACGTCCTTCCTCTCCGGAAGAACCCAGAGCGTTCGCCTCCCCCCCTTCCGATCTGAAGCCACTGACATCATCTGCGGCATCCCCCAGGGCTCACCCCTCAGCCCAACGCTGTTCAACATCTACATGGCCCCCCTTGCACAAGTGGCCCGCCATCACGACCTCAACATCATCTCCTATCCCGACGACACCCAGCTCATCCTATCCATCATCAAGGACCCACGCACTGCCAAAACCAACCTCCACGAGGGAATGAACGCCGTCCGCGACTGGATGAGGAGCAGCCGTCTGAAGCTGAACTCAGACAAGAGGGAGGTCCACATCCTCTGTCCCACCCGCTCAGCCTGGGACAACTCCTGGTGGCCGACCACACTGGGAACAGCACCAACACCCACCGACCATGCACGCAACCTAGGATTCATCCTCGACCCCTCCCTCTCCATGTCGAAGCAAGTCAACGCCGTCTCCTCCTTCTGCTACAACACCCACTGCATGCTCCGCAGGATCTACAAATGGACCCCCACCGATACAAGAAGAATGGTGACACAGGCCCTCGTGAGCAGCAGACTGGACTATGCCAACGCACTCTACGCAGGAATCCCAACCAAACACTTACGATGACGACAACGCATGCAAAACGCCTCCGCCTGACTGATCGTCAACGTCCCCCACCTCAGCCACATCACCCCCCACCTGAAAGACCTACACTGGCTCCCCTCCAGCCCCGCCCTCGCAGCTGTCCCCCGCATCCAACGAAAGACCTCCGGCGACAGATCCTTCTCCTACCTCGCCGCCAAGACCTGGAACACCCTCCCTACCCACATACGGCAGACCCAAGACCTTCTCGCCTTCAGAAGACTCCTCAAGACCTGGCTCTGCGAGCAGTAGCAGCTTCCCCCCTCCCCTCAGCGCCTTGGGACAATTACCGGTAAGAAGCGTGCTTTACAAATACACTGATTGATTGATTGATTGATTAAACAGAAAAAAAACAAGACAACAGTCCTTTTTCCATTTATGGAGCCAAGATCCGGAACAAGATCCCTGCTCGAATTTAGGAAAGAGAAGAAGGCTCCCCTCTCTAAAGAAAACTACTTCACAATGCATTAATTGTCCACAGCCCAACTGCCTCACCATTTAGTCATCGACTTTAGTCTTCTCTGTTATCATTTACAGTACTCCCCTGCATTTTGGATGTTACCTTGCAAAGAAATAAAATATACATGCAAACATACACAAGGTGTCTTAGATCAATGCTGTAATAAAGCTAATGTACCAGTTAATTATGCATCCGGCCATTATGGACTCAAATTAAATGTCAGATCCCAGTGCTTAATAGTTTCTCGGCCTGTACTAATGCCCTTCCATATCAATCACAGCTTCTCTCTTTTCGTTGATAGGAGCGACCACATTGCCATAAAAACGTAGGGCCATATTATCAAGAAAGGAGAATACATTATCGTCGCTTTTATCGGCAGGAAACTGCCGCTAAAGCAGCGATAATGGGCTTGATAATATGCCCTTGTGAATTCCCATAGAAGCCCAGGCTCTGGTGTTAACTTGGGCGATATGGTAATTCACAAGGGCATATTATCAAGCCCATTATCGCCGCTTTAGCAGCAGTTTCCTGCCGATAAAAGCGACGATAATGTATCGCCCTTTCTTGATAATATGGCCCGTACTTCTGTCACACCGACTATATTAATACACAATATTTAATGAGCAGCCGTATGCAGTAACCAAGAGAATTAATCTGGATATAGAAAAAGTGCATATTCGCATAATAATAAACTTTAAAAAAGCAAAGAGTATTGTAAGTGTACTCTTTGCTAAAGTTGCTGGTTGACCACAACCAGCTTTGCTTATAAGTAAATATTTGCAACAACTTTCGAAATCTAATAAAGCTAAAAGTTCTTTAGAAACTAAGGGTCAGTCAAAAAATAGACAGTCTAAAGAGTTTTCAGCCCGATAAAGCAAAGGCAGTGCTTTTTATAGGTCTGGCCTAGAGACAGCTTCAAAATATACGCCAGCCTCATGTCATAAAAAAAAGAGTAAATAAAAAAAGATATACATGCATAGAGGGGCTGTGGGCCAGCCCTGTTTATCCACTGATCTATTCAACAGTCATTAACATTTTCCAACCGCTCACGACAGCATAGAGTATGAGTCAACCCACTCCAGCCACTGACTCTCTTGTACAGCATTTTGCCTTCTCACATGAGGTGCACTTCAGTGCTAAGGCTTGTGGGAAAAACACTTTACTTTGCTTCGTTTCTTTTTACACACACTGTATAGTCACCTTGTGTTCTTAAACTAAGGTTTCAGTTTACAGCCATTCTAAATCAATTTCATATTTTCTTTCTCCCAATAAGAATCACATTTCCCCATGAAGTGGATTAAAACAAAAAAGGGTTTCTAAATCTTCTCTAAGAGCTCCTGCCGGCTAGGAAGCACCTGTGCTCTCATATTAAAATCCTAAGCGATAGTTGTGCAGGCATGGGGCTTCAATGCTTTGGATGTGACACATTTTCGTTTTTTATTTTTGTGACGTGCTTTCAATTAAAAAAAGGGAAGAAAAAAAAAACCCAGCACAACCATACCAAGCCTGACCTACCGGCTTTGCCAAGGCTTGAGTTTGTTTTTTAAAGTAGAGCTAGGTCTAGATCTTATCCTTCTTCCTCTGACATCTGATGCAATTTTTGTCCAATCTGTCATGGCAATTCATGTTTTTTTACGGACTCTTGTGTAAAATTAAGTGACCTGGGGGCAGATGTATCATCCGTTTTTTTTGTCGCAAGCGCTGCGAATCGCAAAAAAGCAGCGTTTACGACAAAAAAACCCGGCAAATGCGATGTATCAAAAAATCGCACCGCAAAATTAATGAATCGCAAAATTTGGAATTCCTTAATTTTGCGCAAGCATTTAAGGAATCGCAAATTGCGATTCCTTAAATTGTATGTATGAATTAAATGAATGGAAATTATTTTAAGAAATCGCTAAAAAATAGCGAATTTCTAGATACATACCATTTAGCAATTCTCAAATAGCGATTGGCAAAAAATCGCTATTTGAGAATCGCTAAAGGGTATCTTGATACATCTGGCCCCTGAAGAGGATCGGATGGAGAGAATCACAGTGAACTCAGGGCCAGATGAATCAAGATACCCTTTAGCGATTCTCAAATAGCGATATTTTGCGAATCGCTATTTGAGAATTGCTAAATGGTATGTATCTAGAAATTCACTATTTTTTAGCGATTCCTTAAAATTCCTTAATTGCGATTAGCAAATTGCTAATCGCAATTAAGGAATAATTTCCCATTCATTCCTATGGGCCAGGAGGCCCATAGGAATGAATGGAAAGTTATTCTCAATTTGCGATTCGCAATTTGCTAATCGCAAATTGAGAATAAATTCAAGGGTGTCTTAAGGACACCCTGCTGCACCCCTGAAATTTACATGTGCGCGCATATGGCGCACATACATGCCCTAAGGGCATGTATGAGCATCACATGGCACCTTTAGAAATTTCAAAAAGTGCATTTTTAAAAGAATTCGCAAATTAGCACCAACTACTAAATTCGCAAAGCTTAAATGCTACATGCATAGCATTTAAGGAATCGCAATTTGCTATTCCTTAAATGCTTGCGCAAAATTAAGGAATCCCAAACTTTGCAATTCATTAATTTTGCGGTGCAATTTTTTGATACATCGCATTTGCTGATTTTTTTGTCGCAAACGCTGCTTTTTTGCGATTTGCAGCGTTTGCGACAAAAAAATCTGATGATACATCTTCCCCTAAATCTTATATTAATGAGGGAAAACTAACCATGCTAAATGAGCGGACACAATTCCCGACTCTACAGATCTCCACTCTCATATGGGCCGTTGAGGCGTGGGAAGAAAGGACAGGCGTGCACGCACACCGAATTCAGGACCCTCTTCAGGCCGACGTCCCACTCAAAGGGCGCGTGCTCACTGCTGTAACAGGTTTGTATTCATCTCCTTCACCCATGCGGGTTTACTGAGTGAAGTCTGCTTACTGCACTCCGCCCCTCACACGTCATAGCGTAAGTACATGCTCATGCCTTAAATGGACGATACGTGGAAATGCAGTCAATGACATTCCTTAATCCTAAATACTAAGGTGCCTTTCTGTGCACTGCTTTAGTGCCACTCGAAGGGAGCATATGGTGCGCCAGCAACGGATGTCAGAGCATCGCTCTGTGAATGAGGGATGTGCTGAGGTCTGCACCTTCAGCATCCACTGGAAAGCCTCCAAACACTTGTTCCGCCTCGGAGGCAGCTGCATGCGGGCAAAGCAATTTGTGCACACGCAGTGCGTTTCATAGCAAGCAGAAAAAGTCTGTTAATTGCCACCTGTGAAAATGCAATTCTTTACCCCATGTGCACCTACGCAAGCATGGTCCTGTGAGCTTTTTCAAATACAGAGAGGACAAATGATTTTCACAATGCATTTTTAAAACGTAATGTAGGTCAAAGAATAAGTCCTAAAATAGTGAGGGTGCTAATTAGCATATTCCACTCACAGTGAGATCACAAAAGATGATGTCACATCCCTATATTATCCCCCAGATGAAAGGGAACAGGCAGTTTTGAAGTGAAAGCTGAGAAACAAACTTCGCTATATACCATGTTGTAAATATATGTATATATTCATGAATGCAAAACAATGTTTTTAAGCAATAAAGAAGTCTATATTTAGAGTATGTTCCAAGCATGCACAATCAATGAATTAAGAAACATGTAATCATTTGCATAGCATGACATTGTGGGCATATGCAGTGCTTGAAATGGAAAAATAGAAGTGCAGGTACTCTGTACCAGAGTACCTGCTTGTTTCTGAGAAGTGCCGGTACTCTCCAATTAAAAGTATAGCATTCCTCTTGAGAAGTGCCGGTACTTTTCCTCTAAAAAAAAAAAGTGCTGGTACTCCGTACCGGAAAGTACCGGCCCATTTAAAGCACTGGGCATATGTACATAACTGATGACTTCGATATAAATTATTGAATCTAATTGTAAATTGTTCTTAAAGTTGTCATTTATATTTTGGAAAGAATCAAGTTTGTATCCAGGATGACATATCAAACTATAGGCATTGCAAGAAATTGGGTTGTTGGTTGTCTGGGATGTGAGAGCTGTTCAAGCAGCAATTGCAATAATGACACCTTGCTATTAACATACTTTAATGATGGAAAGGGATATATTCATTCTACAATAGTTCCAACACGGTTGATGGGCCGTTCTGTGTTAGGCCCCAATAATCCTGTAAGTGGTATCCAGATGAGTTTTATGCGGAATGTTACATCTTATGGTTATCTCCTTTGGTGGTTGGTTGTTCTGACCTCATAAAATCTTTTAATTTTTGGTTTGGACAATACCTTATTTTGTGTAATTGTTATCTGTTTACCAACTTTGACATCAGGATTGGTAGCATTGCATGGGTGAGGTCTAATTTAAATACTTCTGTGGTTCATTATCTGGTATGGTTTCACTGATTTGTTGGTTAATGTTGAGAGGTTTATATTTTTTGTGTCTGGATATGACAGCTTAGTTGACTAATGCTGTAACAAACAACAATGTCTCAAGGGTATTGTTTCTAGGGACAAATATACGTAAATGTGTAATGACGTAGTTATTTATACAGGATTTGATCCACAAAGGAAAGAAACCAGAGAAACTGTTCATATAAATGTACAATATATTTCATATAGTAGACAAGTTGGACGTATTAACTTCATATGTTCAAGCACATGGGTCAGTAGCACTGCATTACATTCAATGGCATGTAACCAACAAAATACTGTGCACAAGTGCTTGTGAAGTGTGGTGACGGTGCAGGTGACACATGACGTGGTATAAACAGTGAGAATGATGGGCGCAACAGCAAGTAAGATAAAAACCATGATTTACATGGGTTGTATGACACCGCAACGCGGGCTATTACCACGCGTGCCATTACAACACTGTTTTTACAACACAAGTCGTTATGACTTGCGCTGTAAGCACTGGATAGAGGAATAGTTTAATTTTCTATTCCAACTCCAGCCCACGTTACAGTAGGGAAGGTGTTGTAATAGAAAATTAAACTATTCCCTATCCAACAGCGCCCTCCAGCGCAAGTCGGCATAACGACTTGCGTTGTAAATGGCAGCACGTGGTAATTCTCGCGTTGTAAAGGCTACTCACCTTTACATGTTCAGGATACTGCAACAATAAATGACAAGAGAAATCAACTTTAATTGTTTTGGGTATCTGTGGGTAGTGACACCAAGAGTTCCACTGTGGGAGTCAACGGCGTTTCTGCCTGCAAAAGTCTTAGGCCATCATCAGGACCAGTTTACATTAGTTCAATTGCAGTGTCGTAACTAGTCAGGAGGGATTAGTCCAAGAAAAGCTTAAGTCCTCGCGGAGTTTAGGATGCTGAGAATGCTGCTGAGGAGCCTCAATGGCTAGGATATTAATTAAAGCGGAAAGCTTGCTAATTAAGTGGAAGCTTGACAGTGGTCAGCCGTGGGTCTGTCAGTCTGTCAGGTAACAAATCGCAGGCAGCCGGCAGGAGTCGGGCTGTAGTTGACTAATGCAACAGCTGCAGAAATTTGTGTTCGAACACGTCACAAATTCAAATCCAGGCATCTCCACTCAGCCTTTAATCCCCCTGAGATTAACATAATGATTAATATTATGATGACCATAATTTTTGATGAGCAAGAGCGCCGGACCAAGCTGAAGGGTAGTGTTAGCGCCGGACCATGATTTCATGGAATCTGGCGAGGATTAACTCTGAACTTTCTGATCCGGAGTGGACTACCTTTACTGGGAAGAAATATGGGAGAGCGGTTGGGGGTCTTCTACCCACATGCAATTAAAAATCGATTTCCCAGACCTAAAGTTCCCTTCAGGATTAACCTTGGTTCTATTCAATGCTTGCCCTAGATCTGTTCCCCTGCGCACCGACTCGCCAATATTGGGTATGCTGGATGATTTGATTGGTAGTTATCAGCAGAGGGCATAAAGTGCGGTGGAAGGGGATTTTCATGTTTTGTTCGAGCTATCACCCTCAATAAATGCATTAACTGAGGAGGAAGAAGAACTTTGGAGCATCCCCAATATATCTGGCAAATATATATTGGGGTTATTGGGGACTGCACTCCTTTTCTAACACTACCCTTCAGCTTGCATCCTTGGTGGCTGGTAGGAGTCTAAGGGCCTGCAATGGTTGGACTCATTCCAACCCAGGAAGGCAGCCTACTTTTAAGAGGCGAAGAGGTGATTCAGAACTAGTGTCACTGACAGCATCAAGTTAGATGTAAGGATTTGGTGGCTGCTTAATCATATGGATAATGCATTTCGATTGGACAGCGACCAAAACCCCCTGCTCTTATCCTTGGAAGGAGATTTGCTTGAAAGGGGCTCGTCAGTGTGCCATACAGCAGCACCGGATTCCATTATAACTAGGGGTCCCGGTTTTATGGTATTTAGTTTTTGGGCATTTCCGTCTGCTTTTATCCATATTTTTTTGTGCTAATTTTATCTGTATTTATCCATATATATTTTGTTTTTTGTGAAAAAATGAATCTGAAATGAGTATATTTCCAAATGTATTTGTCTAATAAATATGCACTCATGCCTGAAGGACTGACCGTTTTCATTGATATAAACACACTCAGATGATAAAATATGCACAACCTTGATATTAAAATGTGCATTTTTTTTATACAAGCACATATATTGCAGTTTAAGGCTGTTTACTGAAATTCTTTTATTGTTTTAACCCTCTTCCTTTTAGATCGACAGAGCTATTGGCCTGGTAGTCATGATTGACATCATTTAGAATCGCTCCAAAAATAACCCAATTTCCGTTTTTATCCACATTTAAAAATAAATACAGACAGGAAAATAAATGGTTTTCTGTCTGTATTTATCTGTAAAAAATCTGTAACAACGGAAAACAGGGAGCCCCAATTATAACCAACAATTTTTGAAGACTCTCATGGTCCCGGGTTCTAGGTGATCGTGAGCTGTATTTTAAGATATATCATCTGTGTGTGCATTTTCTCTCTGAATACAATAACATTCCTCCATCTCTTCGTACTAATATCAGCTGTTCATTCCAATTTTTTTTAATCAGTGGAGCACATGTTTCATAAGGAAGCAGCTCAGAAGAAACCTATAATTAGAAGGGGACACACATGGTTAATGCAGACTGCAACTCATCACAAAGAGAGCGTAGGAGCGCCATTAGAGAGTGCAGCTGAATAGACGTACCAGTCATATAATTCAATTACATGGCTGCACTTGCTACAACCTAAATAATTGGTTGATGAGAATAGGCACAACTTACTGGCTGCTGCAAAGACTAATGACAATCGATCCTTTCGGCACATTGTCTCACACTGGAGTGATAGCATCAATACTCCATGATATTATGTCCACCTAGAGAAAAGGGTTGAACATTTCTCCAAACTATATGCCAACAGCTACACTATCCCAGCCCTGCCAGCCAAAGCCTAGTGCCTCAACCTCTGATATGTCACCGGCTAAAAACAATATTGATTTCGTTTTTAGTCTAGAAGACACTTATTTGGTCATCAATCACTTAAAGGCAGCAAAAGCCCCTGACCTGGACCATATTCTTGGAGATTTGTATGAATAAGAACCCTTAATATGGGCCCCTTACATTAATCTTTTACGAAATGGAATCGCTGTTGGGGGTACTATCCTGAGACCTGGCGGGGGGGGGGGGGCGATAATTGTAGTACACAAGAAAGGAGATGCCACTAGCCTTACTAATTATAGTCCTATACGCCTAATAGATAATTTGCAAAACATCTTTGTTAGACAAGTACTTGATAAACTGCAAGCTTGGGTGAATGATTGATAATCATATTTTGTCATCTCTCCAAGCAGGTTTTCGTGCCAAAACTAGTACATCTGCTCAGCTCATGTCTTCAGGTTTACATTACACTACTGGAAAAATGTGCTGCTTAATAACCAAAAATTGTATGAACCACTTGTTGACTTAAGAGCAGTTTTTGATCTTGTGTCCCGCAATAATCTGTGGAAAGTTCTAGGAGAAATGAAAGCCCTCTCAAACCTGGTGAATTTGATAACCAGACTGCATGTGGAGAATGATGCCCAGGTTTGATGGGGGAAACTGGGAGAATGAAAGTAGAATTCCTATCCTATTCGGTGCATGCCAGGGGTGCATCCTCACACCTACTCTGTTTACCCTATACATAAATGACCTGGTTAACAAGCTTATAAACTGCAGGAATCCCCCCCCCCATCCTAAATGGGAGGAAAATATCAATCTTGCTCTTTGCTGATAATTTCTTACTCATCTGTAAGTCTCCAACATACCTTCAGAACTTATTAGACAAGCTTTTTTGTTATTTTTTGTGCTTCTAGGGACCTATAACTTAATGCAACTAAGACTACATTTATGGTATTTGAGAAAGACAAATCCAGAAGTAGCATTGTTAAAGTCACTGCCAAAACACTTGCAAGGGTCCATAGTTTTGATTACTTGGGCGTTAAGCTCACTGACAATCGCAGCTCAGCAAAAGCTACCTACTTATAGTCCAAAGATCTAAAGCCATACTGAGACTTCACAAGCAGACATATTGTGCGAACAATAACACCAGCCCTTGAGGTTTACCATACCAAGGTCCAAAGTGCAACGCTTTTAGTGCTGAAATTTGGGGCTACACTGATACTCATAAACTGGCAATGGGCGAAAATAACTTTGTTAAATCTCTTATATCGGTCCTGACTAGCACACCCCTTATTCCTTTGTTTTTAGATCTAGGCACAAAAAGAATTGCAGATGTGGCAGATGTGGCACTACTAAAACAAGCATTTGCAATACAATAGGTCTCGCATTAGGAACGTTTGAGCTATTGGTCTTGTAAATGACAATTTTTTTATTTATGTGTTGGTATTGAAAATAGCTAAATTAATAGCTTTGTCATTTACAATGCCAATAGTTATAACTTTCGCAAATATGACACCTATAGCATTTGTAATGCAACATATGTTGTATTTACGTGACTTAGATGTATTGATATTACAAATAACAATGGCTTTTAATTTTTTTAAATAATACTTAAATAAAAGTGATTGTCATTTATAATGGCAATACCTTAAACTTTTGTAAATAACTTTTGTGAAGATTATGTTCAGTGTATTTTATTGTGACGAAAATCCAAGAACAGAAGTGAAATATTAACATATTTTTGTGACATTTGTAATAAAGCTAGAACCATTGAGAGAACATATTTGAACCAGTTGTTGTTGAATGGTTGCGCAGATTGATGCTGTGGTGGTGCTGAGTGGTACTGTGGTGGTGCTGAGTGGTGCTGTGGTGGTGCTGAGTGATACTGGAATGGTGCTGAGTGATACTGGGGTGGTGCTGAGAGGTGCTGTGGTGGTGCTGAGTGATGTTGTGCTGCTGAGTGATAATGTGGTGGTGCTGAATGATAATGTGGTAGTGCTGAGTGATAATGTGGTGGTGCTGAGTGATAATGTGGTGGTGCTGAGTGATAATGTGGTGGTGCTGAGTGATAATGTGGAGTGTTGCTGGGGTAGCGCTGAGTGATGATGTGGTGGTGCTGAGTGATAATGTGGTGGTGCTGAGTGGTGCTGTGGTGGTGCTGAGTGATAATGTGGTGGTGCTGAGTGATAATGTGGTGGTGCTGAGTGATAATGTGGTGGTGCTGAGTGATAATGTGGCGGTGTTGAGTGATGCTGGGGTAGCGCTGAGTGATGATGTGGTGATGCCGAGGGTTGAAAGGCACAGCAAGTGCAAATTTCTTTTAAAATCATCCCTACTTATACGTTTTCCCTGGCACCCTTGGCTGTGTGTGTGCGCGCAGTGCCGATGTGTGTGCGCAGTGCCGGTGTGTGTGTGAAGTGCCGGTGTGTGTGTGAAGTGCCTGTGTGTGTGAACAGTGTCTGTGTTTGTGTGAACAGTGCCTGTGTGTGAACAGTGCTTGTGTGTGAACAGTGCTTGTGTGTGAACAGTGCCTGTGTGTGTGAGCAGCCTGTGTGTCTGAGAGCATTGTGTATGTGACAGTAACTTGTGTGTGTGAGGGCAGTGTGTGTCAATGCAACGGGGCTCATGTTATCGACCTCAGAAGCATGAAAAGTGTGTGTCTTGGAACGTCTGAGGGCAGCTTGTGTTACAAGCTTGCTTTGAAGACGGTCATGCAGCGCTGGGAGGAGAGCAGATGGTCCTGTTTATGACCTGCAGAGCGTGTGTGAAGTGGGCGCGGATGAAGTGACTGGAGGTGAGGGAGTGTGCAGCCTGGTGTGCTGCAGCCTGGCAGCAGAGGCGGCGCGCACACACAAAGTGGCTAAGTGACTGGTGGAAAATGGACGCACATCAAAGGAGCCGCGAAAGTAGCATGCAAGCAGAGGGCTTTTGTTATTTATTTATTTCCTCCCAGATGAATAATTAAAAACGCAAACAATTAGCGTTGCCTGATTTTGGGCTGCAGGACAAGAACCTAGTTAAGCGATTGCAGAAGCTCATGGGCCGCGTGTTGTCCCTTAATAATGTACACACTGTCATTCTACAGGGCGGACCTTCCTCAGAGGCCAGGCCCAAAGACCGGAGGAGTACAGCTTATAAATCAAGCAGCACCTTAACAGTTTTATGTCACTTCCTGAAGAATGACATTCAATAAAAAAAAGAATTTCAAGTGGTTGGTTCAAGAATGCTCCTAACGTAACAGTAGCAGGGGCAGAGATCAATTGTTTCGGAACAGGCAATGGGTTGATGCTTCGGAGTGTCCTGCGTGCCACACAAAAGCTATTTCCAAGATAGTCAAATCCCGTCACCCCAATGAGGACAGCACATAGGGAACCACAACTCCTTGGGAACTATATGAAGCACAAAATGATGCATAAACAGTCGCCAGTCACTAAATTAAACAAACACCAGCGTTCTCATATTGATGCGCAGCAAAACAGACGTTTTTCGACGTTAAGATTATCTTTAACGGTAAAAAGTTGCCTTTTGTTTTTGAGAAATAACAAAGGTGACCATTATCGTGTCTTGCAAGACCGGAAATGGCAGCTTTCCTCTAAAGTCTGACTCACCCGGTTGCAGCGCCACAATCAGACACACAGACAAAGCGCTTGTTTTAACATTTTGCCAAACTAGGCAGGGCCAGTGTCCTAATCTAGATGATTACAGCAGCAGAATGGTGACCGCAGGAACATGTAGACAAGAATGAAGCAGTGGGCGGGGGAGCGGATCCCTTTGAAGTTCTCGGAGGCAGGAGCAAATGGTAATAAAAAGCCTGTGGGGGAAAAGCGCATGCTTGTGTTCACGTGAACTGCTTGAAATCCGCCCGATGGTTTGAGGACTTATTTTGCCTCCTATAATTCTCCCCTATCCATTCCTTGCGGAATGGGATAGGCGAGACCTAAAAACAGATGTATTGGTTATGATCTACAACTGAGCTAATCGATTATTGAGAGGCATTAAGTGAATTGCTGAAGACAAATAGTGCTGCAAAAAGCCCCTAGTTGAAGCACATTGCAGCTTGATGCAGGACACTTGGGTTGGCTAGACTGTGGGAAATAAGCAATAAGCAATGCAGAGGTAGTTATTCTGAAAGCATTGGGCATTTATGTGTGACCAATATGCTACCAGTGCAACCTCAGGATGCTTAACAAATCAGTTTCTGAGTTTTAAACCATGTCCTAAGTTTGAACTTTTACTAGACATGATCGCTCTACCTTTAGTAAAAAAAAAAGCTTGTACATTGTATTCTGTCTGGATTGCTTACCGCTAAAGAGTTTTAGTAATTGGGATAGAGATCAGGTTTCAGTCTAGTACCCTGCATGCGGTGTGGCTCCAAAGCAGGGCCGGACTGGGAACCGAAACCAGCCCTGGCAAAGTGCTCGGCCGGCCCCCTCTCCCCCCCCCCCCCCCCCCCCCACCCGGGGGTACCCCCCCCTCCCCCCCCCCCCCCCCGGGGGTAGGGGGGGGGGCTTGAGGGTGCGACCGTGCTCTTTGCCAGGGCCGTTTTTCGGCCGATTTTGTTACAGGGCCGTTTTTGCAGCTATGCTGCAAAAAACGGCCCTGTTACAAAAACGGCCCCCTGGGGCCCAAAACCGGCCCCCACCCATGCGGCCGACCGGGGGATTGCCCGGTGCCCGCAACGGCCAGTCCGGGCCTGCTCCAAAGGCAGAGGAACATGTTCTGTTCTTCTCTACTGAGTATCTCCATCCCCGCAGAAGGTGTCTACACCCATCCTTGCTTGAACGTGAAAGTCACATGCTTTCGGGTCGCACAGAGAATCCTAAACACACCTTGGGTCAATTATTTTTGCAGTAAATCTCTTTTTATTAAAGGTATGCATTACACGTTTAAAGGCTATGTCCTGTTATGTTATGTTATGTTATGTTAGAACTGTATTTCTTGAGCGCACGGCTACCCAGAACGGGTGTCCCGGCGCTTTGGCAGAGAGTCCTGAACACAACCAAGAAAAAACCCAGCGGCAGAAACACTGTAGGCCCACTGGTTAGGTGGAGAATAGGAGCGTCTTGAGCTCCTTTCTAAAGGCCAGAAGATTATTAGCCTTGCGGAGTGATAGAGGGAGCTCATTCCACAACCTGGCCGCCATAAACTGGAAAGACCGGCCTCCCATCCGCACGCGTTTGATCACTGGTATCTCCACTTTAGCCAGGTCAGCAGATCTTAAACTCCTCCGAGGAACGTAGCGAACAATCCGCTTCCTGAGGTACGCTGGGCCGATGCAGTGGAGGGCTTTAAACGCCAACGTAAGGACTTTGAAACTAATTCTGCTGGGAATAGACAGCCAATGCAGTTTTCCACGCAGTAGAGAGGCACTGGCTCTCCGTGGAAGGCCAAAGATGGCTCTGGCCGCCGAGTTTTGGACCACTTGCAATCTGGATACCAGATATTTAGGCAGACCAGCGAAGAGTGCGTTAGCGTAATCTAGACGCGAACCCACGAGTGCTTGCACAATGTTCTTGCGATATTGAAGGGAAAGCAGTGGGAGAAATTTCCTCACCATCCTCAGGATACCAAAACATTTTCCCGCCAGGCCCGTGATGTGGGGACGAAAGGAAAGACTGTCGTCGAATACCACACCCAGATTTTTTACTTGGGCAACTGGTTTCTCAGGGGGGAACATGTCGGAAGGCCTGTTAGTGCTAAAGTATAAAAGTCTGTATATGACTGATGATCTAATTTTATTCCGCAGCAGATTTTATTAGACAAATTCATACGTTAATTTATTGGTCTTTTATTTATTGTGTGCATTTTATCTGTGGCTGCTTTTATTGTAAGTAATTGTTTACATGTTTTGAATCATTGCAGTGCGTTCCTCACAACAAGGCATTATGAGGTTAATTGTGAATGCACCCAGCACAAAGACTCTTTTAAACTGTGATATACGGCAACCCCAACATTCTGTAGCACACGATCTTTCACATCTTTTACATGCTCTTCTTCTGTCTGGACTGTGTGTTTTGTGATTGCTTTTCTTACTCTCTGTTGGAAATGACCATTTTTTGGGTGGTGTACCCCAGATTTTTCTCTTAACTGTTTTTTCTGGCTCTAGAACTCTGTACACTTTACCTATGCCAATCGGTGGTAAAGTATCTGTGCCCTTCCTTTTTAAGACACCCCAAGCAACTCTAGGAAGTTTTGCAACATGTAGTTGCCTCCTATCACCTTTTTTCAGTTTTCACAGTTACCTTATGGCAGTTTTCTGATTGAAGCAGTCTGAATCAAAAAGGACTGAAAGATAAGGTAACAGTTGATTCTGGAAAGAGTTTTGGAGGATGGCAAGGTCAAATAGAAGATCTAGCTACAAAGGCTCCAGCAGAAGCCAGTATTATTCTTAGTTAACTAGGCAATGTCGCTATAATCAGCAGCATTTTTCCTTACGGAACATCCTTGTGGAAACAAATCCCCCCCAACAATTATTTTTCTGAGTTTGTCAGTGTTAGACATTTCAACTTGGGTTGGTCTTCCCCCAAACTTTTTGCCTTCTTCCTCCCCTTTTGCTGGTTTCGTTTCTGCTGGCCTTAGGACTGCACACTTTACCACTTCTAACCAGTGCTAAAGGGCATTTGCTCACTCTTTAAAACATAGTAATATTAGCTTATCCTCAATTGGCATATTTAATTTAGTTGTATGTCCCAAGTAAAATGGCACTACATGTGCCAGGACCTAAAAATTAATTGCTACTAGTGGGTGAGAAGCACGTGTTGTGCCACCCACTTAAGTAGCCCTTTAAACATGTCTCAGGCCTGTCATACAGCCTGTGTGTGCAGTTTAAACTGCCAGTTTAAACTGCCATGTTAACCTGGCAAAATAAACCTTTTGTCAGGCTCACGCCCTCCCTTTTTATACATACAAGTCACCCCAGGGTTAGGCCTTGGAAATCCCATAGGGCAGGGTGCAATGTATTTAAAAAGTAAGACATGTACTTTTAAGCTTTACATGTCCTCGTAGTGAAATAATGCATACTTCTCCCATACACTAACATTGGAGTTGCCTTAGTACATTTAAATAAGATTTAAATTCCAAATGGGATCAGTAACCAGTTCATGTTTAGTGTCTTTGGAACTGGAAAGAGCAATCCTAACTTAAGGTGAAGTTGGATTCTACAGTTTTGAAAATGGCACTTTTAGAAAGTTTCCTGCCTTAGCCATTTAGTGCCTGTAGCATGTACCTGGGTCAAGTCACTGGGTGAAGCTGACAGTTGAGCTTTGTGTATTCCTCCTAGACAGCCACACACAATAGAGAGCTTAGGTGTGCTTGGGTGGGCCATCACTGACAGAATGGGAGGGAGGAGCTGAGCACAGACTCACTTACACTTGACTAGGCTATCCTGCCTCCACATAAAGGGCTGAATACCCCCTGCAGTTTTTATTTCAAAATATTATATTGAAATTTATATGCAGGTAAAACATAAAGACAATACAAAAAATATTACCATAGGGCGAAAATACCTAAAAACACTATCCAAAGCAACAATCAAACATAACAAGATTGCAATAATACCCCCTGCAGTTTGCCTGGAGCTGGAGCAGGGATGGCAGGATGCCCGGGGGCTTCAAAGGGAAACCCTCTAGAAGCTTCTCCTGCACTTCAAATGCATGACTGGCTATAAATACTGGACCTCAGACACCAATGTTTCAGAAAATGGACCTGTGAATACTCTGCCAGGAAGAAGTAATGCTGTGCTGCTGAAGTTGTGCCACTCTGCTGGACAGCACTCTCCCGAACTCCTGCTTTGCTCTGCTGACCTGCTGACCACCTGTCTGGGTGAAAAGAACTGGAAGTGCATCTCCTGAACTCAGAACACCAGAGTGACGCCGAGGGCTAGATGACTGGCCTCCTGACTTGAGCCTCAGGGACAGAAGGCTCCAACAACCTTGTACCTGTACCTGTACTCTGCCATCTGTGAGTCTACTGTGCCAAATGATAATGCCCCAGACCCGGACAGTTGGGAGTGGTTCTAGGGTGTTCTGCCACCCCCCGTGGATCCAGCGGAACTGATACCTCTCCTCGGCTGCGCTGCACAAATCCGAGCATATGCATTGCTGCACTGCATGGATCAGAGCTACTGCAAAGACCTGCATCACATTGCAGCCAAATGCTGCATCGGAACCACAGCTGCATGACACATCCTCTGCGAAGGCCTTCACATTCCTCGTCTGAACACTGTGCTGACATTTCCTGCATGATTGACCTCCTGGACTGTCTATCCGGTATGAATGGCCTGAAGGTTCGCTGGGTAGTCATCCTTCATGAGTTGGTAAACTGCTTGGTGTGTTATGAGAGATGTAAACAT
This sequence comes from Lissotriton vulgaris, assembly GCF_964263255.1. Taxonomy (NCBI): domain Eukaryota; kingdom Metazoa; phylum Chordata; class Amphibia; order Caudata; family Salamandridae; genus Lissotriton; species Lissotriton vulgaris. Next base: position 104,650 of record NW_028249123.1, read on the forward strand.
GGGTGATGTGCGCAGCTAAGCAGCATGCACTGAGTAGACAGGAATATCCCCCCTTCTATTGATTTAAGTGACTTGAGCTGGGTGCGTGTGGTTGTGGTGGATGTGAGTTTTGGTGTTGTGTGTGAATGTTTGGTTAGTGCGATTGTATGCAGAGTGTGCTGGCAGGCATACGGTTGGGACTTGTTAAGCTCTGAGATGGCTGCATTTGTGGATGGCACTGGACGAAGCACCCCTTAGATACGAAACACGATTACAAGCTATAAGCAAGCTTTGGTCCCTGCCAGGCTTACCCTATGACATGCAGGCATGAGGTTTTATTAAAGGGGAGGGGATTAAGCAGTGTTGAGGTGTTTGATGAGGCACAACTTGTTCCTTTACCTGTTTACCCAGAGGGTTTATTGGGTTAGTATTTCAAAGTTTGCTAAACAGCAGCAGCATTGTGGTCATTGTTATTGTGGTGGTCTGGGGTCGAGCAGTTGGGTGGGGTTGGGGGCAGAAGCGGGCTGTCGGGTGGGTTCTGGATGAACTGAGACATTATACAGGTACTAGACTGGTGGTGTGGAATGTCTGTGAGCTTAACTCATACATCAAAAGATCCAGAATTCAGACAAATGTCTGTAGACAGGGCATATATATCTCAATGTTGCATGAGAAACACCTAATATAGGGTGAGGTACAGAAAGTGTAAAGGAGATAGGGAGGATAATTGTACTCTGCCTCATATTCTAACTATTCCCAGGGAGTTCTGGATGGTGTGGAAGTATGACTTTTGAATGGATATGCTCCCAGCACTGATGAAGGGGGGATTCTACCCTGAGGTAGGGCGGGAATTTGTCCCTCATGTCGGGATCTCACTCATATGGGCTGGCAATTTAATTGAGTCCTGGATAGACAGATGAACAGACACTCTCCTAGACTCTATACAAGCCCAATATGACAGCTGCACTGATGCCATAAAGGTGGGATGAAATTGCACGGATGTCTGGCAGGAAATTCATCCTGGGGTCAGGGAGTTTAAATGTTACGCACTGAGCACAATGTGGATAGCTGCCTTGATATGTTTCCGGTGTCCAGAGAGTTACCTGCCAACGTGTTGGATGTGCGTATTTTGGGTAGATTCCTCTTGGACCACGCACCCCTGCTTTTGGAGTGGGAAGTGACTGGAGCCAAGCTGAGTCCTATATCATCTGCGCTCAGAGATGCTAGGAGATGGCTGGTTCTGAGAGGAGCTCCAGGAAGTGACAATTGGGTACTTTGACATTAACTGGACCACAACAGCACAGAGAGGGTGGAATGGGATGACCTAAAAGTGGTGATGCATAGGAAATGCAATTATAGGATCAGCAATACAAGGTGCCGCCTCGAGGTGGAATTGGCTGTGGAGAAGCGGTTGTTAGCTTACCGCCAGATGGAGGCATGTCATGGGAGAGGGACAGGAAGGGCCCAGAGGAAGGTGGGAGAGATCTGGGACAGGTTGGGTTGCCTAGTATGGCATGCAACTGTCAACAATTGCACAGAATGGAGGAAAATGCAAGGCGACTCCTTCCGTGGCTGCTTAAAAAGAGATTGCCCACTCCAGTTAATTTTGTCGATAAGGTGAAGGGACATAACTGTGGCTGGGACAGAGATAGCTATTAATTCTTTGTTGCAAGGTCTTCTGGCTGTGTTTTACAGTGAGGTGGCGTGGACCGGCTAGCAGATGTTGGAGGCTTTCTAGCTGGCTTGAAGCTTCCCTGCATTACAGCAGTGCGGGGAAGGAACTTGAAGTGGAGCTGTGGGTGGAGAAACTGGAGGAGGCAGTTTGGACATGGTGCATTGAACTGGGGCAGCCCAGATGGGCTCCCAATGGAATATTACCAAAGTGTTATCTGACTTGTTGGTTTCCCCACCCATTGGTGGCTCCCCGCGAATTGAGACAATGGCTGTGCTACTGCAGTCCATAAGGGATGCCCAGATTACCATGCTCACTAAGCCGGTTAGGGACCCAACAGATCCCTTAGGCCTCTGTCTATGCTAGGGGTCGACACAAAGGTACTGGCTAAGGTCATTGTGACTAGGCTGCATGGGGTGGTACCTCATCTCATCCATGAGGATCATTGTGGCAGATAAACCTGGGGAGACTCTCCCACGTGCTACACTCCATTGCAAATACAGTCGAAGAGGCTGCATTGGCAGAGTTGGATTTCGAAAATGGGAGGCGTTGAGGAGGATAGGACTAGGGCCGATATTCTTGTCCTGTTAATGGATGCTTTATTGCCAGCATGTTGCACTGGTCCGAAGAGTGGGGCGTCAGGATGGTTGAGAACACCCATGTTGTCTCATTTGATGCGGATGATGCGCTTGTCTTTGTCATATACCCAGAGAGTTCAGTGGGAATATTCTGGAAATTATGACTGAATTAAGCAGATTAACAGGCCTACATGTCAACAAGCAAAAAAAAACAGTGGTTTCCCAGGTAGGGCAGATCTCCCTGTGACAGAGCTCCACTCGGAGTGGCATAATTTCCAGTATCTGGGGATACAGGTGGAATACTCCTCAGATGTCAGATGTCCGCTACCACCTGAATATGGATAGGGTGCCTGAGAATCTGGAGGCATCTATCTGATTCAAGACTTGATTGCCACTGCTCGTGATTGGCAGGGTGGCATTAAGCAATGATTCTCCGCAACGCAGGCACCATTGCACCACTGTGCCACTGGAGCATCCTGAAATGTGATGCTCCGGTGGTACAATGCCCTTGTAAATATGACCTGTGTGTCTCTGGTGTGGGCTGGCAAGAGAAGTAAAGTGAAACTAGAGACATTGAAGTTGGACACGGAGCTCAAAGGACTGGGTCTCCTGGACCAGCAAATGTACTATCTAGCTGGAATGCTGCAATATGCAGCGCAGTGGTGTGCAGATGGACCGAACGGGAGAAGAAATTGCTGGTGGGGTGGCTGGACAGTGCAGGGCGAGGGAATCCCGAGGGACTATTCTTTTATTGTTCGGCAGGTGATGGAGACATGGTAGCTGGCAGTCACCCATGTTCTGCGCAGAGCACCTTATACCAAGTTGGTCCATCTGCAGTGGCTACAGCTAATCCAGCATATTCAAACGTTAATGGATTTGACACAATGGACTGAGGGTGGGTGCACAATGGCTGGGGATCTATAATTGAGAAGTGCTTTTGTCACTATGGGGTGGTGCAGGACTTGTTTCGATGCTAACCTATCCAGAATGGCTTGGGAAGTCTGGACAGATTTCCCAGCAGAGCCAGCAGAATCACAGACTCTGATGCTGAAGCTGGAATCTGGATCCAGTAGGGGTCTGATATCCCGCATCCTAAGTCTCTGAGGGTGACCGTAATAAAGACATGGCGGTTGTCCAGGACAGGTGGATGGGTGACTTATCTACGTTGCTTAATTAGAGTGAATAGACCCAGGCCTGCGCTCAGGTCAGGGAATTGGCTATTAATGTATGGTTCAAGCGTACTCAGTTTTATTACCTACATCGTGCCTACCCAATCCCACAACTGCTACACAGAATCAGTGCATCGCTTTGGGGTGCCTGCACCAGATATGGAAGAACATTGGTGAAGTTCATACATATGAGGTGGGAGTGCAAGTAGGCTGTACAGGTACCGGGAGGGGTTGCAGCATACACTCCGGGGAGTTACATGCATACAGTTAACCCTCTTGGTCAAGCATTGTCTACTGGGTGTGCTCCTGATCCCCAAAAGAGGGGCTAAAATGAGACACCTTTTTTCCCTTCTGGGATTGATATTGGCTAAGTGGCAATTGGCTCTAGACTGGGCGCAACCCAGGCCACCAAACATCAAAAATTGGCTGGACAACTATTACGAATGGTGAATGGCAGAGGAATGACCATTTCGATTAGTGCGTACGGATGAGCATGCAGACCAAGACCTAGAAATATGGGGAGACTTCCTGGAAAGTCTAGCAGCTATGGAGCCATTGAGGGATGATTCGCTGTGTGTCACCCTGGATCTTGATCCTGGGGCCCCCCATGCGAAGGTATAGTTGGGCGGCTTCCTGTCCGAAGATGGGGCAGTACATGTAAATGGGGACATGGAGCAGACATGAACACGCAGCCACATTGGGGAGCTGCTGCTGCACAGCTGCCCCAGCTTCGAGTGGTGAGCATAGCTTTCATGATGGGTGTGTATGATTGATGATGTGGGGGGATCACCCGCCCCTCTTCCGTCCTCCCAATATGCTGGCGCTGACCGTAGACCTAAGACTATAGCACCTCTACAGCTTATCCACAATTGCTGCTTAGTATTATTGATTGTGTATGTTTTATTTTGCCAATTGCTATACATAGTTTATGTCACAAGAGATGCTAATGATTTTTCTGTAGAACTTAAGCTGAGATAACAAGTGGTCCGCAGTACTGCGCATAAACACAGAAAAAATAGGGAAGTGCTTTGGATTCCTGGGGTTACAGAAGTGCAGAATCCTCTCTCATAAGGGGTGTATCTCTTTTGTTAACATTATATGTATCAATACTTGCTGAGCCATACTGCTGTATGTATCCTGCACGAAATCTCAATAAAAGATACATTTAATAAAAAATCATTATTGAAATGTGGTCAGAGACCTGATGGTCTTCTGACCCCAGCAAGCCACCTGTGATGGTATTCATTTGGTGTAAGTTGCAATTTAAGACCTAGCTCACTAACATTCATAAGATAGGGCGAATGGTGATTTTGCAATCTGACATACTGATATTTAAGTTCTTTCCAAAATGTCACGGAATTCTCAAAAAGTAAGCTATTTGCAACGACTTTTTGTGAATCCAACTTTGGTACATCTGTCCTTAATTAGTAATGGGCACTGGTTTTTACTTAGCGGCAAATTAAAGCCTTTTGTTTTTTTCTCTACTTCTCTTTCGGCCAGATTCATCAAGCTTAATTGCGCTCGCAAAGGGCCAGATTCTGAGAATCTGGGCCTTTGCGAGTGCAATTTTTGCATTTGGGATTCATCATCCCAACTGCAAAAATCGTTTTTTGCGAAATCGCATATTTGCGAGGAATTGGATTTAAGGAATCTCTATTAGAGATTCCTTAAATGCAATTCATTAACCAATTTTAAATTGCGATTTCGCAATATTGGGCTATTTACCACGAAGTCTGACTTTGTGGTAAATAGCGAAAAAATAGAAAAAAGCACTTTAGTGCATTTTTCTGTTGCATGTTACACACACACATGTCCTTTGGACATGTGTGTGTGCAACACCTGTGTAAATTTGCATTTCAGGGGTGCTACAGGGTGTCCTTTGGACACCCCTGGCACCCTTGAAATCGCTATCTTATTTGCGATTAGCTAATTGCTAATCGCAAATAAGGCCCATAGGAATGAATGGGGAGTATTCCTTATTTGCGATTAGCAACTTGCTAATCGCAAATAAGGAATGTGTAGGAATCACAATTTATTTAGCGATTCCTCCATGAATCCCGTTTTGCAAGTCCTTAATAGCGATTCCTTAATAATCGCTATTAAGGACTCGCAAAACGGCTCTTTCATGAATCTAGCTGCTAGTACCATAAATTCACACTGGCCGCACAAGACAACCGATTTCTAGGTTACAAACCTGTGAATAAATAAATAATCGTGTGCAAGCCAATGCGGCAGAAATGTGAAAGACAGTGTAATGCACTTAGATAGGGTGCTCGTTTAGGGGCTGAAGACAAATCAGGAAGTATTAGCCAGAGTCAGTATTTACATGGCATCCAAAAATGACCTCTCAATTTATTCACCATGTAGCTCTTGCAGTTAACGCAGAGGAGTAGAAAAAATCCAGTAATAGTATTATTGCACATTTGTGCCGCTATGTTGCATTTAAAGTTTGCTGGTAATTAGTGTGACACCTCACTGTAATTAATTTCTGGCACTAATTCTGCCCGCTAAAGACTAACAGAGGGCAACTCATTAAAGATGCGGAATTTGCAAGCCAAACGTATGGTTCCACTGACTAGTTCGCATCTTCAACTGCAAAAATGTTAAACATTGCCACATTTCCTTACACTAATAATATTCCCATTACAAGACAAGACACCCGTATGTATCACAAAAATCTAAACAAGTGGTTTAGCTTTGTTTAGACTGAAATGAAGAATGGCCTATAGTAAAAGTAACCAAGTGAGGTAGTGTGCCTATTCCCGGACCGCACTACCTAACATTATCATTCAACTGCAGGTAATGAGCAGCAGAAGGTCCAAAAAGGGATGTTCCAAGTGGCCATCATGGCTGGACAGTGCTTTTATTTCATGGGGCATCTCTCCACTGGGCTGGAGCCCTTGGTGGCTGCTTTTGAAAGCCAAGGGCTGTCCCTGGTGCCTTTGTCACTTTCCCCAGCATTCCCTTGCTAATTGCAGAAGGCACAGTGTAGGGAGGTAGGATGACTGCATGGTTCCCACAATTTTTCCCTGGTGTTTTGCTGGTTTTTGACTAGTCTGACTGGGATCCTGTTTATCAGGACCCCAGTCTATCCGCTTTCTCCCTAAAATGTTATGTCACTTACTTAGGTCCACTCCAGATTGGATACTGGGGTATCCTTGCCAGACCCTAGTATATGGTACACATAGGTACCCCAGAGGCCTCCCATGAGCTGAAGCGTGTATTATGCCACCCATGAGAGGCCATGCAAAATGAATCTCCAGGCATGCCATTGCATCCTGTGTAAGTTGGTACATGCACCACTTACTTAAGATATAGGTTTACTATATTTAAGGGTCACTACAATTAAAACCCTTTAAGTCACCCCAATAGCACGCCTTGACAATCCTGAAGGCAGGGTGCTTGGTTCTAAGTGAGAGGGTGCACTGCATGAGCAGGACACCACTGTAGCCTATGGAGTCCATTCTCCCGGGTTGTTAGTGCTGCAGCTATTTATGACATATAGAGTGGCATTATGCGACCGCATGATGACCAACTCTAAAACGGCTGAAAGTAAATCTATCTTGTTTGGTATCAAACATTGTGGAATCATTCGCCCACACTAGTAACCGGTGTGGCAGGTATGATTCCACCCCTCATTAACAAGCTTTGTGAGGTCCCTGGTGTTCCCGGTTGCCGCTGTCAAGGCTTGTCGGGGCTCTAGCCAGACACCAACCCTCAGCACTCGACATCCTTCGTGGGAAAGCTCGTATCTGGTTCCTGGTCATCCTCAGCGTCTCCTGGTCCTTGTAGCTTTAGAGTCAAGTTCTCCATAAACGCACGTGAGCAACCGGCATCGGTGGGCATACATCTACCGAGCCCCAGGTCACTCCTGGGTGACCCAGACTCTGTCTCCTCTGCTTTCAGGTACTCTTCAACAAGAATCCACCTTCGGATTCCAACGGACACTTTTCTTCTTTCCCGTAGTGGCTTTTCCTCAAGGTCCTTCACTGAGATCAACGGCTGTTTCCAGCACCATTATTTAATGGGTGTTGTGGTGTAACTCCCACTGCAGCACCCACTGCACAGACCTTTCACGGAGATGCCTGCGTGAAAGGGCACCATATTTACAAAGCGGCGCTAAATCACAAAAAGTGGCTTAACACCACGTTGTAAATATAGTGCAGGGCATTGCGCCACCTGAACGTCAGTAGACGTGACGTTCCAGTGGTGTAATCCCCTGGTGAATATTCCCATAAGTATGATGTTTTGTTATTTTCACTGCATGTATTCACAGTTTACCGGCAAATAGGAGGCTGTGGACGAGCTAAGCCTATGTCATGTGACATAATTATGTGTCTAGGCATATGTGATGTAACAGTGCTTAATTTGTAAAAGAAGGATTGCTGGTGCCCGAAGTTTTATTTACAAGCCTACTGCAGTGCTATTACATGTCATCGAAAACCAAGGCTGAGTAGTATGGAATTCAACTCAAGCCTCCTTAATCCACTACCAGAAGTCCCCTGCTCCTTTATCTTATTCCTGCAGGTTCCTGCTTTCTCCCTGTGTGACAGTACTCCATATTTCATTTCTCCTTTCCGCATTATTTCTTTTTCTCTCGCACTTGCTCTGGGGATATGACCGTTGAGGAACAATAAGTGCCGGTTCCCAAAAAGTGCCAGTGGCCCACACTGACAGCCACCCGCTCAAATTAAGCACAACACTTGCAATTTCGTGAATCCATGAATATAACATTTCAGTCAGAGTTGTTTACTGATTTTGTGGGGGTTTATTTCATGACAAACCAGGATGTTGAAATTCAATCACCATAAAAAAATGCAATACATTTGGAGTTAGGACCCCCGTGCTCGCTTTATCTCCCACATCTCCTTTATTCACTCGGCTTTCCCTACGTTTCCCGTGGCAACATTCACATCTTTAACCTTAGTGGCTGGAAATAGACTAGCAGTATTCAGTGTAGACAGAATTCGCAGTTTCAGAAAGCTGAAAATGACTCGACTTTATTTAGTTTTGCTTGCGTGATACCTTTCGCTGTTTCGCCACACTTGCCCCGCAGTTACTCTGACCTGATCTGCATTTCGTTGAGCGAGGAAGGCTCTGCCAAAACAACGGACTCTTGCGCTGTAGAGACCCCCCACCGCCTCCCTTCCGCCGTCCTGCTGTCTGCCTCCATCTGACAGCGGGGCCGCCGAGTGGAGCGAGGCGAGGGGCTGCCTACAACTCCAGGCAGCCCTCGAGGTCTCCAGCCACACCCCCTTCACGACGCGCTAGGAGGCGCATAAAGGGCGTGGCTTGGTCAAGATACATACTATGTCAACAAGAGGCTCCAGAAGCAAAACCATAAAGAAAAATATGGCGACCACAGTTGGTCCCATCGAACAGTTCCTTCACAAAGTAAATGAAACCATAGACCAAACAGTATCGATGATTGATCGTCGTGTTTCATATGAACTTGATCAAGCACGACGCTCATCCATGGGTGTCCTGGCACAGGCTCAAACTCCAAATGTTGCACTACAAAACAAGTCAACTTCCGAGATAAATGTTGAAATACACGCACTACCAAATACAGTTGACCTTTCAGTAGCTTCGCAATGGTCCAATTCACAATTTTCTCAGGACCTCGAACAGACTCCTGATATTTTTGCTACAATACAAACTTTCGTTTTTTTGGCATAAAAAGGGAGGTCAAATGCTTAGTAAAAATAAGATTACATTTACTATGCATTATTCAATATTTCCTGCCTGCCCCATATATTTAGAATTTTGAAGTAATAATTATTACATTCACAGTCTGAGCTAACTTTACCATCTGTTCTACCAGGTCTTCAAGAACATCTAATAATCAGTCCTACGTAACATCAGTGGAAGCAGCAAATGGGTGATGCCAGGATGTCATGGGTCCCTGTTCTACTCCTTTTCTACTTTACAGGTGCCTCTTCCTAGCATCACATCCCTTCTGTAGAGCTTCTCGCGCACACCTGATATCTCATTACCGTGATGCGTGGTCTTCCTATTGATAGCCACCTTTTTTCTGGCACCACTTTCTGTGCTTGCTCTCTTTTCATCAAGCTTTTCATGAAGCTCAGCTGCTTATAGCCAAAGGTTTACAGCATGAGTACCATTATTTTACAAGGAAAATTAAACAGTTAGGACCTAATTATGACTTTTGGCTGTGCGGGATGGGCAGCACACCACTGCCACGTCCCGCACAGCCTAGACAACCTAAAAGTGTTCTTGCTGTTGGGCGGCGTGGCAGTTCCCGCTGTGGTGCCTCTTTCAAAGCGGGAAAGCCCCACAAGGTTCTGCATGGCATGGAGTGCAACGTCAATGTAGTGCAGGAACTGGCGTGCAAGCACACAGGGGGACACACATTGTGCCCCTCTTTGTGCATCCATAGAGTCTGTGGCACCCTTTGTTTCCTCTTGGCCACAGTTTTCATGGTGGTGGAACCGTCATGAAAACCGCGACGGAGTGGAAACTCGTAATATGCTTGACAGGACCACAGCAGTCCCACCAAGCATATTGAGGCCTCTGAACCACTGCCCAAATGCCAAAATATACAATTATTTTTTACCCTCAATTTCACAAAAACTACCGAATAGATTTACATCAAATTTCAAATTGTACATTCAGTCGACCAAGGTTTAGCGTCCTGGCAAATTTGTTGTAAATCCATTCAGCAGTTTTTGCTGTAGCCCTGCCAAAAGAAGTCCATCGAAAATGCATGAGGATTTAGCATTTAGGTACCCCTTTTTTTCTTGATCCCCACCTGACAGATCACTCCAAAAGTTGACATGCATAAACTAATCAAAATGTAGCATCGTTTTGAAATGTTTTGTGGAGTTTCGTCTAACTGTGCCAAAGCTATGAGCAACCTATGGAAAAGCAGACCTAACTAGAACTAGAAGTACTATATATATATATATATATATATATATATATATATATATATATATATATATATATATATATATATATATATATATATATATATATATATATATATATATATATATATATATATATATATATACATGTCAATCCAACCCGTCACCAAAGTGCTAGGCGAAATCGTTGTTTTAAATGCTGGTATTTATTTCATAACATGTGGATAAAAAGCTGCCATCAGACGCGTTTCGGGCACGTCCGTGCCCTTGCTCACTGACAAATGACAACTAGCTTCAGCACATTTTTAAATCAGCCACATCTGCTCTGTTACGCGCCAAAACGGCAAAGGTGATAACAATAGTGGAAGGATTAACAAGATAAAAACATTATTATCTAGGTCGAAAACATGGGCGCCATCTTGTAACGTGGACAGATAGTGTAGCCCCACTGTTGACTATATAGCAACCATCCTTGTATTGTTCATTCTTATCAGTACAGATACAGATATTAATCACAGTTAAAGACATTTTTAATAAGGTCTGTCACTATTGCTGCACAAATGCAATTAGACTGTACTGTTATTATAAGAAATGTGATGGACAACTTGATGTCATTCCCTTAGTCCAACATATATATATCCAGGAAAGATTCACTTCACCAAAGAAAGAACCGGAGGGGCACAAGCAGGGGGTCATGAAGGAAGCACTTTAATGCAGCACTGGAGGCATGACGCGTTTCGGGAAGAGTCCCTTTATCAAATGCCAAACACCGACTGCTGCCACCTGTAGCTTATCTGTGATCCATCTTGCTGCCATTGGTGGAAGCCCAGCTGAGCCAAATTTCCTGAACGTCTGGACGCTGTCTCGTTGAAGACTTCGTTTCCCAGCATGCACCATCTTGGCTGCCAGGTAAGGGTTTTCAGTTAGGCTCAATGATTTTTGGTTTGCTCTTTCCCAACATTTTTGGACCACTTTTTTGTTGTACTTTCTTTTTTGGAAGCGTCTGATGGTGTTTGTACTTTGTTTATTCCATTCCTTTTCCTCGCTACAGATTCTCCTGAGGCGGAGGAATTCTCCGTACGGTATGCTGGATATTAATGATTGTTGGTGGAAGCTTGTAGCTTCAAGGGTGGCATTGGTAGCCGTGCTTTTTCGGTGAAGTGTTGTTTCCATATGATTATTGCTTATGTACACTTCCGTGTCCAAGAAGATTGCTTTTGTTTTATTCATTGTGTATGTGAATTTTAGACACGGGTGCTGGTGTTCAATATTGCAAAGTATTCCTGAAACTTTTCTTCACTCCCATTCCACACTATAAATAGGTCGTCTATAAACCTTTTCCAGGTTACAATGTGTTGGGTGTGTTCTTGATGTTTTTGATTCCATGCTATTGTCTCTTCCCACCTGCCCATAGCTATGCAAGCATAGCTTGGGCTGAAGGAAAAGCCTTTTGCGGCTCCATTCTTTTGTCGATACATTAATTCTCCAAACATAAAGATGTTGTTGGTGAGTACCTTGTGGATCATTTCCATCAACATGTCATTGGGGTCTCTGTAGTGAATGTTACGTTCCTTTAGATAGTATCTGCATGCGTTTAGACCCAATTCGTTGACAATAGCATGGAATCAAAATCACATGAACATATACCTGTTAATCACTTTTAAAAAACATGAATATAAATAAAATATTTTCAAAACACTAACACATTATGAACTATCGCAAATCAATTTAAAAATAAATGCATAGAAAAATAATTTAAGATAATAAAATGCTATTAAAAAGATATTACAATATTACATTTAAAATTAAATAATCTTTAAATATTTTAAGCATATGTAAATATTAAATATTTTTTAACAGTATCAGGATAAAATATTATGTAGTTAGCTAACTCTGATCCAAAAATATTAAAAAATAAAAAAGAATGCACAACAATTCAAATACATTATTATAAAGAAACTCCTACATAAATAGCACTATATATATATATACACCCCAATATATATATATATTGGGGTGTTAAATGTACTATTCTGGCCCCAGTCTAACAAACACTGGTGAAATTACATACACTGTGGAATCAGACTTACTATTCTAAACTCCAGACCAACAAATATTGGGGAAAATATTCACATTGGTAGGGTCATATTTCCTTTTCTAACTTCAGTATAACAAACATTATAAAAAATACATACATTGGAGGTCGGGTCAGATTTACTATTTTAATTCCACAATAATAAATATTGGCGAAATTGCCTATATTAGCAGTGTTAGATTCAGTGCTCAATTTATAATGAAATAAGTTCAGGACTATAGTCAGGAGGGTACTGCAGCTTTCACCACACATTGTCCCTGCCATGCTGACAATGATAGTGACAACACAACTACTAACCCTCACACTCCTACAGGTGTGACAATTTGGACTATGTCACGCCTCCAAAGCTATAGGAATGGCTTGGGCGGTAGGTAATAGTAATTTTTAAAGCATATTGAATGAATAAGTAACTGTTGTGGTCAGCTCTAAATTAGCCAGACACCGCCATCTTGTGGCAGACTTTCACAAGTGCTTGTGTGACAAGTGCTGGTGCCAAGCACCAGAAACCACTGGTTTAAATAAACCCCCAGTTAGATATATTATTCTAACTCCAGCATGGTGTTACAAACATTGGGGCAAATTCATATATTAGAGAAGGTGGGCCTTAGATTACATATTCTAACTCCAGTCTAACAAACATTGGTAAACGTACATAAATTGGGAGTCAACTTTGCTATTCTAAATCTAGTCTAACAAACATTGGAGAAAGACCCATTGGGTGGGTGGGTGTGTTGGGAGGGCACTTTTTTATTTTAGCTCCAGTCTACCAAACGCTGTGGAATGCTTAGGCCCTGGGTAGCATCAAATTTACTATTCTAACTTCAATACAACACACATTGCAGAAAGCGGATCCAATGAAAAGTAAGATTCATTAGTATAGCTCCAGTGTAACAAACATTGCACATTTTTTAATGTAAGAACTAAATAATAATTATAATACGCAGTATCCATCGACCACCTCCAACATAACACACAAACATAATAGAAGAGCAATAGAATCTGTACCTTTAATATTATTTAAAAATAACTAAAAATATATTTACAGTAACATAATGAAATAGAAACATACACAGTTTATTAAATAAATATCATAAAAGTATAAAAAAAATATTATTGTAAAATATTTTTGTAACTTAGATGTTATTGTAAACAATGTAAAAATAAAAACAATATTGCCACTTCAAAACTTTTGTGTGTAGGTCACGATATTTTAAGCACGATATTATTGTAAAATAATAATTTGTGAGTCAGTGGTTAATGGGAACACCAAGACTAGTAGGCCATATCCACTGAGATTTGGAACATAATCACGTTCAGATTGGTGTTTAGCCTTGTAGGGACCCATGAGTGAGGCGCAGCATCAGTTTCTATGGACTTCTGAATCCGAAGCAAGGAAAGAGTTTGAAGCAAAATTGACATTATAGATTAATAGTGTAATACGTTATCTTAGAGGAACACAAACTCTCCTTTCACAGGTAATACCCGTTTGTAAGGTACAATTTTATTAACCTAGAAGTCACGCTTCAGCATCGTCATTCGTGAAACGTATTCCTTATAATGATATGCATGTTAATATACCATTGCGGTCTCCGGAGATAGAGGAACTGGCTCAGCATGCTCTACTGTAGATAGCAAAAGAGTGCAATGGTTTTAATAACGTCTATGGGAAAATGCTGACATGAAAATTCCAAGCCTAATGGAGGTTTGTGTTGAAAGAATTCTCTCATTTCATTTCTGAAAAATTCCATCTAAAAGTACCATATTGAAATTGATTGAGTTTCCTTGTTTTCTGTGATTTTTTTTTCTCACGTCATGTCAGGATGCACAGCTAGTCCCCTCCTCCCAAGCTGTGACACATAACTCTCTGTTGCGAATGAGTTTAATAAGAACTATTAATGATTAGTTTCCAGGAAAGCTGTCGCTAAAATGTTGCTTGCCAAATGTCTTTTTTGCTATCATTTCCTGTGCCATGTCAACAGAAACCAAAACTCTGCGCAAAAAAAGCAAAAGATTTTTTCAAAGAGTCGCTTATGGCTGTTATGATATGAGGAAAGTAAAAACGCATTATGGAATTGAATATTTGGAGTGAATAATTGGGATACACAGAAAAGTTTGAAAAATAGAGGCAGAAATGTGAAAAAGACAAATAAAATGTGATCGAAAATAGAGTAATTATTTTTTTTGTGCTTGCTGTCCTAGTTGAGATGAGCAAGGAACTTATACCATAAATGCACCAGAGGGGCCTGGATCACAAAAGATTTGTTTTACTTAATTTTAATACAGGCCATTGACGGTAAATAGTGCATTGCTTTGGGCAAGTGCCTTAACCTACTGCATCATAAAAGCAGATTGGTCGAGATGGAAATAAGTGACAAGAATATTTATTGTAGCGGTTGGTTTGTATCTAGGTGCAATGACCCATCAGCCCCACAACAGCAGCAAAACAGCACGCCACTTTTCAATAACACAAACTAATACAAAACAATTAAACAACAATACAACAACAAAAGTAGAGCTTACACACACAACAAAACAATACAGTAACATAAATCATTACCCCAAGCACAACTCAGCAACATAATAAAACACCTCAACACAGCACATACCAACACAACAATAAATAAAATAAAACACACCAAATACACAACAGGACAGCTGCATACATGCAACACAACTCAATGATAGACCAAAATCACAATCACACAGTGTGGCACAACATACCACAAAACCAAAACAGCATTGATATTGTGTTTCACTCTTGTGTTGTGAGAAGTTGTGGAATGTTTTTGTGTTAAATAGATATTTTGGTGTTGAGGTGGGATGTTAGGTAGCATTGTGTTGGCATTAAGTTTTGTTGTACAGTGGTGTGTTAAAATTGCAACAAGTTGTTTTTGTAGAGTAGTCTTGATTTGTGTTATTGTGCTGTGATCATGCTGCTTTTATGTTTTTGTGGCGTATTCAGTTGTTTTTATTGTGTGTTGTGTTTTATTATTTTGTGGTGACATTATTGTGATGTACCTTGAATGTGTCGTTATTGTGTTTTTGATATGTGTTTGTGTTCAGTTTTGTTGTGTCTGTTTAGTTGATTTGTATCTTGAAATATTTGTGTTGTTATTTTCTTAGGTTGTGTTATTATTTTGTTATTGTGTTCTGTGATTCCAATGCAGACTTTAAGAAATGCTGCTATGTTTCAGATGAAAGGTTAACAGTGCTTTAAAGTTGAAGTAAAGCAAGCATTTAGCACTGTCAAATGTTGTAACATAATAGTGTTTGAGCTCTTCACTTAATTAAGTCCCCAAAAAGCAGAAAACCTGGCATAAATCATGCCTTAAATGTACGTTTGCCCTGGTCATTTATGTACTTCAACATTATGTATGTAAAAGAACATCAAAAATAAAAATGAGTGGGAGGCTAAATGGATGGAACGAGGAGATAACCTTAGGAAAGGTACCCTTATAAAAATGAGAAAAAAACACAAATGATCTGGAAATTATATTGCTAGATTTGGGGGTCTCTAGTTGGCAGAGGTTGGTACCTTTGATAAATAGGTACCCTTGCTTCTAGTCAGGGTAAGGGGGTACACTCCTAAAATAACCTCTGCTCACCCCCTTGGTAGCTTGGCATGAGCAGACAGGCTTATCTCAGAGGCAGTGTGTTAACCATTTGTGAACACATACAGTAATCAAGTGATACTGCAGATGGACACCACACAAGTTGTATATTAAAAATAAGTATCTTTTATATAGATTTAACACAAGAACACAAACGACAAAAATCCACAACACTATGCTTAAAATGGTAGAATTAGCTTAGTTCTCTTAAGATGGTAAATGTAACACTCTGAGTACAATGTACCTTAAGATGCGTAAGGCAAGACAACAAAAGTGTTGCCAGGACAGTGATGCGTTGAAGATCTGGTGCAAAGAAACAAAGATGGCACTTTCTTTTTGATGTGACACGCTTCTTGGTGATGCGGCGGCGTCTGCTGCGAAGTCGATCCTCTTTTCCAGCAATGCGAGATGCTTCACATGATGTGAGCCGCGACTGGCCCTGCGACTCACTTCCCAGTGATGCGGCTGCATTTGCTGCGACGCCGATCCTTTCCCCTGGTGATGCGAGGCCCGTTGATAATGATGCAAGCCGTGACAGGCCCACGACCGCGACAGGCCCTGCAACATGCTTCCCGGGGATGCGGCGGCATCTGCTGCGACGTTGATCCTCTTCTCCAGCGATGCGAGGTGCTCTCGTGTTGTGAAGTGGCTGTTTGGCATCACGCTTCTTGCTCCTGAGTCGTGCTGCCAGCTCATTGCGACAGGCAGCTCCTCAGAAAGTCCCTCACAACTGTAGGCACTTCAAAAGAACTCTTGGGGAGATGGTGGGTGAAGTCTGTTGTCCCAGAGACTTCGGCAGGAGGCACGCTCTTATCTCAAGCCTTTGGAGATCCTTACAAGTTGATGAAAGTACACAAAGTTTCTCTCTCTTTCTTTGGCAGTCAGGCAACCACTGAAGGCCAATCCCCAAACAGCACTTCAACTTAGGGATAGTCTCTTCTCAGTCTCTCTGGTTCCACTCCTCAGAAAAAGTTTCTTCTTGTTTTCCAAAAGTGATCTAAAGTTCTGGAGTTTGGGTCCCCTCATTTATACACAGTTTCCCATTGTTCTCTAAAGGCAGAGAGGCCTTTGCCTAGACCAACCCTGTTCTGGTCAGTCCTGGAGCACTCTGTTTGCATGACTTCTTCTTTCCTTTCACAGTGCAGGGCAGAGACATCAGACGCACCACAGGGGGTGGAGCTAGCATTGTGGAGGGAAGGCACAGCCCTATTCAGGTCCCAGGTGCAACTCCTCCCACCCATCTACATGCAGATCTCTCTATTCATCCCTGTGCTGACTCACCCTGTCTCCTGGAATCCCCCAGCCTTTTCACTCAAACTCCAGACAAGGAATGCACACCCTAGCAGAGGCAGGTTTGGATAGTTAGACAAGAAAATACCTACTTTCTAAAAGTGGTATTTTCAAACACAGAATGTTAAAAACCAACTTCACTAAAATAAGTATTTTATCATTCCGAGTTCAGGCATACTAAACTCAAATTTCTACCTAGTTCCCTGAGTCAGTTAGGATTATAAAATGTAATAATCTAACTGCCCATTCTGGCCTATGGGGAATAGTTAGCCTTGCAATAGTGAAAAACGAAAATGGCTCCCACCCATCTACATGCAGATCTCTCTATTCATCCCTGTGCTGACTCACCCTGTCTCCTGGAATCCCCCAGCCTTTTCACTCAAACTCCAGACAAGGAATACACACCCTAGCAGAGGCAGGTTTGGATAGTTAGACAAGAAAATACCTACTTTCTAAAAGTGGTATTTTCAAACACAGAATGTTAAAAACCAACTTCACTAAAATAAGTATTTTATCATTCTCAGTTCAGGCATACTAAACTCAAATTTCTACCTAGTTTCCTGAGTCAGTTAGGATTATAAAATGTAATAATCTAACTGCCTATTCTGGCCTATGGGGAATAGTTAGCCTTGCAAAAGTGAAAAATGAAAATGGCTGTACTTCACTATTAGGACATGCCACACACATCAGGGCTTGTACTACTTTATACTTACAATGCACCTTTCCCTTGGGCCTACCATAGGGGTGATTGATATGAAGAAAAGGAGAGGTTTAGGGACTGGCAAGTAGGTGTACTTGCCTAGTCAAGATGGCAGTACCCAACTGCACGCAGGCTCTGCAATGGCAGACCTGAGACACACTCTTTCAGGCTGCTTCTGTGGGGGTCACAACCAGTGCTGCAAGCCCACTAGCAGCATTTAGTTTACAAGCCCTGGGCACACTCAGTGAACTGTCCTGGGGTCTGATATGTAAACTAAATTAGCCAATCATGGAATCACTAATCCATGCATCAATTTACAACAGGGAGAGCATATGCACTTTAGCACTGATCAGCAATGGTAAAGTGCCCAGAGTCATGAAACCAACAGGCCAGACACAATACAGGAGGAAGGCAAAAAGTTTGGGGATGACCCTGAAAAAAGAGCCAAGTCCAACATATATTATTTATTTTTCCATGATGATTGAAATTGTAGAAATAGTCCAACATTTTGCACATTGATTCTATCTACATGACCCGTAGTAAAAATCAATGCCAAAGATTGGTTCTACAAGAAAATTGAAATAAACAAGACAAGTCAAAGTGGCAAGGCGATTGACAAAACAGAACAACACATGTGTTTAGATTTTCCGCCAAAATAATGTGGCCAATATAATATTGTCCTGAACTTTTATCAACTCCACACTATCAACTGCCAATACACTGTCTAGGTATACATACATAGGGAAGTTTAGATTTACTGTTCTACATGTAGACACCTTAACAATATATTGGTAGTTGATACTGTGGAGTTGATGTAAGTGCAAGTTGATATACAAAATTAGTTTTGTGGTAGAACACCAGAATATGGAAATTATTTCTAAGAATAAAGATATTAAAGAGAAAGATATTTCAGATTGCTGGTTTCATTACAAGAGTCTGCATTGACCAAATAAATATGTCATCTGAATAGCACATGTGCACAAAGCCACACAACATTTGCATAAACTTATTTACAGACAGCATTAACACAAACCAACACACATAAACCCATTTTTACAAAGTATGTCAAGTATAAGGGCATCCATGCACACAAACATGGGGGCGTGGCTTGGCGCCGATGGAGTGAGCAGCTCTCACGCTAGCTCCTGTCAGCCAGCCACCATCGCCGATAATCCTGATCCCCGACGGCACACCCCCACAACTGAGACCGACGCTGGGGCGCCCAGGAGGTGGAAAGGAGTTTCTCCCCGGCTGCAAACCACAGAAACTCAACCGCGGCAAGCGCGGCCGAGTGCCGAGTTAAGATGGCGGCACCCAGCGGAAACTGAGGGAGACGAGACAAACACTGGCTGCCTGCCGCATGGTGCAAGGCTTGATCGCTGGAGCACATCTTCTTCCGCTCCCTGCAGGGAATGGCCCCATTGACCGGTAGACCCTAGAGAAGCTCTCAGTACCCCGGCGCCCGACAAACGAGATGCACCGCCAGTGGAGGGGAATGGCGGTAAGATGGCAGAGGGGTGATGATTGACGAGCCTGGGGCACCTTGACTGGCGCAGCTCTGCCTGAGCCCTAGAGTGATGCCCCCCCTCCTGCTCACTGTGTAGAGCGGAGTACCTAGATCGAAGGCCATTAGGAGCGGGCTGGGCAGAGGTGGCCTGTACACTGAGGGGCTTGGGATAGGCCAAGTGGATCCCACGACCAGAAGGAGACTGGCAGCACCTGTAGGACCCTCCCCCAAGCCGGGAGCGACGATGAGAAGGTGAGCACGGAAAGGGGCGAAGCTGGAGCGGGTTCCGGATGCCCAAGGGCACCGCAAGGCATTGGCTCCCTTCCACCTGTGTGACTTCTGAAGTGTGAGACCAGAGAGCGCCATGCAATGAGCAGACTAGGCCCCTGATGGGCCGTTGTGCCTACTTGGGCGGCCTGAACACGCGCTACTGAGGAGACATGCTGGGGCACCTGGGGCAGGCATGGGCTCCCGAGTGTTCAACAATAAATACCTCCTCCAACAAACACCAACATGTCAAACGCATCTGGGGCAGAGTTGCACAAAAGGTCATACTCTCACTCAAGAAGTGTATACTTAACACTAGTCTACAGGTTGTGGTGTATATGCTACAAAATTTACTACGGTTTTAACTAATTCCCACTAGTGGAACAAGAGTACAAAACGTGCCTTCCCCCTTGAGCTCCTTTTGTTGGTTATAATGGGCTCCTGAGTGACCTGGACTCTACTGGTGATAACGGACACCGCAGACGGCAAGCAGTGGGGGTCCTGGATGCGGGCCTTGCATTCAGGCTTGCAGCTTTGGGCGCACTGCGCGGCAGCTATCGACATTGTCGCCCTACAGGACTGGTGTGAATGTGGAGCCTGCTGACGGGGGCCTGCTGATGGTGACAAACCTGGTGAGAACGATTTCGGGAGCCACATGAGCATGCCCAGCACCAGGAGCATCGTAGGGCACGAAGACACCTTGGGAAAGCCCCGAAGAAGAAGGATAGAGAGGATCCCACCATGAACGCGCCTACAGATGAGATTGGGAAGGCCCAACAGCAAGGGGAGCAACCCGCACTCCCTACGTTGTAGGACATCTTGCAGGCTATCACCACGTCCAGCAAACGCCTGGAAAACAAGATTGACTCGCTGAGCTTAGACATGGGTTTGCTCAGAGAGGATCACAAGAAATTGGCAGACCGTGTGAAGTCAACTGAGGGGGAACTTGCCGAAGCCCTGCCGGCGCTCATTGATGTGAAGCAGCGAATGGCCCTATTAGATGCAAAAGTGCAGACGCTAGATGACAGGGCTGAGGATGCCAAAAACAGGTCCCGCAGAAGCAACATGAGGATCTTGGACCTGCTGGAAAAAATTGAAGAGCGCAGCATGACGGACTATCTCGAAAAGTGGCTCAGGGAAGTAGTGCAAATGGACTGTCAAACTTTTTCGCCCTTAAAAGAGCGCACCGCGTCCCAGGAAAACGGCCCCTCCCAGGAGCCATGCCAAGAGTGGTGACAGCAAAACTCCTCCACTACAGGGACAGAGATTACATTCCGATTCAGGCACGCATCAAGGGCGGCACACAGGTGCACAATTCCACTGTGACCATCTTCCCAGACTTTTCACGGGAAGTGCAACGATGGCGGGGTTCCTACCGGGATATGAAACAAAGGTTGTGGCAACTGGATTTCAAATACACAAGGCAATACCCAGCTACGCTGCAAGTTATTACAACTGGGTGCACAAAGTTCTTCAGAACCCCTCAAGAGGCGTCTGACAGGTTGGACAACCATGATGGTGCGGAGAGGTCACAGAACCCAGCGAACAGCACCCTCGCAGGAGGAGACACAGCTTGAACGGCTGAACGCGATGCAGGTGGTGGCCCGGATCAGGGGAGGTGTGCAGAGCCAAGATCATCGAGAGGACAGCGGAAATGCAGCGGACACAGGGTCGGAGGGTGGGGCCGGTGACTCTGAGGCTCACAGTGAACCACTCCTGGTTGTCACACCGCAGACGGCAGATGGCATCATCTAGTGGTGAAGAAAAGTGAAATGAGAGCTGCAGAACTCGATTGTTGTGGGTCGCTCCTGCGATGACATTCAGGTACAGGGGTACAAGAGGGGAGACTGCTGTGGGGTAGGTCTCTGACATTGTGGAGGGGATGGTTGTGGCAGAGACTGGGAGAGCATCGACGAACAGCCACCCCCTGGAACTAACTGATTGGCCTGAAAGCAGTCACTTGTAG
Source organism: Lissotriton vulgaris (assembly GCF_964263255.1). Taxonomy (NCBI): domain Eukaryota; kingdom Metazoa; phylum Chordata; class Amphibia; order Caudata; family Salamandridae; genus Lissotriton; species Lissotriton vulgaris. The sequence continues at coordinate 126,374 of NW_028249123.1, forward strand.
ACTTTTTACACTGGTTTGGATAAGGTTTCTTTTCCTACTTATCCGGGGAGCGGGAGTTTGGGGTTAAGTTTATTGCTGAGTTGGGGGGGACTCTTGAGTTGCTGAATCTCAAACACTATGCGGCCTCCAGTGGGAGGTACACAGTGGGTGCCATCCAGCCTGGGCGGTGGTTGGCCCACTGGGTTATTGGATAATTGCTGACAAACAACCCTACAGATACATGACCTGGAACATCAGGGGTATGCATACGCGCATACGATGACTAAACACCACAAAGTCCTCTCATATATCCGGAGATAGGGTGCCCAGATAGCCATCCTGCAGGGGATACACCTTACAAAAAAGGAGGAGAAGGCACTACACAAACGATGGAGGGGGCAACTCTTCTTCACCACTTATTCTGCCTATGCGGGGCGGCGTTGGTGTGGATCCAAGCGGGAGTCCTGTTTCAGCGGCTGCATTCTGTGGTAGACCCAGAGGGCTGTTACACAGCCATGAAGGGGTGACTGGAAGGACGATACATAAGTATGATTAGTGTCTATGCCCCAAATGTAGACCAGCCTGCTTTCTTTGCGACTCTAAGCCACACATTAGCACAATACTTTGCCGGTACTGTTATAGTGGGGGGCGACTTTAATAGTGTAGATGATGTACTCCTGGACAGGTCACACTCTCCACTGCCAACATCCCAGGCGGCAAGCGGGTCCCATGCATTCACTACTTGGCAACAGGGCTGGGGATTGTTAGATGTATGGGGAACCCTAAATTCACACAGTAGGGACTACTCCTATTTGCCGGTGGTCCATGAGGTAAATGCACAGCTATATGCCCTCGTGTGCTCATTAGACGCCCAACAACATGTTAGGAATGCAGAATACCTAGCGTGCACCATTTCGGATCATAACCCACTGATTATGTCTCTGAAATGGGCTCACCTGCCAGTGGCAATCCCTACGTGGAGACTTCGCCCGGACACGCTGAAGGACAGGTCTTTAGGGAAGAGATTATGGGCGAGATAGCGGACTATTTTCAAATAAACTTCTGGACAACTGCATCCTTGACCACAAATTGGGATGCTTTTCATGTGGTTTTGAGAGGCCAGTGTATCGCGCGGACCACGGGAGTCAGGCGTGTGCTCATGCGGGAAGTAGATGGGGCAGAATCAGCTCTCAGGGAAGTGAAACGCAGAAGGCCTAGACACCTGGAGCTCCAACGGGCACTCTTAGACGCCAAGGAGGAAATGGCAAAACAAACGGAGAGGCTCAGGAGCTTTGAGTATAAGAAGTATGTCTAACTCACACATACTGAAAGGGACAAGTTAGGCTCACTCCTGGCATGGCTGACAAATTTGGTGAGTAGGGGCTCACCCCTGGTGGAGATAGAAGATAAGTTGGGGATCAGACACTTCACGCAGGGGAGGATTAATGAGGTCTTTGCACCTTACTATGCCAAACTCTATACAAAAACATGCACATGTGGACCACCGAAGGTGGGGGAACTGATCTACCGCTGACACGCCTGACCCCCGAAATAGCGCAACTACTCGGGGCTGATATTACACAGCAGGAAATATGGGTGGCCATTAAGGGCATGTCTTGCAATAAGAACAAGACGCCAGGCACAGATGGCTTACCAGTGGAATTTCATTCCATATATGTGGACAAGCTGACCCCCTCGTCTGGCCGTGCTGTACCAGGGGGCCCGGGACCTAGGGGAGCGACCCAAAAGTACTAGAGAGGCCCTTATTATCCCCATTCCTAAACCAGGGAAGGCACCCCATGACTACACGGCTTACAGGCCACTGTCCATGTTGAACATGGACTGAAGGTTCCTGAGCAAAATTAGTTCAACTCGCTTACTGACACACATGTCCCATCTGTTCCAGTCAGATAAGGCAGGATTTATCCCTGGTCGGAACACTGCCATAAACATTACAAGTCTCCTAGCGGTAATGAACTCTGCAGGGTACAACAAGCGGGAACCAGCAGTGTTTGCTGTGGACATTGAGAAGGCATTCAACAGCTTAGAGTGGTCTGGGGCATGGCTTCCTGAAGTGGGTACACCTCCTGTACACAGCCCCTTTGGCCTGCATGCGCACTGGGAGAACCACATCACCTAGGCAGACGGTGGAGAAAGGTACGAGGCAGGGATGCCCCCTCTCCCTGCTTCTGATCGCCCTGGCTATGGAGCAGTTAGCATGTAGGGCCTGGAGTGGCCAGGATTCAAAGGGTCTAGAGATGGCAACCAGACAGCATTTTATAGCATTATGTGCAGATGATTTGTTGATCTTTCTGAGCGATATGGCGGACAAACTGCAAGGGGTGTGCACCATGCTGGCCCACTTTGGCACTGTGTCTGACCTTCAGGTCAACTGACAAAAATCCAGTCTATATCCTCGGGCGACGCATAGCCCCTGCTGCTTACTTTGGAACGTTTGCGGTGGGAACCTGGCAGCATAATATACCTGGGAGTAAAAATTTACCAGAATGCAGCCGACCTCTTTGAAGGAAATGTGAGCAAGGCAGTGCAGTCTGCTAAAGCGGCGATGGACTTCTGGGGCACACTCCTGATTTCTGTGGCCGGGAGAACAGCAGTGCTGAAAATGGTAACATTGCCACACCTATTGTATTATTTTCTGACACTACCAGTGTGGATCCCACATTTAAGGAGTTAGATTTGATGGTCACATCCTTTATTTGGGGTACAGGCCACAGGAGAGCGGCGTTGACATCGCTACGGTGACCCGCGGCGAAGGGTGGGATGGCGGTGCCTGACCTCGAGAGTTACTGCCTGGCTGCACAACTGTATTGGTTGATTCAATGGTTGTCGGCAGATTGTAAGCCAGATAGGGAATGGTACCCAGATGCACCAGACACCGCGACTTTGGCGAAAATCCTTTAGCGGGTCCGTCGAACCACGACGGAGGATACAATTGCCACTAAGTTGGTGGTGTGCTGGGGGTCCAGATATCTGAGGAAGGTGGGCGATACAACTCCCTATTCCCCTGAAATACCGCTGACGATGCTGCGTTATCTCCCACAGGGAGAACACTGGGCAGGGTTGGAAGACTGGGTTGACGCAGGAATAAGGGGGATGGGCGATTTATACTGGGCTTCCACGCTCCTTCCCTTTGAGACCATACAAGCTGTGCACAACTTACCTCGGGGTCAATTCCTGAAGTACATGGCCTTAACAGGCAGGGTTATGATACATTGGAAGAGTCGGGGCACAGAACCAAGAGCACTGGCAGGGTGCCGATATGTTGCACTATCAACGGGAAGAATTAAAACAGTATCCTGTCTTTACAAGGCAATACAAAAAGATAGGCAACAGCCGTTGGAGTGTCTGAGGCTGCAATGGGAGGAAGATCTGGGCAAGCAGATACCAGAGAGGGAGGGGGAGAAAATCCTAAAGCGCACCCCTAAGGTGTCCAGTTAAAATTAACTACTATGTGCTACACAGAGCATATCTGATGCCAGCCCGCATTAGGAAATACTTTGGTTCGGAGTCAGCGGCCTCCCCGAGATGTGGGGACAGGCAGGCAAACATACTTCATATGTTCTGGGACTGCCTGCTGTTTCAGACGTTCTGGGGGGAGACATACATCAGCTCATAGGTGACCTAGTTGACAAAGAGCTTGCACACATACCAGAACATTTCCTATTCGGGAGGTTTCCTCATACAACCAAGGATAAGGTGACGGGGAAGTTTCAAGTCCTTGCCTATGTCCTAGCCAAGAGGGAGATAGCTAGGAACTGAAAGGCGCCAAGAGGACCGCAGATTACCACCTGGAAAAGGGAGCTAGAAAGATGGGCGGGAACAGAAAGCAGGACATTATTCCGGGAGGCCAGCTGGGGAATAGGCACGCTGGACAAAGCTAGAGCCTGGGAAACCTTGGTGGATGAGCTAATAACAACTGGACGGGAAAACACTAGTGAGGCGGGCACTCCTAGAGCAGTAGACGCAGACTCAGACATTGGCCAAGAGGACCAGCTGGCCGAAACTGACCCCAGCATTCTGGCACTACACTGCACGACCTTTGAGACCCACCTTAATAGGTAGCTGCTGACAAGCAGCGGGCACATCCTAATTGTTTTAAAGCAACTCAAGGGGGAGGGGGGACTGTTTTTGTTTCGGGTACAGTTACTACTCTAAGTCAATATTTTGGTGTTTGATGTTATTAACACAATTTTTGTCATCAATGCTTTGTCACAAAACCCTTCTTAGAACTAGACTGTCGAATTAAATGAAGTATAAAACGTATTTGAATAAAGTTGCCATTTGCCTGGAATGGCAAGTATTAGCTTAATAAGGATGAAATGGAATGTGCAAAGAGCAATTATCAAAAATTAAGATCACTTCAATAATTTGAATCTGTCACAGTTTTGCTAGATATGCATGGCTTCTGTATTTTTGATTGCCATGCGTTTACATGCCTTGAACTCTTGAGAGAAGAGGTAAACTCGGCTCTCACATTTCCTCTGTAAATTACAGAGCAGCTAAGTACGTCCCTGCACAGGACCATTTATTGAACAACACCATATATATTATTATCCACAGAGTCAGTAATACTGTCTCCCGTGAATGAGCCCGTAAAAGCCATTTTCAAACACGCGCTTATAAAGGCAATATTAAAGAAGGGAAAAGAAACAACTCACACTTTCATAAATTACTCCAGGCCCTGAAGCAGAAAATACATTACACCTTTGTGTGGATTTGTAATTACAGTAATAGAATAGAGAAGCAGTGTTTTATCGCAAGGTTGGGATAATATTTTTCTTGCCTTGCTCTATGACAACTGTTATAAAGAAATGGGGCGAAGTACACTCATTTCAGTCAGATTTCCAATAGAAAACTAAATGTGATTGTTTTTATAGTGAGCACACATTAACGTCCTCGAGTCCTCGAATGACCGACAATAACACAGCATTGCAACCTAAAAGAAAAGAACAGACAAAGGGTGATAATAAAGATGCTGATATATATATATATATATATATATATATATATATATATATATATATATATATATATATATATATATATATATATATATATTTTTTTTTTTTTTTGTTTGTTTGTATTTTCACGGAAAAAACAATTAAAGATTGTCTAAACTAAAAAAAGTCATCAATTTGAGAGTGATGGTGTGCAACGCAAAATGTATGCCATAACTCTTTATTCTGTCCTCTCTGCTGACTGATTTTTACTATGCCATCAGCTAAGGCATAGCTGCCAAGTTCTGAGTTTTCCCATGTGTGACATTTCCCATGTTTATGGTGCACTTATGTTTGACTTTATGAGTGACACTTCATGCAAGCCGAACTGTGCAGTTAAAAAGATAATATAAAAAATACCCACTTTTTTGTGTAATATAAATATTTACAAATGGTCCAAAAACATTCCAGAATGCAAAGTTATCTTGCCCAAAAACCCAAAGTGAATGAATGAATGAAATTGTACTTGTATAGCGCATTGCTACCCTGAGGCCTCCCAGCGCTGGATGATAGAAGAGAAGAGGAAAGCAGAAGCAGTGATGTTAAGGGAATGTCTTTAAGAGGTGGGTTTTTGAGAGCTTCCGGGAGGCCAAGAGGTTGTTGTCCTTTTGTAAAGTGAGAGGAAGAGTGTTCCAGATCTTTGCAGCATTAAACGAAAAGGAGCGTCCACCCCATCTGGATCTTCAAATTTCTTGGGGGCGAACAGGCCAAAGTAATCTCTAATGCAAGATCCTAGGCCATTTTAAAGCTTCTTAAGGGGATTGTCAATCCCTCTTGAGTACCGCCATCAAAGAGACACAAAAAAGCACACACACAACTGTTCTGTGTTCTATGTATTTGTGAAATGTGTGACTTGCAAAATTAATTTAGCAGTGAAAAATGTATCAATCAATCAATCTATGGATTTTGAAAGCGTGGCTAATCACCCAGGATGGGTATCCAAGTGATGAGGGAGTGGCCTTTGCAGAGAGATCAGTTAAACAGCCAGGTCTTGAGGGCCTTCCTGAATTCAAGATGAGAGGTAGAGGTTCAAAGGTGCAGAGAGGGGTTGTTCTAGGATTTTGCTGAGAAGTAAGAGGAGGAACGTCCTCCACTGTTACGCTGACAAAGGTACAGGGTGTGAGGGACGGACAGGGATGCGGATCACAGGTGCCTGGAGGGCTGGTTGTCATTCAAGCAGCGGTTGATGTAGGCTGGACCTTGCTTGCGCAGGGCCGTGTAGATGTGGATCAACATCTTGAATTGGCTTCTCTTCTGTACGGGGAGCCAGTGGAGTTTCGTGAGGTGAGGGGTGATGTCAGTTTGCAGAGGTCGAGGATGAGTCTGGCTGAGCAGTTCTGAATGGTCGGATGGTGATTCCTGTGTAGAGTGCATTACCGAAGTCCAGATGGCTGGTAATTGGGGCCTAGGTGACGGTGTTGATCAGGAGCCACTTGAAGATTTTCCGTAGCATGCGAAGTGTGAGGAAGCAAGCGAAGGAGACTGTGTTCATCTGGGATTTCATGGTTAGCTTGCAGTACAGTATTATGAGGATGTTTCTTGCATAGTTGATCGATGTGAATGAGGATCCTAGTTCCTCTTGCCACCACAAGTCCTTCCACGAAGGCATGGTAGTTGCCAAAGATCTGCACTTCCAGTTTGTCTGTGTTGAGTTTAGACAGTTGTTTTTCATCTAGTCACAACACTTGTCATACATCTGCGGAGGTTGGCCCTTGTGGTGGCGGGGTCTTTTGAGAGCTAGAGGATGAACTGGGTGTTGTTGGATATGATGTTTAATCTGTAGGTTTTAACAATATTGGCCAGGGGGTCATGTAGATTTTGTAGAGAGTGGGGCTTATGGATAAGCGCTGAGAAACATCAAGGATGATTTCTTTAGGCTCAGAGGGGAAAGGTGGTAGACCGACTCTCTGCATTTTTCCAGTAAGGAAGGAGGTGATCCACTTAATGACGATTCCTTGAATTCCGATGTAATGTAGTCAGTTGATCAGGGAGTGGTAGGATATGGTGTCGAATGATGCTAATAGGTCGAGGAGGATCAAAGCCACCAATTCTCTTTGGTCGAGGAGGGTTCCGAGGTCGATGGTGGTTTCAGTGCTGTGATTGGGGAGGAATCCAGCTTGAGAGGTGTCAAGAAGTGGCTGTTCTCTAGGTGTTGCCTGAGTTGGCGATTCATGGACTTTTCCAGGACTTTGGTAGAGAAGGAGAGCAGGGTGATGAGCTGGTAGTTGTTGAGTTCTCTGGGGTCAGTGGTAGGTTTCTTTAGAAGATGTTTTACTTATGGGTGTTTCCATCCTTTGGGAAAAGTGGCCGATATGAGAGAGGCATTTAATAGGGTGGTGACCTCACTGATGTTCCTGTTGGTTCCGAGGTTGAAGATGTGGTCTGGACTGGGGTCCGTTGGGGCTCCAGAATAGACAGAGTTCATGAGGGCTGTGGTTCTTGTGGGGTGAGCTGATGCCAGTTTGTTCATAGGTTATTCAGGGTGGTTTCTGTGGGTGTGTGGAGGAAGATGTTAGAGGGGGTAGACTGGGGTTTGAAGTTTTTTTAGATGGTGAAGATCTTTTCATGGAAGAAGTCTGCCAGTTTGTCGCAAAGTTCTTGTGACGGGGTGATGCTGTTTTAAGTGGTGGTGGGGTTGGAGAATTCTCCTACGCTGTTGAAGAGTTCTTTGCTGTGGTTGTAGCTGGATTTGATGCGGCCCCCCAAGGATGTTCTTTTTAGTTTGTCTCTGTACCCGGTGGTAGTGCTTGAGAGTCATCTTGACAGTGGCCTGTCTGGGGAATCCTTGCTGGTGCGTCATTTCCTTTCTATTAGCTTACAATCATGATCACGGCTCTCAGATCTTTGTTGTACCATCTGGCCTGTTTTGTGGATCTCCTCTGTGTGCTGGATCTAATAGGGGTGACGTTCTTGGCGCAGTCGGTGATCCAGGTGCTGAAGATTTTACAGCATGGTGTAGTTTGTGTGCCGTTTCCGGATGGTAAGTGTTGAGGGCATTGGACCACTGGCTCTCCAATACTTTGCTCCAGCTGCGGTGGGGTGCGCTTGGGAGCTTAGGGGCATTGTCATTGGGCTGGTGATGCTAAAGTGGATGATGGCGTGGTCAGTCCAACTGAGATGGGAGACGTGGCTGAACTTGACTTGCTTGAAGTGAAGATAGGGTCAAACATGTGTCCTGTGACTTAATTCGGGCTTTTGACCAGTTGGGTGAGTCCGATGTTGTTCATGCTTTCGAGGAGGTTGGCTGTGCTGGTGAGACTGGTGATGATATCGCAGATTCTGTGACGTGCTTGCAGAGTGATCATGTGTTGAGGAGGAGGCAGTCAAGGTGTCCCAATGGGAGGGTGCTGTGCTGTTTGGTCAGCAGGGTGGTGGAGGTGCCGGGAGCTCTGTTGCAGCAGACGAAAAAGCAGTGTCTACAGGATGAAAGTCCTAAGATGGAATCAGGTGCCATGCGGCAGCAGATGTTGTTGCGGTGATCGGTGTTCTAGGTCTGGAAGGTTTGGCTGCAGTGTAGCTGTTGGGGTTAGAGATCCAGGATTCCTTGTGCTGGACGTGGCCTTTGGCACAACTTTGGCATGCTGCAGCCTCCATTAAGTAGATCCTGGGAGGAGGGAGGAGGGCGGGGCGCTAGGTGGTTGGGATGGTGGGAATGCGGAAGCAAGCAAGGAGAAATAAGGCAAAGAAAGGAATAATGTGTACAGAACTGATCAAGAGAGCAGGCAAAGAAAGAAATAAAGAAAGCGGACAAAGAAAGGAATAAAGGGCAAACAAAGGCTCAAGAGAGAAGGCAAAGTAAGGAAAATAGAATGAGGGCACACAAAGGAATACAGGGCACAAAAGGATCAAGACAAGGGGCAAAAAAAGAAAGAAACAAAGTAGGCAAAGAAAGGAATAAAGGGCTAAATTAAAGGCTAAAGAGAGTGAGGAAGAGTCAAGGCACAGAGAGTGCCAGAAGAATCAGGGCAGCAAGGGAGGTCAGCTGCTCGGTGGAGGCCAAGGGAGCTGGACAGGGACCTGCTCAATGTAGTCAGGCTGTTGCTTCCATAATGTAGGCCTAAGAGGAGAGAGGGGCATTGGGTGGTGGGGCAGGCCTGGTGGGAGGTGGGAAAAAAGGCAACAAAAGCAGGCAGTATGGTAGGAAGGCAGAAGCAAGCGAGGAGAAATAAGGCAAAGAAAGGGCTAAAGGGGACAGAAAGGATGAGGAGATTGAGCAAACAAAGGAATAGAGAAAGCAGGTGAAGGAAAGAAGAAAGGGCATGGATAGGATCAAGAGAGTGGGCAAAGCAAGAAATAAAGAAAGCGGGTAAAAAATGAATAAAGGGCACAGAAAGCATAATGAGAGCTGGCAAAGAAAGAAAGTATGAAAGAAAGGAATAAAGGGCAGCAAATCAAAGCAAGGCAGAGCCAAGCCCCAGAGAGGGTCAGCAGAACCAGGGCACCAAAGGAAGTCCGCTGCTTGACGGAGGCGAGGGGAGCTGGTCAGGGACCTACTTAAAGGGTCAACACTGTGGCCTCCATTAAGTAGGCCCTGGGAGGAGGGAGGGGCACTGGGTGGCAAAGGACGGGGTTGGCGGGAGAAACAAACTCCTTAGCACACGTATATCAAAATATAGTTATATGTAGGTGTTGCCACCCGTTTGACACAATTGCAATACGTAGTCCTCGGTAATACGAGTTTTTCAAGGCTATTTTCAATTCCGTTTTCTTTTATTAGTATGCGGTGATAATTCCAACAATGATCGAGCAAACACGCTGATCCTGAACGGGGGCACTGACGGATAAAAACGATTTAGGCGAAAGCCAAACTCAACCAAAGTGTGAAGTGGAGTCCATTGGACATATTATAGTGGACATTATAACAGAAGACCCCCGTAGAACCCCTATGTGGGTTGGAATTATCACCGCATACTAATAAAAGAAAACGGAATTGAAAATAGCCTTGAAAATGTTGTTGGGTTATACTCCCGGTCACGACGAAACACGTGTCGGCTGTGTGGAGAACTTGCAACATTCAAGAATAAATTGAATACCTGTATTACCGAGGACTACGTATTGCAATTGTGTCAAACGGGTGGCAACACCTACATATAACTATATTTTGATATACGTGTGCTAAGGAGTTTGTTTCTGTTTGAAGCTTATGCTCATTATTGGAAGGATTAGGTGGTTCCTTCTACCTTATAGCACCGTGAGAGATAACATCTGAACCAAAATAAATTGTGAGACTGTCTAAGTGGCGCCAGTTAGCCTATACCAAACCACTAAATTGGGCAAGACGGGGTTGGCGGGAGGCAGGAAGCAGGCAAACAGGTGGCAAAAGAGAGGGAGACAGTGGGTGTGTCGAAGCAAGTGAGGAGAAATAAGGCAAATAAAGGGGTAAAAGGCACAGTAAGGATCAAGAGAGCGGGCGAAGAAAAGAATAAAGAAAGCAGGCTGAGAAAGGAATAACGAGTCAGAAAAGGTTCAAGAGAGCGGCAAAGAAACAATAAAGAAAGCAGGCAGACAAATGAAAAAAGGGCATAGACAGGATCAAGAGATGGGGCAAAGAAATGAATATTAAAAGCGGGCAGAGAAAGGAATAAAGGGCACAGAAGGTATCAAGATAGCAGGCAAAGAACGGAATAAAGAGGGTGGATAAAGAAAGGAATAAAGGGAATAGAAATGAACAAGAGAGCAGGCAAAGAATGGAATAAAGAAAGTGGGCAGAGAAAAAAATAAAGGGCACAGAAGGGAATATTCAGGACCCTGCTCAAACAAAAAGAGAGCATTTGCTACAGGCAAAAAAGTTTTGGGGTCTAAAAAAAACCCACACATTACAATAGCACACCCTGGCACTGAAGGTAACTACTTTGAATGTTATGTTATGTTATGTTATATTGGTATTTGTAGCGCGCACAACTACTCTTGAGTATCCTGGCGCGAAAGTAATAAACTGATGGCAAGAAAAGTGAATTAATAGGCCTGAATAAAAAGATGAGTTTTAAGGAGCTTTTTAAAACAACTTAGGTCCTGAGTGTGGCGTAGCACCGGGGAAAGGGCATTCCAGAGGATAGCTGTTTTAACTGAGAAAGACTGGCCATCCATCCTAACTAGGCGAGAGCGGGGGACTACCATTAGTCGCTGGGCAGCTGAACTTAGAGATCGCTGAGGGATGTAGAAAGCCACTCTCTTCTTGATGTAGGGGGGGCCCAGGTCATGTAAGGCTCAGTGTGTTAGGACAAGGGCCTTAAATTGTATCCTCTGGGCCATTGGCAACCAGTGGAGCGAGCACATTTGTGATCTTATGCTGTGTTTTTTAGAAATGCCAAAAAGAAGTCTTGCCGCAGCATTCTGGATAAGTTGTAGCTTGTTGGTCAGGTATGCCGGAATGCCGAGGAAGAGCGCATTGGCATAATCCAATCAAGACAGGATGAGTGCCCGGGTTACCATCTCCTTAGCAGGTTGGGGGAGCAAGGAAAATAATCTGCCTAGGGACTTGAGGGTCCCAAAGCAGACGCCCGAGAGTCTTTTTATATGCTCAGTGAACCTAAGGTCGTCCCCAAACCAGATACCTAGGTTCTTGCCTGGGCCACCCACAGAAATGGGGTGGGGAAAATCAGAGGGCCACAAAGCTTCTGTGAACTGAGAGGGGAAATGCCCGTATAATAAGATTTCTGATTTCCCCTCATTACATTTTAATTTAGCATGGGCAAGCCATGAAAATACAGCAGCAAGGCATTTTTGCGCAGCTGCAGTGTCCGTGTTCGAATCGTCCCAGGTAAACAGAAGCTGAGTGTCGTCGGCCTAGGCCATAATCTTAGCGCCCATTTCCTCGGCCAGGAAGATTAGTGTGGATGTATTATATGTGAGAGGGAAACATGCTGTAACTCACTGTGAATTCAGCCAATGGCTGAAGTGAACTGATGCTTTGTCCCTTATTGCATGCTGGAATGGATGGAAGAAAATTGTGAATGACACCAACCACAGACTAATAGATTTACATTAGCAGAGTCGACTATAAGTAACAATGTTATAAACAAAATTGTAGTACAATTAAAACGTTTTGGCTAACAAAGACCTAAAAATCAGTATGGCATTGGCTACAAGGAAGAAAGAAAGAAAGAAAGAAAGAAAGAAAGAAAGAAAGAAAGAAAGAAAGAAAGGAAGAAAGACAAGAGAGACAAGAAAGACAAGAATGACAGAAGGCAATAAAGGAAGAAGGCATGAATGGAGGAAAGAAAGAAAGAACAAAGGAAAGAAAGAAAGATGTTAGGAAAGAGAGAAGGAAAGAGAGAAGGAAAGAAATAAATAAATAGAGAAAGAAAGAAAGAAAGAAAGAAAGAAAGAAAGAAAGAAAGAAAGAAAGAAAGAAAGAAAGAAAGAAAGACAGAAAGAAAGAAAGAAGGAAAGAAAGAAAGAAAGAAAGAAAGAAAAAGAAAGAAAAAAGAACATCAAAAGAGCATAATATAACTGTGGATAATGGAGCAGTTTCAAAAGAACACAATCTGGTTTATGCTGTGAAATAGTATTAGTCAGAAAAGCAAAACACATCAAAAGGAATTTACAACAGTGATGTCAGGAGATGGAATCTGATAAAGATGGAATATGCATCAAAAGTGTCCTGCTACCACATCAGGCTCCAAACATACAGGCAACACTAAAGCAATTATAAAGTAAAAAAAAAACACTGCCACTGAAGGTAAATAGTTTGTGTGCAGATGTGCTCCTTGCAAGAGAGCAAAATGCAGCCACTCAAAGTGAAGTGGCTTAAGTAGTCTGAACCACTGCCCCATGCTATATGCTGTAGTGGGTGGAAGCAAAATGTGAATTACCCATAAACATACTAAAGGATTAGAGAGGTGGCTGAAAGACCATATTTGTAAGTATAATATACATATTTCAGTGAAATCAAAGGGTTTTGGCTAATGCCAGTCTTTAAAAAACTGAGAAAGGTGATATTGCCCAAGTTAAATTGCTTTGTAACAAATGCCTCTGTTGTTGCAATGTAATTGTCTAAGAGATATAATAATCAAAAATAATTCAATAATGCACATAAAACTCACACTTTAAGGACCTCTTATACTAGGAATGCACTTTAGGCCACTGTCTATGAAATATACTGGCTCTGGACGCTTTGAACCATTGGGACCTATTCACAAACTACAATTTGTGCTACATTTAGAAGCCCTACAACAATACTATTAAAGTGCTACAAAAGGCACCTGTAAGGTTACTACTTATGGGCCGATTACGATATCGGTCGGAAAGGCTCCGAATAGGGTTCGGAATCTCAGAATCCGATTTGGAACCTATGTTTCCAACCGAATCATACACATTTCCATTCGACTGATTATGATGCCCGGAAACCATTCAGGCCATCAGATTCGTTTACAAAAGGCATTCAGACATCCCGGGTCTTTCAGAGCCGAATCGTACAGCTGTATGGACACAGTTTCCAAGTGAGGAATTACGATTACTGATTCGGACAGCAGTTCCAATTTGATCTGCCAGACTCGAAACGGCTGTCAGAATCCTACTTTGGTGGCCCGTTTCAGGCCCCCCTTCACACTTAGGCTTCCAGTTGGAGCCCATGAGGGGTACTCAAGGGACCTTTCTTTCCAACCATGCCCAATGTGGCACCCTGGGGTGCCCGCCATAAGGTGCTAGGTTTTCCCCAACCACCCCTTTCTTCAGTTGTACCCTGTGTACTCGTTGAAACACAGCTTCCCATTGAAGTCAATGCGAGTCCGACCGAATGATGTTGGGAAGCATCGTAATCGGTAGGTTGGACTCGCAGAACCCGATCCGGTCTAAAACTATTCTGAAAACGATTCGGTTAGAAGAGTTTCCAAATTACATCGTAATCAGCCCCCGTAGTAGTAAAGTGGGAAGGACCAGAAGAGTGGCAGGGAAAAAAAGCATGATTACTATTAAATGCAAGGGGTTTACTGATGATTAAGGAGGGCCTTAGGGAGAGACATTCACACATCCACAAAAGAGTAAGCCCATTGTTATTCACAAACTACACTTCTACTGTTATCTAGGCCACAAAAGCACCCAAAATAGTAAATAACACCAGCTCAGAGTTGGAGTAAGTCCAGCAGAACAAATGGCCAACCACTTGTACTACTAAACCCTCTCCTAATAAAATAACGGAGGTTGAGACTTAAAATAACTCCTTATGAAATAATGTTACATTAAATGAAAATGTTTGAAATAGTAAAAAATATAAAGAAATATAAATTACTGTTAAAAACATATATAAATAAATAATACTTATTATTTAATTATAAAATATTTTAACAAAATATTTCACATTTCTCAATTAATATAAACATACTTTTTAAAATAAATATAAATATATAGCTTTTAAATGATTCCATGCTTTACTTTTAAATATTATTGTATAGTAAAAAAATGTAATTGTTTTTATTTTAGGTGGAATATTATTTTTAAATAACTTTAATTTAATATATTTAAATGAAGTACATTTTAATGTAATATTAACTTTATAGCACTGTAGCATGTTCTCACATTTGTTTCTACCTTTAAAATAAATACATAAGATAAATTTAGATTAATATTTAACAAAAATATTGTTAACTTTTTTCCAAGTTAAATACACTTACAGGGAAATTTTAAAAACGTTATTAAACATTATGATAAATTAGTAAAAATTAGTTTGTTTCTTATTGATGTAAATTAGTTTTATATACTTATTTAAAATGTAGAGAAAAATAGATAAATTCTACAGAACTATTAACCTAATTTTGAAATAAATATTAAACTAAGTTAAACATATAGTAATAAACATATATTTCTGAAGATTAAATTAATATAAATAATAATAATAATAATGCATTTGATTCCACCCTTTTTTCAGGGCGTCAGGACATGTACATCTACACTTTTGAGTAACTTTGATTTTGTGAATAGCCAAAAGTAGTAAAGTTAGTCAAAAGTTTAACAATAAATTACATGAGTAAATTACATGCAAATTTAAGTTACCCTTTGTGAATAACCCAGATTGAGTGTCCTTTTTGAAATGCGTGACCAACAAATTCCACCAAACAAACACTCTCTGATTTACCTCCTGCACAGAAGATAAGAGCAGCGACGGCTCGAGAAGGGAGTTACGGTGGGGCAGGAGGGTGGGGAGGGGCAGGGTGGAGGTTGCTAAAAACCGGCATATGGATAATTGCAGGTAAGTAAACAATTTAATTAATAAAACGAATTTCGTAGTGCGCCTTGCATCGCAAAATGCAATGCAGTGCGAGCTACGAAATTTGTTTTATTAATTAAATTGTTTACTTACCTGCAATTATCCATATGCCGGTTTTTAGCAACCTCCGCCCTGCCCCTCCCCCTCCCCGCCCTCCTGCCCCACCGTAACTCCCTCCACGAGCAGCGACGGCTCGTGGAGGGAGTTACGGTGGGGCAGGAGGGCGGGGAGGGGGAGGGGCAGGGCGGAGGTTGCTAAAAACCGGCATATGGATAATTGCAGGTAAGTAAACAATTTAATTAATAAAACGAATTTCGTAGCTCGCACTGCATTGCATTTTGCGATGCAAGGCGCACTACGAAATTCGTTTTATTAATTAAATTGTTTACTTACCTGCAATTATCCATATGCCGGTTTTTAGCAACCTCCACCCTGCCCCTCCCCCTCCCCACCCTCCTGCCCCACCGTAACTCCCTCCACGAGCCGTCGCTGGAGCCGTCGCTGGATAAGAGGCACTTTCTCTTGAATCCCGCTCCCTTGTTCCTGCTGCTTGCTCATATGTGAGTTCATACTATTACCTCCTGTGGGGTCATTTTCTCCCCGTGCTACTTCTGATTCCCAACATTATGTGTAGTATCAACACTCTTTCTTGCCTGAAGTGGATTCCTCCATTTATGTCCCCTGCCTCTATTTTTCACAGTTTTCTCTTTCACTTTTTCACAGCTCCTTCTCTTTTCTCCTGAATGCTGGCCCCAATCCCAGTATGTTCTCAGATCTTTCTGTGGTGGTTCTCCTTTTATAGTTGATGCTCTCCCTAATCAGTATTCTCTGATTGTCTCTGCAGGGCTTTCTCTTTTATATATTTGGTATGATCTCTTATGAATCCTTACTATCTTTTCACTGTTATCTCTCACTGTTTCCTTATTGCCCCGTTTTTTCCTTTCAGTGTAGTATGTCTGCTCTCCAGTATCTCTCTACTACCTCTATCCAGTGTCTCCTCTATACAATCACTCTTATCCTCTGCTCTCTTCTCGAATATCTGTTTATGTTCCTCCTTATTGTGGTAGTTCCTGCTGACTCCTTTGCTGACACTCTTCCCAGAACTTCATAGTTATTTTCTTCCTTTTCCTATCTCTAGCTTCTTTTTCCCTTTTCCTTGTGTTCTTCTACCCAGCACCTCTTCTCCTTACTCTTGTTTTATCTTAATCCTGTGCCCTATTGTCCTTGTCTCTATGCCGAGACCATGGGGGTCACAAGCCCAAATAAAGCCCAATACAATATCCTAGCATGGTAAATGTGAGCTTGGGAAGAGCTCTCTAGAATATCACAGGAAATAGAAAGGCACTGCAAAGAGCATGCCAGAGGGGAGTTGCGGGGGCTGACTTTTCATTCTCAGTTGAAATGAAAGGATGCTCTGTGAACTTGCTATGAACGGACAGTGGGGCATATAATGTAGGAAAAACTGCAGACAAGCAAAAATGGTTTAAGCCTGAACAAAGTGGCATGAGATGCCAATTTTACCTGCTTCAGGGATTGCATGTAACAAGTACTTTACACATGGAAAACAACTCTCCTAATAGTAATGGAGTGTGATGTTACCTTGCTGCACATTTTAATCCCTTACATTCTGTTTTGGTGAAATACACATGTTACAAAAAATACACGCAAACATTACATGGCATAAACCATATATGCAGATGGCCACGGTATAATTCGCTATTTATTACTATTGTTAAAGGCAGGGGAGGGACATCATGACTCACTCAAGGCTTTGCCTCTCATGATTAATTCCTGCTCACACTCAACTGTGGTAATTACATACTGCACTCTTCACATATATGTTTTTATTTATTATTATGGTTCGTTTTGGATATGACACCTGAAAATATGCTAAATAAAACCTCAAAAAGGCACTATAAAATCACTGTCATAGTACAGCTATAGTTACAAAGCAAAACCTAAAAATCCCTGAAATTCACCAGCTATGGTACAGTAAACAAACTGTAACTTGCATTTTTTCATAAACTGCGTATAACCTTACATGTTAAATGACATAAATGATGACATTACTGGCGATATCTCAAACAATACTGTAAATCACAGGGCTAAATTGTTATTAGAACAACGGATAATGGTGTGGTCCATTAGATGTTTGCCATTCTGTGGCTGCAATGTTAATTCTATAATTATGGATCTACCAAAAGTGGTTAGTTTTCGTTACTGATTGAAACAGAAAACAAATTAAATGTGCAAATAGTGATTAGGAGGATAATCCAGAACTCACACAAAAGCCATGCAAATCATAC
Organism: Lissotriton vulgaris; assembly: GCF_964263255.1. NCBI lineage: Eukaryota > Metazoa > Chordata > Amphibia > Caudata > Salamandridae > Lissotriton > Lissotriton vulgaris. The sequence continues at coordinate 143,881 of NW_028249123.1, forward strand.
CTTATGCCCCAAATGCCATGTTCATGGCAATTACAAATGTAAATCATCTTGCAGATGACATTAAGTATCACATTCCCCATATCACTTTGACAGATACTCTGAATGTACCATCATTAATAGCCTTGATTATGTGGTGTTCTTTTACTACATTTCACTTTTAGTTGTTATTTATTCTTATAAATATTATGAGTTCATAAGCATTGCCATTTTAAAGTTATGATTGAAATTGTTGACGTGCAGCTTCCACTAAAAATAATTTTTGGACCTCAAGGACAGACATGGCACTTTGGTAACCACAATCATGCTATGCATAAACTGGAGAAGTTAACAAGAATATATGTTCACATTTCTAACTTCAGTTGTTGGAAATGGCCCTTTCTATGGTGCTTTCCCTCACATTTTTGCTTTTGTCCCGCCATGTTTTCTTCTGATCTATGTGCTAGTCTTAGGACTTTGAGCGCTTTTGACACTGCCATTCAGTGCCAAAGTACTGTGCTTGTCATATACACACTCGTGATTGGTGTACAAATGATTGGCTGCTTTGAGTTTGCTATATCAGAATACTCCCTTACTCCTTGGGGGCAGGGGGCGGTGTAGCGAAGAGGCAGGGCATGGGAGCACCTAAGCTACAAGCACTGGTAGTATATGCCACCGGATGCTGTGTTCGGTACTGTGGGGGCTATTGAACAGTATTTTCTACGTGCAGGCCAGCAGTAGTATAGTGTTTGATATTGATGAGTTAGTAATGGCAAATCCTTTCCAGTCGTGTGAGTGGATTCAACATTACTATGTGAAAATGCCACTTTGGGAAAGTGGGCATTTCTGTGTTCTTGGCTCTGTGTGCCTGTCAGCCTGTGTCCAATCCACATTGGTGATCTGCGGAGAAAGCTAAATATGTGCATTCCTGATAGAAGGCCATAAACTAATGTCTCAAGGGAAACTGCAGACCTCTGACTCTGAGGGGCCTTCTTGAAACGGATACAAAGGGTAAGTAAGTAAGTAAGTAATTTTATTTAGCATACCTACTTAAAACCATTGCAGTACAGAACAGATTAAACGAAAGATGTGTTAAAACTACATGTTTGATAAAATTTGCTATCCCGGTATCCTCATGTTCTTATGAAGTCAGCAATGACAGTGCATGATGTAATGTTTATGAAGAAACAAAGGGAGAGACAGGGAGATTGAGAAACACTCTCTTAGTCCCCGGTTAAGGCTATACAACAACAGAAGAGAGGTTACATGTGTCTCAGAAGCCACAGAGACGGAGCCATGTAAAGAGAACGATAGCCAGCCCAATTTGGGAGGATAGGAAAGCCCTCACACACCGACCTAGTCAGTGTCATGCTTCATCATAGGGCCCCACCTCGGAGGTCGAGTACCTCCTTGGTGTGCTACGACACCAGGAGACTGCGGAGCAGGTTGTGTGATAAGGCGTGCAGTGAAAAAGATAAAGTAAAAGTGTCTAATGGGTATCTCAAAAAATACTTTATTGGTAGATCCCTATTGCACAGTTAAAATTGGTCTTATGTGTCTGAATTCATAGCCAAAGGTAATGGATTGGTTTAATTCAGAATATTACAGTCAGTCAACATGTTTCAGCCTTCAGATGGTTTAAATTTACCTCGGCATTCGTCAGGACTAGTGTAACCCCGGCGGTATGGATTCTCTAATCATCCACCCTACCTGAGGACGTGAAAGTGAAAAAAGAAAAGAATTGTAAAAAAGTGCAAAAAGAGAGGGTGGACAATTGTCACATCCCAAAAAATCCTGATTTAGGATATATCTGCACTTTAAAATATGGCGCTAAATGCACCATGGGTCTCGGGAGGGGGGTAGGAACGTCCCTGGCACATCGCCCTCAGCGTTCGCTACCCTCGTCATCACCTAGCTTAGCCTCACGACACGACCGGACCCCGAAGATGTAATGTTTAGTCAACTATATCACACCCCTTAGAGATTAATTTTTTTGGCATCTTCCGTTCCACTGCCTTCATAAATTTTACAAAACTGCAGTTCAGCTGAGGGTCATGGGATGAAAAGCAGGCGAGAACTGCATTCCTTCGTATACGTATCTCCCGTTGGTTAAAGTGATGTTTCAGCAGATATTTCCGTTCGTCCAGCAGTTTCTCGCAAGAGCAGATCAGGTGCAGCATGTCCTCTTGCGCTGAGCCGCATAACCGACAATGGGAGCCAGCTTTGGTTTTTATCCAGCGTGGGAAGTTTTGAATGCAGGGTAGCAAGCCTAACCTGTACTTTAAGAAGCACATTTTGACGGATTTTGCGTAACCCACGCCAAAGTAGCTCTGTGGTGCTATCGTTGAGTAAGAGTTCAGGGTCATCTAGCTGTGCGTTCTTTTTGAAATGGCTGCCTTGTCTTGGACCCACGATTGTTGTTTGATCGATCTCTTGACCAGTTTTTTAAGTGTTGTATGGTTTACTGGGGTGTTCCAGAGCTGCTTCAATCCTGTGTTTACCAGACTGCCCGTGAGGAACTTGGCTGCTGGTGAGGACGGATGTTGCGTTAGCTCCGTCCATAGATGCTCGTTTAATGTTCCATGTTTAGATTTCCTCACTTTGTCCCAGGCTGAGATATATGCTCCCTGTCTTGCCAAGAGCTGTTGTTCAATGCCGAATTCTAGCCTGATTTGTGCTGGTGAGGTTCGCTTGGGCAGGCTAAAAATAATTCTGTAAGCAGCTGTAATTGTGTTATCGAGGATCTTGGCGTTCCTTCCTCTGAGTGCCTCGCTCCCATAGGTGATTGTTGGAAGGAGTTTAGCGCGAATTACTTGCGCCAGAGGAAGAAGAGAGGGACCAGAAAGTTTGCTGTTTAATGTTTTCAGTGAAATTTCCAAAGATAGCCCTTTTCCTCGTATACTTGTTCTCTGAGTAGAGAACTGCCCACCGTTATTCTTCACTCCTAGATATTTGTATACTGGGGTGTCTCCAATTTTTGTCTTGTTCCAGAACCATGATGTTAATTTTCTTTTATTCTTACTGATGGTCATCATCTGGGTTTTCTCCAGGTTTATTGTCAGCTCGTTTTCGTTTGAATAGCTGTATGTTGCGTTCAGGAGATGTTGGAGCCCTACCTTTGTGTGGCTTATTAAGACAATATCGTCTGCATATAGTAGACAAGGTAATTGTAGTCCTCCTAGCTTAGGAGCGTGGGAGTTGCAGCTGTTTAGAATCGGAACAAGGTCGCCTAAAAACAGGTTGAATAAAGTGGGGGCCAGGACGCAGCCCTGTTTCAGGCCCTTGTTGGTTGGAATGCGCCTGGACAAAACTGATTCATCCCCTACCTTTATCTGTACCCAGGTCTCTGTATGAAGGTTGACGAGCAGATCCAACAGAGGTCTCGATATCCCCCAACTGTTCAATTTAGACCATAAAATTTTCCGGTTTATGTGATCAAAGGCAGCCTTATAGTCTATAAAGCAGAAATGGATGGGCATTTTGTTTGATTCTGCCTTGTCTATGAGCATACCCATGGTCAAAATATTGGTCATTGTACCTACTAATTTGGCAAAGCCTGTCTGGTTGACAGGGATTAAGGATCTCTCTATGGCCCATGACAACAATTCTTCTAGGAGGATGCCTGCAAAATATTTTGCCTCATTATCGATTAGAGCCACCAATCGATAATTTTGAGGGGAAGCCTTGTCTCCTGCCTTATAGATTGAAGAAATGATGGAGCCCTTCCAGGAGCTTGGCAGGGTGTTGTAGCATCTTATCTCCAGAAAAAGGGATTCGAGAGCTGCTGCCTAGCCTTTCACATCTTGTTTATAAAGAATTGGCGGGATACCATTTGGTCCCGGAGCTCCCTCGCTTCTTCCTTTCTTAATTTGGCGCTGGATAGTATTTTGTAATTCCGGCAAATCATCGTTTAGATTCGAGTTATGTCATTCTTTGCGGCTGTTTTCGCTGTTAGATAATAGTTTTTTGTGAGTGTCCCTCTCGCGGTCCGATGTTAACACTTGTTTTTTTCCCGTTGCCTGGTTAAAATGGGTTCCGAGGAAGTTTGCCCATGACTCCTCTGTGATGTTAGAAGAGACCCCATGGTGCGTGGGTATTATAAACGAGTTTATCGATTTCCAGAATCGTGCCCCATCGTTTCGTTTGATGTCAGAGTGAAGTCTTGCCCAAAGATTATCCCCCACGGATTTATTTGCTTCCCATTTTAATTTTTTCAATGTAGATTTTAATTTCCGTAGTTGTTCCTGCTTTACTTTATCCATGGGTTTCTGTTGGAGTTCTCTCAGTGTGCGGTAAATTGATGTTTTTGTGCCTCAGATTTTTTCTTTGTGCTCTTGAGTGAATTTGCTCGATCTGTCATAGCCTGATTTTGCGTGTGGCTTGGGTATTGTGGCGTAATTAGACATAGTGTTTGTAAATTGTTCCCATTTGGCAGTTTCACTTGATCCAGTGCGGGCCCCAAAATGCTGTTTTGCCCTTTCAACTAGGATTTCATTTGTTGCTGCTGAGTATTTAATTTTTTTAAAGTTAACAGTGTAGACTGACTCTTTTGATTCTTTGGACGGCTCAAAGTTCGGCTTTACAGTTTCAAGAGTGGTTTCTTGGGGACAATGGTCACTATCTCCGCTTCCGCCTATCCGATAGGAACCTATGTGTTGAAATAATGGTAATGAGATGAAAGTATAATCTAGGATGCTGCTATTTCTTGTAGAGTGAAATGTTGAGCCCGGAGGGTTGTCTCCGGAAGTCTTTCCGTTTAGGGCCCTGATGTTGAAATGTTCCAGTTCTTCTAGGGTCTTGTTGCCTAGTTTTGTTTGTTTGGATATTTGTGACTTCCCTTGTGATGGGATATCTCAAATTGAGTTTTGGATTAGGAGCTCATCTTCTTGCGTGGTGCCCATGAGGTTGAGATTGAAGTCCCCAGTAAGCATGACGTAAGTGGTAGGTCTTTCCCTTATGCATTCCTCCATGTAGTTGCATAGGTCTTTGACTGCTTTTCTTTTTTTTCTTGGGTGAACATAGACGTTGATTAGAGTGAAGTCAGTATCAGCGATGCCTGTTTTTAATTGCGCCAAGGGAAAGTTTACTGCCAGCGAGGCTGTAGAGGATGGTCCAACTTCTTTTGCCGTCAGGATGCTTGTAGCTCATACATAAGTTACTAGGCCACCTTGATGATGCCCATATTTAGCTGTCCTTTTTGCGCCGATGTAGAAGCGCAGGTATCCCTGAAGGTGCGGGGGATCTGCAAGCCATGTCTCTTGAAATGCCACGACGTCGAACGTTCTAATGTAATGCATGAATTCTGAGTCAGTTCTTTTAGAGGCTAAGCCGTTGATGTTCCACGAGCATATTCTTAATAGGTCATGTCTTAGGGCCGGTGTGTTGTTATTTAAAGTTCTGTCTATCCATCTTAGGTCAGATAATCCAGCTGTTCGTGTTTTTTCCTCTCTGGTCCGACCGGAGGTGCCGGTATGTTGGTCGTTGTTTATTCCAACTGGCCCTACTGCTCCTCTCAGAACCGAAAGTCTGGGGCTATTTACGATAGCTTGGTCTGCCGCCTTTTCCACCGGGATTAGTATTTCTGGATATCTCAGCTTTGAGTATGGTTTTATTGTGATCCCCCAGTTTTTAAAGGTCTCTGCTTCAGCTTGTATTTTCTGAGAGATTGCCAAAGATGTCCAAGTAGCTTTCGTTTTTTCTCTGCCTGTGCCATCTTCGTCTATGAATTCGATGGATATCAGGTCAGAGCTTTTTACTTCTTCTAGAGAGGGATTATGGGATAGCAGCCGTAGGATGTTGCCTCTATTGAGAGTGTCATGTCTTCCTTGCGAAGTGTAGTCTGGATTAAACCATGTGGCGCCTGTTACGTTTCTTTGTTCATTTAAGAACCCGATCTCTTTTTTAAATTGGCTTGGTGGCATATGCTCTACTAGTGGTGTTGCAGTTGGTTTGGCCTGATTAATATTAGCTGCAGTGACTCTTAGCTCTCGGCCAGGTCTATGCTGATTTGGTGCTGGCGGCTCGTCCGGTTGGTAGTTCTCACCAGGCCAATTGGGGTGGCGTGTTAGGTCCGCTGTCACTGTGATAGCTGGTTCTTCTTCAATTTTTGCGGTCGGGATCGCTTGCGTAATTATAGATAGTTGGCTATATGACGACCCTTTGCCCTTCCCCACATATTTTGGTCCCTGGTTGTACCCAGACTTTATGCCCGAAGTATGTTCTTGCTCAATAAGTTGAGGAAGATTAGTGCCAGGCATCCTACTACTTTTTGGAGCCCATTTTGATTTGGGTTCAAGAATTATTTTGCTGGCCTCGCAGAATTGGAGGCATGAGTCTTGTAGTCCATCTTCGGAGTCTTCTTGTGTGGTATATCCAAGTGTTTCCAAGTTCTTAATTTTTTGCCCCTTCCCATCAGTTGGTTGGTTTGGGGCTGTTGCCTTGGCGGGGGTCTCCGGTGTATTGGTACCGCCCTTAGTCTCTGATGTACAGGTGCCGCCCTCAGATCGAACTATACTTTGTTCTGTGGCTGGAATATTCCCAAAGAGGTGCATAAAGCCTTCGCAATTCGAGTGTATCTTATGTTTCCTACCTTTGCATTTTTTAGCTCTTCTTTGTTCAGCATTCATTTTTGTGTGTGCTTTTTCTTCCTCCATGTTTTCAGAGAACGGAGGGTGAGAAGTTCCAATTTCGCAGGCCCCTGTGCTTTTGGGTGTATTGAGTGAGGGGGTTCTTGTTTTGGAGTTTCCATCTTCATTAATTGCTGGCACTAACTTTTTCCTTGAGTTATCTTTCTCTTCTTCTTTGCAGGGGTTAGTTTGTTGGCGTTGGGCAGACCTTTTGAGCTGTGTGCACAGGTCGCTCAATATTGTTGGAAGTGTCTACAATTTGTTGATGATTGGGCCGCATCTACAACCACCTCTGTTGTACCTGGTTTCGTGTTGCGGCTGATCCAGCTTGTTTTGAAGAAGCGTGTTTAGCGTGCCCAGCTTCCTGTCAATGGCGACCACAAATACAGCCAGTGTGTCCAGTAGCATTAATTGAGTGTCCATTTTATCCGATTGATAGTTGAGAGCTTCTACCAAGAGTTGTATTGTTTTGAGCAGACTAGGCCACACGCTTTCGTGCTTTGTGTGTTTTGGGGTTTCTGCGTGATTTTCTGAGGTTATGGCTCTTTTATGACCCCTCTCTGGCGCCGCTGCACTCGTCGCCGGTTGTTCGTGTGAGACATCACTTATCGTAATCGGTGTGTTAGCGCTTGTCTCACTTCTGCTTTTGTCTTGGGAGTATGCAGCTAGTAGATCTTCCCACTCTTCCTTTCCCAGATATGAGGATATTTCTATCACCTCTGGCGGGGAAGTTGGTGGCCTGTCTGTGTTTGCTGTATCCCTTCTGGGCCTCGATGTTCTGTTATAGTCAGTTTCTTGTGCGATTTGAGTTGAAGCTGAGCCTCCCAGAGTTGGATCGTTCTCTGCCCAGTGCTCCTTTTCGGTGCTTACATTTGCCTCCTTGTGTTCGCTAAGGTGCTTTGTTGCTTTTTGGCTTTTTGGTTCGCAGTTCGTTGGTGCGTTGGTTTTGCTGCACGTGCTGAATGTATTTTCCTCACAAGGTTTGTCATTAGCAGTATTGCCGAGATCTGTGAAGCTCTTGTAGGGTTTGTCTGCAGACAGGTTTTTTGCATTGTTTGCCCTGTGCACTTGGATAAGGTTTGCTTCTAGCACAATTTTCATTCCGGTCTTATCCCATTGGTTGTAAAGTCATGAGTAATGCAGCTTTTGTCGCGCTGAAGGGTTGATGTCACTTGTGGTGAGCCACTAGCTGTGGGGCTAGTGCTTCCCTTACTATTGTTGTCTGTCAGTGTACCAATGTACTGTGCTGGCTGGGGGAGCTGGGATAGTTCAATAGGTTGCTGTAGGCCTGAAGATTCGTTGATATTTGAAAGTAAGGTGTCCCCCGCGTTTTTTAAGAAGCAAAACTTTGTGTAGATTTTTGGTTGGAACATAGCGTGGTTGGTTTTTAATTTACTGCTCTTTTCTGCTTTTATTATCTGCTCGCTTCTTGGGCTGTTAGAGTCAGATTTGTCAATTTTTATATTGATTAGTGAGCATTCTCTCTGTGTTGTCTGCCGGGTTTTGGTTGGTGGTTCCCCTCTAGTTCTCTCGAGCGCTTTCGACGTTCGTTTGCGTTTTTTTGTGCCTCCTTTACTCATAGGGCATCCACGAACACGCCCTGATCTCATGCTGCTCAGCCGATCTACGACCAGTGGCATCCAATATACAACGGAGCAGCGGCGGAGGGTCAATAGGCAGGGCAGTGGGGCAGTAGAAGGGCAGTAGACAGCCTTTTTGGTCCAGTCGGTGGAGCTTTCAACCACACCTCCAGGCCACCGCCTGGGCTCCTTGCTCAGCTTGCTCAGCTTAGTTTGTCCGAAGTTGATAACAGGCAGGCTGGTGATACAGGCAAGTGCTCAGTGACATGCGTAGCTGGGGAAATCTTTGGGATGTGCGTGGCTGGGGGTGTCTTTAGGGCTCCAGGGTGTTCCTTCCCCCCTCCCGAATCCTCGCAAAGGTGCAGCAAAGGTGCAGCGGCTTACCACCAGCTGTCAGCAGCCACATAGAAGTTGCAGAAGGCCCGCCTCCGGCTCCCGCCTTGATCCTCGGACAGGACCAGCCGTCAATCGTCACCTGTGGGCACCCGTGGGCGTTGGCCCTCAGCCAGCAGCCAGCAGCCAGCAGCCAGCAGCCAGCAGCCAGCAACCAGCAGCCAGCAGTTGGCAGTGTCCAGTATCCAGTAAGGGTAAAGATTTGATATAAAAGTGAGGTATAAGGATGAGGTGGCACAAAGGCTCAGCCAAGTGTTGGTAAGTGCCTGGAGCCTGGTGCCTGTTATCCAGCGCTTGGTGCACAGTAGAGGGTTCTTTGCAAGCCTTACTTTTTGACTAGCCTTGCCTTGTTCTGACTGTTTCTACTTTGTTGTCTCTTTATCTTTATCTCTTTTACTCAAATCAGCCTTCCCGGGTCTCAGTCATCAGGCGCTGATATGTTCAGGAGCCAGAGAGCTTAGGCGCATGCTCTCACTACTGCGCCCCCCCAGGCTCCCGGCTCCCAGCTCCTGGCAGCTCTTGGCAGCTCTCAGTAGCTGCACCTGCGCCTTGATTTTGCAGCCACGCCCTCCGTGGTCTCCAGCTTCCAGTGCTCTCAGCCAGCAGGTCAGCAGGTCGTATCGAAGTGATTGGGGCACCCGTAGTTGCACAAGGGGATCAGAGCGAGCGATCCGACCCCCCGCTGTGCCCCTTCAGACCTTCAGCGGTCTCCCGTTCTCCCGGTTTCCCGCGGTCGCGGCAGCTTTCCAATAACTCCAGCCGCGGCTCTGACGTCTCTGGCAGCTCCGACAACGGCACCTGGCAGCAGCAGCAGCAGCGTTTGGCGCAAAGCTCCTCCTCCTCCAGCAGGAACGCGAATTACCCAGGATACAAAGGGGTGCAATTGGCACCTGCATTCCAAGGGGCAGGGTCATGGCTCCATTAAAGCTATTGATCAAGCCTCCCAGGGTAGGATGGAAGACAGAACAGAATTTAGAGATGGCCTGTTCATTTCAAATGTGCCCTTTTGAATTGATCTCAACTTCAAAGGCCACTGTCGGATAAAAACTGGGAACTCTGGAGCTATAGATGCTTTTGGGATTGGAACCATACTACGCTGCTTCGATACTGGGACATCAACAAGAGGAACCATTAGGGCAGGAGGGACTGCAACTAGATTATCTGTAGATGTGTAGTGGCCTGGGGATTGTCATGCTACAGGAAGGGGACTATCACTTGGTGGGTTTGCCGGAATGTTGCTGACCTGCAGCTAATAGCCAACTGTCATGGCCCGGGTCCCCTAGCACTCTCCAAGGGCTGGTTGGTTTGCCTTCTGTCCACGAGATCCCAGGGACAGAAAGGATCTCCCCATTTTCATGAGATCATAAGGACTGCGCAGGATGCGCTAGAAACGGAAGTGGTTGTCATTTGTGCACGGACCATCCTGACGTATGCCGTAATCACACTGTGCCAAGGAGGGGCATCATAAAGACCAGCGGCCCACCTGGGGTGCCAGAACATGAGTAGTTCAAGAGTGCTGGGGACATTTGCCAAGTCTGAGGGACCCATGTTGCAATCAGAAACCTGGGCTAGCTCGCACTCCATAGCATGTGGTTTCTGAGGGGTGTTGGGAGAAGTTTGCCGAGTCCAGAGGACCTGAGCTGGAAGCCTAGACTGTCTCCAACCTCCAGATTAAGAGGACGATAGTGCCTGATATCGCGGCCTCTGTCCGAGGTCATCAGCTCCCTCTCCCCGGACCCACGCCACAAGGTAATCTGTTATTGAGAAAATCATGACTGGACCCGTCGGGTCTCGTTGTGCCTTGTGTGCACCCTTAGCTGGCTGCCTGTAGCAACTGCAGCTGGCACTTCCATCTAAGGGGAAGCATTTCTCCAAGTTGGAAGCATGCCAGCTTCCAGTGTCGCAGGCTTTTGCCTGCGGGGTGGGGAGATAGTAATCCCACACTCATGAAAGTGCCGCTGAGTGCCTGAATGCCTAATCCGGAGGGATGAAACCAAGTAACTGTTTCATTACGCTTTAGGTGGTCCCAACAATCTAATCAAAGTGTCGCCAGCGGGTGCAAAGTGTATCATTGGCTGGTGTAGTTTGATTGCCTGAAGAGCTGAGTCACGAGGCGTAGTCAAAACCGATGATTTCTTCACCATTACAACAGTATGGGGTATGCTAAATTCGGAATGTTGTGTTCTATGCTAATGTGTTAGTGGGAAATTGGAATACTTCTGAACAACCCACATATATGTTTCTGTCGCTTCTGATGTAGGAGAGGTTGCTTGGATCGTTAACACCTCGGGGAAGTATGCACATGGGTTTATGTTGCTCAAGAGGCTGAGGGGATAACAGGGCCAGTGAATACCTATGACTATATGTTCATGCTGTTCGGCTGCTAATAGGAGAGTTCGACAATTGCATATAACTGTAAAGCATACATCTAATGTTTATGTCATTTTGATTTCAATGTGTGTGTAATAAAATTACCAGTGTTTTATACATACATACAGTGTGGAATCTTTTTATTGTGTACTCAGTGCGTTGCGAGGGTGGTGTTGTGCCAATACTTTACACTTTGACCCTGATGATAAACCTGACTCCTCTGTGCTAAGCTACCGGTGAGCACAGGTTATCGGACAAGTGTATCATACTCACCCTAGGACGTGGATTCTGTCTTCGATGTGTCCTAGCCAGCCAGAAATCGCTGGGTCTAAAATCAGACTTATGTACTTAGATGGAATCTATTTAGGCACATTCTTCAAGAGTGACATCTTGTAAAATTGAAAGTAAAGTATCTAAGAATACACATCACATCATTGCCTTGTGAAATGGTAACATTTAAGTATGAAATTTACATTGGCAAAATAAATAAATATTTAATACAAACTGATAATCTTCAGTTGTCTTTATTTGGGCAAATTAATTATATTAAAATAGTAATCACCCTTTGGCTAAAGGTTTTATGTTCTTAATTCCTCCAAAATATCACCGGAGACTCTTCCAAATAAACCAAGCAACACTGTTCTATATATAGTTTTACCCCAATTAATAATCGCAGTGAAGGACCAAGATCCACAAGGCTCTCTACATAAATGTATTCATTCAAACGATTTAAAGAAATCTTCCTCAATAATAATATTAAGATAACAAGGCTTTGGGAGCACCTACGCGCCTAGATTGATGTGAGATAAGTAGTTAGCCCCATATTTGGGGAAATCTACATTTCCAGAGACAGTCCCAGTCTTTTGTGTATTATTAGTGTCTGTAAAATAAATGTTTTTTTTAGTTTTTGGGGTCCTTTCTTGGGCCCAGATGGTGCAAGCATCATCTTATTTTTTCCCTATTTTCCCAATGTGTAAAAAGGGCTCATTTTTATTCTAAATAATAGATCTAACTGAAAGCTTCAATGTATTATATGTTATTTCCTGTGTCATGCTTTTATATAAGTTTCCAACCTAATGTCCCTCCTAGCATGCCTTTTTAATTGTTCTACTCCTAGAGAGTCAAGTACCTGAAGGGAGTAAGAGAAGCAACCTGGTAATCGAAACAGAGTACTACTGTACATGCAGCACTGAGCCATAAGTGGAAAATGACAACAACCCTCAAAGATAATGTTTTAGAACCCAAATGAAAATCTCACATTTATCATGAATGAAGAAAAGGAAAATCAAAAACATGTAGGTCGAGGGTCAACATGGGTAATTGTTCTGTACTTCTCCTGTGCTTCTACTTACAGATTGTCCAGACCTCTGCATAGCACATCAAAATATTGGTGCAAAGTAACTTTAAAATGATTAGGGACGAGGGATGTGATGGCTAAAGTGAGTGTGGCCAAGTAGTTACTCCATGGTAGGAATCTACTTTTAGTGGGCATATGCCAAATAACAACACTAAGGACCATATTTACATCTTGGTGGCTGGAATAATCAATCACAAACGTGACAGATATCCCACTCGCCGTATTACGAGTTAGGATATAAAATGCATCCTAATACAGAAGACGGAATCTCCGTCATGTTTGTGAGAGAGTATTTCCCTCCTTCAAGAACTACATTTGGCCCTAAGTCTGGATAGAATAATGTATGTGCATTGTTCCACACCCCACCAGTAGAGTTAGGGCCATGAGATGTAAGTTAAGAACATTTGCATAAGACAGGTACTATAATGAGTTGTAATCTGTGAAAAGATGTGCCATCAATTTCTTTCTGCACTGCAACAGTCAGAGGAGGTGTAAGGTCAATATAGATTAGGATCCAAATCCGGGCCAGGAACAGGGAGATGGCCAGTATTCTTGCCATTTCCTTTTTAAAATTTTTTATCTCTCGATTTTTGATGCACTCACTACTAGAGTAGTCATTTCCAGGTAGGATCCTCGGATGCAGGTGATCTTCAAAACTATGTGGGCAGAGGGGAAGCAAATGTAGTTCCTTCAAATACTGAATATAATGTGCTACGGCATGTTAAATGCCTTTCAAAGGTGCAAATGAAATGATAGTGATGCCATCGAGCAGAACAGAGCATTGCCTCCATCCATACAGGCGAGGTTAGAGCTTGAACTGCTATTCCGAATTCAGCTTCTGGTAAAAACTGTTTAATTAATTTTTTTTTTCATGATGGTGAGATAGTACTTTCTTGCCTGATTTCCAGGTGCGGTGTCATTTGAAGGAGAGGTCTCTTTCAGGGGAGAACCCAAGTGATTCATCATTTGCTGTCTGTTAGGGGGCTGTGGCCGTCAAGGTCCATGTTTGATAGCCAAGTTTATATCTATGGTCGTTTGATGCTTTTTGCATACGTAAGTTCTTTGTACGGTTGTGGTTCAAGTATGAAGTATTTGGGTACTGATGGATCTGAAAGCTGTTGTCAGTGAGTATGGATCCTCAATCCATGTCTACATTGAAGCGCTCGCCCTGAACATTATTCTTACAGATCTGCTCCTGTTGTTGTCTGGGCACTGCTTTAAGGGAAAGTTTAAAAAGTTACATTTTGGTCAGACCATGGGATATAAGTTGGTGGAGGTAACTATGGAGGAGCATCTCTTCTCACAAATGATGCCCAAAATTTGTAAGGAATGGTGTCCTTTATAAGTTCATGTGCTTCAACATCATACATCAAGAAGGATTTAAGGTATTTGGTAGCTTGACTTTCCAGTATGGTGTCCTTCACTTACTGCTGGATCTAAATACTGTTGTCTGTGAGTATAGATGCAGGGGGTGAGCTTCTATGTGAATTTCTTAGATCGTGAGAATCATACCAGAAATCTGTGAGACAAACCAGTGCATGTTTCCATGACGGGTATCAGGACTTGATGGTGTAATGTGTAAAGACTGCATAGAGTTAGAGCAAGATATGGAGTCATTGGTTACTTTGTCGCTAATGACCAAAGTGTTGATATCCCTTTGAAGAGTAACATTCTTTGTACAAGAGCACAGTGTATTTATAGTCCTGAATATTATTCATACAGATTTGCTTCTGTTGTTGTGTCGGCACTGCTTTAAGGGGATGTTAAAAAGTAGCATTTTTGTCAGACAAAGGGAAATGTATGTAGGAGAAACTATGACAGAGTATCTCTTTTCACAAATGATATCCTAAATGTATAAAGAGTGATAGGCCCTGAGTAAGGCAATATGCTTCCAGACTCCCAAATTAAGAAGAACTTTTACTACCTTAGCTTGGTGTAGTTCAGTCCAGACATTACAGTCGCCAAGAAGTACTCCATAGTATTTTTAGCTACTATAGTGGATAGACCTGATAGTAACAAATAACCCAGGATGTTTTCCCAGTCCAGAATATAATAGGCAATCATATTTGTTATGCAAAAACCTTTGTAGCATGTGGTTTTGAACTCAGTGAGATCACAGTTAATAATTTCAACAATAAATCTTTAGGGGAGATTGCCATACACCTTTTGAAATCACACCCACTATTCAGCATCTCACATTCTCCCTGGGTTAGCTCATATTATTATATGGACTGTGAACCATATTTCCAACTACTATCATCAGCAAGGTAGGTTTCAGAAATAAAAAAGCATGTCGATATTTGTATATCTCAGTAACTCTCTTGTGGTCCTCAAATGTGCATCACTAGATCTAGCATGAATTAATTTCCACAAAAGTGTGCCAGTGGGTGACCATTTTGTCCATCTGCCTGTCAGTATCCTTGAGCCCTTGCATGATATATGCTGAGAAAGTGTAACTCAGTAGCGTTTCCTTTGAGTATTTCATTATGGCGTTATATTTTACGAAGCACTATCTGCTGTTATACGGGTTTAATAAATATGGAAATATTGTCTGTCACTAAGGTTTCTGCCTTTGCAAATCAAAATCTAGGCTTCTAAAGACCTTTGTGTGGGTCCTTGGGTATGCAAGAATGCCTATCTATATGGCAGTAAATATGTCTTTATTTTCCCTAGCAGTGACCTAGCACTGTCCCCTTAATGGAAGCCTTGTGTAACACGAAGTCAGGGTAGGAAGTATATATAGACTAGTAACCTTCCCTGTTGTAAATACCTGGTCAAAGTCCTTAATACTGTGCCCATGCGATGGCGTTTCCCACCAATCCTTGATACACTCCATATTGTTTTGTAAATACTACACACTAATTAGAAAGAAGTACTTACTACCACTGCTTAAGAAATGGGGACTTAGGCAATGTAGAATAGTTCTCCTTAGATTACTAATGTTGTGAGACGAGCTGACACTGTATGCAGTATCAACTTTTTTAAAGCACATGTTAAGATTTAGATTAACAATGAATTGATTGATCTTAATCCTTTGTATTCAAGTCGCTCTTCTGTCCATGAATATGGTTTTAATTGACTGTATAATTCGTGTTTTTTAGTGGTTTTTTAAAAGTATGTAATGTTGTGCTTTTATGGATTCTGAATTTTGAACCCGAATAAAGCTACTTTTGATTTGATTTGATATGAACACTAAGTAGATAATGTCTACCTTACTGTAAGATGTAAGAAGCTAACTTACATTAAAGTGACCAAACAACGACCTTAACAGGAATATTTTGTTTTTAATTCTGAATGAAACTTGCTCAATTTTTTACATTAATGAGACTGACCAAATTGGTGACTGGGATTATTTTCAGATAATATGTCTTTAAAAGGCCCACAGGCTGATTAATCATTAAAGGTGAAAGACATGGCAGCTGAAAAAGTTAAAAAAAAATTGTATGCTTTAACCTCCTGAAGGAATCAAATTCATATGCTAAAGTTTTAAAAAGTCACTGTTCTCAGATAAATTTAATTGTATTTTTGTGTAATTAAGACTTCATAGGGTAGACAAACACACAGGAAAAGTTCAGGGCAGCAAAATCCTGCACCAGTTATTAACATATTGTGGCTATAAAGGTGTATTCATACGTGGTGCAATGAGCCAGAGACGGAACCCTCATATGCCCCCAATAATGGAAAAGGACATTTCCCCAAACCAAAATTTATACACAAATGGCTCTGCACTCAACTAAACAAGTAGATGCTTTATAAATGGGTATCAGTGTCCATAGTCCGTCACACGTATGAAAAAGGTGGTATCTGTCATAACGACTTCATAGGGCAGTAAGGATCAATCCAGAAGAGCAGGTACAATTATCTTTTTCACATGTGAAACTTAATAAAAATATCTCCTGCGTAAGGCATAAAGGAAAGCCATTATATTGACTTTCCTTTGAAAATAATAAAAACTCTATTAAAGAAACCCTGCAGTCAGTATTACTGACGCTTTTCCATCTGAACTTTTCATCTGTGACTCTATAAATGCCACCATGACACCAATCCACCATTAATCCACTTTTTGGACAGGTGAGTGTTGCCTCACTGGTATGTGGTACAAGCCAGCATCAAGGGATAGATGTTATGGGATCCAACCAGCATGCACAATAGATAGAAGGAATCTGAAGCAGCAGAAACATGTCGTGGACCTCAGCCCCACAATGAGACTCAGGCCTTCAGAAGGTTTTGTCTCAACCACCAGAGCATATAGGCAGCAAATATTGCTATGTGGAGCCAAATCAATGTCTTTCCAATCGAGTCAATTGGCACAAAAGCATTAGATGACGTAAACCACACTCTGGTGCGCATCACTCACTGGCAGGAATAAGTGTGGTGCTGAAAGAGCAGTGGGGCTCAGATCTCCAGCCGAACCGGTTCCTACAGAGGTAGATGTTTTAGTACCCAGTTAAGGAAAGTCAACATTTCACTACATGAACTCAGCAGGTGTTTATCAGTTTTGGGGGCTAATTCTCACAAGTGAACATCCTGGGATTTATCCTATAATGTCTAATTGAATTCCGTTATTGATTACAAAATTCGAGCCCCTGGAGATATTAAAAATGTACCCCTGTGCAGAAATATACCAGCACGAGCACTTCACTGGTTAGGTTAGTTTCATTGAAGGTATTTTCTGCTGGGGGGGGGGTTGAATTTTTAGGACTGGATCCAACAGGCGGTCATTCTGAAAAAGTTGCTCACATCAAGCAAGTTCGGCCGTCTAGATTTATATGCATGAGGTTTTGCAAAGCAAATATCTGAATATTGTCTGGCGAAGATACTGCCAGGCCTCCCATTATATTTGTGCTGCTACATTGCTTGCATTATTTACTAGGTTAAACTCTGAATTGAAATTCCAAGCATTGGACTGTTGCTTAACAAAGCAAATACAAGTTTACGTGATAAGTGGATATTAGTGTGTTTAAAAAGAAGACAGCATTAGGATCATCAAAGATACATCTTTTTATTGCCGCATTTCCCTACCTGGACTAGGCCAGACTCTTTCATGGTGTCTTTTCGTACATGGCAAGGATTAATGTATTAAAAGATTACATTTAATCAAATTGAGATTAGTGAACATCGTCTTCAGTTACTCTCTAGACAATAGCAAGCTAATGATGGTTGCAGATGTGCAGGAGAGAAGCAACGAGAGAATACTCAGCTCATGTCATCTGGAAATGTACTTTATACAGCAATCTAAGAGATGGAGTTTTAAATCTATTTCCTATGAGGTTCAGTAATTTGTCTTCTAAGCAAAAAACACCTTTTATTGGTTAAGAGAGATACATGTTCCCTGATTCAAGTAAGTAGGTTTTTATAGGGCAGAAACTTTTTCTACAGTAAAAAGAGTTTTTAATTGATATTGTGTATACTAATGGGGGAATCATTCAGTAGGAATGTTATTAAACGTTGTTGTTTTCTTTTGCTTTCCATATATAGTTAGGCCAGCACTGAATACCATATCTTGGTATCTTTGACAGGGGTTCTTTTAAGCATCTATTTTAGCAATCATTCACTCAGCCAATAGGTCTGGCTTTGGGAAACGGTGCCATTTTAAAAAGAAATACAGTAAGCATGTGCTAAACAAATATAAAAACGAAAAAATGCTGCTGTCAAAAACATGGTGGCCATAGGCTTATGATAAAAGATGTACATTTAAGAAGCATAGCATGGAATTTTCACAGAATAATAAAGTGGCTTCTTAGCAGCCAGTTGTAATTCGTACAGGTATTTCTCATCACAAGAAAATGTGACTGTTGTTTTGTGCAAAGTAAAGGCACTAATGGCTATGGATTACTGTACATTGAAAACATAGCTTATACACAAGAATGACTTAAAATCTTAAAACAAGAATAAACAATACAAAGGGAAAACATCTCTGGAAAATTAAAATAGCAACCCTCGACCTCTAATAAAGAAACACATTTTTTCAGGAGGATGTTTAAATTTAATTGGGAACATTTATGTCAATCTCAGTTCAAGATAGCTATTGGCTGAAGTTGCGTCATGCTGTATGCTATGCTGGGCAGTAGAAAATGTGAATGATAGATGAACGGACCAATGGATGAAGAGGGCTAACCAAAAGCCCTTCTAAGTATGTATAGATGTACGGATTATTTACTTAAGATTTATTTTATGATAAAAAGGCTGGTGACACAGCTACAATTCTTACTAGGCCAGACCTAAAAACCTAAACAATAAACATGTCAAACAGAATAAGAACTGGTTAGGCACAGAATTATGTTTACATCTATGTGCCTTGCATAAAAGGTGTTATACTCATCTCACAAAAACGCACCAAGCTCACATGCTACTTGCCAACCGGAAATCAAATATTAATAAACTCTTTGTTGCTGAGTATATACAAATTCCACAGACTGACATGCTCAATGGAGGCTCTAAACTCTGCCCATCATCATTAGGAAAAAAAACATCCTCCTCCTTTTTAGAAATGCCCTGAAAACATTTTTGTGTGCTTCAGTCATAACTCTTGATAGTTCAAATTTAACTTTAGATCGTGTGTTTCTTTTTTCAGTGCCAAGACACCCAAGGGTGACAGAGCACTCGACGAAACAAAATAAGTACCAAAAAACATAAATATGATTATTAGCTTATGAAAACCAATAAGCACAAGGAAGTGTCAATAATGTAATGCACAACACTGTATAACTCTCCTGAAAAAATGGACATTTGTCAATGATTTGTTTGCAACTTGAAACCAATTCATAACTGGGAAGGCTCTGGTAATGCTACTAGAACATGCTTGGGGGGAGCAGCAAGCGAGTATAAAGATGTAGCAAGGCCTTCAGTTTTTTTGTGTTTTTTTGGGGGGAAGAGTATGCCTTTGACTCATGTCTTGGTAAGAAATGTAGGTTGAGAGGTATTTAGCAATTACATCTAGATGAGTACCCGAAGAACTAAGCAGCTGCAGCAAAAAAAAGTGAATAGTGCATTCGTATTGGGATGTGTGGCTTTCTTCCATCTCCTGCTTCTGAGTTGCGCACAGCATGCCTTATTGTCAGTTAGTGCCCTCTTTGTAAGCTACCTGATTTGCCAGCACAGTTTTAACATGTCCCAACATTGCTCACATGCACTTATGATAGTGAGGTAGTAAGAGGGTAAAAAAAGGTTGTTGCATGTATTGTGCAAACAGCTCAGTGTAAATAGCAAAAAAGGAGTAGCGGGCCTATGTGATGATGAGTGGTGCAAGAATTCTGCAAGTATGCCATGAATTAAAAATGGAGCTTAAGGATGGATATAAAAAAGCCTTTATGAAAAAATTGGATAAATAAATATATAAATATAACAAACATCATTATAGAAATCAGATATACCAAAATGACCAAATAAAACG
Organism: Lissotriton vulgaris; assembly: GCF_964263255.1. NCBI lineage: Eukaryota > Metazoa > Chordata > Amphibia > Caudata > Salamandridae > Lissotriton > Lissotriton vulgaris. Next base: position 163,576 of record NW_028249123.1, read on the forward strand.
CCTAAGCACGACTATTACTAGTCCATTATATTCCATGCCAACAATATCTATTCAATTCTGCTCCTTCTAAGTAGGTACCCTATCTATGTAGACTGCATGCATTAATATAATATCGTGTAAACCTTACACTCTATTGCTTTACAATGCCTTTAGCTACTGTAGCATCATTCATTTTAAATTATGCAAACAGAAAGGTTCAGTGAGTTAAACGTTTGCGGCTGACATCTGTTGTGATCCACTTTGAATCCTGGCAATGCAAACTTGACCTTCCATCCTTCTACGGTTGTGATGCTGAGTAGGAGAGTAATGTTGATGCCAGTTATTCACTCTGCTTAAAAAGAGCAGACAAGGCATATTTAAAAACTGTTATTATCATATCATATACACCAAAACGTTGAATCTTTTCTCAAATGGTAGTAAGAAGACACGCTTCAAGCACTCCAACAGATTCCCACTTGTGAGTCTCGATCGACACAATAACCTCCGTAAATTACAAGTGCTTGCTCAGGGGTAAATCGAAGGATTACTTTATCCTAAATCCTTTTTTGTATCCGACTCAGGAGAAGAAGTAAAGCCGTGATCTGTGGGCACAGCTTTGACACAATAAGCAAAACTAGCTCCAAAACACGAAGAAACAGTGCCATAGCCAACACTAGGATGCAAAAGATTTTTATTCCTTGCAACATTTAAGAGTCATTAATTGACAAAGCCTGGGGGAAATTGGAAACTATGTTTAACAAGCTGAAATGGCAAAGCCCCTTATCGTAACAGTCTTGCGTTTTCAACTCCACAGAAGAACCCGGATAAAGATTTTGGTCTGATATTTGCGGAGAGAAAAAGCAGTATCAATTGCTTCCAGAGGATTTAAAAGGATTAGTGTATGAAAAAGTGTCTGTGTGGAGGGATTAAAGGAGGACGCTAAAACGGATGGTAGTTACAGGAAAGATACACTGGGGACGGGAAATGATGCACTCCTTAAGCACGTTGGAAGATAAAAAGCAGAATATACAGCAACGTGACACATAATACATCTTACAGAAGACCACAGCTACTGAGGAGAAAAGAAAGCTGAAATCTATTTCAAAGTGCAGGGTTTCATGTTGTTTTCAGGTTTTTTATAGATGTTGTTATGGCTTCTGCATGTGTGTTGTTTAGATCATAGGGATGTGTGGAATTTGCGTAGTTTGGTTTCGCATAATTATATGAAATACCAATCTGTCAATTTGTGCAAGTGCAACAAAAACAGCCACTTGGGTTCTGGTTGTTTGTGCTGTTTGCACTTTCCCATGCTGTAGATTTGCTGTGAACGGCGGTGTAACTCTGTAGTGTTGCATAGTGGAGTAGTGTCTAGAATTCCACATAACAACTTATTGTGAAATGCTTCACATATGTGAATTACACCAGCGTAATTTTAATTTCCCCTAAGACTAATAGATAGGTAGAGAGACCATGCTAACACATTAGAGAAATAAATGAAATATTGCCTTCACATCTTATTTCTAATATTTTGAAGTGTTTTGAAGTAGACAGCACTGAAACTGATTTAAGAATCCCCTCTTTCCTCCCTACCCACCTTTGGTGTAGAAGCAAGCCTCTCTTGGTATGTAGCAATATTAACATTTATTGATTTTCCTTCTGGGTTCACCTGACAGATAATAATATAATAATCAGCCATTCACCAAGAATCACAGGCTTTGAAACCAGTGCATAAGGTCAAGAATACCCCATAACTTTAAAGGTGTGGGAACTAGACTGTGGCAATAAACTGCAGGAAGATAAGGCTTACAATTAAGAAGGACCTGCTGCATTGTTTCCCATGCAAAAGCTTCTTTTGCCCAGATAGTTTTGAGGAAAATATAATAAAAAAACACTGCTACTGCTGCAAGATTTTGGTGTTGGAAAACACTGGTACTGTGATTCTGCTATGACTAATGCTGACTGGATTGTTTCCCACTGTAAAGAGGGCACTTTTACACCCATTGCACGCATCATGATCATGACTAATGGGATGCAGGGTATCATCCAGGTGTATGACCTCTTCCTCCAAAGTGTGGCATAATCTTGCCCCAACACTATTCTTCTAAAATTCAAAATGAAGAATGTCTCTCCTGAAGAGTTAGGTGTGGCTAAGCCAACCCACTGGCATGGTTAAGATTCCCTAATACTCCCATTCCAGGTTGTATTCCTTTAAATCATTGACTTATATTTTAGCTCCTTTTTATCAATAGTTATACTTTATTAAAGTATTCCCATGCTAGGCTATGGAGTTATGTTATTTGCACTTGTAGAGCGCGTGATTAACCTTGGGTGTCCTGGTGCTAGAGTCAATGCATTACAATGGGGAAACACAAAATTGGCAGTTTTTCCCTCACCAGGGCATATAAAACATATTTTATAATGATCCTTCTTATAGTTATAAGCACCCTACCCCTGGAGCCCCTAGGGGAGACCTTAGGGGCGACGTATATGTAAAAATAAGGTAATTTACTACTTTGGAAGTAACTTTAATTCAAAAGTCCATTTTGCATATCATTCTACTTTAAAAGCAGCCGGCAAGGCAGGGCTGGTTTTTAAAATTACATCAGGCAAAACCGTATTGCACACTTAAGGACATTAACTCTGCTGGACTGCTAAACTTACATGCCCTGCCATATACTAGGGACTTTTAAGTAGGTTGTCAGTACCAATTGTGATTATACCTAATTACCATGTACGTTTAATCAGACCTCAGGCCCTGGGTCTGATTAGTAGACCCCGGGGCACAATCAGAGTCAGAAAACCAGCATCTAGTAGTCAAAATGTCACATGAAGGGCCTGGATTGTAACCACAATTGCCACTGTCCCGGAGGGACACACCTCGTCCAGCCGCACAGTACACTTAGCCCCGCTCCACAGCGCAGCCCGACCAACCCAGCTCTTAGACACAATCCTTATCCAGAAGATACTGATCTGACTTGCCCACTTTCCCTGCCTACTTTATTCCAGCATGCCAGAGGCTTCTCACCTTGGAGATCTGCTCCATATATGGGTATGGCATGTTACAAGATTGGCATAATCTTCCCTAGATTACCAAAGACCTGCGAGAGCTCACCGGATGCCACTGGAACTGCAAAGCTTCCCAATGCTCAGGAAGCACTCTCAGGGTGAACCAATTAGAGGGCACCTTGTTCTTGACAAAAAGAGGAGAACTCTTCCTGGGATCCCTCTGGCTTCTCCAGGATCATTTGATATAGCACTGGATGCCGCAAGGGTGGCCATTTCTTCCACTCTGGGATTTGTGGATTTGAACTCGACTACCTTTTGATTGGCCAAGGGAGATGGAGGCCGGTGCCCATCCCTTCCAACTAATGCTTGCCCATCTCTTAAGATCGACTGACCCATGTTCAACTGCTGTTCACATAGAACCCTTCTCCACTTCAGGCTTCAAGGTTCTTGTATTAATATTTGTTACAGCCATCCAGATCTGTACTTACAGTTGTTCCAAGTGGGCCCTCACCCTGGGCTTCCATTCGCACCACTGTAGCCTTCCTACTCCTTATGTCCTAGCCCCCAAAGCTCTCAGCACCAACAATCGCCGGCTGTGATCCTGACACTCTGATGCCAATCCATTTTCAGGGCTAATATATTTGGAAGGTGAAACATTATACACTCATTACCAGATTCCGACTTCCATGGCCCCAGTACTGCTGCCTATATTTATTTATTTACAACATTTTATAGAGCACATGGCTACCCAATCGCAGACTTTCCTGCGCTAATCGAAAACATGAGGAATGACATACTGTTCAATTAAACAAATTAGTTTTTAGTTGCTTCCTGAAACTGACCAGCAAAATACTGCAATAACCATGATTTTGTATGCAGTGTTTGAAAATCAATTAATCAAATTCAAATAATCTAACCTGCATCCCATTAGTCTGGTGTGTCCCCCCGCTTGACACCCAGAAACCCAGAATAAATATGAGAGAGTTGCACAGCAACTCAGATCTGCTGCCTGAAACAGCAAGTATAAGAAGGACTGCCCTGCTGGAACCCTGATCTGCACCCAAAGGACTGTGCTCTGAACTGCACCTGCTGCATAATCTGGTACGACAGCCCTAAGGATTTTGCCTGATTTATCAAGGATTAAAGAGTGGACTTCCTGAAAGCTACAGGTTAACAGAGACACCTGCATAACCTCGACCAAGAGGTCCCCATCCTGGAGTGCGCCCAGTGGACTTTGAAAGATATGGCAAGGTGCATTGTGGGAATTGTAGTCCCAAAATTCCATGACCATATCAAACCTTCTAGACCCTTAGATTGATGTTTTGAACACTTTGAACTGATAAGAGGAACTTCAGGAAGACATTCCAGAAGTGTGAAGAAGTTTAGAGCAACTTTTGGTAAACACTCTATAAGTTGACCAGGTGCATTGTGGGAGTGCTAGTCTCAGACCTCAAGAGACAAACCAGAGCATCTGTACCCTTGGCTGATGCTGTGGACCACTTTCCGGCACCACAAAACACTTCTGGAAGCAAGTATAAAAGTGATACATCCTGAGTTGCCTAAACCCTGGACTTTGTACCTGTCCTGCGTAACCTTGTTTACCCTTTGAGAGCTCTTTGTGTCTAATTGCCAATTATACTTTAAAACTTTCAAAACTCATATATACGGTTCCCTACAGTGTCTGTTTGTCATTTTGATATAATTTTAATCATGAAACATTTCCTAATTTTAGAAGCTGATGCTGGATTTTTTTCATGTGTTGGGTCTTATTTATTTATTGTATTTGTGTTTTTAAATGCTTTACACACCTGTCTTCTAAGTTAAGCCTACCTGCTTGCAGCCAGCTACCAAGGGTTGAGCAACAGAATCATTTATTGAGAACTTGAAATGAAATGAAATGAAAATGAAATGAAATGAAAAATTATATTTATATAGCGCACACATACCCTAAAGCCTCGCGGCGCTTAACCTTTTATTGTGTTTGTGGCTTTATTAATAGTGGCAGGTCCCTACTTATCACTAATAATAAACCGCTTTCCAACAGTATTAAAAAGTAAGGATAGGGCCCGGCAAAAGGTTTTTTTTGCCAGGTCGAAATGGTAGTTTGAAACTGCACACACTGGCTCTGCAGTGACAGGCAAAGACATTTTTAAAGGGCGGCTTAAGTGGGTGGCGCAACCAGTGCTGCACGCTCAATAGTAGCATTTAATTTATAGGCCATAGGTACATGCAATACCACTTTATCGGGGACGTATAAGAAAATGAAATATGCCTACTGAGTATAAGCCCAGACATCCATTTTTAGAGGGGAGAGCATAAGCACTTTAGCACTGATTGGCAGTGGTAAAGTATGCAGAGTTCTAATGCCAGCAATAATGAGATCAGTAAATAGGAAGGAGGAAGGGAAAAAGTTGGAGGGAAGATCATTTTAAGGCTGACAGGTCTAACATACAGAATCACAAAAACATATAACAGAGAAAGGACCTATTTGAAATGTATACATATATACAAGAATGCCAAATAAACAGTTCTATATGCAAAGTGGTGAGCCATAGTTAAAATTGGTGTTTAAAAAAAACAGTTGTTAAATACATGGTATCAGGCATCTGAATAGCTACAGCATTATATATCTGATGGCGCTCCCAGAGAAAGATTGTGCAACTTTCCCTTGTTTCCTCAAGGGGACAGAATACATGGATTTATGTACACTGCAGACCGGTTTGTAAGTGCTTTGTGTTTTAAAGGAAAGCCACTGGAGGCTGATGAGAACAGGGATAATATTGTCAAATACACATCAGTCTTCAGACTGACATGAAGTACGTTAGCCTGATACCAGCTTTCCTCCCTTAGAGTGGGATACCTCCTTAACACTATCTTGGTTGGCTGTCTATTTTGTTATGTGTGACCAAGATATCACCTATTTAAGGCGAATTGCTGCCCAGCCACAATTTCTAACTTAACTTGCTGAAACGCGCCTATATGAACTGTGCAAATTGTTACTATTTTTTTTTAAAGCCCAATGCTCGGTTGTTTTGATTCCTGTCATTTTAATAGTGATACAGCTTAGTTTTTATCACCAAAAACAAATAATTTTTCAGTTATCAGCTGCACAGAGACTGTTTACTTTTAATTCTCAACCTGACAGGGGCAGCTGGCATGCACAGCTAATTTTGCACCCAGTACCATTGCCATGTATTCTTTGATTTGTGATTAGCTTACCTCACTCATAGGTCTTCAGACTGATTTTGAGTACACGTCAGCCTGATATCATCATTCCTTTCTTAGAGCGGGATGCTTTCAATGCGCCATCTTGATCGGCAGACTAGTTTCTTATGTGTGGCCAGGATCAGTGGCGGCCAGCACGGGTCGTGGGTGGCAGAGGGGGGGAGGTGATCGAAATAAAAGAAGAAAAAAAACTTACCTTACCGCCATGTCTCTCTCCATCTCTCCTCATCCTTCTGCTCAGCCAGGCAATGGAAGTATGGCCATGTTCTCCACTCAGGCTGAAATTGCAGCCTGGATGAAAAACACGCAAAGTGTGTATGAATGTTTGACCGGCTCAAGATGGCTGGCCAAACATTCATGCACACTTACAAAGTGTGCTCATCACTCCCCTTGCTCTTGTCATCAGGGCAGCCCTGCCCCACCCTGCAAAGCTGCTGCAGCAGGATAAAATTAAATATTAACCTAGAGTTATTATCATTTTATTTTTCCTTTATTTCACTGCTTCAAAGAAGTGGGATGATGCTCGTCTGCCTTAGAGGAGGGGCCACTAGCGGCTAGGATATCAACTATTTAAGGTGAACTGCTGCGTAACCATAAGTACTAACTTAACTTGCTGAAAAGCCCATCGTTGAATTGTACATGCTCTTACTACTGTTTAGGGAGAGCATTGATTGTTTTAGTGACTGTGATTCTGCCTTGTCATTCTCATCTTTTTTTAACAAGTTTATTGTCATACCAAAAACAAATAGTTTTCCGGTCTTTGTCCGAATCAGCCTGATATCATATTCCTTTAATCAGAGTGGAATAAATTCAAGATTCCATCTTGATCGGCAGTCTGGTTTGTTATGTACTGCCAGGATATCACCTATTTAAAGCGGACTGCTACGTGGCCGTGCAGCGTGCGCACTGCTGGCTCACCAAAGATTCACCAAAGACAAGACCGTCTCCACCCATCCATTAACTGGCTGCACACAATGCCAGCAATGTTGTAGATTTCACAACACATTCATTGCCCTTCCCTAACTAAAGCTGATCTTCTTGCATAAGGTACTCTAGAGATATTTTGCTCTACCTGTGGGATGACTTCTATAAATTTCCAGGGGCCGATAATCCTTCTCACATAGATTTATCATGGGCAAGTCACAAGTTTCCTTTGAGATGCTAGATTCCAGCAATTGGACAAACCTACATTCCTGCTCAGAAATGCCCCTTACGGCATGCTCTATAGCACCTTCCAATGTAAATACCACTGCAAGGTGAGCTCTAATTAATGCATGTTCAGTGGTGAAGCACGCTGATGAAATAATTGATCTTCTGACCACAGAGAAATTTGATTTTCTTATCATCACTGAAAGCTGGCTAACAACTGATATCAGCAGACCATGCCCACAAGGATATAAAGCCATTCATCAGTCCTGACCTCTGTGTAGGGTGAGTGTATTGCTTACTGTATAGAGACGAATTGAATATCACTGCTCTTCAGCTGTGTGCTTTTGTGGAAGTAGAACTTTAGGGTTTTCAATAAAATTTTCGGTCTTCCACTTATTTTCCGGCATTATTTGTTACTGTCCGCTGGGTCCAGAAATTCCATTTACAGAAGCTTATTTCAATTTTAACAGTCCACTAATTTGATCTCAGACCGATTTGTTGTTCTAAGTGAGTTTAATGTTTGGGTAGATACCCCTACTAATACTCAGGCAATGGACCTTATTGATTAGTTGGCAGCCGGCGGTCTAGAACAAAGGGCCCGATGTAGGTCGGTCGGTAACGGCCGAAAATCGGTATTTTCGGCCGTTACCGACCGGTATACCTGAAATGGTATGTAGGGGCACAATTTTACAGAATCGGTAAATTTACCGATTTGGTAAATTTACCGATTCTGTAAAATACCGAATCGGTATTTTTACCGATTTGGTAATTCTCTGATGTAGGTGGGACTCTTCAGAGTCCCAGGAGCCTTAACGAATCGGTATTTTACCATCAAATCCAATTTGATGGTAAAATACCGATTCAGGTGTGCATGCACATGTGTGCATGCACACCTATGCCATGTGACAAGCAGACCTGCCCTTAGGGCAGGTATGCCTGCCATATGGCACCCGTGCCTGTTTTGGGGGTGCCAGAGGGTGTCAAAGTGACACCCCCTGCACCCTTGTGTGAATCGGTATTTACCGATTCGGTAAATACCGAATCGGTAATGCCCATTCATTCCTATGGGCTTTGAAGCCCATAGGAATGAATGGGCATTACCGATTCTGTATTTACAGAATCGGTAAATACCGATTGTTGAAGATTCGGTATTTCAACATCTGGATATACCTACATATCCACACTTTAGATTTACCGATTTTTAATTACCGAATCGGTAGAATTCGGTAATTTAAAATCGGTAAATCTAATTTACCTACATCTGGCCCAAAGTCTTTTAGGCCCTACACATATAGAAGGCCATATGCTTAATACAATTTTCAATAATACCCAATTGCTGAAATTGGAATCTCTCTTCCCTCAAATGTGTTCTGACCATTACTTGCTACAAATTTCCATTTTCACACTAATTAACCAATTACACTTCTTTGAACATAATGAGAAAAAAGTCTCCTCTTTATGTTAAACTCTTGGCCATATTTGAGGAAAATGTATTTTTATTGCTGCAGAAGCTGGCTTTTGCAAGAGAATCCGGACAACTGACCAGGCCATTAGGTTACATATAATTCCTGTTAAATACATCTAAATATTGAAAGTGTCTCTGCATTTGTCCTTGATCGACCTGAAGTTGGCATTTGATATAGTTAATAAATCTAAACTATGGCAAGGACTAAACACGTAGGGAACTGAGAGGGCACTGTTGCAAGCAGCCCAAGGCCTACATATGGAAGCAATGCACGCGTTCGACATGAGTTATCCAGTGAATGCAGTAGTGCTTTCTCAGTTCCCTCAGGTGAACGTCATGCATTGCAATACCCTCCCCTCTCCAGTTGGGAAAAAATGCTGCTACATCCAAACCTTAATGCAATTTTTCTGGACTGAAAAGTCGGATATGGTTCTCCTACACCCATTAAAACCAAATGTGAAAAACCTCCCAACTCCAAACCAGGTGGAGTGACTCAGAATCACGCCCATAGTGTCTGCACAGGACGTGCACTGGCCATCAGCCCCTAGGGGTGCGCTTCAAAATGATGCCAATGAGAATTCCTACAAGGCTAGAATTTTTTTTTTTACTTATATTATATTATAATGCAGCCAACCATATGCTACAGATAAATAAACATGTTTTTAATTCTGTACTACCATTCACCCCCAACTTATTTGAGGCCATTTGTTTCACCCATGAAGAATAAGGGTTACTTCAATGAGGACACAGAAAGCCAGGAAGGTTGTGTTTCCCAGTCCTTTCTTTATCTCACCTTCTGTATAATGCTGCCTTTAACTCTCTTCAATCAAGGAACAATTCCTGCTAGTCGTGTCTATTTCCCTCGCAATCTCTCGGCATGTCCATAGATATGACATTTGTGGGCCTACTCTGTGGAGTACTTGCCAAATCTCCTGAGAGAATTCTTGTTATTTTTGCAGTTAAGTTATTGCTCTTGACTGCTCTAGCACCCACTCACCACACTATCAAAGGCTGCATATGAATTTTCCAAGCCACCTTCGACAGCGTGCTACCATGGGCCTGCGATGTGGCTGTCACTTGGTACTGTTCATCGTTGTGTTGGTTCACAGCACCACCTCCCAACCCTTTTCGACTTTTGGCCTTACTATCTTAACACCTTACATTGTCATGGTGATGATATTGAAGGGTTTTTCCATTACTTGGTTCCCTCATATTTGCATGACCTTGAGGCATCTGGAAATATGTATCACTAATAAGGAACTTGTAGGAAAAGTAGTACACTAGGATCAAAGTACACCAAGAACACATCAAGGATTCTGCAAGATGGCGGCTGAGTGAGAGATCTCGGGAGGTCACCTCCACATCACTTCATCCCCTTAGAAGAGCGCCGATGTCGAGCGCTGCCTAGCATGTGTCCTGGCCCTGAAAACTGGCTGCGCTGGCAGGAAGGAGTGCGGGGGCTGACTGCAAGGTGTGAAGGTGGACAGGCGACAGGAGGGAACTGCTGCTTGCTCTGGGAAGCACTCGCCCGGCTGCTGCTGATAGTGGATTCAGGCTGGGGGAATCCAGTCAGGTGCCGGCCGGAATCGAAGTCACCTAGCAACGTAGACGCTGGCTCTACGGAAGCGTCTCAGAAGGAGAAAGTGATGGCAGTGCAAGGAGCACACCGCAAGACTCGCTCCACAATCCCGGCAAATACTTCTGTGGTACAGCGGTACCCCTACCCAAAAGCAGTTCTCGAAGCTAAGAAGCCCGGTCAAGGTACGGACAAGAACAGCAAATTTAGCAGCAGGAAAAATGTTAAACTCCACATAGCAGGAAATGTACCGGTTGGAGGATCGGAAAAGAACGGTGATGGATTAAACCCAGATCTTTTGACTGGGTGTGAGTGTTTGATTGATTCAGATGCTCCGTCCATCACCACCCCCTTTTGTACCGCTATTAATATCTGTGATCTTAACGACAGTAAGAAAAGACAGAAAGTTGATGTAGGACTACAGATGATCGGGGCTAGTATCATATGTCTACAAGAGACACATGTGGAGGGATCGCAGCAATATCTGTTGAAAACGGTAGGGTATCGATTGATCACAGCTTCAACACAGCGAGCGAGAGGTGCTGCAGTTTTGGCGAAAGGGGGAGATCTTCAATTTACACATACATTAGCCGATAAATTTGGGCTCTGGGCTATCGCAGAATGTCACTACGATTCTGGGGAAAGTAAAATGACTCTTTGTACTATGTATGGTAATGTTAGCGATGACCCAGATGTGTTGTCGAGCGTGGCTAACAACCTATCTCACTAGCCTCTTCCACTGAATGTTTGTGGGGACCTTAATGTACATCTACCGGGGGAGTGGCTTTCAGATCCAGGCTTTAAGTATCTAGGGTGAAAATCGAAAGTTTTCCAGGCACTGAAAAATATGTGTGTGTTACATGGCCTAATTGATGGTTATAATATAGGTTGCAGTGTCACCGCGATGACACTGTGCCAAATGCCACTCCTCGTGAGACGTATTCTCACACGATATTTCTGATTGTAAAGATGCCAATCATGTAATAAAATGTATCCAACTTCATATGTGACATTTGTCCATAGTTAATTCATTCATTTACTTGATACATTGTTGATTTCACAATGTGAATTTTGTATGGTAATCCAATACAAGTGAATATGAACTAAAGTATCATTCTTTCAAACACAGTGCGATCTATTATAAAGCGTATATATCCCTATGCATTTCGGGACCTCGCCCTTCATCAGGGGATTACATATGATCGCATTAATGTCTTGCGTCAATTCCGCACGGGTGAATGGTTTGAATTGATGGTTGGCAACTAGGGCATTCTTGGGACCCGGGAAACATTTTATTCATACCCACATGCCCGGCATGCATGGTTGGATTATATACTCATGTCTAGCTCCCTGAGGTCTGCTGGCATAACAGAAAAAATACCTAGAATTCTGTCGGACCATAATCCCCTAGTATTAAATCTGGAGTGTGGGTTATAAAAGTCCAAGACTAGGACATGGACATTTGAAAGAGGATTATTGGGGAATGAGAAATTCTGTCAACATATGATTAGATGGATTCCGGGCTTTTTGGAGGATAATCCAGGTACTGCTTCAATAGATGTGTTCTGGGATGCCCTAAATCCCGGTATTAGAAGGGAGACATTGCAGTTCTCTTTTAGTTCCAACAAAGAGGCCAAATTACAGATGTCTACACTACAGCACAATTTGGGTAGGGCCGAGGGAACGCTGATTAAGTCCATTCAGGAGGGGCTTCTACCTGGTACTGAACTAAGTCGGGTGGCGGTGGCTAAAAATCAGATAATTGATATCCTAACGGAGAAGGCAGTGTCAAAAGCAACAACTCATAAAGAGAAAATGTATGAATGGAGTGAAGAGGTGGGCCATCAGCTGGTTGTACGCACTAGAGAAAAATATTCCGCTAATTTAGTCAAAGAGATTAAGGATCCAGAGTCCGGCCTCAAGAAGACCGAATCCTCTGAAATTAGCACTGTATTTTAAAGATTTTATCAGAATCTCTATGAAACAGCAGAGAATCAACAGGACAGACCTGAGGTATATTTACATCTAAACACTCCAGTGAGATTCGAGAAAACGGATCAAGAAAGCTTAGATAGCACTTCATTTTGGGAGGAAATTCTACTATCTATGAATAGTCTCGCTACAGCGAAAGCCGCTGGTACGGAGAGAATCCCAACAGAGTTTTATGTTAAATTCTCATTTGAATTTAAAAGAAATAATGCAGGAACTGTTCATCCATATTTTTCAAGGAGGAAGACCGCCAGCCTCATGGTCATCTGCCAGAATTGGAGTTAAAAAAAAAACAAAGATCCTCTATAACCCGGGTCTTATTGTCCCATTACATTGATAAACGGAGTTTCCAAAATTTACTCCAAATTATTAGCAAGCCGATTGGCACCGATTATTCATAAGATCGTATCAGGACATCAGCACAGGTTCATCCACAGGAGATCTACAATTGATTACGTCCAAAGAAGAATTTCTCTTTTTGATTTTACAGAGGTGATAGGAGACCCTATGGCACTTATATTACTCGACGCTGAAGAAGCTTTCGAAAGGGTCGCCTGGGAATACCTTTGGGCTGCAATGCTATATTGTGAGATCAATCAGAGATTTATTAAAGCAATACAAATGCTATATGTGGATCCTGTAGCCAGTGTATCAATAAATTGGGTATTTTCAGATACAATAACCATTACAAGGGGGACAAGTCAGGAGAGTCCTTGCTCTCCTCTCCTATTCGCACGTTATATCGACCCGTTCATCTGTAGGCTAAATAAAAACATACTAATTCAATCAATTTGGGTACGAGAATATGAGACCAAAACACTAGCCTACGCAGATGATATAGCTTTAGTCACTAGCAATCCTATTTCCACAATTGACGTGATAGAAGAGGGGAATCTGATCTTCGGAGCAGTCTCTGGCTACAAATTAAATCAAAGTAAAACGCAGATCATTCTTAATGACCGGATCAAGATGAGGGATGTTAGAGTCACAGACAAAGCTACTTATCTAGGGGTCAGTATATCGGCAAAGGTGGATAGCATAGTTAGTAATAATGTGGAACCTTTGATCCAACGAACAAAAAAAGAACTGGTCCATCTAAATACCCTACATTTAACGGTCGGAGATGTAATGTGATCAAAATGCTATATCGTCCCAGATTTTTATATTTTTTTAGGACTATCTTCCTGGAATATCCTCCAAAACTGTTTAGATCTATAGAATCCATGTTTTCCAGGTTAATTTGGGGATATAAGAGGCCACGAAGCACTTTAAGATTTATTACACTTCTGAAGGATCGAGGCGGACTGCCAATGCCTAATTTCAAATTGTATTATTGGGCTACGGTATTAAGATACTGTTCAGCACTTATATCTCCAGGACCTAATAGCAATAAAATGCTTACCCCACAAAAACTGGGAAGGGGCGCAGAAGGCTGTCTCTGGCGACACATTAATGACAGCTACTTTAAGAAGGTGAAATTCAAGACTATCTATGGCATATATAAGGTTTGGGGTAATGCTCGTAAACTACTGGGACTTAGATGATATTTGCATTATACGCCTGTATCTAATAATGATGACCTTCCAGAGATATTTGGGGACAGGTGTATGGACCGTTGGATACAGGCAGCGATTCTACAGCTGGACTGCTTTTACACAACAAACTGATTGAAGACCTTTAAGGAATTACGTTATGAATTCGACCTTAGCCATAGGGACTTTTTTTAATTTTTACAGGTTAGAGATTTTCTGACAAAGAAAGGGGGGGTATGGTAAAATTTCAAGCAATTCAAATTATAGCCAATATACGCAAGAAATCTATCTTAACTATTGGGGAAATCTACAAATGTTTTAATTCTTTAAGTCCTGATGATATGGAGAAACAGATAGCTATGTGGCAGGCTACACTGGTTGTATTGACCCAAACCCCTCTGCGTTCCTTTGAATTGTCCCAGACTTGCTTTATGTCAGTAAAATTACAAGCCTAATATTACAAAACTTTATTTTCACTGTATTACACCCCGAATAAGATAGCAAAATGGGGTACCGGAAAGGGTACAACATGTCCACAATGCTCACTGTTTGAGGCTGATAGTGTGCATATATTTGCCTCTTGTAATGTATTGACAAGCTTAATAGTGGAAATTTCTGACTTTTTATCAGAAATTTTTGGAACAGGAGTCAACTTTTCAATGGAGGAAATACTGCTGGGTACAGAGGATGGTAACCACCCAAACTATATGCAAGGACTGATTTTTGTGGCCATGGACGTTTTTAGGTTATGCATAGCCTCCGCCTGGATGGACTCGAATCCACCGGCATTCCAGCAATGGAGGACCCGTTTGTTAGCAACTTTTAGCCTAGAGGTGGCCATTTATAAAAGGAAAGGGCGTAATAAACGCAAAAGAGGCATGATGATATGGGATCCATTGCTGCAATGGATGAACAATCACACTTCGGATGGATAGATGGTAACAAGGAAAAAATGCTTGCCAAATATGAACTGAGCCATTTTTGAGTTAATTGCGCTATATTATGTATGACTTTAAATGATCCTCAATTTTGTATGGTTAAAATGTGTAGGGGTGGGGGCAGGGGTGGGGGGTGGTGTTTGTGTAAAGAAAAACTTCATAAAGATATTTTTTTTTAAAAGAACACATTAAGGCTTTTAAGAAAAAGAGACAAAGTATTTGTTTTGTACCCTAGAGAAGTGTGAAGCAATAACGTATTTGCACGCCACTTTTGAGCAGTGATGATAAAATATGTTACCAAATTCTTGCAGACTTTCTCTGAAGTCATCTTCCGCAGGCTGAGCCTTGCAGTCCCTTACCCTACACGTGATTGGATCTTGAAATGAAGGAGTGTCCACAGCCTAAAAGCCATCTCTGCATTCAACAGGACCACACTGGGCTCACAGGTGCCCCCTTCCACCGTATCAGCGTTATGGCCAACATTTGTTTGGCTATATACGGAGAGGCACCTCACAGGATGTGGCATAACGGCCAGAAAACCTCACAGGATGTGACATAACGGCCAGAGCTGCTGACTTTGGAGCTGGTGAACCGGGTTTGAGTCTGGCGTCGGCGCAACATCCTGAGAATCAGGGCAAATCACTTAATATCAACGTGCCTACCAAAAAAATGAATGTGTCCTTGTATAACGTAACTGGTGCTGCTGTAAAGCGCTCCAATGCATTCAGATCGAGTTTGTGCTATATAAAACTGCAAAACATCCCCCCCCTTACTAACAGCGTAATCTGACAGAAGTGCAGATCACTGTGGAGGTGGGAACGAAGCTTATTTGTGAGAGGCTCTCAGTGTGAAAATGTGCCACACCCCTGGTGACGTGTCTCCTGCTGTGTTTCACAACCGTGCATGGGCGTCCACCGGGGGGGTGGCAAGGAGGAGAGCTTGCCCCCCCTGGAGTGACCCTCCTTATCCCCCCTGGAGTGACCCTACTTGCCCCCCCATGCCCCTTGCGGATGCCCATGAAAACCGTGACTTCAAGACGGGGTTCTCACTCTCTTTCCTCTCCTTTCTTTTATTTGCTTCCCTGTGAAATGGATCCAAAAAAGAAAGACGCTTTTGCTGGAAATTTAGTATTTTTCTGACATTTTAATTCCAAAGTGCAGCATTGGGAATAAAAGGCTAAAAATATGAAAAATTGATAAATAAAGTAAGACAGAGTGGTAGCAAACTGGCCAAACTGATTTTATTCACACTGAAACACATTAGCTCCACTTTTACAGAGTTTGCCAGTGAAGGGCTATTTTAATTTTCTTGTCTTTGTTTTACCTGGACTTGGAACTAGTGCACCAATCCTGGAGGTACCAAAATGTGTGAATTGGAAAACAAAATGTGTGCTGCAGCTCTGCGTCAAGGGGTGTGGTATTTTTACCATACTGCTTACGTTTTGTAAGGATATAAGCAATGGCCATTGAAATGGGTCCATTCAGGGCCCTGTAGTCGTGTCCCTAACTTTTCAGGCAAAAGCACTTACTGATTTCTGAATAGTGAGTGTAAAAACATTAAGGTAACCATGTTGTTCCTGCTTACATTTCCCATGGTTTGCTAAATTTTGCATTCCCTATAAGTGTATGCTTCTTCCAGGATGTTGTTCCTTTTTTTTTTTGTAGGCCGCATATTGCTCTTGTCTAGTGCGTAATTTAAATTGAGCATCCAGGTGTTTATAGCGGGCAACAATTGGGTTGTAGTTGAAAACAGTGGGAATTTTTCTCAGTGGGGTAGTACGGTGTTCAGTGTTGGAGAGAATGTGGCACTATGGTCAGAGCTGCTGAATTTGGAACTGGTAACCAGGTTCAGCCTTAATATCCAGCCAACCAGACCACTCTCCTGCGAGAGCACAATCACATGCTAGACCTTAGAAGGCTTCGCAACACCTGAGAAGTCCTGGGGCCTTATTTATGAAGGCCTTGCGCCGCCGGTGCGTCACTTTTAAAATGGGAAAAAGTGACGCACCGGTGGCGCAAGGCCTTCATAAATAAGGCCCCTGGTGTCTTCGCACCAGCAGGTGGACCCTAGCATGACAAGTGTAGGTTAACCTTAAAGGCTTGTCCACCACTATCCATACTGAAGGTCACCTCCAGTCTTACGGGCAGGCCTATGAAGCAGCAAACCCTAGAACAACAGTCACTGAGGTCACAGGTCCCTTGAGAAGGGCCAGCTCTAGGGCGGTGCAACCAGTGTGACAGCACCGGGTGCTGACTTTAGGTGAAGGCATCATGTTTGCAAGTATATTATGGTTTTAAAAACGCTTGCTGCCGCCTTCCTGGATTCCAGCAATTTTCGGCAACAATAAAAATGTCATGATAACTCTGGTGATTAATAATCTTCCTAGAGAGAGATCAGAATTTTGTCTAGTGGAAGTTTTGACTCATGGAAAGGTAGCTCAGAGGGTTAATGTACCGGCTGCAAAGAACATGCGCCATGCTGATCACAAAGTGCACATAATGTAAATAGGTCAGTGGGCTACTGCTTTTGTCAGAGAACCTTTTGTTACTTGCAGTTTATACGTTAAAATCCTAACTTAGAACAGTGAGATATTAACTGTCATCTAAGAGCTGCATACAAACTGCAAGGTATAAATTTGAGTGTTATGTTCCCCCCCTCCCCAGTCTTTGATTATCCTAATGTCCCAAAAAGTGTTCTTTTGGACAGAAATCAATTCTGATTATTAATGAGAACCCCCAACCATGGTATTACGTTTTAAATTCCGGGTATTGTATTTCTCCAGACCAATCACTATAAAACTATACGGGCTACTAGTATGGTTGTCATGTGACTCCTACACCTTGTAGTCCTTAGTCTTATGTAACATTTTCTATACAGTAATTTACACACATATTGATTGTCTCTGTGTAATGTGTGTGATGTAAAGTGCACAGGACACCACCAGTGCTATGGCTGGCCCTGCCCTTGAGGCCAGTCTGCCTCACCCAAAGGTACCTCCAGGAGCTGCAATTCACCAGGGATTGGCAATGCAGGATTTGCACACAACCAAACTAAGTTTACAAACTTCACAGTCTCCCAGCTTCATTCACAAGCACTTTTAACATGTGCTGCCTGCTGTGGGGCCACTGGAATTGATTATGCAGCAAAGGATGACAACATTATGCCGTAGTGTTGACTAAATTATGCATTAAAAAAAGACTGCAGCGTAATGCAGTATATTTTCAGATATTTTATTATTTGTCGTGTGTACACATGCTAACAGTCTCTGGAAAGATTTTGCCTTATTAGTACCAGTGTAACATACAAATGCAGCAGTGAGAAAGGTGACCAGTCAACCTTTACAATAGCCCATCCACTCCGCAGCAACACAAGTCACATTTTATAGGAACTTTTGATATGTTTGAGCTACAAACAATTTATTAGTTTAAATGGTCAGATCATGCAGCAGATCTTGCATTATGAGGCAAATATGGCAGAGCTATAATTTTAGAGAAAACATTTGCAAACTAGGATATTTTGACTTTCATGTTTGAACTGCTGTTGTTGAAAAAGGGTGAAGTGCTGATGACAGAAACACCATGGCTCGGAGACAAATGGCTTGTGTTTCCACTGGTAAACAGCCTTTACAACGAAACTTTTACAACGCACTACCATTGCGACGCAACCATTACAACGCAAACCATTACAACGCATTGCGCTGGGGGGAGCGCTCTAGGATAGGGAATAGATTTAATTTATTATCCAACACCTTCCCTACTATCCACGGGGACTGGAGTTGGAATAGTAAATTAAACTATTCACTATCCAGCACCCCAAAGCGCTATGCGTTGTAATGGTATGTGTTGTAAAGACTGCGTTGTAACGGCATGCGTGGTAAAAGCATGCGTTGTAACCTCATACATTCGTTTCCACATTTTATCGTATTTGGTACATTCTGTGATTAGAAGCATATCCCACTTTGTGAATATATTTTAATGTCAATAACTCATTATAACCTTAAATAATCATGTGTATCCATTGGTTGATTAAACTGGGCAGTGAAATGCCAAATAAATACAAAAAATTGGGATGTCTGCGCATTCTAGCCACACATCTGGCTCCACCCACAGATCCAATCCTTGGGTTATTCCCGCCCTCTGAATCTCCGCCCACTGTTCCCCTACTTTTTTCCCCCACTTCGACCACTGTGTAAGACTCAGCATCCCTGGACCTGTGATATGGCGCAGCTGCGGGTGCTGCATGTGCCACACATTTACGGTGTCTTGCTTCCGCATAAGGGAGCTGGCCATTATTGTATCCCTAAACCTGCGCACAATGTCAGTTTGACATTGACTACACGTAGAGGGACTCTAAGTTTCTTTTTAAAAAAATAGCTAACATTTGGACCTATACATTTTATTTTGTATAAATTAATTGAATGTGTGTAAAATTTAGCAATGCCCATGGACTTCTAGTAAAGGGACCAGCCACTGTCAAATCACTAGCGAGTATGATTGCTGCATTATTTATTACTAACTTTGACGTTGTGCTTTAAATTTGGATAAAAGTTATAATGAATTCTAGCACCAAGAAGCCAATATTGGTAAATATGTGTTCTACAAATAATCCCTAACATACACTGTGCATACAGTATATTTAATCTGGTACTTTAATCATAGGCTGTTTTAAAGTATTCTGATAAAAATCGAATTGTGCTGAAGACAGCCTTGATTGGTGTTGGATCGAGGACCCAGAAGTCTGCACACCTGCAGACAGAGATAAAGCACCTGTCAGAAAGTTTAGCGTTTTCCCTACAGGTTGTGTTTGTTGGCCCGCGGCAGGGTCAGTCACATATCCTGGATTCCTGGCATTTAATTGAGTCAATCCTAGTTCTGCGCCCCAGTGTTTCGTGTGCCCCACCTAGCACACATCCTGTCGGAGGATGGTGATGACGTTAACATTTTGCCCCCCCCCTGGAAAAATTTCTGCGGACGCCCATGCAACTGTGCTGCATTCCCATATTCTGACCGTCCTTAACATCTGCTACTGACTGCGGAATGGAGAATAGGGTATTATGAAAATTAGCCTCCCTTAAACCACCTGCAGAGGGTGGAAGGTTTTACCTGGTAATTTCCCCGAGCTAAATATAATATAAAACGGAATATGTATTAGGGAATAAAAGCAAATTAGATTTGATCATTGTAATTTCTGGGGGTCAGTGTAGCCACCGCCTCAGATGGCGCCATGTGGTTTAACCCGTCTCCATAGCAACTGTTGGCACCGCCCTCGCCGCCATATTTCAGACAATGATCTACTTGGATTAACACTTATGCCCCCATCTATGCCAGGCTAAGCACTTTTTAAGCTTCTGTGAACTCAGCTGAAGTCGAACGGCAGAGATGTAAACTATGTGAATACTTATAGATTTCTAAACCTTCTATTCCAACACAATTAAAACATTATTGTGTACTCGGCATTGCTGCAATCGGTGAAACTGAGGTAACATACGTCATCTGCCTTGTGACTCGATAATCTAGCAATTTTAGATTCGTTCTCTAGATGTTGTGGGCCCTGGTTAAGTGTTATTTTTAATTATCACCATGCAGTGTATTTTCATTTCTGCTGCCGTCATCATGGCGTTGGAAATAACTAGCAGTCACACGTACACTGGTTAACAGGCTCTGCTTACCTGAGGAGATGTCGATTTGATTTATCTTGGTCTGAGTGACATTAATGTGTGTGCTGATTTTTCCCTCAGTGAGGATAATTTCGACGGTGCCAAGATCGTCTGCGAAACTGCTGAACAGCAGGAGGCCGCTGGGGTTCCAAGTGCGGAAATGGAAGTTGACTGTGAGCGCGACCGCGTTAGGCAGGCCAGGTGCGATCAGGTAGCTGGTGGCGTTGAAGAAGACAGCCACAGAATGCGATTCTTCACAAGAGAAGCTAATGTTTCCCTGAAAAAGAGGAACATGTGTAAGTTTGTTGACATCCACAACTAACTAGGTAATGCACTGAGCAACAAGGCCTAAAATGCTACTATTAAATTTATAGCGTGCGCTTACTCATTATTGTATTTCTAGCCATTCAGAAAAATACTTAAGAGTATTCAGAAATATATATTCTTTAAATACCGCATATTCACAGTATTACTGTGCTTGGGTATTTGCTCACACAGCGACGCTCTTCTTGCCACACCAATAGCAACTTACTATTTATAAGCAAACCAACAATCATTTGATTAAATGACAAATATGACAGTAATATATAATTGAGAATAACTAATTAGTCTGCAATAACATTATATGAATACTTTCTTATTTTGATACAATTCTTGCTGATTCAGTATTGAAGTGTGTTAGTGTTAAAGATAGTTGTTTGTTGCCATTATCGCATTCAAAGTTATTTAAAGTTATCAGAAGGGTGTAAAGTGTTTCCAAATATCAAATAGCTTCTTCAATATTTTCAATGCAATATTTTCAATGCTTTTTTGTGAGGGTTTAATTAGATTTCCACTGTTCAATTTTATAAAGCTCTAGGGCAACATGAACTGGCTTCTGCATAATATATAGGATGTTGATTTCAACGAATATTACTTTATCCCTAAAATAGATATCAGTACTAATAATGGATTTTTATGAACACATTTTTCCATGCGAAATTCAAAGATTGTTTGATACAATAGTGACCATTAGAATATTAGAATACATAACAATATTGGGGCGTTATGTGTGTCATGCATCATGATGCGCTCTGCAGCCTCAGTGCAGGGTAACTGGCCTGTTTTAATGCGTCTGCAGGTTCAAAAGTCAATTTATTAAAATCGATATTTCTCATAGTTAGAGCATTATTTTAGACAGCACAAGTCAGAAACAGAAAGAGAGACACCTTGCTCGCTGTTTCCTAGCTGCAACTGTCTGAGAACAAAGCTCCAATTCAAAGAAATATTTTGTTGAAATAATTTAGTAATCTCAGAGGCAGATCTACTACTAACTTTATCCAAGGTTAAACCCTCAAACAACCATTGCAACGTGATTCTGGGTTCAATCAGCAAATTTGTAGCTACTCCCAAAAAAGGTCTAGGCTGATCAATTTCTCTCTTGAATAGGAGCAGTTCCCAGATCATCTAAAAATAAGTCAAATTACTCCTCTTCTAACAAAACTATAATCGGATTCCTGCAATCTTAACAACTTCTGTTCAGTCTTCACCCTGCCTCTCTTATGCAAGGTAATTGAACGTTGCTTTACCGGCCGCTGTCATGTCACATCCAGGAAAAACAATCTCCTTGACCCTCAACAATCCCGCTTCCATCAAGGCCACAGCACAGAGACTCCAAGTCTGCAGATCGTTTAGGAATCCCTTCCCATACTTACCCATGGAAATTCCTTTCTTCTTGTACTCCCCAATCTTTCTGCTTCCTTTGGCCCTGTCAGTCACCAGGTTTTGTGAAGCACCTTTTAGTGGTGAATGAGTTTTGAAGGTGTAGTCTTAAACTGGTTCACTTCATGCTAAGCAAACCTCTCGCAAATAGTGAAGATCGGGAATAGAATCTCGAAGCCAGTTAGCCTACAGCATGGAGTCCCCCAAAGTTAGATTGTTTCTTCACCCCTCTCTAACCTCCATCTGGAACCCTTCTGCACGAGCCTCAGGAATTGTGGAATACTCTTCAATCTGTATGCTGACAACAACCAAATCGACCTGAAGGGCTAATCCCCGGATGACTTCACCCTGTTATCCAACACCAAGAAAATAATTCATACTTTATTGGCAAATACCTACTTCAAACTAAACCCAGTGAAAACAAAAATTCCACTTATCTCTCCAAAGAAAGCTAACCCATTAATTGAAGACTGGATATCACTCCTCCCGGACCCGAAGGGCAGTCCATCTATCATTCAAAATGCCATATCAATGCGATTCACCCTTGACAGATATATTAACTTTGAGAGCCAAATATAATTCATGGCTGGTTCTAGCTGAAGATGCTCTAGAGAATCAGGCACCTTATCCTAGAACAGGGCATAAAATCAGTTGTCAAGGTGCTAGTTCTCACCAGATTCGACTACAGAATTGCACTCCTATCAGACATCCCACACATCTACTTAGAACCATTTAGAATAGTTCTACATGTGGCTGCCTGCTTCGTCACAGTGCACAAGAAATGTGATTACATTACCGCTCTCCCACTCTCCTTTCAGTGTCTTCACATAGAGACGAGAGCACAATTTAAAATGGCATTCATCACTTATAAGGCACTTCATGTCTCTTCAACCTCATACCTAGCTGAGAATTGAATATTTTAAGTGCATACTGCGATTTAAGAAGCATTCCGTCCCTTCTTCTTTGAATCCCCCACCTCCAAGAAGGAGTGAAGCATGACCCAGTCCTTCTCCGAAAGTTCCACAAGAATTTGGAGCCCCATCCCTCCAAGCCTCTGCATGACCACATGTCACCACACCTTAAAAAAAGACCTCAAAGCTCTCCTCTTTGAATGACACTTGGATTACCTCCTCATGTCCCTGCACACCCCTTTGGGTGGGCACCACAGCCTTACCAGGCATGATCCATTGACGATCCCTACGCTCTGGGATCGCCATTTCCTGGTCGAGGGACCCGCCAGACACGCCCACAGTGGCCACGCCCCCCCTCCTACGTACCGACCTCACTATAAAACATGAATCCTAGCAGGAAGCGCAGCGGACGAGCGCAGCGGGCGCGACGATTGCGCGCCGAAGGCGCGCATAAGGCAAGCTCGTCTGCGCTCGTCCGCGCCTCGGCAGCGGCTGGAGCAAACTCCCAAGCTCTTGTCCAGTCCACTACCACCCACCCGCATCTGACTCGTGAGTCCTTACTCCGTCTCAGAGATTTTGCTCATGAAGGCCACTTCTCTTTCACAGACACTGCCTACCCTTTGCATGATTTCGCTTGTAAAGTTTTACTGTCGGGTGGCCTGCTGAACGTCAGGTCACTGCCTAAACATGTCAATGAAATCTCTCAGCTCATTGATAACCATCACCTCGATGCACTCTTTCTTACCGAGACATGGACCCACTCCGACTGTAACATTGAATTGGACTGGGCCTGTCCACAAGATTTTAAAATTTTGCATCTTCCCAGACCCAAGGGTCGGGGTGGTGGAGTCGGCATTATCTACAGAGCCTCCTGGTCCATAAAAATCCTTGATATGGACCCAGTTGCCGGTACGGAAATACTCGGCCTCTCAATAAATTGTCACTCTGGAATAACCTTCACGGCCTTGATATGCTACCGCCCTCCGGGAGCCTTCAACTCCATGCAGCAACAATCGCTTCTCACCACCCTCACCAATATGGCTACCACCCATAACAAACTGATCATTCTGGGCGATTTCAATCTCTGGCCAAATGGCAGCCTGGACTCTGCCCTAAATAATCTTATACTTTCCTGTGAAGGTATGGGACTCTCCCAACTGGTCAATAAACCTACACACTCTGCAGGGCACCAGCTTGATTTGATTTTCTCCTCCCCCCAGCTAGTATTCCTGAGCGACATATTGCCAATGTGCTGGACCGACCATGCACTTATTAAATTTCACATAGCTGGCAGCAGAGCCACAAGACCGCCACTCAGCACCGCCCCCGATTCTCTGTACAGAGATTGGAAAGCGCTGGGCAAACTAAAACTGGCCGGCCTCGTGTTCAAGGTGGTAAACAGTTTTTCCACCGTCCATTCGGTGGAGGACAACTATATGGCCCTCTGCACAAGGATTTCTAACACCTCGGAACACCTTGTCCCCCAGAAAAAGTGCAAACCTAAGAGAAGAGTACCAGCCCCCTGGTTTGATGACTCATTGAGAGCCCTCAAATTAGCCTGCAGACAATCAGAGAGAAAATGGAGGCAAGGCTATTCGGATACCAACAAATCTCTCTGGAAAGACAACCTCCGGGCATATAAAACTGCCATTGTCCAAAGTAAGGCTAATTACTTCTGCACTACCATCGCCAATGCCACCAATAGTTCGAAAAGTATCTTTCAAATACTCAAAAACCTAACCCACCCAGACTGTGCCACAATGACGCAGCCTCCTACTCAAGCCCTCTGTGACAATCTTGCAGCATTCTTCATTAATAAAATCAACACCATCATTCACAATTTGAAGACCCCCCCCTCGCTGGGATGTTCCAACAGCCAGGGAGCTAGCACCAGCATCCAGGACTTGACGCCCTTAGGCTCCATCCCTACGGCTAGGTTACGGGAATTCCCTCCTATTTCTGAATCCGAGTTCGAAAGACTGGCGCTCGGAATTACCTCGGTTTCCCCGCTTGACCCCCTGCCTCCAAAAATTTGGAAAAGCTTCGCAACAGAACACTTCGGCACTTTGCACCAAATATGCAACCAGTCTTTGCACTGTGGATATGTTCCAACTCCTTGGAAACAGGCGCTCGTCACACCGCTCCTGAAAAAGCCCTCCTTGAGCCCTGATTGTCTATCAAACTACCGACCCATCTCCCTCCTGCCATTTCCAGCGAAAGTCGCCGAACAATGGGTCAGCTCTTGTCTCTCCACTCACCTGGAGCAGAACAACTTCCTGGATGACCTCCAATTCGGTTTCCGTCCAGCCCACGGTACCGAAACAGCTGTCTTGACAGCCATGGAAGATCTTCGCATGCGTGCAGACAGGGGCCAGACAGTAGCACTGATACTGCTGGACTTGTCTGCCGCATTCGATACGGTCAACCACAGGACGCTGTTGGAGAGACTCGGTGAGGCAGGTGTGGATGGCACGGCTTTGCTATGGTTTCATTCCTATCTGCGGGATAGGAGACAGGCTGTATCCCTCCCCCCATTCCAATCCGCATTCGCACCTGTACCCCAGGGAGTCCCCCAGGGCTCCTCCATCAGTCCCATCCTTTTTAACGTGTATATCAAACCTTTGATCACGTTAATTAAGTCGTTCAGGATAAAAACGATCAACTATGCTGACGACACCCAGCTCATTCTCTAATGGGAGGGAGAAGACTCCACCCCCTTAACTTCCTTCCACGACTGCTTAAGAGAGACGGCTGGGTGGTTGCACAGGAACTCCCTACAATTTAACTCCTCCAAAACAGAGGTTCTGTTTTGCGCTGGTAACAACATATCTCGCCAGTTCCCGAGTGATTTCTGGCCTCCAGAGACAAGGGACAAACCCCAGCCAGTTACCTGGGTTCGCAACCTGGGAGCCATGCTCAATAACAAGCTGAGTATGGAAACCCAGGTCGCTAAAACAGTGGGGACCTGCTCAGCACTTCTGCGTTCCCTGCATAAAATTATGCCACTCCTCCCTGCACAAGCTCGGGCGTTGATAGTCAGGTGCACTATTCTCAGTCGCCTCGACTATTGCAACGCACTGCTCCTTGAGTCTCCAGCCACGCTGCTAGACCGGCTTCAAAGAATTCAGTCAGCCGCTGCCAAGCTAGCTCTCGGCTGGACGAGGAGATCTTCAGCCACAGCGGCCCTAGCCGAGCTGTATTGGCTACCTTTGAAGCAGCGTGTGGCTTTCAAATCCCTCTGCATTGTCTTTAAGGCTCTGCACGGACTCGGGCCCAGACCTCTGCAAGCTCTGTTCTTGTGGTACACTCCGACCAGAGATCTGCGATCATCCTTGGCCTGTCTGGTAAAAGTGCCCAGATTCAACAAAGCCAGAACCGGGGGCAGATCTTTCAGGGTCGCAGCGGCCAAATTATGGAACAGTCTGCCCATCGATATACGCCAAATCTCACAACTCCTTCCCTTTCGGAAACGGATCAAGACCTGGCTATTCCCCTAAATCTTCCCGCCTGCCACTCACTTTGGTTTCTCCTCAGTAGAGTATTCTCCAGTGCCAGGAAGCCTGCAAGGTATCAGCTGCGCTATACAAATACTCAAAATAAATAAATAAATAAAATGTTACACCATGCGTCCCTTTTGCTGATACCACAAGCTCTTTATTGCTATGTTATGTTATGAGTATGTATTCTACCCCCCTGTGAGGGGTACCCGGAAGCTGACTACTCCTAGTGTAATTCTCTGTATTTTTCACTTGCTTATTGATCTGTTTCGATCCAATTGGCAAGCATGCTGATGTCTACAGGCCAAGTCCATGCTATATAAAATCCCAAAAATAAATAAATAACATAAAAACTGATGCTCTGCTTTGAAGCACTTTGCAGGCAGTAGTATTCGCCCACAATCGCACCTAAGTTCCCTTTGTGTGTGACTGTCTAGAGGGAATGCACAAAGCTGGCTGTCATCCTCACCAGACATGTTTTCAGAGACTAGCAGAAGGCACCAAATGGTTATAGTAAAAAAATGCCAACTTTAGTGGCATTTGCTGAATTGTAATTTAAAACCCAACCATATGTTGTGTTTTTATTCTAATTTCAGAACACCAAATTTGGGGGTCCAAGCTCTTCCCAATTGGAAATTACACATATAAAATGTAATAAGGCAACCCCGATGTTCTCATATGGTTGAGATAGACTTTGCCACTGGATTCAAGCTAGCCTGGTTGATGAGGGGTGTTAACCCGAAACCGATCCCAGGATGCTCGTTTCCAGTCCAGGGGCCCTGGCTTGACAGTTCTCGCTGGACTGTTCCCATAAGGAACAGGGTCAAGACTGATTTGCATATGGCTGGGTTTGAACTAGGGTGGCGAAGTAAGCTAAAGAACGGTGATGGATTTAACCCAGATCTGTGATTGGGGGTGAGTGTCTGAAAAGTTTCAAAGCACTGTCCATCGTCTCCTTGTGTTTGCTTTGTTTGCCTAAAGTTGACAGGGCATGCACAAACATGGGTCCCTTGCTCACTTTGCCACTGGATTCAAACTAGCCTTGCTGATGAGGGGTGTTAACCCAAAACCGGTCCCAGGATGCTTGTTTCCAATCCAGGGAAGACCTGACTTGGCAGTTTAGGTAGGACTGTTCCCATAAGGAACAGGGTCAAGATTGATTTGCATATGGCTGGGTCTGAACTGGGGTGACAAAGTGAGATAAAGAACGATGATGGATTTAACCCAGATCTGTGACTGGGGGTGAGTGTATGAAAAGTTTCAGCGCTGCATCCATGTGTTTGCTTCAACTTTCTAAAAGTGGCATTTGCTGAATTGCAATTTAAAATCCAAATGCCACCATAAGTTGTATTTTAATTGTGATTTCAGATACACCAAATTTGGGGGTCCCAGCTCTTCCCAATTGGAAATTACACATATACAATGTAATAAGGCAGCCCCAATGTTATCATATGGGAGAGATAGGTCTTACAGTAGTGAAAAACATATTTAAAGTATTTCACTACCAGGACATGTAAATCGTATCAAGTGAATGCCCTACTTTTTAAATACACAGCACCCATCTACAGGCTGTCTAGGGTGTAACTTAGGGGTAACTTAACTGTAATAAAAAGGAAGGTTTTGTCCTGGCAAGTCGGTTAACTGGTCAAGTCAACATGGCAGTTTAAAGAAACGGCATCACAGGCCCTGCAGTGGCAGGCCTGAGACAAGTTTACAGGGCTAATTAAGTGGATACAATCATTACTGCAGAACCATTAGTAGCATTTCATTTTTTAAGCCATGGGCACATGCAGTGTACTTTACTAAGTATGTATCAGTAAATAAAATATGGCAAGTGTGGATATGGGAATGTTACCATGTTTTAAGTATAGAGGAGAAGCACTTTAGCAATGATTAGCAGTGGTAAAATGCAGATATTCCTAAAGCCAGCAAAAACCATAAATAAAGGTGGTCTGAAGGCAAAAATCTCAGGGGGAACTCCGCTGAGGATGCAAGGTCCAACACGGCTGATAGAGGGACATATGTGCTTGAACAGACATCTATAGCCTGTTTGTGATTTTTGAGGAAGTTACAAGAGATCAAGTGGACCCAGTTCCATGGAAACGATTTATTTTGTAAGACAGTGAGCTGAACTGGGCAGGCGAAGTCTTGAACGGGGAGGAAGGAGATAGGCCCAGGCAAGAAATTCAATTAAGTCTACTGCAAGGGAATCTGAGGTATTTGTGTTGCTAGAAAATAAATACTAAGGAAGGCATCCATATAACCTTTCTATAGCACTAAAACTGAAAAGTCTAGGTGTCATCACCAATCATTGATTGGGTTACCCTTTAAACATCCTGCTTAACCTCTGAGTCGAGGATCTCCTTATACTGGAGGAGTATAGAAGAGCTGCTCACCTGCACTGAAGAATTTGTGTCTATTTGCCAGAGTAATGGGGAGAAAGGGCTCGGCTCTGTTTGGAACTCAAGCATTTTGTCTCTTATTGGACAACAGGGATACAAGTGGCCAAGTGCCTGCCATTGAAGCCTGAGTTCCCCATGGAGCATCTGTGGCAGGAGGGTGTAGAAGGACCTGAGGCAGATTCAGTTCCACTGAATGCGTGATGGGGTGCAAGGCAAACCGAAGAAAGCAGCAGGTTACTGAGCACCATGGATCTTACCCCTTCAACAAAACCGAACTCCATGCACTGATATCATGAGACACAAGGGACAAGTGCCAGCAATGAATGGCAGGTGGCCTTAGTAATGGTAAGAGAAGCATTGTCCTAATGATGTGATGTGGGTGGGTGTTGTAAACGTTCACTTTGGTTCTTTACCCCAACTTCTATCCTATGCCCTATGACGTATCTGTCTGCCAACTATACATTTTAGTTAGCTTTTATCAACCAACTCTTCCTTATATTATGTGAGTATTTGAGGATACATTACGCTACATGTTTCACAGTCAGTTTACTAATAAGTGCCTCATACTGATTTGTTTATTTATGTATGTGGATTTACTTTCAGTTGCAAGCCTGTCTGTCCATTATAAATTGGTGCTCATTATAGCCCTGTATATTAGTTATGCCCAGGATGCCAGTTACTGTGCCGCGCATGGCCTCATCGGTGAAGTCAGATGACCATGCCCCCTCATAAGTTCAGGCTGAAAATTATCTTTCTCTTGGACCTAATAAGACTGAATAGGATTTATATCCGGAATGGGACCAAGCAGATGACTGTAAAATCATCCACTGTGTCAAGAGCAACCTGTCAGATAGAAACAAGTAGAAACATTCTAAAGGTGTGCAATGGGTTTATTACACCAAGTTTCACATAGTTCCTTAATATTGGCCTTGATGTAGTTCACAGATTTCTGATTCCCTTCACTTGTGTCCAAGCCTAGTTTATTCTCTCAAATTTTACTTGGGACTGAAACGAGATGTTTTGAGAAACAATGTGGCACAAGTAACTTGAAGATGTGCATACCGTGTTAACCTTTCTTCACTGGTGACTTAACAGAAGTGAGGGAATGGTATGTCTAATTACACTAATGTACAAAATGTTGAAATTGAGGAGACGTGATATTAACACATTGTGAAAGTTGTTATTTTAAGATTAAAGTCAAACTCAGGTTCACGTTACTATTTCTGTATATTGTTCATAGTTTTCGTTAGAAATACACTGTCACAAGTAAAAAGCTATGCAACTCACATACCTTTAAGGAAAGTTCATTGCATGAAAGGAATATGGGATATAAACACATTGTGAACGTACTACGTAAAAGAAAAAAAAGACAACTCAGGTACAACTTTGTGGTTGTTGCAAAAGTGTAATCATTCTTAGAAGACATAACCAAAAGTCTCCGGGAAAAAAATACCCTTGCAACCCACTCACCTGTAAAAGACTTTAATGCCTTTCACTCAGATCAGACATACTGCTCATTAACACCATCCTCAAAGTAAGTAGACGTAAGATCAGGGTGCCCTGCCTCTGTCCCCTTACATGCAGTCTTTAATCCTTGTAAATATGTTGATAGTTTCTTAAAACATATTATGGTCTACATTGTTTATTTGTTTTCCTTTCAACTTTACCACTCAGTTTTTAGAAGGTGACTCTGAAAAGGCTAGGAGGTTGACATGAACTTCATACACTTAAACTTAAAATTTATCATTAAATCACTGACCAATATCATCATCCTGCAAAGGATTTGATAAGTCAAAGTTTGTAATTTTTGTAAAGTATCGGACAACCTGGATAGAATAGAAGAAGCTAGAGTATTAGACACACAAGGCCCGGTCACAAAACATTTTTGACTGGCACTATTTCATGTCCTTGGTGGTAAGTTAAGGCAATGCTTGGTTCAAATGCCTTTTGCCACCATGTTATGATTACAGATTTCTGGAGGTGGTAACATGAGACAAGAATATTTGTGCATAGGTGCTGTGTGGCATTTAGTTATGGGGGTGATCTGTTCTGTTGTCTTTACTGCTGCTGTGTCTTTGAACTGCATTATTGCAGTGTGATGTGTTGTACTGTGTTCTGTTTTGACTGTTGTGATGTGCCCTGTTATGTTTTCATTGTGTAATTATGTTGCTTTATGAATGTTATTGCATAATTTGCTCTTTACCTTAGATATGTCAACAGATGCTGCTAGATTTACAGTAAAAAGCAGCAAATACCTTTGAGGTGCCACCACTGTCTAAGGTGGTAAAACAATTCAATTATGTTAGAGACCTCCTTGTGATGCTTGGTTACAAACTTTAGAACAATGCATTGGGATAGGGGGACTACTAATCTCCAATTTGCAGGACTTGCAAAGACATTACCACTCAATTTGACTTCTTCCTCAGAATTCTGTAGAAGTTTTAATCTTTGGTATTGGATAGAGACTCAAAAGCTAGTTTCTCTCTCCCTATGCGCGCTTTGGTTTCAAGTCAAACAAACTCTGTTTATGGAATTGGCCCAGGGCCACTAAGGACTGTAATGAAGCAGTAGTGTTAAGTGCAAGAGCAGACAGTGTCATTAAACATGCTGTAATCTAGCTTTGACCAAAGCATTGAGCTATGTGAGAGATGGTAAAGGGGTGAGGTCAGTCACAGCTGGCATGACTCACGGGTGGGGGGAGGGCCATAAGGGGAGGGCGGGGGTTAACTTAATAACACATTATTTTTATTTACCATCTCCTCCGGTCCCGGGCCTCGTCTCCTTTCTTCTCTCTCCTCTCCATACAGAAAGCAGGCAGCCTCCCTCCCCTCCCCTCCCCTCCCCTAAGCCAAACTAGGACGTCCACCCCACAGGCATCTATGGGGAGGTCATTTTCTCTACGTAGGCAGCCTACATAGAGAAATTGCAGAGTGTGTATGACTGGTTTGGTTGGCCCTGGAGCCCACCAAACAGTCAATGCACTCAGAGTAAGCAAGCAACTCCTCCCCTGAACTCCTGCAGGACCACCCGCCCCAACCAGGCATTGCCTTCTGCTTTCTCGCACTGTAAAATACCATGTTATGCTTCTGCTTCATGCACTGCGAGAAAGCAGTGAGACAATGCTCCTCCGCCCACCTGGAGGAGCCGCCCCTGAGTGAGGTGCAGAGAAGGCTGGGCATAGAATGGCTGGGAACTAGCTAGACATACAAGACGGGGGACGAATAAAATAAAGAAGGCAAGTCTTGTCAAGAAGCCTTAATTTTCCCAATAAACCAGGTGGCATATTTATACTGCAAACTTTTAGTGAGGGAGAACAGGGACAGTATAAATAACCAGAACACAAGCAGTGTTCGCCGATCTTGTATTTTTTACACAATTGTTTTGGGTTAAATGCCATTGGACATGAAGACGCAGTTCATGCTAAAATATAGCACAAATGCCTGTTTTTTACATTCCACGTTATTTCATGTAATTGCAGCAGAATTTCAAGAAATAATAGAAAAGGAAATTACGCAACTTTTTCACAACCCCAAGTTTATTTTACTGTGCACCTTTTCCATCTTGACTTTCATAATGCTCGTTTGTCTACATCCTTTGGAATGGCTAGGGACACAGGCGGGTGACCCCTACCAAGCCGCTAATAATTCCAGAGCCTCTGAACGTACTATTCGTCCACTTCCCACGGCGCTACCCTCTGCCCCTGCTGTTTCTGTGAGAAATATCAAATACATGGACACTGCATTAAACCTAGAAACAGGCATCGACATTTTGAACGAGACGCAAAAGGTCAGCTTTCTACATATGTAGTGAAAGTACACTCTCAAAAAACCTAAAAAAAACCTGTAAGGCGAAAAAGGGCAAACCTGCAGGCAACATACCAACATTACCGAGATAGGGAAAATATGAATGGGAGAACGAGGGAAGAAAAACAAGTATACATCGTACAATGATTAAATAAACCGATAACAATATCCAGGAGAAATGAGAGGCAATAAATGAAAAGCAAACTCGACGTGAAATATAAACTGCTGTGATCAAATAAACCTTTGAAGGAATTTCATCACATTCAGACAAAAACTAGACACATTTGTTGTGAGGAACTTTTCACCTCTATTGAGACTTGTTTTTCTCACGTTAGCACTGAATCGAGGCACAGTGCTAACATCCTCAAGGCACAAAACTTCACATTTACTGCACCTTCCCCCAATAAATTGATAATTATTTGGTTTCCATGTTGGTTTTATTATCACTTGCATTTTTTCCTTTGTAAGAGGGTTGCTCTCCTAATGCTTGCTTTGAACCGTGGGTCTTATACATGAGAATGATGAGAAGGTGAAATCTTAATGGTGGCCTTTGAAATAGGATCCTGGTGCCACTATAAAACATAAGTAAGGTTTAACTTATAGAAGAAAACTAACTCACTTCAGCAGTGTGACCACCTTATTTCAGCTCAGACCGCCCAAATTGAAAAAAAAGCCCTAAGGCACGACAAATAGGAAGATACTGATCAGCAAGGGTTCACAATAAATCCACCAATTCATTTACGAATTTAAGCAATATAAACCGTCCTGAGTAGAAATTGAGATGGACGGGGTTTGGTCTTATGGCTATTGTGGTGTATAGTACCTCGGCGGGCTACTGAGAACTAATATAAAATTAGACATCGCAGGGGAACACTCTGTCATGGTAGTCACTGACCGGGATTGAGTGGGTAATGGACAGGACTAACCTGGACTTTGATTCTGACCTGAGTGACTGAGTGTTGTTGTAGCAAGATGAAAAAGGATTTATCTGCCCCATATAAGGACTTAGGTGGACCACATACACGGCACCCTGCTCCAGGAGGTACCTTGGGCCTTCAATAGGGGTGACCTATGTGTACAGAAAGTGAAGAGTTAGGCCTGGTCAGTGGGGACACTGACCAGGAGGACATGGCAGTTCACAGACTGCACACAGGCACTGCGGTGGCAGACCTGAGACACCATTTTAGGGCTACTCATGTGGGTGGCACAATCAGTGCTGCAGGCCCACTAGTAGCGTTTGTATCACCAGCCCTGCCACACTCAGTGAACTTTACTAGGGACTTCTTGGTGATACAAATATGCCAATCATGAATAACCAATTACAATAACAATTTACACAGGGAGCACGTGCACTCTGGCACTGATCAGCAGTGGCAACGTGCCCAAAGCATCTAAACCAGCAAAAACGAAATCCAGCACAGCATCAAAAATACAGGTGGCAGAGGCAAAAAGACTGGGTAAACCACGCCAAAGATGCCAGGTCTACAGCTACATAGAAAATAACTCAGCTCACCTTCAGGATGAATAGTTTGAAACAACAGTGTTGATTCTTGAGGCAATGAAGGCATTCCAGGCATCCTGGTGATTGATTAGTTAGGATGGCTTTTAGAAGCCAGTAGAATCACTTGAGTGTAAACTATAATATAGCCTTATAGCAGGGCGTAGAGATCTATACAGGCCATTAAAGGCTCGCTCCAGCTTTCGGCTTGGGCCATTAAAAAAGGAGCGCAACCTTTAATGGACGATATAGCCGGCTACGGAGGGCTATAAGGCTATTTGACATTCTGTCCTGTGAGGGCAGAATGTTCTCATTTTTAAAATAAAGGCCTCACGAAGCCCAAGCTGATTGATATCCCCTTCGGTTCCGGGAGGCCTTTGTTCACAGCAGCAGCAGTGAAAGGAAAACATTGGAATATTGATTCTCTGGGCTTTTACCAGCCATTAGAAGCCCAGATCACTCAACTGTCTTCAATAGAGTCCTCAACATTCCAATGTTCTAATTGAGGTTTATGTCTTGCACTGAATCTTGCTGGGGGCACTGCATTCCAGCTTGCCATAGGAACAACCCATTTTCCCTTTGCAACCTTTAAGGGAGGTTGGATCTGTGGGGTCCTGTCCCACTTTATTTCACCCACCATCCACAACTTTCAAAGGTTACTCCACTTCTTACATCATTTCCCCTACACTTTCCTTCTCCTTTCTTAGTTCATCCACCCTTATTGGAAGTCTGGAACTCAATCAGAGCTGCAGCATGATGACAGCTTGCTCCATCTTTCACTTAATTGAGAGGGACCTGTTATCCCAATAAACCCACTTACAAATAGAGATAGAAAGTACCACATAGGGCAGATACACATCTCAATTTCCAAATCCCTTCTGGTCGTGATTTTCTCAAGAAACTGATTTCCTGACACCCTCTTTGTTCCTTGCCTGAGGGGAAATGTTCGATCACACCTAGAGATTGCTAGAATATTTTGAAATTAAGAGTAAGGTTAGGTGAGGATATTTTGTTTTATATATGTTTTATATATTGTCACATTTTTGTTATATCTTATAGGTTTTCAAATCTGTGAAAAAACTATGGAGGTTGGAGTCCAATCGGTAGAGCAGGGGTGACATTGGATGTCCTCCAAATGCAACCATTTTTCTGTGAGGAGTTTAGTTACAAAACCAGTCTGAATAGTTCAGACTGTAGGCGTTTCTTGAATCATAAGTATTTGGGCATAAACCTCGATGAGGTATAAATAGGAAGGAAAACGTATTAATTCCGTCAGTTGCTGAAATCTGTAGTTCACAAGTTAATTAAATATATTCTAATTTTCCACCTACTCCTTTCTATGATTTGCTCTCTTTCACAGACCCTTCAAAGATGCATATGGTTACAGCAAGATAGGGTGACATATCCACTAGAAGATGCTGCATGCATTTGCAGACGTTTTGAAACAATCTCATGGGCTAACACACAGTGAAAGATATGGTCATGAACACCCATGGCGTTAGTGACCCAATGGTTGTTAAGCTAACTCGAAGGTCTTAAAATTTACAGACTAAGAGCTCACTTTAGTGATATAAAACCCACCCAGTTAGGACGGAATGTAAAGCATGTGCCATGAGTTATAAAGCATTTTGTATAAGACCAGGGCAGCGGGCCAGGGATTCCTGCCACGACCACTTTTTAATCAGCTGGAGTAGCGGGCACGCAGTGGAGAGGAAGCACTCTTTTTGCTCCCAAGCGCTAGGTGAACTATTCTGTGATTGAATTGAGTAGCACGACATTGTATGCATGCCGATTACTGCTGAGATTTTGAAATCGTCTCTATTTTAATATTTGAACTATTTTAATTAGCGTATTTGCACATCTTTGCTCAGCACTTACTGAAGTCTCCTTGTGGGGGGTTTTGAAGTGCTGCCCCCTCGTTCCGCCGGGAGCTGGGTGGTCGATTGTTGCGGAGGGGGGCAGACAGTTTGCCTGACATTGTCGATTCACCCACTTCTGCCTCCGGGAGGAGGGGCCAAGACCAGGGCAGCAGGCCAGGGATTCCCGCCACAGCCATTACTTAATCAGATGGAGAAGCAGGTGCACCGCGTCACGCGAAAGGCAAGCCCGTCTGCGCCCGTCCGCGGCCGGCCATGGCGAGGGGCCTACCCTATTGCCCATTTAATTAAATATTCTTAATTGGAATTACGCTCTATGGCCACCAAGGCCGATAAGGTGATTGAGCTCAACATTAAACACAAACTAGAAGGCTACGGACTTCTAATCCTAGACCCAGTTACACCTTCGCCCATCCATGTATCTGAAACCCCGCATACAATTCAGCACAGGCAGGTTGCTACTAAGATAAAGACCCCTGATACCAAAGAGCTTAATGTAATTTACTTAAACACACGCTCTATGGTTAAGCACCAGTTAGAGATTTTTAACCTTTTAGATACTGATGCTCCAGATATACTACTGGTCACAGAAACACGGTTGACCCTAGAATCTATGCCCGACATCTTAGCGGCCCTCTCAAGTAATTATTACTTGATGCAAACCAACAGACCCCCTGGGAAAAGCGGAGGAGGGGTAGCAGCAGTCATCAAAAAAGAACTATCTGCCACTTCTATTGCCTCCTTTGAAGCGAGTTCAGTGGATAGTCTCGCATTAAAACGAATATTTCCCAAGTCCACATTAGTGTGTATACTGATCTATAGACCCCCTATTGCAATAGGAGGGTTTGTCACCGATTTAGCTAACTATTTGACCCCACTTACCACAGACTATGAAAAAATATTGTTAATTGGCGACCTGAATTGTTGGCCTTCAGAGGAAGGGGGGAGTCAGGGCTCCAAAGAGCTCACAGACCTATTAACCAATCTGAATCTAGAAGGACATATAACAGGACTCACCCAAACTTAAAGGACACTCATTAGATCAATTATGGACCTCTAACTTCTCGGTCTGTAACCTAATGGTATGGCCATGAGCATGGTCAGACCACCATCTAATTTATTTTGCTATAAACAGTCTATCTTTAGTTAAACCATTGAGTGACACAAAATTATTGTCGAGAAATTGGAATCATGTTCGATTGCCAGAGTTCCTTAACACGCTGCAATCTACTCTCCCGCCTATAACGAATAATGTTAATGAGCTGGAGAGACCCATCTCAAACTGGCAACTACGGGCATGTGAGATGTACATCCCATTACAGAGGAAAGAGAGGTGCCGGAAGTGGCATGAAACCTCTAAATGGTTAACTGAGGAGTTAAAACTATTGCCTGCCTACCCTTCCCAGCTAAAATCTTCGAGAACCTCATGAACCAACAATTATCACACTACATTCACACCCACAACCTTCTGGACGATACACAATTTGGCTTTAGGAAAGGCCACGGAACAGAGACGGCACTCATCAAGGTAGCGGATGAGATAAGACACACCATGGACAAGGGAGGAGCGGCAGTCCTGGTGTTGTTGGACTTATCCGCGGCCTTCGACACGGTCGACCACAACATCCTAATCAACCGTGTCGCAGCCATGTGTGTGGTACATAAAGCTATGGATCTCATTGCCTCATTCCTACACAACCGTTCCCACAATGTCAAACTACGTTCCTTTCTATCACTTACCCTCTCCCTTCCCTGCGGTGTACCACAGGGCTCCACGCTAAGTCCGACCCTCTTTAACATCTATGTGTCGGACTTGGCGAGGGTGATTAAGGAACATGGCATCAGCCTCACTACCTATGCTGATGACACTCAGTTAGTCCTTTCAATACACCAGGACGGAGACACGGTGGCCGCCAATTTCCAAGAGGGAATGTTGGCCATCTGTTCCTGGATGGCGGCCAACTGCCTCAAACTGAATTCCAACAAGACTGAGATCATGACCTTTGGTAAACTTGAGCCCTGTTGGTCCCCTCAGTGGTGGCCAAACGATTTAGGCATTCCTCCCACACCTGTCACTTAAGTGAGAAACCTCGGAGTCATCTTTGATGATCGGCTTCTTTTTAACCATCATGTTAATAATGTTGTCTCGGCCTCTTTCTTCACCCTGAGGAAAATTAAAAAGCTCCTACCCTTCATCCCAGCCTTAGCTGCAAAGACCCTAATCACTTCCCTGGTATTTTCAAAAACAGACTACTGTAACTCCCTACTCCTCAACGCCCAGGAAAAGGTGCTCAAAAAACTTCAGTTGGTACAGAACGCCTCAGCCAGGCTTCTGCTTAACATCCCTAAACACAATTCCATCTCCCACTCCATTCGCAAACTCCACTGGCTCCCTGTGAGGTGCTGCATTAAGTTCAAGGCCCTCTGCATAGCATACAAGGCCATTAACAACTCTGGTCCTCTGTTCCTGAAACACGCCTTTAGACCTTTAGAAGCATCTAGTACACTCCGTTCCTCATCAGCCCACCTCCTCAACGTGCCACGCACAAAAAAGGTTCCACTGCCAAACTGTGGAACTCACTCCCCCTCAGTATCAAGACATGCCCTACACTGCTCAGCTTCAGAAAACAACTCAAAACGTGGCTGTTTGCACAATAATTGCCTTGCTTGTTCAGTTGGATCATCAAAGCGCCGAGACACCCCTGGGTATTTGCGCGCTGTAAAAAATCGCAAAAATAAATAAATAAATAAACGTAAAACTAGCCAGGCGGAACGAAAATGGCAGAGAAGCTACTCCCATACAGAAAGGAAAATGTATGAAAAAGCACTAACTGACTACAAAGCTGATATTGTGGAATCAAAAAAAGCCTTTCACTCAACCTGGGTATTTAGCTCTAGTAACAAATCCAAAGATATTTTTAAAATAGTCAGAGAACTTTTCAGCCTGACCGCATCACACTGGCCATTACCCCCTCCCAGCTCTTATGTGATATGCTGAATACTTTCTTTATTGAACAAATTAAGACCATCCAGAATTCTATCTCCACTAGCCCTCGGGAATGGACATCACATAATCAATATGTAAATCTCTTAATGATGTCCAGTTTTCAAAACATTACCGTAGATCGGCTTGATGAACTCAGAAACGAGACACAATCTGGCTCCCCCAATGACCCTTGTCCTGCTAGGATACAAAAATAATTTCTTTCTCATTTCCCAGCTACTTTTCTCTCTCTTCTCAACACCTTCTTATCCCACATGCCTTCAAAGAGGCAATGTTAGTCCCATTGCAAAAGAAAGAAGGAGTCAGCCCCAGCCTTCTGATCAAATACAGACCTATCTCACTCCTCCCTTACCCGGCAAAATGGCTGGAAGCACATGTAGCAAAACCTCTTTGTGCTTTCATTGAAGAAATACATTTTCTGGATTCTCATCAGGCAGGCTTCAGACCATCGCACTCCACTGAATCAGTTATCTTGAGTGTTATGGATGATCTAAAGGAAGGTGCAGATAGGGAGTGTACACAGACCTTAGTATTATATCAGACCTGTCCGCTGCAGTCGATACCGTGGATCCATCTTAGCGGATAGAATGGCAGCGGCAGGTCTGAGGGGCACGGCTCTGTATTGGATGCTCTCATTTTTATGGGAATGCACCCAGTTCGTCCGGCTGGCACCTTCCAACTCAGCCTGGGTCAACACCACATGTGGGGTACCTCAGGTGTCATCTGCACAATATATGTACTTGTCCTCTGATCCACGCTCTTCTAATTAGGGGAGTGAAAGTATATAATTACACAAACAACATGCAGTTGATTTTTCTGATTGATGAGACAGAGGAATCCAAGGATTTCTTCCAACACACTATGCTTTACATCAAAGATTGGATGAGTCATAATTATCTCAAATTAAACTCGGATAAAACAGAGATAATTATCTCCAACAACAGAATAGAACAGTGGACGCCAGCACACTGGTCAACTGCATTGGGTACTCCACCTATCCCTAAAAATTCAGTCAAAAGTCTGGGCATTAAGATAAATGTTATTCTGTCCATGCAGGAGCAGATCAAACTGGTTACATCCTCTTGTATTTATCACTTGAGGACCTTTAAGAAAATTAGGAAATTATTTTCCAGGGAGGCACGCATAGCTATCATACTGGCCTTGATAATGTCCAGGCTGGACTATGCCTATGCCATCTATTTAGTGCTCCCTGCTAATCAAACTCATAGGTTACAGCAGATCCAAAATAAGGCAGCTAGACTAGTCTTTCAGCAACTGACAGACTGTCACACTAAGCCATTAAGGAAGCAGCTACATTGGCTTCCTGTGACTACACGGTCCATTTTTAAAACTGGGTGCATGGTTGTTAACGCACTTCACGAAACGGGTCCCAAATTTATAGCCACAAAGATCTCAAGATACTTACCCAAACGGATTCTCAGACCAGCCCCTATGAATATGCAGACTATTCCTAGATTCAAGCAAAAGAGAATGGGCGGCTCTCGCTGTTCGGTACTGAGCCCCACACTTGCCAATAGAAATCAGATTAACACCTGAGTATACCAGTTTCAGGAAAAAACTAAAAACATGGTTATTCACTCTAGCCTACTGATAGAGCACCTTAGGACAGCTCTCCCACTCCTCACAGCGCCAAGAGACCGTTGGTGTACGAGCGCTTAATAAATTCCCTAAACATAAACATATCTATGTGTGTCTCAGGTGTCCAAAAATGACTTTAGAAGTGTAAATATCATATATTTAGGTCACAGTAAAGTTAAAATTGGACCTTTCCAAGGGTAATTTATGACTGCAGAAGTATTTGCCAGATGTGTTACATTGGTAAACACAGTGTTATTAAATGGATAGGAGCATTTATGAGTCTGAGACACTGCAGAAGTAGGTGAACACCCACAAACCTATAAAGGCACAATTACATAACATTTGCAAATAATGTTTCTGCCATAGAAAAGCATACATATTTCCAGTCATATGCAGGAAGGGATGAATTTAAAGTGTGAAAAACAGTCTGAGTATCCTTATTGAGATTTAAGGAAAGGGATTCTCAAAGGAAAAATATGTTCTTCATATAGAAAATAAGTTACACGTGCTAATGCAAATTTGAGTGTAAATTACACGTTACGCTGTTACACCATTAGTAGACACGTATTAAACGCAGCCGAACTTCAGCCGAACTTCAGTCAATCTTCAAGTAACTGGTTTGCTCCTGGGATTCTTTGTAAGTCCATGCATGTTCAAAAATCTGCACTTAATATTGAACCAGTCATTGCTAAGACAAAAAGAATTCCCACAGAGCTTAATTCTCCTTTAATTAAAATGAAGAAGTAAATATTTGAGTGGCCCATGAGACCTTTAAGGTCTTGTCTATGGGTACTTTACGATCAATCAACCGAACAAGTGTTTCTTTTGAAAGAATGTAATAACACACTTTAAAATACTATGCTTTGACATTATTACGCACACATTAAAAGTCAACACAGGAAAAATGTAATCAAAATTTTAAAAAATATTATACTTGAGAATTATTCGGCTGTTGGTTGAGGTGTGTGAAACCTTTCTCGAGCAACAGCCACATTCCTTGTCAGGGTGAAACCTAAAAAAAACCCACTAAATTCACATGTGCTTAACCCTCGACAGACTATACTTAGAGGTGATGTGCAAAGTGTTTATGCAGCACACAAACAGTAGAAAAGTGACAAAAGAACACCAGAAAAATGCCACACCATTCTAGATAAATAGAACATTCTTTATTAAACACAATGACACAGAAATTACAAAACCCTATCAGTAGAAACAGAGTTATGTAGTTTCAAAAGTTTAAGGAACAATAGCACCTAGAAGCAGATAGCACCAAATACAGTTATCTGGTCATGCTGGACCAGAAAACAGTCGCTAGTTCAGGCTGACCACAGTGGAGCACTGGTTGGACACAGGAAATAATTTTGTCCACTGAAATAGTACCTTTTGTCCTTGTAATCAGGATGTGAAGTCCTGACTGTCGCTGAGTAGACGAGCAGGAGCTGCGATGCCTGTTCCTTTTGTTGAGATGCATCACTCTGGGGCGGTGATGTCGAAGCCAGTGATCAGGAGCTGTGATGCTAGCATTAAGAATTCCCACACTGCATCGGGTCAATGAAGCCCCCGAGCTGGGGCTGCATTGAGGCGGCTTGCAATGAGATGCATCATGCTGGTGAAGTTACC
This sequence comes from Lissotriton vulgaris, assembly GCF_964263255.1. Lineage (NCBI taxonomy): Eukaryota > Metazoa > Chordata > Amphibia > Caudata > Salamandridae > Lissotriton > Lissotriton vulgaris. The sequence continues at coordinate 206,003 of NW_028249123.1, forward strand.
TATCAGGAGCTGTGATGCGAGGCATGGTGTCATGGTGCAGTGCACTGCTTCAGTTCTGAAGTCACTGGTCTGGAGCGGGCAACAATTTGCTTTGAAATATGTTGTACAGCATCAGCTCAGAGAAAGCAACTGGTCTGGAGCTGGCAACAGGAAGAGTTGTGTCAAGATGTGTTGCACTCCATCAGTTCCAATGAAGCCTCCAGTCAGAGACTGCTGTGTCCCTGCAGCTCAGAACAGAAGGCCCGTCGACTGACCCTAGTATATTCTCTTGTATGCAAACATGTGGCTCTGCCACTGATGCGGCTGATGGCCACACTAAGGATACATAAATGTATGTTTCTGCCATCTTCAAAATGATCCAATTGTTCTGACCTTGTTTTTGTTGGCTATAGGATTCTGGCCACTTTACCACTGCTGATCAGTGCTAAAGTGCATATGCACTCTGTATAAATTGTGATATGATTGGTTCTCCATGATTGGCATATTTGATTTACTGGTAAGTCCCTAGTAATGTGAAGGGCGTGTGCCAGGGCCTGTAAATCAAATGCTACTAGTGGGCTTGCAACACTGGTTGTGCCACCCACAGGAGTATCCCTGTAAATATGTCTCAGACCTACCACTGTAGTGTCTGCACTTACAGTTTGTAACTGTCACGTTGACCTGGTTAGTGCACCCACTTGCTAGGCCCTAACCTCCCCTTTCCTTACATGTAAGGCACCCCTAAGTTAGGCCCAAGGTACCCCAATGGGCAGGGTACAGTGCATGTGAAAGGTAGGACATGTACTGGTGTGTGTGACATGTCCTCATAATGAAATACTGCATATTTAGTTTTTCATTATTAACAGGCTATCTGTCCCATAGGTTAACATGGGAGTTGCTTTGTAACATCTTACAAGTATAACTTTCCATTGGGACAATGGAAAATTGAGTTTCAGCTCTCTGAACACTGAACTTAATAACACATCTTTTAGTGAAGGTGGTTTGTAAACTGTGTGTTTGAAAATGCCACTTTTAGATAGTGGAGATTTTTTGATTTACCATTCTGTGGGCCTCTGGCTGTTTTTTATTCAGTGTCTGGCGTTGGAGTGACAGGAGCTGGGGATGTGCTTTCACTCTAGACAGTCACAGGGTGGGGCTTGGGTTGTGTCCTGCCTTGCCTGGGTAACTCATCACTGGGCTAAATAGACCTGATCTACATTTAGAGTGGTGGGAGGAGTTTTGCTGCAGCTGAAGAGGCTGTATCTCCCTTTCACAATGCTGCCTCCACCCACTGAGGTCATGCTGCACCAAGGAGGACAGGACTGGGTTCAGAGACCCATGTCACCAAGAGAACAATGAGAAATGGGGTATAAGTATTAGACCTTAAACTTCAGATTACTTTAAGAAACAGGAGGAGCCTGCCAAGAAGATGAGTTGAAGAACTGTGTGAGGAGACCTGCCTTTTCTGTGTGAGGGGTGGGTTGGCCTGCAGTTTCTGCTTTTTTCTGTGGTGGAGGAAAATGACAGATTTTTTGCCCTGCTGTGTTATCCTGCTTGTGGGGAATCTGCAAGGTATTGTGTGATCTTGCCTACGTTTAGACATCTCAGGGAGATAAAAGACTTCTGGAAAGATCCTTGATGGATCTGAAAGTAAACTGCCTGGAAGGAGGTCTGGAAGCTGTGTGAGGAGTGCTGCCCCTGATTTATGTGGGGTGGGATGGCCTGCAGTTGCTGCTCCTGGCAGGGAAGAACTGGACTGTTCTTCTACTTTTCAAGTGGAAGCATGAGGAGCGATTTTTGTTGCCCTGCACTTTCCTATTGGTGACTGAACAATGGGAGGGGAGAGCTGAAGTGAAAGAAGTGCTCTCCCTTTCATGTTTCTGCATCTTTCTGGTGGTTATCTGCAGCTGTGGCTCTGGTACATAGCCCTGGGCTGCCAAGTATCATGGCACAGTGGCATTGAGGAACCACAGCCAGGAGTTCCTCTGCATTGCTGGAGCAACCCTGATGCTAGAGGGAGGCAGGCCCATCGGCTGGAGGAAACCAGTGCCTCGCAGGCTCCAATCTTCCACCTCCCGCCTGAAGAGGGTTGTTTCAGGAGATGGCCAGCAGGAACCCAGCAGTGGGTCCCCCTTGTCTGAGGAAGCTTCGAGGAAGCCCTTGCGCTAGGCGCAGCGCACTGTGTCAGACGGCTCCATCATGTTGCGTAGCCATCCATTGCACTTACAATGCACTGGCAGGAACTACTGTGGCAGCAGTTTTTGCCAATGCTAGAAATGTCTGTTGGTCCTGCAGACAAGTCTAACTTTGGTAGGTGGCACAACAGTAATATCAACAGTGTTATTTACTCAATTACCCTGGTGGAGAAATGGGTCGCCACCAAGATTTAAAACGAGCCCTATGTTTTCCCAACCAGTCAATCTGCATGGTATTCCAATTTGGCACTGATTTTCCCTTGCAAATTTCTCCACATAGTGCTTGAAAGATGTGCATAGGTAAAAGCCAAACGTCAGAGTGATTACAGATATACAATGCAGCCGCGGTCGGTAGTGGGAGTACCTGCCGGGCGGTGACGTGGGGAGGGGCGGGTTGGGGTGTAGAAAACTTTGGATTACGTAGGTTTACAGGTAAGTAAACATATAAATAAATAAAAGCTCCGTATTCCATAGTTCTCTACCCCTCACTCTGCCCCTCTCCCTCCCAAGGTGACCGCCCGGCAGGTACTCCAACTACCGACCGCGGCTGATACAAATCAAAAGCAGCCTAAGAGCCTTTTTCACATAAATATGACATTTCAGTATATAACTAAGCAATACTCCTAAATATATATATCACTTAATTATCTCAAATTTATTTTTGTGTAATAGCCACTGAAAGGCTAATGTTTTCTTCACTGTTTTATGAAAAATCATAATAATAGAGTTCACCGTGTTCAGTTGTATACTGTATGCCTCACTGTATTTTTCCAAAGCATTAATGGAGCTCTGCAACCTAAAAGGAATAAAGCCAAAGAATATAAGATTATTAGCATTTATCATCAACTCTAGTTCAATCATATCCAATTTTTGCTGGTTCACAAGCAGAGATTTCAGAGGATCTGGTAATTCCACGAAGTAGAGGGGAAATAATAATGGGGGAATTATGCAGTACTCTTTCAAACTGCTTTCTGTTGAGATTTATATTGTTAATTCACATCCATTTCTGAATTTCATCAGGTGTGTCTAATGGTATATCACATCCTAATTTCGTTCAGGGATATATTTAAAGTTTTCCAATGGTTATTTTTTCCCTAACAACCAGCTCATAGCAGTTGTTGAGTAATCCATATAACACACATATTGTAATTTTCTTAAATGTAGCCTATCTTCTGTTCATCTTTGGAGAGTAAAGCAGTTGTCCTCTTTTGACTGCTTTTGATGGAAAACAGTTAGCTCCTCCAGCAGAATATTATTTCTTCTACTATTTCTTGTAATCAATTTACTATACATTTTTCAAAGATCTTTTAAGTGCATTATATTTTAATATCATAAAACGTTCTCTTGTGATCCTTTATCTGCAGCTCTAGCATTATTTTTATGTATTATATTTACTGGGTATAATTACATTCATCACTAGCATACCCGATAATTATCAATATGTTATAAAGAACTGGTGTTTAGTCCTAGAGCGAAATTTATCCAGATTCTATACAGTGTATTAGAACATTGGAATGCTGGGAGCTCCATTGCAGACAATAGAGTGCTCCCTGCTTCTACGAGCCGGTAAAGGCCCGCAGAGCAACATTCCAATGTTCTACAAAGGCTTCTCGAAGCTCGAGGGGATTTATATCCCCTCGAGCTTCGAGAACCCTTTGTTTAATTTGTTAGAACATTCAGCCCTCTAGTGGCAGAATGTTCTAATAGCCTTATAGCCCTTCGTAGCAGGGCTATACCGGCAATTAAAGTCCCCCTGTCTCGTTAAAGTGCCTCGCCTTCGGCTCAGGCCTTTAATAGCCGGTATAGCCCGCTACGGCGGGCTATAAGGCTATAATAGCTTACGGGCATAATCCTTCAATGATGCAGGTAATAAACTGCCTGTTAAAAATCAGAAGGAAGCCAAATACTCTGAGAATCCTTGTGTGACACAAAAAAGAAATAACAAACATACTCAACACCCTACACTACATGCATGGGTCAAAAAATCAAACTGCAGATTTCATCTACTATAGTCTACTATCCATCCGTACAGTGAATATGCTACATATAGACTCTGGCCAGTCCACATTCAATTTAACAAGAAGCAGCAATGTAATCGATTATGCCATCTTAGACATTTACGGATTCATACTCAAACAGCAATCCCCAGTCTTTGATCAGAGACAAATAGTAATATACATCAAAGCTGCACGTGGGTAAATAAAAGGGAGCAGAACTAAAAATCTCCACAGCCTCCATCTATATTAGAGGAGAGCCGAAGAAATGAACATCTTACTGTTAAGATCCAGTAACTTGCAAACCGCCTTTCTAATTAAACTCATTGACCCGTTCAGAAACAGAGACTAAGCAGCCAAACAAACAAACAAATTATGGGAGTTAATTTATCACTAGAGATACAACAGTTAAAGAGGCATCATGAGTAAGGATAAACTAAAAATAAGGTTCAGAAGAGGGCGTAAAAACCCTCGGAAAGTAGACTTTAAACATTAGTCTAAATCATATGGACTTCATCAATTCTAAATGCTGTACCACATTCTACAAAGTGCTAAATATATACTAACCAGCAATCAGAATGAAAACAACAAAATACATGCTTAAAAGTGGATGCCAACAGTGGGTTTAATCTAAAAGTATACAATTAGGAAGGTGGGGGTGACATTCAAAACAAGTGGGGAAGCAAAGATGTGTATTAAACACATCACACAATATTTTTAACTGCATCACACATAGAAAGAAGAATATGCCTCTCAGGATTTAAGTCAATACCACACATTCCTGCTTTTTCCTCTTGACTAGCACCCTTTTGGAATCCTAGTGCCAACACAGGCACCCTTGCCATTGGTGTCTCTGTTGCAAGCAGGATTGTTTTGTGCAGGAAGGGGTAAAACAATCCTGCATGCAACAGAGATGCCCTTGCACCACTGGTGCAAGGGTGCCTGCATTGGCGCTGGGTTGCCAAAAGTGTGCTAGTCCAGAGGAATAAGCAAGAATGTGTCGTATTGACTTAAATACAGCGCATCCCAGCCCCTTTCCCTGTCACACAGTGCCGCAAGGTGACTAGCTGCACTGTGCTGCACTGCATGACAGCTTCGGAGATCAGCCCCAGTATATTTGGCAGTATAACTGCGAGGGATGCTTGCAATGATGCTGCCTTTGTGTGATTGAGGGACGCGTGTAGTGGCACAGGCACTTCTTTGTCTGTTTTGCCTTTTAATGAAGCTTTCAGGGCTGCTGCTGCAGATGTAGTGCTTTGTAAGCAAGTGTGTGCCCTGTGATGCTCCTCTCTGCCTTGTGTGTGAATAAACATTACTTTTTTTTTGCCTGTTTGGTTTGTGGAGGTGGGAAGGCAGCATACAGTCAGCCAGCACTGTCCTTGCTTAACAAAGGAAGTTTGAACTTCTGTTGACCTCTGCTGTGCCTGGCTTATTCTGTGTGTGATTATAAATGCAGCACTGCTTCTCTTTGTGTTGTGCTTGTTCTGTGTGTTAGAAAGATTGCAGTGTTATTGTGGCTGGTTCTGTTGGTGATGGAAGACTGCACTGATTCTTCCAGGGCTCTTGATGGTCTGTTTATAATATAGGCGTGTACTATTCATATGCTTTTCTGAATCTCCCGTAATGTACAGAAGATCTTTTTTCAAAGGGGAAGGCTTTCCAACTGAGGGAAGTGGACACAGAAAACCGGGTTCCCCCAGGTCTCTATCGTTTGCTTCTAGGAACATCCAGTAGAATTTAAATGTGCTGATCTGAGCTGGTGGTGAGGGATTTAGCGCTGAATTTGGGAAGATAGAAAAGCAGGGCTTTTGCCATGGAAAAATTTAAAGATTAGGCACCCTGTTTTCAAAACAGATCTCTGAGCTACCAGAAGTCAGTGCAGTTTTTTCCTAAAGGGTTTGATGTGGCAATATCTAGGCTGCCGAAAGGTCAGCCCGGCTGCCTGAGTTTGTATTATCTGCAGTCTGTGCGCAAGGCTAGAAGGAAGTTCCATCTCAAGAGCATTGACACAGTCAATGTGGAACATTACTAAGGCGATTATTATTTGAAAAAGCCCTTTTGAGATTAACCCCTTAACTGCTGCCGTCGGCCAACGGTCGTCACGAGCACTACCTCCGCAGTGCTGCGCACGACCGTTGGCCAACGGGCCAGCATTCGTTATCCGAACGTTCAGCACTGGGCGCTGAACGTTCGATGCTCTGATGAGGTTAAAGTACCTTCTTATTTTCTTTATTTTCCAAAGTTGCTGGAAGCAGGATGAGGTCACTGCTCCAATCTGAGGTTTCATAGATAGATCCTCATCTATGAGGATGCCAAGAATTTTCACTGCTTTTTTTGGGAAGGAAGAATGCCCATCTGTATGAAATTATCTGCAAAACATTAGAATATTAACTTTGGTTTTATATAAACATACGGTTCTAAATAGAAGGACAATTTGGCTGTCTCCATCATACTCTTGCGATCAGTGCCAAATGCTTGTTCTCTGAAGGCTGATCATGTAATTTTGAGCATTTAATTTTGATGCCGCAGGAGGGATAGCTTCACCAGCACATATCCGCACGAATAAGATACCTGGGGACGGAGGGGATAATTTTGCTGCCAGATGATTGAGGCAGTAATGTTTGCTTACTTAAGTAATGATGGTGAGCTGTATGCCTTAACCTTTGTAGTCTGTCTTATCAGATAGATAGTTTTTCTATTACAGTCTGCTACCTTAGGTTGTAAGATGTAGCCTAAAAGATAGCTCAGCTGTGCCAAACACTGATCCTGTGGCATCTATGTAAGTTGACAGAGAGTCTGAAACATTTAAGTTTACGACCTGAGCAACACAGCTGATTTTTTAGGCGTCCACGCCCCAGTCTGAAAACTCAAGATTACCAGAGTTAGAGCATTTCTAGAGCCAAGCATGTAATGTGCCTTTACCTTTAGTGATAACTCTGCTGTGTCTTTAAGATTTAAATCATGCTTGAGCATTTAATACCTTGAAAAACCAAAAGGTGTTTGGCAAAACAGGAAAAGTAATTTTAACTTGACGTTTTTACCAGTCTGAAATGTTCTTATATACAGCTCATTGCATGCCATAAACGATTCTGGTAATCGTTGTATGGTAACGAATGCAAGTTGCTGCCTTTGTTTCCATAAATGAATTGTTCAATAGATAATCCAGGTGGGCCTCGACCTTGCTTGGACAAAATGTGGCCAGTGGGTAATCTCTCCGAATGTCCGGCATAGGGAGCACTTGATCACAGTGTGTGCTGTGTCCTGCTTGGCTATATGTTCCTAACTCATGTGGCATCTGGCTTTATGTTGTTTCAGGAGACCGTGTACCCCTCTTGCCGAAGGGGTGCCTAAGGCAAGCCCGTCTACCCCAGTCCACGCCGGTTATGCACCTAGCGCCCTAACCCCTGGCCATTTTGCCACAATAGCCCAGAATGTTATAACTTATACACGAGAAGAACTGCATATGCTGAGGCAAAACTCGAACATTTGCTTCTGTGCAGCTCTTGAGCTAAGGAAAGAACCAAAGACTTGTGGAAAATGCAATATGCGTTTTAGATTTGAGGTACCGAGGAATCTAAGCGCCCAGATTAAAACGAATAAAGAGGGCTACTAACTCAGAAATTGGGGTAAAAGCAGTACTAATCAACGCACATTCGTTACTGAAGCATGGTGTTGAATTAGCGGACTTGATTGAGAGTCATCAGATAGACTTAGCCTTTATAACAGAGACCTGGGCAGACACAGCATCGGATCGGGATCTGCTTTTTGCATTACCCACCCACTACAGCATGATAAGAGCAGATAGAACACACAAGCGGGAGGGGGGCTTGCAATTATTGCCAGGGAAGGCTTGAGAATAATGGCAGGTACGAGCAATTGCTCACCAGACTGCGAATCTCTGCCTTTCCGGTTAAAAATCAATAACAAATACTCCTTAAAAGGGCTTCTTCTATATTGCCCACCAAAAGCTCAAGCCTCGTTGATGGAAAATATTAGTCCTTTTTTGGAAGACAGCATAAATAGCTCAGCATATACAGTCTTAAGAGATTTCAACTATCACCTGGAAAAGGTAGATGATAACAACGTTACTACATTCACAGACGGTATGGGTAGCTTTTCCTTGAGACAGATGGTTAAACAAGGGACACTTAAGGCAGGACATACATTGGAAGGAATATTTACTTCCAATTACAGGATTGAAGTGTCCGAAGTGATCCCAGTGACTTGGTCAGATCACCATGCTATTATATTTATAATACGGGACACCCTGCAACCAATGACACCATTAATAACTCTGGGTACAGTCATATATCAACTCTTCAAATTTTCAGGACCAACTAAAAATGATGAAACCAACTCTAGAATCAGGTGTCAATAATATGGTTAATGAGGTAAATTCTTGGGTCAAGACAGCTGTAGACTCAGTGTCCCCAAAAAGAGGCTACAATCAAAAAGGAAAAGACCATCGGAGGCCTAGTTCACTGATAAACTTTGAGAACAGAAAAAAAGTATGTAGAAGATTTGAAAGGGCATGGAGAATGGACTAAGCAGAGGCAAGGAAAAAACAATATGCAGCTACTTTATCAGACTACAAAAATATGATAGTTGAGGAGAACACAAATATTTTACACAAAAAATCCAGGAATTTAAAAACTACAGTACGGAATTATTTAAAACAGTCAAAAAATTAGCCAAGCTCCCAGGGAATCTACAGAAGATAGCTAATCCAGACTTCTGTAACATTCTTGGAGAATTTTTTAATAATAAAGTGGAGGCAGTGTATAAAACTTTTAGAGATAGTATAAACAGCCCTGTGGGGATAAAAACACCAGGGAGCTATCTTCCATCTACTGATAAAACTTTCTCTTTTCTACCTCTAACGGAGGATCAGATCGCCCAAGTAGTAAAAATAACGAAGGCTGGACCTCCGTCAGACACCTGCCCTCCATAAATCTTTCATCTATGCCCAGAACTGATCAGTGAGCAACTCAGTATTATTTTCTTAGAAGTAATTCAGTCAGGCATTTTTCCAGAATCATGGAAAATGGCTTCGGTTCGGCCTTTGTTAAAGAAAGCTAAAACAGACTCATCAAAAGCTAAAAAAAATTATAGGCCAATATCCAGGATTCCTTTCCACGCCAAAGTGCTGGAAAAGCTGATTAATAGGCAGATTATGTCCTTTATTGCAGAAGGAGAACTACTAGACCATTCTCAGTTCGGTTTTAGAGAAGGTGCCTTGGTGACGGCAGCAGAAGAATTAGGAAAAACTCTGGATGAGGGAAAGAAGGCTGCCTTGATTTGGTTAGATCTATCGGCGGCCTTCGACATGGTCAACCACAAAATCTTGATGGGTAGACTTCAGGAACTCGGTTTTCAAGATAGCGCCACCAAATTATTAACATCATTCCTAACAAACAGATCATTTGTGGTAGAAATGGATGGTAGGACCTCTAAACCTTTTGAGCTGCCATGTGGGGTGCCACAGGGCTCCTCCTTGAGGACCACCCTTTTTAACGTTTATGTGGCCCCGCTTGGCAGCAATCATTAGACGATATGATTTCATAACATATGCCGATGACACACAGGTGGTGATCTCAGTATGAAACAATATTGAGGAAACGGCTGATCGTTTTAATACCTGCATGTTACGGATCAATACATGGATGCAGAAGAACTGCCTTAAACTGAACAGCGAAAAGACAGAGGTTTTGTTGCTAGGCCCCAATACTTCCTTCTAGTCCCCAAACTGGTGATCGGCTGACTTGGGCGATTGCCCTACTCCAGTTTTGAAAGTAAAAAATTTTGGGGTAATATTTGACCAAACATTGACCTTGGAAGTTCAAATCAACAAACTAACCTCCACTTTCTGGGGAATTCTAAAAATGATTAGGAAGATCCGTCAGTTTATTCCTACAGACACTTTGAAAACGGTGGTAATATCATTGGCTATATCCCGGCTGGACTATGGAAATGCTTTATACGTGGGACTTCAGGCGCAGCTTTTGCTCAGACTCCAACGGATGTAAAATGCAGCGGTGAGATTAATTTTGGACATCCCTAAACATGAATCAGTAACCAATTGTTTGAGGGATCTCCACTGGTTGCCGGTGGGGAAGAGAATTATATTCAAGGAATTGCATTCAAGGATCTACAGGGGAAAGGGCCTCTTTATCTGAGAACTCATCTAAAGAAATACTCCTCTTCCAGAAACCTAAGATCAGCACAGTCACGCTTATTGGTAGTCCCGAGGTACAGGCAGCTACGCTGGGGGGGGGGGGGGGGGGGTAGGAGTTGCATTCACGGAACAGCTAAGGTGTGGAATTCCCTCCCTCTAGAGATTAATAACAGTAACTCCCTGATGTTGTTCAGAAGTCGCCTGAAAACCTGGCTATTTAAAAATTATGTATTGCATAAATGAAATGAGTTAGTTTTCTGGATTCTAGGCTGTATTTCAGCGCCAAGACGCCCTTGGGCACACGCCACGCTTTATAAAATGTAAAATCAAATCAAATCAAATCAAATCTGGCCATGTGCTTTATTGGTGCTAGTCTTCCTAGACCGTTTTGGTGTTTCTGTGCCTATCTGTGGGATTGATCTAGGATTTCCTGTTCGTGCATTTGTCTGCCGGCTACGTGCAGCCCCACCTGTGACTTATCAATCAGTGACCTCAGGCCAAGGTTTCAGGGATTGCCTGACTACGTATTTTCGAGTCGGGGTAGATGTGGAGTTCACATTGGGCAAAGGGGACGCAATTTATTTTACATAAAAGAATGTATCAGTTCTCATATTGGCATCAACTCTTTTTATGTAAACAATATAAAATGATATACAACTTTGCTTCAGGATACTTGGGCTTGTACGATTTCTGTAAGGTATTCCACTATTGGCTTGAACTTGAAAGATCTTTTTAATGTGACAGATACCTCTCCTGTCAGTCCCTTGCCTCCATTTATGTGTACCAAGAGGGAAAGCTTTTACACCAGATCATGAGATACCAAGCCAGTATGATATTTATATTCATTTAGCAATGTTACAGTTGACCAGCATTTTATCTTCTAGCCACTTGCCAAACCTCACTAGAAATGTGGTGCTAGTCAAAGCCATGTCTTTTGATGGCAACAAACTGGGTCAGATGGCTGTCCCTTATGTCCTATGGGCTTGAGTAGATTGATGTTTGTAAAGGGGTTCTCACTCAATGGTAGTCATATGTTGAAGATGGATGTTCCTTGAATAATAAAAACCTTGTTGTGGTATAATATCAGAGTAGCTTTTTGGAAAAAGGCTAAGAGCCCTATTTACAGAAACTAACACAGCGTGGTACCACAAGTCATTTTGCTCCACCGCACTGCATTAGTTTTGAAGCACAGGGATGCAACATATTTACAACAATATGTTGCATCACTGTGATTTTCTCTGCACTGGTACATAAACTGCTGCCATGCACCATTGAAGGTACCCTTGCACCATGGAGGTGTAGCATTCTGATACATTTTCAGATTTAGGATTGCTCGTAAATCTGGAAATGAATCAGTGAACATGGGTGTTGCATGGGAACACCCTGAGCAACACCCATGTCACACCCTTAACATGCAAAGTGGTGCGTGAAAAGAGGCAATATTTACAAGCACACATAAAGCCAAGCAGGGTGGCTTTACATGTTCTTGTAAATATTACACAGCAGGTTGCGCCGCCGGTACGTCACGCAGCGTACCGCACCAGTGGCGCAAGGGGCTTGTAAATAATCCTCTAAGTCTGTGAGTTCTTTGTAACATGATGAGTAGACTAGAGGTCCTCTAACTTTGTAATGCTGAGCCCCACTTGAGAAAAATGTTTTAGTTGACGTATGTAAGAGAGAAGATAAAATGTTATGGTGCTTGGATGATGAAGAAAGGAAAGTGTATCAAATCGTTTGCACAATAGTATTTGTACTTGGATATGTGGAGTAAAAGAGTGTTACTATTATTTCACACTACTTACTTTATACATATTTTTGTCTTCTCATGGCCCTTTCTTTTTTCTTCAAGTATCAAAAAGAGAGCGAGGACTAGAAGGCTAGTCCGTATCCCCAGGAGTATTAAGTGTCATCAAAGAGGACCAGTCTATTTATGTGTGATACAGGACTCAGGACTGTATGGAAGGGGAAGACAGGAAAAACATTTGATTTCCTTATAAAGCCCTCACCCACCAACCTACTTGGTGGCATGCTTCATCATCGGGCCCACCCAGTGACACCAAATGTGTCCCGGGTGTGCTATAATGCCTGTATTACAGCGGAGCAGGTATTTTCCTGAGAGTGCAGTGATAGTGAATTGAGAGTGAAATTTAAAAACTATCCAGTGGCCCCAATACCCAAGGGGTTTACTTTTAATATATGGGCCTCTGGTAGTGATAAAAACAAGGTGGTGGATGTAGGTGGAGTGATAGTTAGGAACTCCTGCATCCAGTGGGCAGTCTACAAGTTTCAGCCAGGCCTTTCATAAATAAATGGCTTTCCTCAGGACCTTGATTATGTGAATGTGAGATCTACACTAGAGGTGAGTGTATGACCTTAAATGTGTTTCACGCGCTAAGGTGCCCTACGTGTGGGAGGGGTATTCCCTCTCCTAGTATTGTCTAGTGATTTGCAGTGAATGCCCCTTGAGATTCTGGCAGGGGTTCTGATTTACTTCGCTGATCAGGACCCTCGTGAAAGTGTATTAAATCATTTGCACAATAGTATTTGTACTTGGATATGTGGAGAACAAGAGTGTAGCCTTACTAATATTTCACACTACTTACTTTATACATATTTTTGTCTTCTCATGGCCCTTTCTTTTTTTTTTGCCAGTGCCACTCATAGACACTTCTCTTGACACTGTGGACTTCATTCTGTCACTGTCACACTTTCCCATCACTGGTCCACCACTCTTTGTCCACCCCCCCAAATCACTGTTCCTTTCACCCACTTGTTTGCTTTGTCTTTCAGTGTCCTCCCCTCTCATCCATGTCTTCCTATCCTGTCATAGGGACCTCAATCATCATGTGTGAGCCTTGCAGATTTAGTGATCAGGTTGAGTGCTCACTTATACTAGCTAAAATCTTACACCGGCCAGATGAGTAGGGTTACAACCAGAACTCAAAAAGTGATTGTGCTGAGATTGATGTGCGTAGAGCAGTTCCCACTAGCTAAAGAGCTGGCTGAAAGTCCTTTGCGATTATCAGGATCTCTGTTAGAGCAACATCTATCCTTACCACAGATGTATGTTTCATGTATTACATTTACCATATATCAACTGCACGCTTGTGCATATCAATCATTCAATGCATTTTTCATTTGTATGTCTCTTTTGTCAGATTTTTGTGTTATATTATTACATTTACATTTATTTTGAGCACTTTTATTATTTAATTGAAGTGATTTTCTTCATCAGTGGCAAAACCTGTTTGACTCCCCTTCTTGTGATGTTATCTGTAGGCTAATTACTTATCACTCTTGAGAGCTCTGCTGTCAGTGCTCACCTCTCCCTTCTCTTCCCTCCTCTTCCATCACTGCCAAACTCATGTGTCACTGCCCCATTCTTCCATTGATCTTCAAGTCTGTCACTCCTTCAAGATTCTAAACCCCATTCCTGTACCTCAGCTTACCCTTCATATTCCTTACTGCATATCATAAATCTATCTTTCTTTGTTGCCTGTCACTGTCCACATCCACCTTATTGCCTGTATTGCCTGTGCTTCTTCTGCCCAACACTCCCCCGACACTCTTTCCTGTTCTGTTTCCAATGTAAAACAAGCTGGTACCTAGGGTTGAGACCAGGCTATTTTTGTTATCAGTCTGGCCCGTATTTGTAAATCCAGTCCAGTACAAATTTTTAGAAAAGCAGTGAAATTCAGCATGTTTCCATTCTGAAACAAACATAAAAGAGCAAAATAAAGGAAATAAGTAAAAGGCATTTGAGAGCTGTCTAAATCGTTTTGGAATGATTATTAAAGCAGGCAAAAATAATAATTGCAATGTGATAAAACAGACTGCAGCCGATTTTATACAAATTATTTTTCACCTGCCAGTACGTGGCTTTTCAAGATTTACTAAAGGTAAACAAATTGCTAGCATTTTTCTTTATAAAGCGCAGATCTGAACGGCTGGTAATGGTGAGGCCGAATCAATCTCACATATTGCTGACTCTTCCCACTAACAGCCTTTCTGAGGTTTGAAGAAGAACACAGGGGCATATTATCAACAAAAGGCGATACATTATCGCTGCTTTTATCGGAAGAAAACTGCCCATGAAACGGCGATAATGGGCTTGATAATATTCCCTTGAGAATTCCCATTGAAGCCCATGTTCACACCAGAACATGGGCTTCTATGGAAAGTCTTAAGGGCATATTATCAAGCCCATTATCGCTGTTTTATCGGCATTTCCTGCCAATAAAAGCGGCGACAATGTATCGCCTTTTGTTGATTATATGCCCCATTGTTTGCTAGGAGGCCCCTCACTGCCCATACTCCTTTGATGTCCACGCAATAACACCAAACCTTTTAGAAGAAATATGTATTATTCATGCAACATTTCCACTCAATCCTTGGCACTGGAATTTGTTCTTGGAATAAAATTATGTTTACAATTCACAAACGCGACTTCCTACGAAACTGTCAACTCACACTAAGAGCAATCAGTGTCATTGTGTAGATTAGCCTTGAGTTTGGCTTTTTTTTAAGGCAGTTCTGCTTGCCTATGCATATGATGAAAGAGGAAAAAAACACAAATGTCTTTGTCATAAAAAAGTTGACTCCTGGAAATTTGCTCTCTTTGGTGGTGCTCCCCACGGTTAGAGGTGATCTATATTAGCCTGTAACATCCCTTGGACTGGAGAATAGGTGTGTTATCCAACTGCAGAACTTTTGAACTTTGGGCTATCACTGTTGTAAGAGATCTGTGAAACTAACATATCTATGTATCTATCTATATATATATATATATATATATATGTGTGTATATATATATATATATATATATGTATATATATATATATATATATATATATATATATATATATATGTTCGTTTCACAGATCTCTCTCTCTCTCTCTTCTCTCTCTCTCTCTCTCTCTCTCTATATATATATATATATATATATATATATATATATATATATATATATATATATATATATATATATATATATATATATATATATATATATATATATATATATATTTGTATGACCAAGCCCCGTCCGCGGGGCGAAACGCGTCATGGAGGGCACTTGCTCTGCACTATTCACTGCCTATTAAATGCACTGCTTCAACTGAAATATCGTTGGTTTCTGGCTCATCTATTGTGATCTGATTTGGGAGATTGCTCGAGGTCTGCGCGCGCCTGAACTGCGTCCAAAGCAGTTGTGAGTTTGCTGTTTCATATCTATATATATATATATATATATCACCACAAAGTTCAAAATGATGGCACTCCACTCTGGAAACTTTTCAACAGCATTTATTTTTTGGCTGCGATGACCTACGCGTTTCGAATGTTACGTTCTTGATCACGGTAACATTTTCAACAATAAGTCCCTTTTCACTTTTGCTTTAAATACACATTTCTCACCCAATGCATTGTGGGCAATGTAGTTAAATTAACATCATTTAACTAGATCAGAATTTCCTACTGAGTTTGTAAAGGTATGTGGAAATAATTGTGATTTTCATAAATCATATGCGTTTTTGTCATTGTTTGTCGGACTGAGTGCCCTTACTATGCCATGCATATGGTGTTGATGTTACTATATAGTGTATCAATGAGACTTGAGTCCAGCCATATGTGGTTTGGTGGTGAAGAATTCATCCTATGTGCTAGTTTAAATCTACAGTGTATTTTGGTGAATTAATTCACTTTTAGTAATACAACTACTGTGATTCGGCAGGTAAGGAATGTTATTCTGTGTGTCTAGGGCTGAGTGCCCTGGCCACCGCTACTATTTACCACTAATAACTGGACAAGGTTGCTATGTGTTGTTTTGCTCCTAATCGTGAGTAAGCAATTTCTAATCATCAAGTATTAAGCATCAGTTCCATTATAAATGTACATGAAGTTCTGCATCTGCATTAAGTCCCATCGGTTGTGTGGTCTTGAACTTCATAATTAATTTTGATTCTAGTCTCCTTAGTTGCATTTTTCTGTCACCTCCACGTTCATTCAGAGGTATTGCAGCTAGACCAGAATATGTCATATTTGTCCATGTGTAACCAGGATGATTGATCATGTGCTTGGCCATTGCATAGGCAGGGTCCTTTTTCTGTATTGCCCTCGTATGTTCCAAGATACGTTTTTTCAAGGGGCATGTCGTGCTCCCGATGTATCTTTTTCCGCATTGGCATTGAAGTAGATATACCACGAAAGAAGTTTCACACGTGATTTGTTGTTTTATTTCAAATTTTCTACCTGATGGTTCCAGCAGACTTTTGAGATTTTTTCCAATCTTGCACGCCTTACATATTAGGCATTTTGTGAATCCTGTTTGTTTGGATCCCAGCCAGTCTTTGTCTTTTCGCAGTTCGAAATGACTGTGTACCAATGGTCTGACAAATTTGGTGCTCTTCTGTATGTAACCGATGGTTTATTTCCTATCTCATTTCCAAAGTCTATGTCTTTTTTTAATATATGCCAAAATTTGCTCATGATTTTTCTGATCTTGAAACTCTCTTTAGTGTACCTGATTATCATTCTTGGTTGTTCTTCCAATATTGTAGTCTCTATTCCATTATCATTAGGTGTCAAGTCCTGATTCGGATTTTTTATTTTTCCTAGTAGGGTTCTATTGCTAGATGTTAGCATTTCATGTCTGTTTTTATTCCTGGCTGCTATTTCCCCTCTTTTGATATCGATTCTTTTATATATATATTTATATATATATATATATATATATATATATATATATATATATATATATATATATATATATATATATATTACCTACTGGCGGTCGCCAGTAGGTATATATAGTTAGGATTTTTTCTCTATGGGATTTTTGAAAATTCTATGTCTAATAACTTTGGCGTTTGTGGACGGAATTGGCTGAAATTTTCAGGTAAATGGAACATTTTGTTTCTGAGCAGCACCTGCCAATTTGGGGGGGTTTCATCAAGGGGGGGCCGAGAAAAAAGGGGGGGTCCCAAAACGCGTTTTTCCCATGTTAATTTCCATAGGGCGGTTGGCCTCACTTTTAGCTCGAACGGCTGAATGGATTTGCACGAAACTTGGCAAAATTGTAGGGACTGTTAGCCCGATGTGCCTTTGCTAGGTCTCAATATATGTGCTCCAGTGGATTTTGAGTAATTTAGGTTCAAAAGAAGATATATATCTGGGCGGAGCCTAACCACACATCTGATCTGATTGGCTGTCAGCACTTCATCCAAGAAGTGTTGGCAGCCATCTTGGGGCCAATATACATGATAGCACCTCATTAAAAAGCATTGTAGTTAATAGAGGGTTTTAGGACTTTAGTTACATTATAAATCATTTGTTGATGGTACCATACTCGTTTTAGGAATTGTGGTGGGTTCTAAGGTGATTTTACCATGTGAAAAAACCTTCTGCTGTGATATCATGAATATTGTTTGAAAGAAAACTAATATCTCATGATTTTCCCACAGTGGTTTGGAAGGGGATCTATAAGCTAAACTGAAAGCATATTTTCTGTAAATTCACATTATCTTTCTCAGTCATGTGAAAATGAAGTCTGACATTCTCAGTAAAACATGTACATCCAACAAGGACAGAGACTGTCAGTTGATTCCTTTGTGTTCTACTGCAGCCTCCTAGAGTGTTCTAAAGAACAACTAGAGCGCTAACAGTCCTACTTATTACAAAGGTATGGCACACCTGAAGCCATCTTGATTGGAATAAAGTGGTAACTCTTAAAACATTTAATTTAAAAAGAAACAACATGAGGGGGTATATTTTGCCATAGAAAGTATGATTAGTGCTGCAGAATGAAACATTAGGGCACATTTTGAGTGACTTCTCAAATCCTTTTCTATTTCATTAAAACATTCTGACATGCAGTCTCCCAAAATGGCCACCAGAGACAAAAGAGCCCAAATGTAGCCCAAATATCACCCAGATGTAGCCCAAGTATAGCCCAATGACAGAATGTCCCAGAGTGTTCTAAAGAACAACTAGAGCGCTAACAGTCCTACTTATTACAAAGGTATGGCACACCTGAAGCCATCTTGATTGGAATAAAGTGGTAACTCTTAAAACATTTAATTTAAAAAGAAACAACATGAGGGGGTATATTTTGCCATAGAAAGTATGATTAGTGCTGCAGAATGAAAAATTAGGGCACATTTTGAGTGACTTCTCAAATCCTTTTCTATTTCATTAAAACATTCTGACATGCAGTCTCCCAAAATGGCCACCAGAGACAAAAGAGCCCAAATGTAGCCCAAATATCACCCAGATGTAGCCCAAGTATAGCCCAATGACAGAATGTCCCAGAGTGTTCTAAAGAACAACTAGAGCGCTAACAGTCCTACTTATTACAAAGGTATAGCACACCTGGAGCCATCGTGATGGGAATAAAGTGGTAACTCTTAAAACATTTAATTTAAAAAGGAACAAAATGAGGGGGTATATTATGCAATAGAAGGTATTATTAGTGCTGCAGAAAGAAAAATTAGGGCACATTTTGAGTGACTTTTCAAATCCTCTTCTATTTCATTAAAAAATTCTGACATGTAGTTTCCCAAAATGGCCACCAGAGACAAAAGAGCCCAAATGTAGACCAAATATCACCCAGATGTAGCCCAAGTATAGCCCAATGACAGAATGTCCCAGAGTGTTCTAAAGAACAACTAGAGCGCTAACAGTCCTACTTATTACAAAGGTATGGCACACCTGAAGCCATCTTGATTGGAATAAAGTGGTAACTCTTAAAACATTTAATTTAAAAAGGAACAAAATGAGGGGGTATATTTTGCCATATGAATTATGATTAGTGCTGCAGAAAGAAAAATTAGGGCACATTTTGAGTGACTTCTCAAACCCTCTTCAATTTCATTAAAAAATTCTGACATACAGTCCCCCAAGATGGCCACCAGAGACAAAAGAGCCTAAATGTAGCCCAAATATCACCCAGATGTACCCCAAGTATAGCCCAATGACAGAATGTCCCAGAGTGTTCTAAAGAACAACTAGAGCGCTAACAGTCTTACTTATGACAAAAGTATGGCACACCAGAAGCCATCTTGATTGGAATGAAGTGGTAAGTCTGAAAACACTCAATTTAAAAAGGAACAACATGAGGGGGTTAATTTTGCCATAGAAAGTATGATTAGTGCTTCAGAAAGAAAAATTAGGGATCATTTTGAGTGACTTCTCAAATCCTCTTCTATTTCATTAAAAAAAATTCTGACATGCAGACTGAAACATGCACTTTGAATACCAGCAGCAGACGTCCCTGGTGAGCAGTAGCTTTACTACAGTGATCTAATGTGCAACTAGAGTGCTAACATTCAGAATTTATGGCAAATGTGTGACACATCTGAATGCCTTCTTGATGGAACCAGAGTAAACAAGCATTGAAAATGCAATAGATCTCGCCCTCGTTTAAGTTAAAGCCATTCTGTTTGTAATGAGGTGGCTTTTTAGCTTTGCTTTTATTAGTGTTTTTTCAACTTTCATGTAAATAACATGCATCTGTATGCATATAAGTATATGTATGCATGCATTTATGTTTGTATTTATATAGATATACAGATGATATATGTTTATATATGTATGTATATATATATATTCACTGAAAAAACCATAGGCTATAGACCATATATAGTTAGGAATTAGCATTTACAAAACCTTGAAAATTCACTGAAAAAACCATAGGTTATAGACCATATATAGTTAGGAATTAGCATTTACAAAACCTTGAAAATTCACTGAAAAAACCATAGGTTATAGACCATATATAGTTAGGAATTCGCATTTACAAAACCTTATTTTACTCACACAAAACCATTGAAATTCCATATATAGTTAGTTGCACTAACTATATATCGCGCACCCGCAATCCACTGCTGATGATGTCACATATTACATCATTCATGACATGGTCAGTGACATCACTGATGACATCACTGATGACATCTCAAATGACATCACTGATGACATCTCAAATGACATCACTGATGACATCACTGATGACATCTCATTTGACATTACTGATCACATCACTGAAGATATCATTCATGTGATAATACGATGAACCTCTTCAGACTCTAATATAACCTTAGATACAATCAGTGTAAACAGACACTCACAGACTGTCACTCCTCCATGGAGTTACTCACACACCTAGTCAGTCATGCAAAGAATCAATCACACCTCCATTTCCTCAACTATACAGTTATACAAACTTTACTTATTCAAACATATACTAACACATATTTACTCTCTTATACAATCCCTGATACAAGTTCACAATGATCCATACAGCCACTCACACATTCACTGGCTCTTATGCACAGTTATTTATATATGTCAACTCTCACATGTACTGTGTTTTATATATGTATTTACTTTGACATGTAGCACTGAGATATCCATTCACTCACCAATACACTCATGCACACAGTCAACCGCCCATACAGCTGTTTCCACATGCACTTTTGAAACCATACATCTAGTGAATCAACTGCTCACACATCTATGC
Organism: Lissotriton vulgaris; assembly: GCF_964263255.1. Classification (NCBI taxonomy): domain Eukaryota; kingdom Metazoa; phylum Chordata; class Amphibia; order Caudata; family Salamandridae; genus Lissotriton; species Lissotriton vulgaris. Next base: position 226,862 of record NW_028249123.1, read on the forward strand.
ACAGAGTCATACACCTCCCAGCCACCCACACACACGCTCAGTCTCCCATACAAATACTTGGGCAACCAATCAATAACCCATATAGTTACTCATATAGCTACTTATCAACACATGCAACAGTTTACAGAACAACAGACATAATGATGCACAAATTAAGACAGTTTAGTCACTAACCCATGCACTCAGTGAGACACATTTAATCACTCACTCATACAGTCAGTCATGCACCTACTAAATCCTTCATCCAGACACTTATACATCCACTCATTCTTCAATATGTAAGACATATTTTAACTTTACAGAAACATACAGTCACTGGATGTTGTCATCAGTGATGTCATCAGTGATGTCATTTGAGATGTCATCAGTGATGTCATCAGTGATGTCACTGACCATGTCATGAATGATGTAATAAGTGACATCATCAGCAGTGGATTGCGGGTGCGCGATATATAGTTAGTGCAACTAACTATATATGGAATTTCAATGGTTTTGTGTGAGTAAAATAAGGTTTTGTAAATGCGAATTCCTAACTATATATGGTCTATAACCTATGGTTTTTTCAGTGAATTTTCAAGGTTTTGTAAATGCTAATTCCTAACTATATATGGTCTATAACCTATGGTTTTTTCAGTGAATATATATATATATATATATATATATATATACACATACATATATATATATATATATATATATATATATATATATATATATATATATATATTTTCAAGGTTTAGACAGCAGATTTATCGCCAAGGTTATATATATATATATATATATATATATATATATATATATATATATATATTCACTGAAAAAACCATAGGTTATAGACCATATATAGTTAGGGATTAGCATTTAAAAAACCTTATTTTATTTGCACAAAACCATTGAAATTCCATATATAGTTAGTTGCACTAACTATATATCGCGGACCCGCAATCCACTGCTAATGATGTCACATATTACATCATTCATGACATGGTCAGTGACATCACTGATGACATCACTGATGACATCTCAAATGACATCACTGATGACATCACTGATGACAACACCCAGTGACTGTATGTTTCTGTAAAGTTAAAATATGTCTTACATATTGAAGAATGAGTGGATGTATAAGTGTCTGGATGAAGGATTTAGTAGGTGCATGACTGACTGTATGAGAGAATGATTAAATGTGTCTCACTGAGTGCATGGGTTAGTGATTAAAGTGTCTTAATTTGGCAATCATTATTTATGTTCTTCTGTAAACTGCTGCATGTTTAAATCAGTAGCTATATCAGTAACTATATGGGTTATTGAATGGTTGCCCAAGTATTTGTATGGGAGACTGAGTATGTGTGTGGGTGGCTGGGAGGTGTATAACTCTGTGCATAGATGTGTGAGCAGTTGATTCCCTAGGTGTATGGCTTCAAAAGTGCATGTAGAAACAGCTGTATGGACAGTTGACTGTGTGCATGAGTATATTGGTTAGTGAATGGATATCTCAGTTCTACATGTCAAAGTAAGTACATATGTAAAACACACTCCATGTGAGAGTTGACATATATAAATAACTGAACATAAGACCCAGTGAATGTGAGAGTGGCTGTATGAATCATTGTGAACTTGTATCAAGGATTGTATAAGAGAGTAAATATGTGTTAGTATATGTTTGAATAAGTAAGGTGTGTATAACTGTATAGTTGAGGAAATGGAGGTGTGATTGATTCTTTGCATGACTGACTAGGTGTGTGCGTAACTCCATGGATGTGTGACAGTCTGTGAGTGCCTGTTTACACTGAGTGTATCTAAGGTTATATTAGAGTCTGAAGATGTATTATCACATAAATGATATCATCAGTGATGTAATCAGTAATGTCAAATGAGATGTCAGTGATGTCATCAGTGATGTCATTTGAGATGTCATCAGTGATGTCATCAGTGATGTCATTTGAGATGTCATCAGTGATGTCATCAGTGATGTCACTGACCATGTCATGAATGATGTAATATGTGACATCATTAGCAGTGGATTGCGGGTCCACGATATATAGTTAGTGCAACTAACTATATATGGAATTTCAATGGTTTTGTGCAAATAAAATAAGGTTTTTTAAATGCTAATCCCTAACTATATATGGTCTATAACCTATGGTTTTTTTAGTGAATTTTCAAGGTTTTGTAAATGCAAATTCCTAACTATATATGGTCTATAACCTATGGTTTTTTCTGTGAATTTCATTGGTATTTTAAAAGCTAATATCTATAGCTGTAAAATATATTATTTATTAAGTGACGTATCACGTAGCCCGTGAGACGCCTCATGATGCATCGCATAACCGTGACGTATCGTCTCTGCAGCGCAAACCAAACCCAAAACGTAAGCGCGCCAGAACACGCTTAAAGATATATATATATTTTTTTAACCTTAATTAGACAAAATCCACACGTGCACATATCACAAACGTTCAAAAAACACAATATGTCGGACTCCCGTTACGCTGCCGGTTAGCTGCCCGGTTAACGTACAGGAAGCACCTTTACCGCGAAAAATCACATTTTTTTTTTTCACCCCCCAGGGAACTTTAATAGCCCCCTCATCAATCCTAGGGGTTCAGGAGGGGTCTGCCTTACCCCTTTCATTCATTGACACCTTTTTTCCACCTCTTGTCTCTCGATCCCACAGAGAGACAAGATGGCGGCCGCTCCAGACTGTTTACAATGATAACAGCCAATCAGCTTCTCCTCAGACTCCCGTTACACTGCCGGTTAGCTGCCCGGTTCGCGTACCAAGACGCGTCTCTACGGCGAAAAAATCGGATTTTTTTTTTTTGGGCCCAGCGTGGCTCTATAATATCCCCTCATCAATCCTAGGGGGTCAGAAGGGGTCTACCTTGCCCCTTTCCTTCATTTCCCCCTTTGTTTTGGCCTCCTCTTGTCTCTCGATCCTACCGAGAGACAAGATGGCGGCCGCTCCGAACTGTTTACAATGTTGACAGCCAATCAGCTATTCGTCAGACTCCCGTTACACTGACGGTTAGCTTCCCGGTTAGCTGCCCGGTTCGCGTACCAAGACGCGTCTCTACGGCGAAAAAAACGGATTTTTTTTTTTTTTTTGGGCCCAGCGTGGCTCTATAATATCCCCTCATCAATCCTAGGGGGTCAGAAGGGGTCTACCTTGCCCCCTTTCCTTCATTTCCCCCTTTGTTTTGGCCTCCTCTTGTCTCTCGATCCTACCGAGAGACAAGATGGCGGCCGCACCGGACTGTTTAGAATGTTGACAGACACCGGAGAGCCAATCAGCTTCGCATCGCAAAGTTCCGATAAGCGAAAAGTACGCGAACCGGATCGCTGCCCGGAGCGCTGTTACAGATATATATCTTGATTTAAACGTTAATTTCTCAAAATCCACTGAAGCACATATATTGAGACCTAGCAAAGGCACATCGGGCTAACAGTCCCTACAATTTTGCCAAGTTTCGTGCAAATCCATTCAGCCGTTCGAGCTAAAAGTGAGGCCAACCGCCCTATGGAAATTAACATGGGAAAAACGCGTTTTGGGACCCCCCTTTTTTCTCAGCCCCCCCTTGACGAAACCCCCCCAAATTTCTAGGAGCTGCTCAGAAACAAGCCGATTCCGTCCACAAACGCCAAAGTTATTAGACATAGAATTTTCAGAAATCCCATAGAGAAAAAATCCTAACTATATATACCTACTGGCGACCGCCAGTAGGTAATATATATATATATATATATATATATATATATATATATATATATATATATATATATATATATATATATATATATATATATATATATATATATATATATATATATATATATATATATATATATATATATATTTATATATATATATATATATGTGTGTATATATATATATATATATATGTATATATATATATATATATATATATATATATATATATATATATATATAGATAGATATGCTGTCTAAACCTTGAATGTGTAAAATCTATGCAACTAGAGGGATTGTTCTACTGTCTAAGGCCTTCACTAATAACATCTATGGTACCTGTTGGACAGCTTTTCTCTCAGATGACCACCCTATATGATTTGACAAACAGCACTACATTCACTGGGTTGAGCCTGGAAAAAGTGTGATGTTAACTAGAATGCAATCATGGTAATGTGGGTGAACATTATGAGCTGCTCTGCATCAGTGCTGTGAGCTTGTAGGATCAGTGCTATCTGAAGGATAGGTCTGTTCTCATAGCTGTGAATCGGTCTGCTTTAACATAGGGATTGAGATGTCCACGTTTTTAAGGCCTCTGTTTCCTGAATTATAGTCTTCAGACAAGGATGTGAGCTTATAATATCTATGTAACTTGGGGGATCATGTTACTGCCTGAGGTTGTAACCTATTAAATCTGTTTAGTATTGAAGGGATCTTATGCATAAAAGTTGTGTCTAAACCATCAAAGAAATGTGGGGAACTGCACTGATGATTGACCCTGTGATAGCTCCATCACATCAATGATTGCTACATCAGCCTGTAAATTCTGTAGGCCAAACTTACTGCTTTAAGCCAGCTCCTGAATTATGATTTTCATAAACTATGGGATAGCTCTACTGATAGAAGTTTAAAGATTTATCAGATTCTGTAACATGCTACATGTGTGGTGTACAACATAACTACAAATGTAGTCATTCTTCCACTTATGCTGGCAGGCATTCCAGTTTGTCTTCTGAGTCTGTCGAGTTTCACAAGTTTGTTTTTTGACAATGGTCACATGCAACTTTGAGCTCTGATTTTATTTTGAAGTCTGCATGAGTTATTCAGTCAAGGAGATGGGACAAGGAAAGGTTATGTTGGCCACAGTGGGTGGTCTCCCAGTCTGCTTGCCTGCCTTGCTGATGGCGGACCATCTTCCATATTATGAGATGCATGCCGGCTTGGAGAGGATTTGTTTTGCATCAGTACTCCCCTCAAAGAAGCACAAGTATGTTTAGCATACTGCTGGTCAGAAATGTTATTATTTTCTAAGACCCAAACCCATAAAGCAGCTGTTTGTTTCATAAATACAAACTCTCAATGGCCCTGATGCTTAGGGCCATTCATATTTTGTATTTCTGAGCCAATAATGGTTGACATGCTAAATACTGCCATGCCTCACACAATGGGCTTGGGAGAGAAGATTTGTGTGCAAATGCCTGCTCTAGAAGGATGGACCTTCTAATGATGTGGGCCCAGTGCCTGTGATTGATCTACCACCAATGAAAGGTATTCTACAACAGAGACAAACAGACAGGAAAACTGGCACTTCTCCCCCCTCTTATTGGGACAGTAGGCATGGGAGAAGAATATCCCATCTCCTCCTGAGTTTGTCAGACAAACCATTGATCATGCCCTTCAGGATCTTATTGAGCCTTTCCCACCCACAGATCATTAGCCTGTGGATGAAATTGGGTGGTGAACTTCTAGGTAACAACACATTCTTCCCACACCACCTTCAGATAGCTGGACATAAAGTTTCTGCTCGATATGAAACATCTTTTGGGAAACCTACTCTGGTGAACACACCAAGTAGGGCACTAGCCACTAAAGGAGCAGTGACTGTTCTGAGGGGTATTGGTTAAGGGTATCTTGTGGAATGGTTCATTTTCACCAAGATATACTTGTTCCCTTATGATGTAGATGGTTCTAGGGGACCCACAATGTCCACCCCACCCTCTCAAAGGGAGTCCCAACCACTGGCAGTGGTCTCAACAATGCTTTTGGCTTGGTCCCTGTCTTTCCATTAGCCTGACAGGTTACACAGGAGCTGCAAAATTCCTTTACTTTGGCAGACATGTTGGGCCAATTGAAATGGTTAACCAGCTGGTTCCAGATCTTAGTCTCACCCAGATGTCCTGCTAAGAGGATGTCATGGCTTAAAGTCAGGAGGAATTCTCTTTACTTCTGAGGGACCTCCAACCTCCTAGTAGCCCCATCTTGGAGGTCTCTGGACTCAGTGTAGAGAACACCATCCTCCCAGTAGACTTTTTGGAAGCCACTAATATGACCCTTCGCTTGCCTGGAGGCAGTCTGCCTCAAGCCCTCAAGTATGGGACACTCTCTCTGTCCCTGACACAACTCCTCTCTGGAGGGCCCACCAGCTCCTTGCAATTCTGCCAAAGCAGACAGATTTTGCAGAGGTGGAATCCCTATCTCGAAGGGCTGATCCTCCACCCTCAGGGTTAGATTCCTCCTGCACCTCTTTTGTTCTTTGGGCTGACTCACAAGACCCATTGCCCTTACTCCTGCCATTGGATGCTTGGTCCATTGTTCCAGGGTCCAATTGTCCAGAATTGACCTTTTGTGTAGTCTGTCACCTGGTCACAGCACAAACCCAGTCAGGGAGATCCACCATTCTTGCATGGACCATTCTCTCCACCCCTGACCAGTCAGATGTTTCGAGACCATTTCTCAGTAGACAGTCTACTGGGAGGGCAGCAGACACAACTACCTGCTTAGGGCTAAGCATGGGCGAATTTTGAGAATCTGCCGTTCGCGAATTTGCGTATTCACGAATTTGCAATCCGCAAAATCCGCGAACTCTCGTGAATTTGCGGATTTTTTTGTGTGTGTGTTCGCAAGGGTTTCTGCCAGTTCGCGAGGGTTTTGTACCAGTTTGCAATTGCGAACTTACATGTCGGCTCGCAACGGTCTCGACTATGATGTTTCTATGTCTGGTTCATCATCACAGGTTCACAGCACCCTCTGTTTCACCACTGCCACCCTCTGGTTCATCACTGTAGATTATGGGGGTGAGGGGGAAAGCAAGCACACCTGCCCTGCTTCAACTGACATGAATTAATTTGGGGTTGATTAATGTGTCACTGAATTTAAACTTTCATTCTGGCACTTGCTTCCTTTTCTGTAATTTGCTTTCTGTTGCAGTGCAATTTTTTTTCACAGGACCTTTGTGGCCTACTTGTAGCTATTCTATGCGCCTGCGGTGAGGGTCAGTGCAGGGTCATAGAAAAGTTGCAAGTAGGCAACTGAACTCTGGAGGGGCCCCTCAGGAAGCACTACAGGGAATGGTTACTAATGATGAGGTTGAACTTTTGCACCTGCTGAGTGCTTTCAGTTTTGCAAAACTCGTTTTTCTGCAATTAAGCGGGATTTGCGGGGCGCGAACTTGCGCGAGATCGAATTCGGAAGCCTCAAATTCGTGCGAATATGCGATTTGTTTTTTTGCGGCGTGTTAGTTCGCAAGGTTTTGTGCGTTTTAGCGAGCCGCTTGTAGCGCAACGGCGCGAAGTTACCCTCACGGTCGTTCACGGCTGCGGCCATCTTGTTTGCATGACGTATTTCTGTTTTCGAAGTGTAATCTCGCAAAGTGTGCGGCTCGCTAGTACAAGTTCGCGTGTGATCGCGAGGGAAATCTCGCGCGAACTTACCCACGTGGTCAAGAACAGGCACGGCCGTCTTGTTTCTCATTCGTCGCCAAACACCTGCGGGATCCCGCAGCAAGATCCAAAATGGCGCAGCACACGCAAAATATCGAGAAAAACAACTCGGCAAACGCTGCATGGCGGTAAGTGAACGCCTCGCGCCGCAATATTGTATCACCAAGCAAAAAAATCCGCTACGTGCGAAGTTGCGGATTTTTGGCAAATTCGCGAGAGTTCGCGGATTGCGAATTTACCGAAAATCCGCAAAATCCGCGAGCGGAACGGATTTTACAACCATGCTTACTTAGGGCCTGTCACACCACCCAATTCCAGGCACACTATTTCCATGTAATGGAGCTTGGCACTGGTGTCAGCATAGGTTACTTTGTGATGCATACCAGGCATGATCTGCCCTGGGGAAACCATCTCTCTGTGACCATAGTCACACTGACTCCTGTATCTCTCAGAGTCTCAACCTCAGTCCAATTGATATTAGGCCTCTGCCTATAGCTCACCATGCTGGGAGGCAAGACTGCCAGGGTTGCAATTTCCACCCTGCCCAAGAACACTGAGGTTACCTCTGTCGACCTCTTCCCCGTCTCTGGGGCATTCCCCAACCGACACCTAGGGCTAGTCAGTTTAAAGTTCACTAGGCACTGGCTTTCATTATTTTGTGAACAATGAGTCAGAATGTGCGCTTTCAACATTAAATTGTACAGCCCTCATAGGTGTTCACTTGGTTACCAGTAATCCAGCCCTCTAGAGCCTTCACTGAGATGTCAACGAAGTTCACTCAGGAATTTGTTAACTTTTTGGTTGTCCCTGAGCTTCACCCGGTATTGCTCTGGGGTCAAACCAAATTCCTTGACTAAACATGGTCTCATGTGGTAGTAAGATTTTGCCTCATTCCCTGTTGAGTCGGAAGCCTATCCTTCCCAGGTACTGGGATCAGCCTCCACAGGAGAAAACCCCAATACTTATAGTGGACCTCTCTCATCTCAAGGGTCCTTTCAAATGCAGTCAGCCACTTATCAATGTCATCCCCCCCAGTGTACATGGGAAATATTTCCCTAGTAAGCATGGAATTAAACCCACCAACCCTAGGCAGTTCAGTATTATCTTCATTATCGCTGCCACCATTTCATTTCCTTCCTCCCCTGCCCACTTCTCCTCTTGGCCAACTTCCTTTCTTCTAAATCTATGGAAGCTAATTGAGTCTCAAGCACTCTCTCTAATGGATACCCATCCTTCCCCCATTACCTGGAAGTATGAACCTAGTACCCGAAGAAATAGATAAGGTGTCAACTGCACCTCAATGGATAGGAGTGCCCTCCTCCTTGATCCTGGAGAACACTGAATAAGTATCTGAGAGGGGAAGAGCCTCTCAGCTCTGCTGCTTGAAACTAAGAGAAGAAGAAGGGTCCATGCTAGAAGTTGAATTTGCACCAACCAGGCCCTGCACTCAGACTGACTGCACCTGCTGCACAATCTGGATCTACAACCCTGTTGACCTAACTTGCTTCAAGAGGAATAAAGAGTGAACTCCCTGCAAGCCACAGGTTAACAGAGGTCCCCTGGCCCATCACCACCAAGAATCCCCAACCTGGAGTGCGTTCAGCGGATTTGTAAGGGTCTTGTCCCAGTGGATTGTGGGAACTGGAGTCCCAAACTTTCAAGGACCATTTTGGAGATTCCAGACTCTTGGACTGTGTTCTAGACACTTTGGAACCCCCAGATGAAGTTCAGAAAGAAGTTCCAGAAGTTTGGAGAACTTCGGAGCAACTTGGGAAAAAGCTCCAGAGAGGGACAGACTACACCTAGAGAACCAAGCAGGCAACCTTTAACCCTGAGCTGGCCTGCCCTGCTTGTTTGTCCCACTGAAACGCTCCGGAAGTCAGACTTCCAGAGTTTGACAAGGAGCTCCCTGGAAAGCAAGCCGGCAAACCCTTACCAAACCCGGACTGGTAAGGAGGATCAAGGGACCCTGGCAGAAAAAATCTAGAAAAGTTTCTAAGTCTGAAGGTAATATTTTGGCCAAGGCCTTCCGCGATGGGTAGCTGCACAGGGCTGCATTGTGGTCAGGCTGAAACTCAATGGGCACTATAGGCTTCTATGTGCTATATTTTGCTAAATATTTAAAGATTCATATCTCCAGTTCCTTACATTGGATTTTTTTCCTTTTGGTGATATTTTAAAGATAAAAATATTTCCAATTATTATAAATTGGTGTTGGATTTTTATTGTGTTTTGTGTCTTAATTATTTACTAAATTGTTTTTAAATACTTTATATACATGTCTCTGAAGTTAAGCCAGCCTGCTCACAGCCAAGCTACCAAGAGTTGAGCATATGAAGGATTTTCTTAGAGTTATTGTGAGCCCTAGACTTTGTTAGTGGCCTTATTGACAGTGGTAGATATATATTTATCACTATTAATAATCCATTTTCCAACAAGGGAAAACACACAAACGGGAAAGTAGGAGAAAGAGGAAGAGGGGAATAAAACTTCACCAAGGGAGAAAGAAGGAGCTTGCAAGAGTGAGAAAACAGGGCAGGGGTTGCCTGGAAGTGTATTAAAGAGGCCTGATGTGGGTTTGGGACAACACAGCCTTGCTATTCAGCATGCTACCATTCAATATTGTCAGCCCTGGGATTATGAGTAGCACTTTGTGTACCAGTACTCATTATTTTACAAATTAAGCACTGGCAATGTGTGGGCCTCTCCAGCACTAGTTAATGTCATACTAGGACGAGCAAGCTCAGTGCTTTTAAATCAAAATCAAATCTCTGTTCTACCACTTGGTTTCTTTTATCAAACTCCCCTATAACTCCTCATGCAATCTAATGTGATGACTCAATGATTTTCTCAATCACAATCTCTATATCAACCCTCAACATCAAATCCAAATGATATATGTCCTTTTAAGTATCCTATCTAGACATCCAATTGGTTTGACTGTCTCTCTAGTCTTACTGGGGTGGATTGACTGAGTAGAGTCCTTCCCTGTAACTTTGTCCCTACTTCCTTGACCCCGGTCATTAGTCAGCAGACAGATGAGGACTTACTGACTGCTCAGCTAATTGTGGAGCCGCCTCCATTGAGGAATTAGGTAAATACGGACTCCACAACACCAGCTGCAAATACTATCACAGTATTATGCTGGAATATATCGGGGCTTCCAGTAAGCACAACTTACCAGAATGTTTAGACTTTACAACAGATTTCAATATCATCTGTCTTCAAGAAACATGGGCCGGTGAACCAATTAATCTCAACTGATTTAAAACATTCCATTCTCCAGCAGTTGCATTGAGACGGGGTAGGCCAAAGGGTGGTATTTGCATTTAAGTTTCAAATAAATTATCTTCCTTCGATGTAGCTGTAAATTTACCTAACCCCTATTACCAAATTTTCTATGTCGACCTCTCAGCATCCTCCTTACAGGTACTAGTAAACTTTCATAATAATGCTTGTGTTCCAGACATATTGCATATTTTAAGTCAAATTGATTTTGATCTGGAATCATTAATCAATATGACATCCTGGTATATGGGGGAGGCTTTAATATTCAACCCTGCCAATTGTCAGCTAACAAAATCTACTGTATGACCTCCACTACAACCAACGATGTTACTCATTTTTCACCCACAGAATATGGAGAGAAACTCAATGTCAGTGGAGAATATAGAGCTCTCTCGTTTGAACGGTTGTACTCTATGCTGGTCTATGATCGACTCAACTAGATTCTTAGAACAACTAGTTCATAAACAGAGGCGGGCCTTCGATGCTTGCTTAGCTGAGTCAACTGAAGTTACCATGATTACAGAGGCATTTAACCAAATTACTGAAGAAATCAAAGTAGGGCTAACTTCTAACCAGGAGAGGGTAGCTGCAAAGACCAAGGGTTGGTTTGGCAATGCCTGCACCCAGGCTCACAAAAATTTGACAATAACCTTAAATAGTGCACCCAGGAATATCCGGGAACTACAGCATTGGAGACGATCGCACAGGCTCACCCTAAAAAAAACGCAAAATAAGGTCTGAAAGAGGAGGCCTCGGAAAAACTGCATGAGGCAAGCTGCAATAAGCATACCACAGCGTTTTGGCGCGTTATAAACTCCCCCTTCTTTCGCGATGATGAAAGCCCAGAATAGAGGTTGCAGTGACCGAAGAGGACTTGGAAGCTCATTTCTCTAAACTATATGATGACACAACAGAATGGGGTGGTAATAGCACCATATCTGTGACAGTTCTATGACTACATTTTCCCCTAATCAGTTTAACCTTAACTTCACTTTGGAAGAGGTCAACCTGGTTCTAAGATCAAGCAAGGGAAGTAAAGCACCAGGCCTAGACAGGGTTCTGATTGACCTTTTTAAAGCTAATTCTCTTCTTTAGATCCTGCCAGAGTGTCAGATTCCCAAGTTCCTGGTCTGAGTCTCTGTGCCAATATTTTAAAAAGGTGACCGTAACTGCCCTGCGCACTACAGACCCATTTCTTTGCTAGATTCTCAGGCTAAAGTGGTGGGTCACATACTTTTATCTAGATTACAAGGGTGGGCGGACTACAATAAAATAATTTCTCACTTACAATATGGATTCCAACAGGGAATGGGGTCCATGGAGCAATCCATCAATTTGAACTTGTTAATGAGCAAATATGCACACATATAACATGGTAAATTGTTTGCAGTTTTTGTTGATTTGTCCTGTGGTTTTAATTGTGTAGATAAACTCTGCTCTGCTATGCTATGATTTCAATGGGCATAGACATCACCATTGTCAATTTTCTCAGATATCTTTACTCAACCAGCTCCGCAAGAATTCGTTTTGCTTTGAAGGGCAAATGTAAACAATCTTTTAGTATTGAAAAAGGGGTTCATCAAGGGTGCGTATTTGCTCCTTTTCTGTTTCATTTGTACATTAATAATCTGTGTAACTCTCTTGCCAATATGTGTACAGATCAGCCCAAATTGGGCTCCAGCCAATACCAGTTTTACTTTATGCGGACAACGCAGTGCTTATGGCTATCACCCCATTGGCTCAGCAGTGTCTCCTTGATAAATTTGTTCACTTCATGGAGAACCTTGGGCTACTAATTAATATAAACAAGACCTTTATCATGAAAGTAGGCCGGAAGACAGCTAAGTGGCGTAACATTTTAATAGAAGAATCCATTTTACCACTAACGCCCTCCATTTCGTACCTGGGCATTTTAGTTGACTTTGAAGGGAACTGGGAAAGTGCCATAAATTCCAGATGGCTGCGATTTGTTAGATCAATCATGGACCTGTGCAATTTCGCTAGGAAATTGGGTTGTAAACGGCCCAAAGAAATGTTAACTATCTATAACGCTAAATGTCGAACTATTGCAATGTATGGTTCTAAGCTGTGGGTGTATGTAAATATCAAATCATTACAGTTGGTAGAAAATGCCTTTTTTTAAAACCTTCTTGCGTTCCCTAATAGCTGCTCTAATTTTTTATGTCACTCGGAACTGGGCGCTACTTATTTAGCGGATGTGATAAAGGTCCAGCCATTTATTCTTTGGCACAAGATCTGGACATCAGATCACATGGAATTCAATCGTGCCATTGTAAAGGACTGCTGTGGCTTGGAGCTTGCCCTAAAAATTCCATGGTTAAAGTTCATCAAGAACTTCATGTCTGAAATTAACCACCCGGAAAATTATGATCAACCAGAAACCTTGAGTAACATCATGAGGAAATCATTAAAGATAGAGTGCTTAAACTTAATAGATGATCTGAGACTGTCAGTGGAACTGGTAAAACCAACTGTTCAACACAACCAAATGGTTCTGACCACTTTTTTAATGCAACCCTACTTAACTAATGTTCTTAATATTCAGCATAGGTTTGTCTTAACACATTTTAGACATGATATCTTTCACCGTTTGCCGAGCTTTCCAAACATTAATAACTGGTCACATGAACTAATGTACTATCCTTGCGATAACATATCTAAACAATCAACTTTCCACATACTTTTCCTTTGTAAATTTTATATAGATCTGAGGAATTCTTTTATTAAGCCTTTAATGAAATCCTTACATTTTAAACAATGTAGGCGGGCGTTTTTACATCTGCAATTACTTCCAAATTTGAATACATGAATTTGTGAATCAAATAAAGATGATAACGAATGAATGATAGTGCAGCAGGTGCAGTGTCACCTGTGCCTTTAGGTGTGAAGGGCCATTTGAGCCCCAATTAAGGCTGTTTTTCACTAGCTAACCAGGGGCATTGAGGTCCATTTGCCTTGCTTGCATTTGAGCCCCTGGTATCCGCCTCTGTAGTCCCTTTCCTCTTTACATTTAAATCACTTAAGTTGTAACATAGGTCATCAATTCCCATCTGTAATATTATTTTATATGCTTACCTCATTCCAAACACTCTCCCACCGTCTTAACCTCTTGCTTTATTTGATGTGCCACTATAACTGGGAATTGTCCAAGCGAGATGCCCAATTACACACTGACATTTTGCCGAATACAAACTTAAATGCCACAGAAATTTACTGTAGGGGCTATATTTCAAATAACACTCAGTCAGGATATTTAAAAACCAAATCACAAAAAGAGTCGAGTCATGTTGTCAAAAGTATTTTATTAAGTTGAAGTCCATGCACAGCTTATTTTTCAATGGTTCAAGAAGGAATGTTTGAACCTTGATTAATGTGTGTAGTGCTCCCGGGGAATCGCTCTCTGAACCGGAGCATAAGAATAATCAAAGTACCTCGCACCCTCTTAGACTGGTGTGTGTCCCCCTAGGCACAATACAGACCATAAGTAGGGTTTTAAAAGTATTTATTTGACTCAGGAAATGCCCACAGTTATCTGAGATTCTTCAATCGATAAATCAGTGTATTGTTTCTTCACAAAGACAAATTCATTCCTGTGAATCAAAATCTGGTATCAAACCAAAAGACTACAATCTCCAAAATGCATTGCAGCAACATCATAAATATCAGGCATGGATTAAATTCTCCATAGTTTTTCATATCCCAATGCATTTCTGGCATACCGCCCTTTATCGGGCAATAAATCTGTAATGTAAAGTAAAATGCGATATGACATACAATGAGGACACTTGTGTGATATGTAAAGACTTCAGCATCATCATGAGGTGAAACACCTGAGTGAGCTGGGTAAACAAGTGTTAAAAATACGCGTATGCTTCTGCTATTGTCCGCCATGAAAAGATCAAAGTTGAAGTGAAATAGATCAAACCCTCATGGTGGGAAAACGAATGGATATATAACTAAGGCTGTGATTCCCAGATCAGAAGAAAGGGAGTCCAGTCTGTGAAAGCAGTGAATCTTACAATGAAATCGTGCATGTGAGGTAAATATCGTAAGGTCGCAATGAAAACAAAACAGAGTTAATCATGCTAGGATAATACTGCATGCTCGATGCTCTATATTTAATCCACATAACGCTGACAAGTTGATGGGAACAAGACAGAAAAAAAGGTTACAAACACACGAGAAATGTTACATCCACAGTGTTTCATGCTTTCTGAGTGTACTTACTCTGATCTAGGTGGCATGCTCCGATATGGGTGTGTGTTTCTTGTTTCAGCATGTGTACAGATTGAATGTGTGAGTGTTCATCTTATCTCCGGTCTCTGGAAGTAGAAATAAATAACGGACTATGCACACCAGATGTATTGGTGTGAATGAAAGGTGGCAGCCATCTTAACTTGTGTAATTCATGTTCAAAATGCTTGTGATATGGCCTGAAACCCAATGTACCCTGACGTGAAAATAACTGTGTTAACGAAACCTGAAAATTAAAAAAAATAAAAGTGTATGTGATACCTTACAATGTGGCCCTGTTTTGTAATTTTATCACTCAAGTGAATTCCTTCGATGACCTTCTCTAACAAATCATATGAAGCAATATGGAAGATGGTATTCAACATTCAATTGACAGTATCTATAATATAAATAACATTCAAGGACAGATCATGTGACCATGTGGGAGATGATATTTAGCAGCCAACCAACCTAAGTAACTCGGATGCGGTAATCACCAGTACAACAGTTGTAGCAAATAATAATATAGGTCTCAATCAATTGTATACAATGTATTCAGAAATATAATCTGAGCAGTCAATCAGTTATAAGTAGCATTGGAATTCCATCCTGTTATTCATTCAGTTTGGTTTGAGTGAGTCAAGATGTTTAATCCAAAAATTCTCAAGTAACCGCAACTTGTGACACCCCAAACATCATTTACCTACTGAAGTGTACATGTGGAAAAGTGTATGTTGGCAATACCGAAAGGAAGGTCAAAGTCAGCATTAATGAACATAAGAGTAATATAGGAACTAAATAGCAAAAATCCATGATTACCTCTCATTTTTTGGAAGCCAAAGATAATATTAGTCAATTGAAATTCCTGATCCTGGAGGTTGTCTAGAAAATAGAAGGAAGGGACAACCACAATCACTTACTACAACCTGAGAATTGTTGGATTAAACACCTTGATTCACTCAAATGAATGGCAGGATGGAATTCCAATGCTACTTATAACTGATTGACTGTTCAGATTGTATTCCTGAATACACTGTATACGATTGATTGTGACCCACATTATTATTTGCTACAACTGCTGTACTGGTGATTACCGCATTCGAGTTATATTGGTTGATAGCTAAACATCAACTCACACATAGTCACATGATCTGACCTTGAATGTTATTTATATTGTAGGTACTCTCAATTGAATGTTGAATACTATCTTTCATATTGTTTCATATGATTTGTTAGAGAAGGTCATCCAAGCAACTCACTTGGATGATAACATTACAAAGCAGGGCAACATTGTAAGGTATCACATACCCTTTTATTTTTATTTTCAGGTTTCGTTAACACAGTTATTTTCACATCAGGGTACATTAGGTTTCAGTCCATATCACACGCATTTTGAACATGATTTACACAGAATAAGATGGCTGCCACCTTTCATTCACACCGATACATCTGGTGTACACAATCCATTGTAGATTTCTACTTCTGGGGACTGGAGATAAGATGAATGCTCACACATTCAATCTGTACACACGCTGAGACAAGAAACACACACCTATATCGGGGCATGCCAACTAGATCGGAGTAAGTACACTCGGAAAGCATGAAACAATGTGGATGTAATATTCCTCGTGTATTTGTAACCTTTTGTTCTGTCTTGTTCCCGGCAACTTGTCAGCGTTATGTAGATTAAATATAGAGCATCGAACATGCAGTATGCTCCCAGCATGTTTAACTCTGCTTTGTTTTAATTGCGACCTTACGATATTTATCCCACGTGCATGATTGCGCTGTCATTTTTAGTTGTAAGATTCACTTCTTTCACAGACGGGACTCCCTTTCTCCTGATTTGGGAATCACTGCCCTAATTATATATCCGTTCGTTTTCCCACCATGAGGGTTTGATCTATCTCACTTCAACTTTCATCTTTTTATAGCAGACAATAACAGAAGTACCCACATATTTTTGACAAATGTTTACCCAGCTTACTCAGGTGTTTCACCTCATTATTATGCAGAAGTCGATACATATCACAGAAATTTCCTCATTGAAGGTCATACCGCATTTTACTTTACATTACAGATTTATCGCCTGTTGAAGGGCGGTATGTCCGAAATGCATTGGGATGTGTAAAACTATCGAGAATTTAAGCCATGTCTGATATTTATGATGTTGGTACAATGCATTTTGGAGATTGTAGTCTTCTGGTTTGATGCCAGAATTTGATTCAAACAAATGAATTTGTATTTGTGAAGAAAACAATACACTCATTTATTAATTGAAGAATCTTGGATTACTGTGGTCATTCGCTAAGTCAATTAAATGCTTTTGAAACCCTACTCAGGGTCTGGTTTGTGCCTAGGAGGACACACCCCAGTCTAAGGGGGTGCCAGTTACTTTGTAAAAAGTATTTTCTCATAATTGTCCTAATCTTCTTTTGTTACAAAAATATTATAGTACTGCCTTTGAAGCCAAGCGGTCTTTCAAGTACTAAAACATCAATACATCCTCTATCTACCTAAGGTCTAGCAAGACAGATGTAGCAATTCAAGTAGTGTTGAATTCTTCATTCTCCAAAGACATTTCCATAATGCCCATTCTAACTTAATTAGTTATTTTTAGGTCTAGGGTCAAACAAGACTGTTTGATTTTACTGAAATTATATGTATTATATACTTATGGAGGATTTCAGCCAGCCCTCTTTATCCACTGGTCTGCTGTTTATGTCATTCACACTTTCACACAACTACAGGTACATCAAGAGGCAGTGAGTCAGCCCATGTCAACCACTGTCTAACTTAGAGTGATGGCATACACGTAATCACAAGGAGCACATCTACACGTAAAATCCCAGGAACTATCATAGCCATGTGTGCTTTACGAGACAAAAAAACCAAGATATATTTATCTTTTTTTTTTATCAAAGACGGCATGGCAAAAATTCACAACAAAAAATGCATTGACAATTCAAAAGGCTGGCAGCCCCTCCTGACATATCAGCTTTATAAAAGCTTGTTTTATCATAACACCTTCCTAAACTGAACGTTTGTAGAACTCAAAACTTGAACATAGTTTACTTAACTACCTTTGTATAGCAGTGCTGTTGCAATTCAAGCAATGAACTTTCTCCCTACAGGTACAACCACAGTGTTTTGTTTCTCCAGAAAGTCTGTCCTCATTAAAAAATATTATTCACCACTGTTCCCACATACCAGTCTTCCTTCATCTCATTAGGTGAAATTAGCCAAATATTTCAGTTTCCAGATAATTAATCTGAATTCACATATTTTACAGAAGACTTCAAAATGCCCGTGGGCTGCATTGTAATGTCACTGTTGTCTGATAAGAGAGTATGCTATTTTCTGCATAACAGATGATTAGGCATTTATCACTTCCAAAGTTTGAGGAAAATTACCTAGTGGAACATAAATATATTGGTATCTCAAAATCATGGAGCTGTAGAAGAAGCAGAGTTACAACACAACGCTATTTTACTCACAACCTGTCATTAATTTCCAGGAAAGCCACCTATCTTCACCGTAATATATTGTAAACAAGTGTTATTTTATAAAACATGACTCAGGGAAAAGAGGCCACGGGAAACCCCTTGAACCGTTTTGAAGTTTAAACCATCACAAGGAGTATTTTACAACGCTAAAGGTACTGGTGAAATTTACAGAACCACACTAGCTTAGTGCTTCAGTTTTTTAATGGGTTGATGTAATCTAATTGGCTACCACTGAATTATGTTTAAAAAAGATATTACATTCCTTCACTAAATCACGTAAATGACTTTTTCAACTGCTGCACAAAAATCTTGTCACAGTCTCATACAGTTTTTTGTAAATCAAGGCCAGTAAAGATCACTTCCAACTGTCTAATAACCAATCAATATTGCAATTTGAGGTCTACATGCATGACAGCTTAGAAATCCACCAATCAACATAGCTTTTCAATATATTAACAGACGTCCTATTTGGGCTCGCTATAATAGTTGTCTAAGTTTGACAACCAAATCTCTTGAATCTGGTACAGTCGTCTGGTCTCTCAGAGACAAATCTAAGTTCTGTTCATACCCCAGAGATGGAAAATGCTCCACAGAGCTTCCTGATGTGGTGTTAATCCAGCAATGCCTTGGACACATGTATGCCTTGTCGTTATGCAAGGCATTTGATAGCCACTTTTGGAAACCCTTCTTATCATTCTTTTTACATTCACAGCATTAATACATTTCTGTTGCTTCCTAATCGATCCTATTACCTATCTTGGGGCTTCTTTAATTCATTCTTATGTGCCATTCATACTTTAATGTGACTAGCCTATATACGAGCACCCATAGTTGGGCAGTATAACAGAACATGAGAGATGCCCATGCGATATGCTCATAATGCGTTCAAGTACTATTTGAACCTATAAAGATACCCTCATGCCAGGGAATCCTTCGGCAACCAATTTCTTTGGCAAATGTACCGTAATCGAACATCTACATTAAATGGGCCTAATTCAGAAAAAAATGTGTAAACATATGAGTCAACATTAATATCTCAGATTCAAAATACTCTTTGTTGTAAAAAATCCCAAACATTCCAAGTAGTGGTTTGGAATGCTGCACCAGGTGCAGATTCCTAGTCAAAATATTGAAATTGTCATGGCATTCTCCATAGGCTTGCATGTTCGCTCACACACCAAATGAACTGCTAAGGACCTCACAATAGGCATACCAATAAATAACAATGGCTGAAAAAAAGCATTCTGTTTGGCTGGTCCCGTTGGACACCTGCAAGACCAAGTGATGTGAACAGATGGCTCCGTCATAAAGAAAAATGTTGCAGCCGCCATTACAGAACTTGAGGACCCGGTCCCCTAGTCCTGAACAATCTGAAAGTAAAGGATATAAGCATATATCCTCGCCTTAAACCCCTAGCATTTCCGGGGCCACAAAATAAAAAATCAGGCAGTCACAGTCCTGTGCAAGTGTAGCAGAATTCAGTGTTGGCCAAAATGCACTTTGGGTTCCTTTTTGAAAATTGCACATGATTGGATTAGATGGTAGTATAATTTCCTGAATGCCCATTTTGCATTTAGGAAATGCTTCGTGCATGTACTTAGAAAATCGCAAATAGAAAATCCCTATTTGCAATTTCCTATTTTAGGAATCGCTAGATGTGATCTTTACTTGGTAGAAATCACATTTTGCAACCACATTTCCCCTTTTGTACACATGGAAAGCTCACTTAGTATTTTTTTAGGCCTGAAATTGCGTTTCAGTCCGTTAAGAAATGCTTAATGGCTTCGTACATATGGGCCTAAATTCCCATCACTCTGCACAAACGTATTTGAACAGGGATCGGAATTCTGAGTTGCGTTAAAAATATTAGACCCTCACAGGTTTCCCTTAATTAATTATTGTAGGTCAAACCTGCCAAAAATGTATCATGAGAAAATGCCTGGAAAAAAGTCAAAAATGCAGATTTGTGTTAAAAATAGATTCTACATGTTATGCCACATTATCCATTCCTTTTAAAAACTCCAAATAGGCGTAATATACCACACATGGTAAACACATCACCCTGGGGTAATGGTATTTACCACATGTGGTAAATACCTCACCAGAATACAACAAACACGTAATGAGTGTCTAAGCTTAAAAGGGCATTCCGTGGACGTACCGGGTGCTCCCATGTGTCTGGACAAAGCTATGCTTCTCTGGAAAGCTCTAATAGGAGCAAATCATATGGGTAAGGAGCTGCTTTTAGTCATTTCAGGTTGTCTTGGAAGTTATTTTACCAATCCAAAGCTGTAATATTGTGCATGGAATCGTAAAGTTTACCGGCTACCAAGTTTGTCATTTTTCAACTTCGCATGGATGGCACTTGCTAATCCTATGCTTAAAGACTTTCGTGCAAAAATGGCAAAAGGCTAATATTGTGTCTGGTAATTCTAAACAACTTTTGTTCTTTTTCTAGTTTGGCATGGATTACACTGTGCTAATCCAAAGCTTAAAAAACATCCTAGAAAAAAGACATTTGAGGTGAGATCATTTCGAGCAGGGTTCTACCACGAGTAGCTTAAAAGCTAGTGGTGGCTCTCCAGCTGCCTGTAAGTAGCTTTCTTGTGTTGAGCCCAACCCATTAACTTAGAAGCTTTTGCTTGGTCGAATTAATAAATGTATCCCAAAATTGAAAAGCATGTATCTGAGCCGAAAATGTGTATAACTCATAAGCTTAGTCAATGTTTGAAGACAATTGGCTGGATTTCCAAAATATTTTTAAAGCTGATACCTTAGTGGTAAATCATGAAGATTGGGGAGACTTATTACGAAAGTAATTACCTTGGTGCCATTGGCATTGCAGCTATGGCTGTCGTGTATTAACCCTGTAGATTAATTTCAAAGTTATAAAGCCATTTTTGCCTTACTGTAGCCAGTCTTGCCTGATGCATTGAGCTAATTACTGCTAGTAATCTTGCACGTGGCGGTCACTAATGTAATCTTGTCTCATGTGATTACTGTTACCTCACTAATAATATAAATTTATCTAAATGATTTTCAGTGACCACAAGTAGCTCTTATAACAGAAATGGTTGGGGACCCGTGATTTTAGAAAATTGGTGGTGTTGTAAAAAGCTTCACTTAAAGAAGCTGCTCTCCATCTAAAACTTTGGAAACTCGGAGGCGTTCCTACTTCTCTTTTGTCTAAAATAGATTTTCACTGAAAAAACACAAGATACTAACGTCTCACCACATGCAAGCAAGAGAGCATGAACACCATCATTATGAGAAAAATATGGCTACAGATAGGTCATACACTCAAAAAAAGAGAGCAAGTCTCCTTCAGAAGAACAGACCTCTACTGGACCCTAGATGGCAAATGGAAGAGGATTTAAGGGAGACGCCCATCAGTGGGAGCTCATCTACGAGCTCTAAATAGACCAACAGCACTGCTTCTCCCAGGATGCACAGCGGAGACTCATCCAGAGCAGCCCATCAGAGGGTGAGCTAATTTGCACATAAAAGAAGACAGTCCCGCGAATGTGCTTGACACTTTTATCACAATCCCTTTAAGAATAATACATTTCGAAACCTGTCGGCAGAGTGGTACTGTGACTGTGAAAGGGGAGCTGGCAGGCGTCTTCCAACCCATTTCAATGGGGTTGGAGCTTAGAACCCCGCATTGTTGTCTGAGTGCATTTCAAGCAACTGGAAGCCAAGACTGAGTCTGAATATATATATATACACACACATATATATATATATTTATATATGTCTCATGTGAGCAAGGCTCCTCGGAGCCGAAACGTCATGCGGCTGAATTTGCACTAATAAAATTCAAGCACCTAACTGATCTGTGTCCGTGCTATCCTTGCTGAGGCGAAGTCCAGCGTGCCGGGAGTGAAACGCGGCTTTTATATATATATAATGTAACATGGTAAATAGCGCTTTTGGAATCCTCCTTTTGATTGGCCCCCGCTTCATAGATCAGAGCTGAACTTTCCATTTCAGAGCCAAAGTGGATTAACAGGTTTTTTTGTCCTCATTCGCCACCAATCTCACTTCAGTTCGCACTCAAGATGTCTATACCCTCCCTCAGCAAGCTGAGAGGCGTAGGCTACTGGAAGTGGGGACCCCGCCTACTGGTACCAGAATTTACCTGGGTGCTAATGAAGAACCAGCTGAGATAACTCTTCTGCCAAGCTACCAGAGCTAGAAGACACTTGTCGTAGAACCCCCAGTAACAAACTAGGAGAATCCGACTTAGCCGGAAGAGTATTAAGGCAGCATAATCATAGGACTCAGACAGAGAAAAAAACTCAAACGGTCAACTCTGAGCCACATCTCTGTTGCAGGAGGTCCCAAAATGCTTTCTTCTTCTTACTACCTGATCTCATCAGATCAAGCTTAGAGACCGCCAAAACTGAAGTATGCCAGTCTAGAAAAGAGGGGGCAGTGGAATCTATTCATCTTATACAGATTTACCTCCTACCTAGGAGGATAGCATAAAAAAACAGTGATCTGGCAGGACACTTAACGCTGTCTACCCCCCAAAGATGATCAAAGGTAAGTCGATGATGATTGGGCACCCTAGGGTGCTTGCCAGAAAATTTCCAATGCTATCCCAGAAAGGAACAAGGGCAGGACACTCTTTAAACATGTGGATATCGGAAGCAGAAGCCAGCCCACATTTCTTCCAGCAGACTGGTGAGCCTTTAGTGATTTTAGAAAGCTTTTGTGGAGAAAAAAAGTCTCTGTGGATGGTAAACAGGTGGTTCCTTTTTAGCCAAGCCGGTTTTACTACCTCATATAGGATCTTACATGAGATCTGCCATAATATATCACAGTCTTGAGCTGGTACGAAACCACCCCACAGCTCATCAGCAAGTTTAAATTCACCGTTCACTGCTTCAGAGATGGCTTGGTACCAAAAGGAAACTTCCTTCATCCCAAAAGGGCTTAGTCACAAACTGATGTTCCAGGGAGTTGCCACATCTGATTAAGCTTCCACAAGTTTTTTGTGAGTGTGAATGGGCCCAGATTTCCAACTGGAGATATTTAAATCTGGAAAGGCCTGCTCCGACCCTATCCCTAAGATGCTCCCATGAAACAAGAGTGCCATCCGGATCAGGTCCCCCCCAGACCGCTAGTCCGACTTCCCTCAAGGATTTTGCCAACCTATCCCTCAGACACTCTGGAGCCCCAGGGGAGTCCCAGAGGGGAGCCATGCTGGAAAAATAACCCAACGCAGACAAGCCCCTTAATTTTACCCATGTTTTGGCTAAGCCCTGGAGAACCTTTAGCTTGATCTTTTTAAAAAACTTTGGATCGCCAAATTTGAACAGAAAACCCTCCACCGATAAATTGGCACCCCTCAGCATAGCTAGAAAATTCACCCTTGCACCAGTATTGACAGGAATTTTCAAGAGCATACGTGAATGTGAAAGTTGGAAGGCCCAAGTATACCGCTGGAGATCTGGTAAAGCAAGGCCTCCCTTCTCTCTTCTGCGTCTCAGTTTTTTCCATCAAATCCTTAGTGATTTATGTGCCCAAACAAATGAATTAATACCACTCTGCAGTTTGTCAATAATGGATTTTTTTAAATTGAGGGGAATGCAATTGAAGAGGAAAGTATTTTTCGGGAGTATTGACATCTCGACCAAATTAACTCTGCCACCAATGGATAAAGGGAGTAGGGCCCAGTATTTCATTAGCCTCTGGCACCTCCTTGCCACCACAGCCAGATTGGTCTCAGTGATCTTAGTGATGTCTTGGAGGATGTTTATTCCCAAATTCCTCATTTTGGAACTAGTCTGGTGCTGGTGCTGGATACCTCCCATGTTCCATACCATAATTTGCGTCTTAAAGGCGTTGATTTCGTAGCCTGACACTCAACCAAACTCCTGAGCAAGGCTGACGACAGCTGGAAATGCTATGTGTAAATTAGCTGAGGGAACTAGAATATCGTCAGCATACAAGGCTACCTTCCTCTCCCATTCCCCGTACTTAAACGGCTGAATGTTAGGATCATCCCTGAGCCACTGAGCAAATGGCTCAATGTATAAGTCGAAAAGGAGAGGGGAAAGTGGGCAGCCTTGGCTGGTCCCCCTGGAAATCTTAAGGGGGTCCGTAATATTGCAGTTAACAAAAGGTCTTGGCGTAGGGTTCAGATAAATCAGCTGAACTGTGCGACAACATTTTTCTCCCAAATTAAATTTCTTCAAGACCTCTGACAGGTAAATCCAATTCACCCTGTCGAAGGCCTTGGTAGCATCTAGAGTCATGGCTGCTAGTGGGATAGAATATGCTGTAGCCAGATCGATCGCACAGATAAAATCGTACGTAAGGTCTGAGAGATGACGACCCCTTATTAAACCCTTCTTATCCAAATGAAGAATGTTGCCTGCCCTGAGTCCTAATCTTGCTGCCAATATTGAGGAAAAGATTTTATAGTCGGCATTTAGGAGCGATATGGGCCTATAAGACCCACAGCTTGATGGAACTTTCCCTGGTTTCAAGATCAGGGCTATGATGATGAACAGGTTTTTGGAATGTTTTGAGCAAGTATGTCAAAGGGCACCACAGTTATTAAAGAAAGAAAAGATATCTGTCCTGTGGAAACTAAGACTAAGACAAAACTGTAACGACACAGTGGCACAAGGCATGCAGATGTGGATAGCTATATTCACAATATTTTAGTTTATGACAGCATAATACAACTGCATGCTCACATTTTGCTATACACAGATACTATGGAATGGGGAGTTTCAAAGCTTGCTGTTGGCCTGGATATAATGTTGAATACACAAAATGCATGTTTTTTTTTATTGGATCCACATCTAAACTCTGACCAAAAATCCAAATACGTTTTTATGTTTATAAGCTGCTTGCACCGTGAGTGCTCAGAACTGCGAGAGTGTGGAAGCCCCATAATCGGATGACTGGAACTGTCATTTGCAATTCAATAAGAGATTTAAAAAAACACATTTCATGAGCTGTAGCTGACAGAATATGTTTCAGTTGCTCTGAAGTCATTTGTATTTGGACTTTCTATTACATTTAAATGTATTTATTGATTTGACCGCAGTAGACACGAAAAACTATAAAAGCAGTTTATGCGGAAATTACAATAGACATTAACACACCTATAAAATCCACAAAGATCCGATAAAAGCAAAATAAAAAGTCGTCTAATGATGTTCTCGACATTTAATTTGTAAGTGCTTTTCTTCTGATTGTCGAGGCTGCCCGGATATGAGGCCACTGCTGCTGCACAAAATGGCCATTCGCTTACTAGTTTTTTGAGAAAGCACATTGTATAATGCAGCACGAACACCATAATACTATAAATGGGCCAGGTTTAGGCCCGATGAACAAACCTGTACCATTGCATACTTTCGAAAATAAGCCAGTCAGGTTTGTAAAGCAGGTCCCCGCAGCTCCTCCGTCGCAGGGGAGCCCCAACTCTTCACGAGGCCCTCAGTCTTTCAGGGGGCTCCCATTCATCCCAAGACCAATGAATATCTGTGAGATATGGGAGAAGCAGGGGCCCCTTATCACAACTTACAAGGGGGAGGGCATCATTTTGCTTTACACCTCTTAAGCTGCTGTCATTCTCTCTTCAGTGTAATTTTATTTTTGCCAAACTCACAAAATAAAAATATTTTTATATGAGTTCATCCTTAGGTTTGTCATTACTTCTGATGGGTTTGAGGTACTCTCTCGATAAGTGAACCAGCAAAATACTAGTGAAATACCCATGCACATTCTGTGTGCTGCAATTACTCTGCAAAGAATACACGTAATAAAGACCATGGGCCCGATTCACAGAATGAACTTAAGACTCAATCCTAAACTTACTACTATTTGCTTGGTTCAGTAATGACTTATTTATTTTGTAACACCACACTAAACTGCCAATATACGTGTCTGAATTTTATCAACTTCTTAAATAAAAAAAGTATGCAAAAAAATAGACTGATTGTCTATATTAAAGAACGTATGAACTGCTCCAACCCTTCTGAAATTTAAAGAGGATCTGAACATCAACCACTTTATAGAAAACTACAACTCCACCTGTTTGGGCTCATCACTATCAAATGTTTCACTTCATCACAAACAATCTTGAATTTTATCTTAGAGCTCATCCACTTGTTAAGAGCTCTTTTGCTCCCTAGCTACGGTTCTGCTCTACAAATACTAATTTATGGACACATGCATTCATCAGTAAATAAAAATAGAAATACAGTCCTTACCCCATTAAATGTGTCTAACTTCCTTCTTCTTGCAAGATCGGTGATGTTAACACCATTGTAGTTTATACTCTCCATGCATCCTTTGAAGTTCTTTCTGATGTGTGAACCTGGCTTTCCGGAAAATGGCAGACCTCCAAATGTAAGCTTAAAGGACAAACGAGAAGAGCAGTAAAGTAAACACGTTTCCTTCATAGACCTACTCATATTGTTTCTATTTTTTTTAATGTATACACACATAGAGATTGCAAAAAAATGGGTTACTGATTGATGGGGGTGTGAGCCCTGGTCAACAGCAATCACAATCCTTGGCAAGGTAAGGCACAAGCAAACCCCAAATAAACCTGTGCTCAACCACCTGCTAAATTGACACAGAAAAGTCAGGTTGAGCGCAGAGGCACTGTGTGAAGTATTTATGCAACACTTCGAACAGAAAAATAGTGAAAACACCACTAGGAGGCATACACAAAGCCCAACTGTAACCCACACCCAGTCATACGACGGACGCATTGACAGGCTGCAGACACCAAATGGCTGAGGCACGGAAACAATTTAAAATCTGACGTCCCCATAAGTTAGGATTTTAAATCGTGATTCTAGAGACACTAAACATGAACTGGTGATCTCTTCCTATTAGAATGTAATAAGGCAACTCCAATGTTATCCTATGGGAGGGAGAGGCCTTCCACTAGTGAAAAACAAATGTAAGAGTTTTTAACTACCAGGACATGTAAATCTTAAACCTACATGTCCTGCTTTTCAAATACATTGCACCCTGCCATCTGGAGTGTCCCGGGCATTCGCTATGGGTGACTTACATGTATTAAAAAGGAAGTTTAGGCTTGCAAAAATGTACTTTGCCAGGTTATAATGATGGTTTAAACTGCACACACAGTCTCTGCAATGGCAGGTCTGAGACATGTTTAGAGTCCTACTTAAAGGTGGCACAACCAGTGCTGCAGGTCCACTAGTAGCATTTAATTTACAGGCCCTGGGCACATGTGGTTGTAGTGCCACTTTAATTGAGACTTCTAAGTGAATTAAATATACCAATTAGGTATAAGCCACTGCTACTATGTTTTAGGGAAAGAGCACAAGCATTTCGTACTAGTTAGCAGTAGTAAAGTGTGCAGAGTCCTAAGCCCAGCAAAAACAAAGTCTGCAAAAGCAGGAGGTCTGAAGGCAAAAAGTTATGGGGAGACCATGTCAAGGATGCCAGTTTTAAAAGGGATGATACTGAAAAGGTAACTGTAATACAGGCCAATACTGTATATAAGGCGTCATTGGTAACATAATGGTAAATCACAAGCCTATGGGCAAAGTATATTTTAAATTTGACCAGAATGTTGAAATGTCTGTGTTTCTGGACCATAATATACATGTCACTCATTCATTTCTGGTGAAGACAATCTCTTGTGTAAAATACACAGCGACTGAGCTATGGGTCGCCCATCTTCACCCTTTGGCTTATTAAGTTCAGCACCCCTTCGGTCATTGGCGCCAGCCAGTGTCTTTCAGGTCTTCCATCATTTCAAAGGAGTCTCTCTGTCTCAAAGCCTGCCATTGGTTCTATGGTGTAGCCTTCCTCCTAGGGAGTGATTTCATTACAATACATGATGTGTATTGTTTTCGCAATATTGCAGAGTTTACTAGGTGAATGAAAAACCCATCCTGGAAAAAAAATCCATTAAAAGTAACAGATTTAAATATCAAATGCCTAATGAGATAATTTAGCACGTAAGTGATCCATGGTGGTCATCACATATTTATTTTTAAATATATTTATCTGCTCAGAATCTTTTTCTTTAAAGTAAGCACTTGGTAAATATATTGTATTATTGACATATATTTTTTCAAGCAACCCTTTCATTTTTTATTTTGCTGATGTTCATGAACTGCCTGCATTGTTTGCACAAACTTAAAAGGCACAGCATTCACTTCCTTAGGGCAAAGAGCATGACATTTCCCAGCCTTCTTTGTATACATTCTGTAGCTGTTAGCATTTCACAACTAGACAAAGGCTTCAAAAGAGTGACAGATATACCACCTACGGAGGCAAGAGCAATGCTTTAAAGAGGAGGCAAACTTCTGTGGAGAAAGCTTCTTTAGTTGATACTTTAAGTATATTGTGAAAGGACTAAGTGTAAGGTTTAAGTTGAATTTTGCTGCCCAATATATGTGTGACAACAGCAGTGGGAGAAAGGTTTTAAAGAGACAATAAACATGAGTTTGCATACCCTTTGTTGTATGTTCTATTTAATGTTTTTAGGTGTGTTTTTGCTTGATAGCAGTGCTAGACTTTCACAGGCACAGTGCATGGCCTCAATAGTGCATCAGGTAACACTGGAAACGATTTAAGCACTGTATGTGGAAATACAAAAACATATTCTTTGTGCATTTTACATGCATTTGTTTAAATAGGTGTAAGAAATTATCCTATGCTGTGGCCTGTTCTTCATAATACTAGTACTACTGCTACTACTAACAATAATAATAATAAAAATTAAAGATAATATTTGTATAGTGCTGAGGATAATATTTTTGCTGCCTTTAAGCACTTTAAAAGCGAAACCTCATCCAATAAATATAGTGTTGCATGTACATCTCGGAGTACTAAACATACTGCCGTGCGTGTGCTGGTAAAGAAATATATTCATGTTGTTTTTAGGCATTAAACATGCATTAGTCCAAGGGTGTTAGAGCCGATGTCTCATTTCATGGGCTAATAAGAAAAAAAAAACATTACCCGACTGAAATGGGATCACACTGCGAGACTTGCACCTCTTACCCTTCCATTAGATGAAACCTGAAGTTTCTGTAAATGTCATTCCCATGATTTGTTTACCAATAAATCAGATTTAGGACTTAATCTCTATGAAACCACTATTGTTTTCACAACAAGAACAGCTGTAAATGTCATATGTAAGTTTATGTCGTGGTAGTATAAAGTTATGTATTTTGGGGGTGCAGCTAAAGTGGCTGAATTTTA
Organism: Lissotriton vulgaris; assembly: GCF_964263255.1. Classification (NCBI taxonomy): domain Eukaryota; kingdom Metazoa; phylum Chordata; class Amphibia; order Caudata; family Salamandridae; genus Lissotriton; species Lissotriton vulgaris. Next base: position 256,561 of record NW_028249123.1, read on the forward strand.
AGTCGATGTTTGATTGGATATAAGTTTGTCTAAACCACATCAAACATCCCAAATCACGTCTGGGCGCTTCTGTGTCTTTTTGCTCCATTCAGTGAAGATCAGTAAGGGAGGGCTTTTAAAATAGGATTGAAGGGAGGTGCATATTCAACAGCACACCCAGAGTTGAATGAGATGTGCGAACACAAAAATGGTTGAATAGAACAGACTTCAAAACATCTTACACCGGACACCTTAATCAGAAGGCAGGTTCCAGACTCCACAACACAGAAAACTAAAGACATATGACAGGGGGACAATTTCTGTTCAAACTATTTGGCAGAAGAGTTTGCAACTATCCCAGTTGATTGAAGAAAACAATCTCTTGTTAGGTTGCAAAATTTGCTTTAGCCCTTTGCGTAGTACTGAGTCCAATCTTATTGCATTTTGGGAGCATCCAAAAACAACTTCTGATGCAAACGGGGCATACATTGCACTCGATTGGTCCTCTAAGCAGCTTTCAAACTCAAAACAAACCCACACACTGGACAATGGGGCCTCCATGGCAGGGTATTGGACCTGATTACATACCTTCTCTAAATGCAAGGTATTATAATCTCCCTCCGAAGACTGTTATCTCAACCCATGTTTCTTTAACCTGGTCAGTGATAGAGCCACGTAGGCATAATGCTTACCTGTGTCCTTTACCAAACATTATTGAATTGACTCCTTTAGATTTATTTGCTACAACTATATTGATGTCACACAAATCATTCTACGGTGATGTAAATCAACCATCTGCAACAATTTCATTTTGTATTTGAGATCTGCATGCATTTAGGCCCACAGTCCCTAAATTTACATTAACATACAAGGTGACTTTACAAAGATATAAAAATAGGTCTTTCTACATTGCACATACATTTTATCTGACATGTGTGCCACTATGGTGCTCTTAAACTGCAGCCAACCCAGAAGACAATGGTTAGCTGTAAAGCTATACATTATCTTAAGCGTGGGTGGTGTAATAACACATTTCAGCCCACTTATGGCACTTAACATCTACACTACAGGCACAAATTCTGCATCAGCCTTTAATAGCATTACTGAAAAAAAAATACACCTAGTAGGTGTAAACAATTTTACAATGCAGTTTGGGCACAGAGCACACACTAAAAAGCAGCGTCAAAGAGTACAGAGTCAAAATACTAGCAAAAATAAGGTACATAAAAAAACAAAAATTCGGTTGACCACTTATAAAAGGCAGTGATGGTTGCAGTGAGGGGCCTGTAACTCAGAGCACAGTGGTTGTGGTCAAGTAAACCGTTGGACTTGACAAGTGCCAGGGTCTTGACTGGAGATGATCACATTTCAATATCCCTGAAATTGCATAATACAGTGATATTAAACCCAAATATCACAGGGAACATACTTCATGGATTCATGTGAAGTGTGGGCAGGCCTCACGGGCTGGGTAATATAGTTGATAGAGACAAGCTCTTTGTTTTATTTTTTTTGGTGGCCCTCAAAAGATTTCGCTTTTGCATATTGTGGTTTTTTGGTGTTTTAACTTTTATTGGCTGTTGCGGTAAATGTTGTTTTGTTTTATTAATGGAACTTTGGACATTTTTTTTCATTTTCTCATCACCAATTTTTCCGTTCTATACAACACACCACATGCGGACCGTGCATTCCATACAGTAGAGTGCAAACACTTTCAGGTGCAAATTTACCTCCTGCTGTTGCTTATCCAGCACACCTCTAGGAACATCTGACAATACTTCGGCCTACTATGCTTCGGCGCGCAATCTTTTCAACTGTCATCTTGCTACTCCATGCTTCAAATTTAAATGCTCCGTCCATTGCCACCCCCTTTTGTACCGCTTTTGGCCGCCATGAGTGTGGCAGGGTATGCTCAGATGTGAGTCCCTTGCTCACTTTGCCACTGGATTCAAGCAAGCCGGGCTGAGGACGGCTGGAATGCCAGAAACCGGTCCTCGGAAGCTTGTTTCCGGTCCAGGGAAGGCATGGCTTGGCAGTTCAGGCTGGACTGTTCCCATGAGGCACAGGGTCAGACTGATTTGCATATAGCCATGTCTGAACTAGGGTGGCAGAGTGGGCTAAAGAACGGTGATGGAATAAACCCAGATCTTTTGACTGGGTGTGAGTGTTTGATTGTTTCAGATGCTCCGTCCAGTGCCACCCCCTTTTGTACCGCTTTTGGCCGCCATGAGTGTGGCAGGGTATGCTCAGACGTGAGTCCCTTGCTCACTTTGCCACTGGATTCAAGCAAGCCGGGCTGAGGACGGCTGGAATGCCAGAAACCGGTCCTCGGAAGCTTGTTTACGGTCCAGGGAAGGCATGGCTTGGCAGTTCGGGCTGGACTGTTCCCATGAGGCACAGGGTCAGACTGATTTCCATATAGCCATGTCTGAACTGGGGTGGCAGAGTGGGCTAAAGTACGGTGATGGATTAAACCCAGATCTTTTGACTGGGTGTGAGTGTTTGATTGGTTCAGATGCTCCGTCCATTGCCACCCCCTTTTGTACCGATCAAATTTAAATGCTAGCACATTGTCGACATGCCAGAGGACTATAGGCCTTTTATTCCCCCTTTCTAAATTTCTGTTCACACAACACGCAGGTGACCAAACTTCTTCAACCAGCAAGATAGGTAAAATAAAATCTGACACATTGGTCTGGTCCTTCACTTTTGCAGTCTCTCCAAGACAATGCACATCTTTTTCCTTATCCTGTGTAGCAAGAAAAACACACCTTTTCTTGTGTTGGAAAGATACCTGAGCTTTCAGCAACCGAAAACTTCAGAATACACTTTAATATGTAAAATAATCTGTAGACTACACAGGAAATCCGCAGACTATTCGGGACTGCTCTAGTTGCTAGGCAATCATGGTCTTGCCTCAAAATAAAGTCAAGTTCAATATGAAAGTCCTATTAAAAATGAATGTGACTCAACAAAAGTTGTTCTTCTAATGATCTTTGAGGGGAAGCGGGGTACAAGGGCTGACTTAGGTCTGGTTGGGGTGGCCACTTAGGTTTCAAAACAAGGCAGAGCCTGCAGGTGGTAGTCACCTACTCCACCCTCGCTGTCTAAATGGCACCGGGTGTATATTGGTGTGTGCAACAGGAGATGCCGGTATAAGAATCCTGTGGTTGCACAAAAAACACGCTAAGATCTGGAGCAAGTGGTGGAGCCATTTTGCGCATGGCACTTTGTTGTAAACTGTTTGAGGGTCTGCCTATAGGGGCTCAGATAATGTTGACATTTAGCTGTTGGATTTACGCTGGGATTTTCCCATAGTATTTATGGTGATGGTCAAAAATAGCAAGTTGTGCTATGTGTTTCCTTGTGAAAAAAACATTAATAAAGTTGATTTAAAAAAAAAACTGAATGTGGTACCATGTCAAATGTAAAAATAAACTTTTGTATATAGCACAAGTTTATTTTTCTAATTTTATGCAGCCCCTAATGTATCAGTTCTCTGATGAAAATTGGCACACCCGAAATGGCACCTGTAGTGAGCCCAGTCCAGCCAAAATGATAATCATAGTCTCTGGCCTCGATAACTAGTCTGGAGACTATGGGCCCGATTCACAGAATGAACTTAAGACTCAATCCTAAACTTACTACTATTTTGGTATTCACAGAATGCACTTACTCATTTCGGTATTCACAGAAGGCACTTACTCATTTCGGTATTCACAGAAGTTAGTAGTCCTAACTTTAGGACTCCTAAATGCCTTCTGTAAATACTGAAAGTCTTAAAATTAGGATTTTTCTCAGTTTAGGAGTCCTAAAGTTAGGAGTCCTAACTTTACTACTACTAAATTGAGAAAAATCCTAATTTTAAGACTTTCGGTATTCATAGAATTAGTATAGGAGTCCTAAAGTATGGACTACTAACTTCTGTGAATACCGAAATGAGTAAGTGCCTTCTGTGAATAGTAGTAAGTTTAGGATTGAGTCTTAAGTTCATTCTGTGAATCGGGCCCTATGTACTTTGAAGATGCCATCTCTAGTTTGCAACCTTGTTAGAAGGACCATGTACTATGAAAGTCATAGATTTATGCTACCAAGACCATTGACTATGGACCTTTGTCTTTGAATGCCCTTTGCTTGCCGGGGACTGTAGGGATGTCATGGTGTTCATGGACCACACCATGCATATTATGATTTTGTTTTGTATTTTTGGTGTATTGAAGGCCCCTTATGTGGCCTTTAAAAGGTTTTCAGGACATGGCAAACCATGCCGCATTCTCTGTAATGACATCTGCCACAAAAATATTCTGTTGCTGCCAGGCAATACAATGGTATGGTTCCATTGTCACCATTTTGAGACTGCAGACCCAAAAAATGTGATGACAAAAAAAATCTTCTTTGTCCTATGAGATTAGAGTATTTTTTTACCTAGCGGAACGTTAGAGCTTTAATAAATTTCCAACAGCCTGCCAAAGCACTGAAAAATATTTCTGCAGACATATTGCAGAGGAACATAATTTCTCAATTACAGCTATGTTCTCCAATGAAATGGTATTTAAAGTAGGGGGACATGGCCAACAAGATGGCCGACACAGCTTTCCTTCCCGGCTCCGCCAGCTTGTGAAGAAACCCTACTTTAATCCAGCCCTTGTGACACCATCCAATGGTCTGCCATGACTGTAGTGTATGGGGAACGTGAGCAATCTGGGAGCCTCCAATGATACTCAGGTCCCACCACTGACATCAGGCGCGTATTTGCCCAGCGGGCTCGCAACACCACCCGAGAGGTAGAGCTGTGGGATCGAGGAGCCGGCTCCGGGTTGGGCCGGGACCTGCGAGACTCTGCGAGCTGGTGACAGGGACATGGGGTGCCCACGACCTTGGGCCCTGAATGTTGGTGTACTCCCTCATGCCACTTGCTGCATCAATGAAGTTGTGACTCCCCTGAACTGAGAGAAGTGCCTGCAGAAACCTGGAGTGGTGGTGAGGACAAGCTGGGCCCAATCATGCTCTGCATCCCTCGCAAGTGGCCTTTACTGGTAGGTGCTGTGAGCCCCAAGTCGGAGTGTGGATCTCCCTGTAGGCCCGACGCCGAGGGAGGAACACCACTGGGCCCCACCAGGCAGTGAATGCCCACACAACTGGCCCCGATGATGCAGCATAGGTGACATCCCGGCTTTGGTTGGTGAGGCCCAGAAGATCGGAAGGGTGCACTGAGCAGCGGCGCATCTATGGTGGTGTAACCTGACAGCCCTGAAAGCAGCCCAGGGGCCTAGCACTGCGGCAAGTGGCTGTATCCCAGCAGGGCAGGTTGGACCAGCAGCATAGTCCGCTGGGCCCAGGGGACCCCTGGGTGAGACCATCATTGGTGAAGGCCTAGAAACACATCCAGAGTTCCAGGTTCTGGGTGGGCAAGGGCAAGAGTGCATGTGTGGGCCCCCCTGAAAGGCATGAGGCAGAAGTGGGCTTCAGAGGGGAGCAGAGCTGGGAGAGACAGGATCAAGCTGATACCCTCGTCCATGCGGCTCGGAGGCACACCCGGACCACTGACAGACTGGGATTGAGGTAGGGAGAACTGAGGGTACCCCCTGTGCAGCGACCGGGAGCCTGAGTGGTTTGGTATTGGAAAGAGACTTCTCAGGGCTCCCTTGCCGCATAACAGTTGCAGGAGCAGCAGCGTCCACTACGACGAACATGGCACATATCTGCTGGCGCCTCTAAATGGTTAGGAACCAACAATCCTCAGGGGCAGACAAGGCAATACAAGAGGCACCATCGCCCTCAAATGAAGGGATCTGAGGTGGAGCTGGGGGCCAGCAGCGTGGCCAATAGTGGTATCCTGAGTCTTCGGTGAGTCGGACAGCTGTGATGGTCTCTGCCCCTTCCCCTGCCTCCCTTTCCACATAGTGGGTGAAGCGACGGGCTGGACGCCACCCATTATCCCACAGTAACTGGGATTACAAACCTTTTGAGAAAAAGGGTGAAGACGCCACAAGGTGGGCTCTTGTGGAGTGACTGAGGTCTCTGGACTTGTGTCCAGGTGAGAGTCTGTGGGGAGCACTGACCAGACCCACCCACGGAGACATTAAGTTTGGCTGTTGAGTTTATGCTCTTTCCACTCAGTGAAGTGGTCTGATTGACCACTTCCCTGCTGGGACCTAACTGGAAACAAGAAACCTGATAGACGTCGACTGCTCAGGCAATATTGCAAAGGATAAAGATCCCAAACCATCAAAGCAAGGCAAACTGGACAGATTCACGAAGGTGATGGGTCCTCCGGTTGGGCCTGAGGAAGGGACGGTTGGTTTGCTGGACAACGCAGTGCTCCTCCAGGCAATTAACACTTCCAGGGACACCCCGGAAAGGAGAAAAGGAGAAGTCAAGTCAGTGGTCTTCCTGCTCCATCAAGACCTCTGCAATATCTTGGAGCAGGTGAAACATGCAGAAAGTGGAATTTTATTAACAGAAGACTCATACAAAGACCTCTCCCAAGAAATCACAGAACTTTGAACTACCTTAAAGGACATCGCCTGAAGGACGGATGATGCCCAAAAATGCGCAAGACTGAACAACCTCCACTTTGTTTGCTTCCTGAAAGGAGTTGAGGGATCTAATATGATGTCTTCCTGGAACAATGGCTGAAAAACTCCCTCCTGCTTGTGCAGTTCTCCTTGTGCTTTAATATCAAATGGGCCCACATAGCCATGAGTGCAAACCCCCCGACGGAGGCACTGTCTAGACCTTTCATTGTCCACTTTCTGAACTACCAAGATCGGGACAAGATACTGAGAGGTGCGAAAGCTTGGGGAGGTCCAACATGCCCAGGCCAAAATCATGGTCTTCCCAGACTATTCCAGGAAATTTCCAAAACAAAGATGAACGTTCACTCAGCCAAGCAGAAACTGAGTTTGCTAAACATACAGATCATGCTGCTGGTTATAGCTAAACTCTTTGAGGGCAAAACAGTCTTCTTTCAATCCCCTGAAGAGGCTTGGGCCTGGATGGAGAAATGCCCAATCTGGTGCAGAGCTGGGGAAACTCAAAAGAAGCAGTTGGTGCCAACACGGGAGGGGCCCAGCTCAAAACCTAGAGGTTTGAGAGAGGCCACAGCTGCGGGGGTGAAGTGAATACACAATGAGAAAAATACCCCCGCAAAGAAGGCAGACCTCAGAGACAAGATTCTCGACTGATAAGGAGGGAAGCAAGCCTGGAGACCAAACGGGACATGTCACAGAAAGATGCCATCTTTTATCAAGTAGAACATGAAAGCTCAACAGACTCGGAGGATAATCACCCGCTAATGTGCGAGAGGTTGCAGAGAGTGGGGGGGAGTTGAGGAGGGGTGGCAAACTAGATAGGGAGATAAAGTTGTTGCTACAAATGGGACACGTTCATGACTTATACAGGTGCAGGTTGTGGGGCCCACTGTAGAAAGACCAGACATTACAATGTAACATAGATGCTGGGGCAAGGCAAGCAAAGTGGTGTGAGGTACTTAATAGTGAAGTTGAACGTGAATGGACTCGGTAGCAAGTTCAAGAAAGGGCTAGTAGCTATGTATATTAAGAGACATAAACCCGATGTATTCCTCCTGCAGGAGACTCATGTGTGGTGCTCTCACTGTGGTTTCCTGAGAAAAGCGGCATTTGCACACATGGTTTTTACCACAGGATCCCACGGAGTGGCCATCCTAGATAGGAAGCCCCCTCTTCCACATAGAGAAAATATGAGATGACCCAAATGAGACCTACGTGGTAGTGAAGGGACTCTGGAGCCAGTGGAGCGATTTTACCCTGGTAAGTGTGTTTGCATCCCCCCCGGGACTCCAGAAGGTAACCCTAGATGCAGTGGCAGGGATATTGCTGGAGGCAGGCTCCTCTGTTTACTTTGTTGGGGGCAACTTTAACAATGTTATGGACCTGACCACAAAACATACCATCCCGGTTAATGGACCACAAAAGGAGAAAGTTCTGGCAGACTTCACAGAGACCATTAGGCTCTCAGACCTTTAGCGCTGGCATCACCCCATAGACCATTTATACCTACTATTCAGGAGGCCACAGGGTGTTCTCCAGACTGGACTACTCATTTGCACCGGTTTGTGAAGTGAGAGGGTTGGAAAGAGCGGAGTACTTGGCAAGGGTTCTGGCTGATCAATCCCCATTTTGCCTGAGGTTTGGAGCCAGAACGCGTAGGGACACACAGGTCTGGAGATTGAACACCTGGGAATTAAGGATGAAACTTTTGCCAGGGAAATCAGAGTATAAACAGAACTGTATTTTAATGAGAATAAAGACTCTGTAACTTCCGTACTCAGGGACAGGGCACAACATATCAGAGCCCACAGGAAGTAACAAGAGATGCAGGAAATGGAGGCACTGGAACAGACACTGTTCGCTTTGGAGGGCAGACCTGGGGTGCACACAGATCCCGCCATACTGCGCAGGATCACAATAGTCAACAGGGAGTAACAGGCATTGGCAGATCGAGAAGCCACAGCCATTTTCTTATCCATGCAACATCGTCTTTCACACCGGGGATAAAGCGGGGCGACTGTTAGCCTGGCTAGTTAGAAAGGCAGCTAAGGCCAGGTGGGTGACCGAGATTATAGGAGAAGATGGGTTTTCCAGTGCCCTGCCATAGTAAATTTCAAACAAGTTTGCACAATACTATGCTGCCTTTTTTAAGGCTCACCCATTAGCAGACATCACTCAAACAGAAAATTATCTGGGAAATGTAATGGTCCCAACCTGGTTGGCAGAACAACAACGGGGCTTAGAGGAATATGTGGGCCGATCGGAGGCATTGGCTACCAATGACAATTTAAAGACAGGAAAAACTCTAGGCCCTAATGTCATACTGGCTGAATCTTTTAAAAAGAATGTCAGAGTTCTAGGTCCATACTTGCTCTAGATGTTTAGTGAAGCTAAGGAGATGTGTGCACTTTCATTAGACCTCCACAGCGCTACTATAGCAGTGATTCACAAACCAGATAAGCCTATAACATAATGCAGTTCCTATAGCCCGATCTCTATCATGAACATTGAGACAAAAAAACTGGCTGCCTTATTAGCCAGCAAGCGCATACCAGTGATTAGTAATTTAATACAGGCTTCATCCCTAATAGGTCTATCAGGCTCAAACTCCACCGAATTTATAACTGGCTTGAGTTGGTCCTATATAGGAAAGATCTCCACACAATCCTGTCCTTAGATGTTAAGAAGGCTTTTGATGCCGTCCACTGGCCTTTTCTAAAACAGGCGCTGGAGAAATTCGAGTTTGGTCCCAAATGTATTGCCTCAATCAACCTTCTCTAAAAAAAACCTAGTTACTAGAGTCAAGAGTAAATGGTGAGCCATGCACCGAATTCCCCATTGAGAGAGGAATAAGACAAGGGTGCCCTCTATCTTCCAGCTTGTTTGCCCTTGTGCCGGAACCACTAGCCTGCATAACTAGAGCACATCCAGACATAATGGGCTTTAGAGAAAGGGAGGGTGAATCACGTTTCAAATGGATATCAATGTATCGTGACTGAGAAGTTACCTGGCATATTTCTAATATTTGAAAAATTTGGATCCCATGCGGGTTACTGCATCAATTGGGACATACTAGCCTTTACCCACTTGGAGGTCCCTTTGCTGAGCGGGACTGTCCTGGGCAGTTTAGAATTGATAGGCAAGGATATTAATATCTGGGTGTTTATTTGACCTCCAATAAAGAGGCTATTGGGATGAGTGGCCATTCACAAGATGGTTACACTCCCAAAGCTTCTGTACATCCTCCAAAATGACAAACATAAGATCCCAGAAGATGTGTTTGCTAGAATAGACAATGAAGCCCTGAGGCTGCTGCAGAATAGGGCTGTTCTCATTGTGATGATTTGAAGAATAAAATGAAATGAAGACTCTCAGATTCTGAAGGATATCGACTGATTTTTTCTCTCCTGTACTATTTATTGTTACAAAATATAGTGCTCTATGGTGATTATTAGATCCCTTAGTCTGAATACTGTTATTTAGGATGGTGCACGCCTGACCCAGTTCTTTTGTGTCACCCTAGAGTGGCACAGCGGAAATTGCAGAGGAATCAATATAAAGGCGGAATTTGCCTCTCTAATGTCCGGGCATACTGTTGATCAGCGCACTTAATGGTGGTCAATGACTGGGGTATATGCCCACAGAACACCAAACAAATGTGCTGGAGACATCCCAGTTCCAGGCCCACTCATATTTATACTATTTATATGGGGAAGGGTTCAAAGAACCTATTGACAGCGACCCAGATGACCATTGACATCTAGAAATGTGTTGAGAGACTGATGAAATAGGACAAGAAGTTGGATGGGAACACAAGTATAGGAATTTGGAAAGCTGAAGGGTTTTGGACAGTAGGACACAATCCGAATCTCCAAGCTGGTTGACCTCATAGAGGAGGGTGCACTAATCCCCTTTAGTTCCTTAGAGCGAGAATGGCATCTACATAATACTCAATATTTTAAATATTTGCAGGTGTAAAATTCCTGGTAATTCTAGAGAACGTTCCAGAGTACGAGCCACTGGAAGGGATGCTCCTCCAGGGTGAGACAGCTGGGAAATCAGTCTCAAGGACATATAAGACTGTCCTTAGCAATGTCCCAGATATCCTGATGTAACTAAAGGGAACATGGGAGAGCGAGGTGGGCGAAGTAGATAACATGGCTTAGGAGGCAGCCTTGATGCACCAGAGGGAGGTGGCGATCAAGTCCTGCATGTGACTTATTCAGTATAAGGTCCTGCACTGGGTATACTATGGCATGGCCCATTTACACTGATTTGTCTGAGATGTGGGGATGAGATTGGGTCATTTATGCACACAATGCGGTCGTGCCCCATGATATGCTCATACTGAATTACCGTAGTGGAGGAACTTAATAAGATAGTGGGTGTAAGCATACCAAAAGACCCGAATTTTGTCCTACTAGGGATGCCCACAGAGGTAGGCTTACCCAGAATTAAACGCCTTACCAATCTGGGCCTTGTTGTGGTGAATCGAAACGTGGCCAGGCACTGGGGTGCCCCTTAACCTCCGACCCTCAGTGAATAAAAAGTAAGACTGGACTTTTATATAGTGGCTGAAAAAGTTACCTATAAGGCAAGAGGATGCCTCAAAAAGTTCCACAAAGTGTTGCACCCCGGCTCAAAGACAACAGCAAAGACATGGGAGGAGATGGAGATGGGCCCTTCTCTGCGTAGTATCCCTGATTACTGCCAATACAGAAAGAGGAGTCTTTTACGCACAGGGGGTGGGCTGTGCTGGACATGCCGTTACTATATTGCTTTATTGTAATTCTGTACTACGTTGAATCCCACGTAGCATTGTTGATGGATGTGATGTTTTGTATCTTGTATTGTTTCAGAGAAAAAGCTAAAATATATTTGTTAAAAAGATGTCTCTTTGCCTCTTAGCAATCGACTACAACCTGCCGACTTCCTTGATCCCAGACATGACAAGGCAGAATCTTGAGTACAGAATCTCTGTTTTCTCTCTTATCCCACTCCCCTTCCAACATTTCTTCTTCTCACTTTTTTGTTTTAGTACATGTGGTGACTTATAGCAGATGGTGAGAGACGGAAAAGAACATCACCTCCATTGGATCTTACCCACAAGCTTACTGAAAAATTTGACATCCTCTCGATGGCTCTTCATGAAACTTCTCATTACAAACCCATATCGAAAGAGCATTTTTGGAAAAATTTCATACATATTTGTTGAACGCTACTAAAATTATTAGCAAAACAAAAAGTATTTTACAATGCAAACTATAACCTACCAGTAAGTACAGGACCTGATTCACAAACGTAAACGTATACTTTTGTGTAAGTTTACTGTTTGTTCAGTAATCACAACTTACAATTTAATAGTACATTTCAACTGTGGAGACTCTGTAATCAGGTTGGAGATCTCTCCACATAAAAAGATAAGATAGACTATCTTTTATGTGCGGAGTTCTCCGCCCCAGCTGCAGAGTCTCACCAGTCAAATCAAATCAAATCCGGTGTTTGTTAAGCGCGACTACTCATCCGTAAGGGTCTCAAGGAGCTGGGGGCGTGGGGGGGTTCGCAGGTTCCAGTCCATCAAGGAGGGGGTCTGTCGAAGAGCCAGGTTTTGAGGTTTCTTGTGAAGATGGGGAGCGATGTTATCTGTCTGAGGTGTAGCGGAAGGTCATTCCAGGCTCTGGCCGCGCGGAAGGAGAAGGAGCGGCCTCCCGATCTGGTCTTTCTGGTGCAGGGGACCACAGCGTAGTAGAGCTGGGCTGATCGTAGGCTCCATTGGGGTGCGTGAAATTTGAGTCAGCTGTTCAGGTATGCTGGTCCGGTGTTGTGGAGGGCCTTGTAAGCATGGGTTAGAATCTCGAAGGTGACTCTAGCTTTGATGGGGAGCCAGTGGAGTGTGCGCAGGTGCTGGGAGATGTGGCAGTGGCTTGGCAGGTTAAGAACCAGTCTTGCGGCGGTGCTTTGGATGTTCTGTAGCTTGCGGGTGAGGTTTTTGTTTATTCCGGCATAGAGTACGTTGCCGTAGTCGAGCGTGCTGGTGACCAGGGCATGAGTGACAGTCTTTCTGTGTTCGAGGGGGATCGATTTGAAGGTCTTACGTATGAGGCAAAGCAGGAGGACGAGACAGAGTTGATCTGGTGGTCCATTTTGAGCTCTGAGTCCAGGATGATTCCCAGGTTACGTGCATGGTCCGTGGGGATGTGCGGGCATCTGAGGGCGGGGGGCTACCAGGTGTTGTTCCAGGTCTGGTTTTGGGCCCACGATGAGTACTTCCATTTTAGTTGTAGGCAGCTGTTTTTCATCCATTTGGCGATCGCTTCCATGCCTTCTCGAAAGTTGTGTCTGGTGGTGTTGGGTTCATTGGATAGGAAGAGGATGAGTTGGGTAGCGTCTGCGTATGTCACAACATTGAGCCCGTAGGCTCTGACGATGGGGATGAGCGTAGCCATGTAGACGTTGAAGAGCGTAGGGCTGGGGGCGGACCCCTGGGGGACTCTGCAGGTGGTGGGTGTAGGGTCTGAGAGGAAAGGGGGAAGTCTGACCTGCTGCGTTCTGCCGGAGAGGAAGGAGCGGATCCAGTCGAGGGCCATGTCTTGGATCCCTGCGTCGTGGAGTCTGTGTGTTAGGGTGCGGTGAGAGACTGTGTCGAACGCCGCTGAGAGGTCGAGGAGGATGAGGGCTGCTGTTTTTCCTTTGTCCAGTAAGGTACGGATGTTGTCTGTTGCGGCAAGGAGGGAGGTTTCCGTGCAGTGTTTTTTTCTGAAGCCGGATTGGGAGGAGTCGAGGATGTTGGGCTCTACGGTGAATGTGGCGAATTGGCTGTTGATGGCTTTCTCAATGACTTTCCCTGGTAACGGGAGCAGGGAGATGGGTCTGTAGTTTTTAAGGTCGGTGGGGTCCGCCGAGGGTTTCTTCAGGAGGGGGTTGATCTCAGCGTGTTTCCAGTCGTCATGGAATGAGGTGGTTGCCAGGGAGCGGTTGATGGTGTCACAGAGCATGGGTGCGATGGTGTCGGTGGCTCTGTTGAAAATGTGGTGGGGGCAGCTGTATTTTCCTTTGAAAATGTATTTATTCTTTTTTCCTATAAAGTTTGATCCCATGTACAGGTTTGCATCACATTTAGTATTTTCTTGGCGTAGTCAGCTGACAGTGGAATCAAACACCCTACTTGTCATCAAAGTATAATTTTACAGAGAAAGTGGGAATTTGTATGATTTAAATCTGTTCAGGATATTTTTAGATTGAAACGCTGAACAAGATGTTGATCAGGGTTTAAAGTGTTAAAATGTTTAGTTATCTTGGGCGTTTATAATCCATGTGTCCTCTGCAGGAAATTAAGAAGTAAAAGAATCTATTAGAAAAAAGAGATTTATCTTCAGCTGTTCCATTTGGATCAGCGGTACCAAATATGAAACTGCGTTCTGAGGAATTTGATTACCTGCTGCAAAAAAAATGTTTCTCCTGCCTCAGCCATTTAAGAGCATGGGAAAAGGTCCTCATGTCAGGTCAAAAAAGAAAAAAGCCAAATAAAAGGGCAGGGTGTACCTTTTGCAATGTACTTATAATTTTTGGTTATAAAAATAAGAGGAAGCCCTCCCTTGGCAACCTTCCTTTGGACCGGGGTGGGGGGGGGATGGGGACAGGGAACATCCTGACCACCCCCCAGTCAAATTAAGGTGGCCAAGAAAGCTGCTGCTCGTTTGACAAAATAAAATGGCAGGTACTACATTTCTAGTTTCTAGAACCTCAGTTCCTTGACACAAAAAATGGCAGCTGATGATCATGGGAACAGCAAAGGTCCTCTCTGTCGTTTTGGGTGTTGCTGAACCTCAGACACCCCGTGGATCCAAGCAGCAGTTATCTTTATATTCGCTCTGGGCCCTTGCAGATACTGCCAATGCACATGGTTGAAGGCCAAGTAGAGCTAGGGTTGTTAACCTGCAGGTGATTCGATGCACGGCTGCAGGCACCTACGGTGAGCACCCTCTGCTGGGCTTGTACTGCTGTCATGTAAACAACCATCAAAGTCCCATGGCAGGCTGGAGGCCAAGCCATGCTGGCGTCAACAGATGCTCTGGATACTGCTTTATCCATGGTGGTTAAACTTGGCAGTTCTTGGCAAAAATAGAAAATCCCAGGAAAAACAATCTACCAAAAGTATGAGGTTGGTTTTGGTCTGCACTCACTAGTAGTGTTCACCAATCACTGTATATGAGTAAAAAATGCAAGTCCAGAATCCTCACCGCTAACCACCAATGTTAGATTTGGGGGTCTCTAGTCGGCATAGGTAGGTACCCATGACAAATAGGGACCCTTGTGTCTAGTCAAGGTAAGGGGGAACATTCCTAAAATAATCCCTGCTCACCCCCTTGGTAGCTTGCCACGAGCAGACAGGCTTATCTCAGAGGCAGTGTGTAGAGCATCTGTGAACACATACAGTAAACCAGTGACAACACCACAGATGAACACCACATCAGTTGTATATTAAAAATAAGTATTCTTTATATAGATTTAACACAAGACCATAAACAACAAAAATCCATAATTTGGTACTTAAAAAATGGTAGAAATAGCTTAATTCTCTTAGATGGTAAATGCAACCATTTGAGTCAATGTACCTTTGGATGCGTAACGCTATACAATGAAAGTGTTGCAGGGAAGGTGATGCGTCGGTCCCTTACATGCAGGGACGGTGATGCCTCAGTTTCTAACTGCGCGTCCGTGGCGATGTGGCTCCCACGCTGTGATGCAATGAAGATCCGGTGCGATGAAAACAAAGTTGACGTCTTCTCCTTGATGCGACACGATGCATGCACGCCCGACGGCCATGCAGTGACTGAACGATTTTTCAGAGCAGCGACAGGCCCTGTGATACGCTTCTCCGGTGATGCGGGACGCTCCGTCGAGGCGATGCGACAACTTCAGCGGTGACACCCTTTTTCAGTGATGCGACGACAGCGGCTACGGCGGCGGCACTCTTCTCTGGTGATGCGAGACGCTTCTGCGATGCGATGCACCTGCTACAGCAGCGACACCCTTGTTCAGTGATGCGACGGCAGCAACTGGGGCGGCGACACTCTTCTGTCGTGATGCGAGATGCTTCTGCAATATAAGGCGACAACTACAGTGGCGACACCCTTCTTCAGTGATGCAACGGCAGCGGCTGCGGCAGCCACACGCTTCTTCCTCGTGAGTCGAACTTCCAGCTCCTTGTCAAACGCAGCCCTTCAGAAAGCCCAACACATCTGCAGGCACTTCAAAAGAACTCTTGGGGAGCTGGTGGGTGAAGTCTATTGTCCCTAAGACTTTAGTAGGAGGCAATCTCTTTCTCAAGCTCTTGGAGATCCTTCACAATTTGCAGAAAGTACACACAAAGTTCCTCTCTCCTACCTTTGGCAGTCAGACAACCACTGCAGGCCAATACCCCAAGCAGCACTTCAGCTATGGGATAGTCTCTCCTCAGTCTCTCTGGTTCCTCTCCTCAGCAAAGGTTTCTTCGTGTTTCCCAGTAGTGATCTAATTCTCTGGGGTCTGGGCCCCCTCTTTTATACACAGTATCTCTTTGTTCTCTGAAGGCAGAGTGTCCTTTGCCTAGTCCAAACCAGTTCTGGTCAGTCCTGGAGCACTCTATTTACATGACTCCTACTTTCCTTTCACAGTGCAGGGCAGAGACATCAGACACACCACAGGAGGTGGAGCCAGCATTGTGGAGGGAAGGTACAGCCCTATTCAGGTCCCAGGTGCAACTCCTCCATCCCATCTAGATGCAGATCTCTCTATTCAGCACTGTGCTGACTCACCCTATCTCCTGGAATACCCCAGCCCCTGTCACTCAAACTCCAGACAAGG
This sequence comes from Lissotriton vulgaris, assembly GCF_964263255.1. Taxonomy (NCBI): domain Eukaryota; kingdom Metazoa; phylum Chordata; class Amphibia; order Caudata; family Salamandridae; genus Lissotriton; species Lissotriton vulgaris. The sequence continues at coordinate 272,919 of NW_028249123.1, forward strand.
AATACACAACCTAGCAGAGGGAGGCTTGGATGGTTAGACAAGAAAATACCTACTTTCAAAAGTGGTATTTTCAAACACAGAATGTTAAAACCAACTTCACTTAAAGATGTATTTCATCATTCTGAGTTCAGGCATACTAAACTCGAATTGCTACCTAGTTCCCTGAGTCAGTTAGGATTATAAGATGTAATAATCAAACTGCCATACTGGCCTATGGGGAACAGGTAGTCTTGCAGTAGTGAAAAATGAAAATGGCTGTAATTCACTATTAGGACATGCCGCACACATCAGGGATTGTCCTACCTTTTACCTACAATGCACCCTTCCCTTGGGCCTACCATAGGGGTGTCTGATATGAAGAAAATGGAAGGTTTAGGGACTGGCAAGCGGGTGCGCTTGCCCACTCAACATGGCAGCACCAGACTGCACACTGGCTCTGCAATCGCAGACCCGAGACACACTTTACAGGCTGTTTCTATGGGTGGCACAAACCAGCATTTGATTTACCAGCCCTGGACACCCGCAGTACACTGTACTAGGGTCTGACAGTAAATCAAATAAGCCAATCATGGAGTCACTAATCCATTCATCAATTTACAATAGGGAGAGCATATGCACTTTAGCATTGATCAGCAGTGGTAAAGTGCCCAGAGTCATAAAAACAACAAAAACACGTCAGACAAAATACAGGCGGAAGGCAAAAAGTTCAGGGATGACCCTGTAAAAAGGACCAAGTCCAACAACACTGCTGAAGGATTTGCACAGAAGGGTTGGCTGTCTAAACTGGGATCAGAGTTTGGCAGGAGGCCAGGTCTTGTGTGCTACCCTGACTATGCACAGCCTAAAGCCATAAGCAGCAGCAATCGGCTGCCAACGCCGGACGGGGTGATTGTAATGGCCAGAGACAAATCGATGTAAGCAACTCTACTGCCCACTTCCTCAAATTCATGCCCTGTTTCATTCACCCATCTCTCCTCATGTATGTCAGCTGCGCTCAGTCTCATTTGGAGTCCCTCACACACAAAATAAACATGAATTAATTTATTTTTAAACCATTTAAAGCTGGGTTTGAAAAGGACAATTTTTCGCATGTTTTTCAAAAACGGTTTTAGTTTTTTTCTGAAAAATATTTCTTTAAGGTTTTCTTTCACTTTGCTCTCCGCAGGATATGAGCACCCATCACAACAAGCTGTGCAAGCCACACTGTCAAAGCAGGGATCAATCGGATATTGCTCCTGCTGAGGAAGTTCTTGAGGCAATCTCTCACCAGGAGGATGGTGTGCTGTAATGTTGAGGCAGATTTAGTTGCCTCTTCTTAATCGGACTTCGTCTTTTTCCAGATTGAACATATGTTTATGCCACTTTTAAGATGCTTGTGCAGGAGAGGCGTCCCAAAACTGCACTTGCCTCAGCTCCCCTGGGTCATTTTCTTCTGGCACAATAACCACATTAGGACCACAAACTTTTTTTTTTATTTTTTTTTTATTTCAAATCGTTTTTATTGAAGTAAGAAAACAAAAGTAAAAGACATTACAGTAAATCTTCCATCATAAGTGAGTTGATACAGATATTGTCAGACCAGTACAGAAACTACAAATGATAAAAATAAAGAGAAAATCACTCTTGCTTATCACATAGTTATAGAGTAACTTGTCAAACACTCGATTTGTGGATGTAGTGGATATAGCTCCAACATATGGACGAAGGTGCACACTCATATATTAAAGGTACTCTAACAAGGTCGTATTGCTTCAAGGCGGCTCAAAATGAATGGAAGATTTGTCTAATGATTTCCATAACTTCCTATTGGATGGACACCACGTAGAAGACTGTAATGCCGGATTAGTAGCACCTCTTAGGAAAGACAGCCATTCCTGCCAGATCTTGAAATTCACTTCCTTAGCACATTTCCACTTGCATAAAACAACCTTACAAGCCAATGTTAACATTAGGTCCAAAAGCTGGCGATCTTGCTCATTTGCCAGTCGTGGTTCAAGCCCCCCTAGAATGACATATACAAATTCCTTCATAGGTTTTATCTTAAAGACGTGATGAATGCATACAAATATTTTCTCCCAGTATTCTCTCAGTAAGGGACAGTTGAATAACATGTGAGGAAGATCACCAGTCCCTGATTGGCAATTCCAGCACTCCGGAGAGTCACGTAATTTACATTTAAATAGCTTTTCCGGAGTCCAGAACGACCTATTCAAGAGCATATACTTCGTCTGGAATAGGATGGGTGATACTTTGTGGGCAAGTGCTGACTTATGAATCACTTCCCAGTCAAACTCTATTCCTGTGGAATTCGGTTCCGCTTCCCATTTTGCTTCCACAGTTTTGTGAGATTTACTGGGCAACGGTAGCAACAGTTTATACACCTTGGAAACGAAGTGACCTGTGTGCATAATGCGTGGGAGATGTGTAATCAGCCATGGAGTGTAGGGTGAGAAGTTACGGCTAGTCAGTGTCGCCTTACCTTTTAGGAAATTATAAAAGTCTATCGGGGGTAGGTCAAACTTCAGCTGTAAGCTTGAAAACGGGATCGGGTCACTATTGTCATACAGATCTCCGGCTAGATTAATACCCTTTCCGGACCATGACTCCCAGAAGAGTTCCACACCCGCGTGTTTAAGGTAGGGGTTTCTCCATAGTGACATATATGATGATTTAGAGAATGTCAATTTGGTTTTGTGCGTTTGGTCAAGTCTAAGTAGGGCCCTTCTGGTATTTAACATTATATATCTGGAGTGAGGCAGGTGCGACAGATCCATGGTGATTAAGGACTCAAGGGGAGCGTGGCCCACTATTGACCTCTCAATGTCAATCCACACAGGAGTGTAATTTGGTGATTTTATTAACCATTGAGCACCTTGCTTACAAAGAAAGGCTGTCTGGTAGTTCCTGAAAGAGGGCAGACCCAGGCCGCCTTTATCTTTCGCTAGTTGTAGTTTCTTTAGAGATATCCTGGCTTTCTTGCCCCGCCACAGGAAGTTACCAAACAGCTGGTCTATTTTCGAGACAAAATTATTAGAGAATGTCATAGGGAGCATACTGCCCAGGTAGTTAACTAAGGGAGTCGACATCATTTTGAGAGTTTCAGCCCTGCCCCACCAAGAGAGAAATTTTGGGGACCAACTTTCTAGAAGAGTAGATATTTTTTTCAGGGTCAATTCTTCATTTATTTTTAGAGTGGAGACTAAGTCTTTATCGAAGTCCAGCCCCAGGTACTTAAAGCATTTGGGCTGCCATGTAAGACCAGAGTCCCTTAAGATCCCCTTGTCACCTATATTGTTCAGCAGTTTGACCTCCGTCTTGTCTTTATTGAGCTTGTAGCCCGATACCTTGGAGAAATCTTCAATGTCCGACATGAGGGCAGACACTGCCTCCTCCGCCCTTTCAGATAGGACAAGCACATCATCTGCATACGCTGTCAATTTGACCGTGCAGTCTCCAAACGGTATACCTGCAATTTTAGGATCTTCCCTTATATGATGTAAGAACGGTTCGATTGCCAATAAAAATAACGAGGGCGATAAAGGGCACCCCTGCCTCGTACCTTGTTTTAAGCAAAAGGAGGATGAAAACGATCCACCCGCCCTGACTCTTGCCGAGGGGCAGCAATAAAGAGACATTACTAGCCATGTAAATGTTTCCCCCAAGTTAAATTTATTGAGGACTGCTTCGAGAAAGGCCCAGTCAACCTTATCGAAGGCTTTTTCGGCATCTAACGTTATTGCCACTGTAGGGGTATCTAGAAGTTTAGCTTTTTCCAACACATGCGCCAAAATCCGTGTGTTATCACTGGACAACCTATGCTTAAGAAAGCCCGCTTGAGACGGATGGACTAGTTGTGGGAGCACCTTTTGAAGACGTGCGGAAAGTATCATTGCTAGGATCTTACAGTCAATATTAATTAGCGAAATTGGCCTGTAATTTTTAGGGAGCGATGGGTCTTTCCCTTCTTTAGGAAGTACTGCAATTGTTGCCTCTGCCAGAGTACCTCTTACTTCTCCAGAGCTATTTATTTCTTGGAATAGGTTTAACAAGGGCCCAGTTAATATAGTGGGGAATGTTTTATAGAATTTTGCTGTAAAGCCATCCGGGCCTGGTGCCTTCCCTGATTTCAACTTTTTAATCGCACTTTCCACTTCTTGAGCTTTAATCGGGCCATTTAGACCAACCTGATCCTCATCAGAGAGCCGTGGAAGATCACACTCATCCAGATAATTCTTAATCTTATCTTCTTCCACCTTTGCATTTTTTGCGTAAAGGTCTTCGTAGAACACCCTAAATACCTCAGCTATCTTGTCTGGCTCAGAGTGTGAGTTCCCTGAGGCGTCTTTAAGGATGTTAATACAATTCTTTTGTACTTTAAATATGAAGCAAGACTTTTCCCCGCTTTATTGGATTCACAAATTTTAAATCTCCGTCCTTTGTCAAGCCAAACTCCCGCCCTTTCACTTATTAATTTGTTGTGCTCATATTTTTTATTTGCCAAAGCAAACTTGAGGAGAGTTTTTGTTCACCTCCAGGGATAGTAAAAGATTTCCATTCAGTGGACTTGGTTGGTGATCTTGAACCTCAGTACTTCCCCTCACCAATTGTTGATGTCTAGAAGACATTGCTAAAGAACATTTTGAACCGCCACAAAAGCAAAGCTTGGCAAAGCAACTATAGCATGGGGTGTAATGATATATCCCAAAATGTGAGGGACTATTTGAATGTGAAACTGTACATTCTAAGGAACCAATGAAACCTGTCGACAGCGGTTTGAGGATCTGCGGCCTTTTCGTGGGCACAAGCTGGAACTGCAGTTCTAGGTTAGCACAAATCCTAGAAGGCTTAAAACATGGACATTGTGAGATCTACCAGTACAGGTGTGAGTTTAAAGCTTCTCGTAGGATCCCCTTCCCTCAAATAATAAAAGCAAATTGTTTTTGTAACCAAATACAACTTTGAAAAATAAATGCATGGCTCCCATTTTTTGGTTTGCAAAGGAAATTAAACTTTTGGATCTTGCAAGAGTTGTACACCTGTGTACAGAGCTGCAGCATCATAGCACTAATTGTATTGAAGTCGCAGAATATCGACAAATCCTAAAACATTGAAAAGAAAAAAGAATGTATGCATTAGACTGGTGAAACACTCCACACTACCTAAAAGATAGTCCACATCCTATAGAAACAATGAGCCAAGCTTTTTGAGGACACCATTTTCACTTTGTTCCCTTAGAGTGAGAAAGGGATGCTTCCATTGTAGCCAGTGTGGCATCTCAACAGACTTGACAAAGCCTGAAAGCAGCAGGAACAAGTCCAGGACAGTGGTTTCCAGGGGCTGCTCCTCCGCTTGAGCAGAGGAGCGTTGCCCCACTAAGAAAAGCCCCAGGCCAGAGCTGAAAAATAAAATGGTAATAACGTTTATATATTACTGTTTTATTTTTCAGCAACTGACCCATCCTGAAATGAGTGTCAGGATGGGACGGGGTCAGTGTTGCTGTGCTGAGTGGCAGCCGCAGGGAGCTGTGCGCTTTAAAATGTGCATGTCTGTTTGGTGGGCCGTCTTGCAGCGGCCAGCCAGAAATGCACATTTTAAACTTCTCTAACCCAGGTAGAGAGAGCACAGGCCTCCAGTGCTCTTAGAAGCACTGAGTGAGGCTGTTCCCTGCAATTCTGGCACTGCTCTCATACTGGTGAGAGCAGCACCAGGATTAGTTAGGGGAGATGTTCTCTATGTACTGCAATAAAAACAAAAAGATAATTTGTTTGGTTGAACTTAAAAAAAAAGTTGAATTTAGCAGGCAATGAACCATCACATGAAAAAGACCATCAAGACCTTCTTCAAAGTTTGAAAAAGTGAAGAGTTAAACATCAACAGCTTCAGAAAACTTTTGATCCATAAGCTAGTAGCTTTGTAGTGGGGTACCTGCTTGCAATACACTGGGAACATTATCTGGCTACTGGCTAGACCCTGTGAGCAGCTTTGTAGTGGGGTACCTGCTTGCAATACACTGGGAACAGGATCTGGCTACTGGCTAGACCCTGTGAGCAAACCCTGTTTCACACATTGAAAGGATGTGCGCAGTGGCGGTTAGCTGCCTGCGCTGAGTACGGTGCATCACCAGGCTGGAGCCTAAACTCGGACAATGAATATCATAGAACAAACTAGACCTGGGAGAAATTTCAAGTACCCCAGCATAATTTGTGTAACTTGGGCAATTGAGTGTTACACTTCTTATGCAAAATTCCCCCATTATGCCTCATTGCATAATTATAGTGCAGGAACAACAGGAATGAGCAGAACGTGAGCTGCTGCCATGACTGGTACTTGTGTTATTGGCACCATTTTAAGCGCTGTGGCCAACCTGCCAGGCAGACACCCAGTGAATCTATATGTTCAGAAATTACACAGCGGCAACTGCCTCTGTGTATTTATGATTCAGTCATACTTTCCATTGAGAAGACGCATTTTATTTTTACTATAAGTTTGGACCCTATGGTTGGATCAGAACCAAATTTGGACTCTCTGGCATATGCAGTTAAGGACAGACATGCAATTTTTTATGCAGTTATGTTCGGGAGGTGAAATAAAAGAGAGGGGTAAAAAGGATGTGCTTTCCCATTTTTTTATTCCATAGGATTCTATAGGATATTTTGATCACACATACAGCTGCTAAACAGTTTTATTCGTACCGGCATGGAAGTCGAACTTTACTTAGAAAGCGTGCATTTTGTGATTTTATGTAAATCCATTGAGTAATTTTTTGAGCTACTAGTGATTAAAAAGGTGTTGGGTCGTCTTGAATGAGTTAATGTTGATGTATCTCTTTTCAGTTGGTAAGCCAGTTGCTGATTTGCTTGTAACGTTTGCACACTTTAATGAATATGTAGAAAACGTGGCAGCCAATTAGTATTCTTGTTCTCAATTTTGGTATTTTCAGATTTGTGCAGATCACTCAGAGGTCACTCAGTTAAGGGCAAGGGGGCAAAAAAATGCTCATTTGCTAATAGGTTTGGCACATTGTCATGCATGTGCACAACATTTTTCATAAGCCTGGAAGAATTACTTGTCTATTAAAATGTCAAGCATTTGCCGATCTGTTAAGGAAAGGCAAAATTTAAAGGGGAAGACAATACAATTTTCAATTTGCTTATAACTTTGGTTCTATTTGATGAGCACATCAACAGAGGCAGTCAGTTAGCAGGTTACACAAGGTGGAAGCATCTCATGTTTCATGCAGAACCAATGGCTGAATGGAAAGTTAAAAGGGGATGGGTAAAACCTTTTTTTATTTGCTAACAACTTTAAACCCACAATAGGTGATGGGAGCAATGCATGCAAATATTCAAACCACTGGCAATCATTCGGGGTAGTAGAGTATGGGAGAGAAGCCCCGCCCACTGTTCGCCAATATTTATAATTGGCTTGTGTCATTGTCTTTTGTAAATGCTGCCTTATGATTCATTAATAGGCTTGTTAGGCACTCCTTAGTATGGCCTTGTCTTTATTTAGAAACTCCCATGGCTACTATCCCCTTTATTTGGTTGTTACACAGTACGTATACTATTTTCTTTATTAAGTTTCGCCTACGTTAGGCACAACAACGTGCAGGATTCGTACAGACTATACTGCTGCGTCACTATTTCCCTTCGGGCTGAGAGATGGATCTGGTGATGCTGCTCCCCCTGATGGCTTTCCCATCTTCTTGCACCCCCCACTTTCCTGTCACACCCTAATGGAGTTCGGTCGACATCATCATCAAACCCATTTCTACTGGGTGAGTTACCCACCAGATTTAACCCACCACTGCAGCAATTGGCTGTTAGTTTAACACATCTTTACTCAAAGCTCCTCTGCTATTGGCGGTGCTGCAAATCTATTATCAGTGTTGTTTGTGATACTAGCGTCACCTGAGTTAACAGAAATAAATAAATAAATAGAAAATAGAAACAAATAGAAAGTAAAAGTAGCCGAGCAAAGCCTAGCTTGCTAGCGCGAATAGGAAACGCAGGATGGGGCTCTCGCTAAAGACATGATGACACAGTCTCATGATAGGCTCCATCTCACTGGTCCCTCCCCACGCCTTCCTGATGATGTCTTTCATACAGAGAAATTAGGTGGGGGAATAGAATGGTCCAGTCGTAGATAGCTCACAGGGGCAGGATCTGATTATTTGAAAAGTGTTTCATCTAGCCTATTGATTATCTTGTTTCAAGAATTAGCGGCAGAACTATCCATTTACAAGACTGCGTTTCTTTGACGCTCTTTTTATTTAGGAACAATTGCTCACAACAGAGCCCAACCTCACAGGTCTTATCGCAATTGATTGACAGCTCACCTTGTCCAATACAGTAAAGCAGTAACAGGTTTTGGTGATATTGCGCACAATTGCTGAGCTGTCAGCTGTGACACGGTGAGGCATCTTGTTTTTAGGTCGAGCCTAGCAGCAGCTTGCATGCGCTGCCCACTCTGTGAGGCTGCTGTAGTAGAGTATGGGATAGAAGCAGCTCCCACTGTCTGCTCATATTTTTAATTGACTTGTAACATTGTCTTTTGTAAATGCTGCCCTCAGATTCATTAATAGGCTTGTTTTTAGTGACGACGCGAAGCAGGTGCAGTGTAATTGAAATACATCTGCGGGTGCCATTATTCCCCCTCCCTTCACCATCCCTCCTCCATCAATGCCCTTTGTCTGCCTTTTTTTTTCCACGGGACGGAGTGTCCACTTCAAAGTGATTGTGTGTAAAAAAAAAAAACTATATTGGGGCACCCCTCTCAATCTCAGCCTCTCCAGCACACATGGCGCTAAGTAAATTCCGGTTGCAGCGAGTGCAAAATGGGGGATTCTAATACAGCAAACAGAACGGTCAAATGGACACGGGCAGGACACTGCCATTTCCCCTAAATTAACAGACACAGTGAGTGGAGCAAAATTAGCAGTCTTTAATTAAGTATTAACAACAAGAAGTTGTCCTTTACTTTATCAGGTAACATCTATATAACATCCTTTCTGATTTATACTTAAGTGTTAGCTTGTAATTTGCAAGTGCAAGATCTATGAATCTATGGTTGACTTATTATGTTTGCAACTATCTGCACTTTACTTTTTGCAGAAATTGTGAACTTTGAGGAAGCAGAGGCAGGTTTACAATCTAAATATTGGTCTTTGCCTCTTGATTTAAGGGTATTTAGTGACTAGAACTTAACACAATAAGGTTTTAATTAGACATAACTGCTACAGTGCTTTTGCCGATGCATAACTCTCCAGAGCAATACAAGAGTTTCCAGATATGGTCAGAAGCCCAATTTATAAAACACGCACAGGCAAAGTCTATAGATCTGGCTCAAATGCATGCAAATTGTATTTCAGCATTCATGTGTTACCAAATTAAAGCTAGACTTATTGGCTTTGCCAATCCTCGTTTATATAGCCTGTACATGATAATGTATACAAGAAGTTTGACTGTAGGGGCTGCTCAGATAATAATTAGCCATGATGTGTTGTGTAAGTATGCTTGTGAGAAAAATCATATTGCGTAATGAGTCATACAGTAGAAGCATAAGATTGACCCCTAGGTGTACACCTATATCGAGGAGCGCCTGAATGACGTAGATGTGCTTCAAAGTACAAGGGCGCTAAAAACATTTATAGTCAAAAGCATAGTCACAAGAGCTAAGTATCTACATAGCCCAGAGACAGGGCTAGCAAGCCATTAAAAGAGCCGAGTGCAGTGTCCACTCATCTCAGAAATAAACAAAGGGAAATGCCAATACTGAACGTTTCTTTAAATAGGTAAAGTAACCACCAGGGCAAAGACCATCCGTCAGAGCTAGGATATGCCATTGAATAGCTTTTTATTATTTACTTTTATGAAAACGTATATTTGTTTCAGTCATATACTGTTAAACTTTTTTAGAAAAACATGACAACAATTTTTAGACAAAAGACAGTGAAGCATTAAAAATTAGACACACATGCCAGCCTCAATCGTATCTCATTCATGCCTTCCAATCATACACACAATACACACACGTGCATACAATTACTGTACCCCCTTGGGTACGAATAGACAAAGGGGTAGAGTAATAGGTCTGCTGTAATTATTTACAATTATATACAAACAATTTATACAGTCAATTCTTATATAACAGTTTCAATCAGTATATTATCCAGAGTCAAATAACAAAATCAAACAATATATACACAACACTTATAAATCAATAGTATGACAGGGTCGTCACACTAAGAAAGAAACCAGGGAGCAGACACAAAACATGAAGGGGCCTACGCGTTTCGAATCCCTATATATATTTTTAACTTTTTGTATGCTAGGCAGCCTAGGTTAAAACTTTCATCTGCTCTTCGTTGCACCCAAAGCTGTTGAGAAACTAGGGAAAGAGCATATTTATACTACTGACCATGATTTGGAAACACCACTAAAGCAAAAAGCACAAGCTCTGAAGCCTGTCAAACTAGGACAAGATAAGTCCTTCTGTCTTCACTTACTCTTCTTACACATATATGTTTGTTTCTCTCCTCTCCTTCCCCTCCAGAAGCTGTACATTATCACTATCTGGTACTGATGTAATCAGTATAATTTCACTCAGGGCTACACACTTCCATGCCACATAATTCAACTCTACACATTTGCATCTCACACCACATAATTTGACAACAAACCACATATTTCAACGAAACAACACAACACATACATTCAATCCACAACATAGAATTCCTGCCATGTAATTCAACAGCGCACCACATAATTAAACTCCACAACATACCACTCCACTACTCAAAATGCCATTCCAAATAATTACACTCACACACAATCCCACTCCACATAATTCCAGTACACTCTATACCACATAATTACTGCCCACATATTTCCATTGCACACCATGCCACATAATGCCATCACACATAAACACGCCCACATAATTCCACCACACACAATTCCAAATCAAACAAATCCAAGCCACATTATTCCACTCCACACCACATGCATCCCCTACAACATGAGTAAAATGCATTCTCATTTACAGCACAAATATGATACCAATTTGCATTGCCAATGCTTGTTTCAAAATGTGATTACCCTTATACAAGATAATATATTGCACTTTACCTTTTTCTTTCCAGTCTTAGCTTTATCTGGGCCTCATAACGAGCACTCTGTAATTTGGTGCAGATTGGATTGGATGAGGTGAGTTGAACGGGGTCAAGAAATTGCAAATAGGATTCAGGAGGGAGGGCACTGTTCAGATGTGCCCAATAAAGAGGAAAGAGCGCTGTGGTGAGGTCTTATTTTTAGGTTTTGTTTATATAACTGGAAGAGGGAATCTGTCTTGCAGATGGATCGCCACACCCTCTACTTAGCAGGAGAAGGCCTGGTACCTGGCTAAACTTCCTAGATTCCTTGCCTTATAAAAATCTATGCGGATTTATTTTGCAAGTGATGAAATGAGCGGTGACACCTGCACCTAGGGGTGTGGCGCCCTTAGTGGCATCCCGAGCGGGAGCCAGAATAGATGTCACCAAAGTAGAAAGGGGACAGGGAGGTAGAAGGTGAGACATGCCCACGTGAGCGCAACGTCAACAGAGAGGAGGCAGGGTCGACCTCCCCTCCTCCGGGTGTTTAAAAGCTTGGAGGAGGCAGGATTAACCCTCTTTGTTCTCTCTAAGCAGCTGTGGCGGCGGTAGACCAGCGATCAATTACCCACCCACCCGTCCCTACAAACAAGGACGAGAATGGCGGGGTCCCAGGAAAGAAAAGGGTGTGGACTTCCTTTTGGCCTGGAGTGGCTGACCCTGGACAGGGCAAGCATTCATTGTGGAGCTCTGGGCTGGCGGGAGGGGGGACTGACCTGCTGGTGGTCCTGGACTCTCCGGCCCTACCCAAGGTGCCGGTGTGTATGATTAAGAACATTGGAGGCGGTTATACCCCGGTACGGTGGGGCCAAGGCGGAAGCAGTCCCCGGTGGTAGTGCCTCTCTCTGGGAGGAGGACTAGCACAGAAAGTTACAACTGAAACAGTGTGAGTTGGGGCCTGCTGGCACAACAAGCACAGGGGGCCATGACGAAGAGGAATGGCCATGATTGGATTGTAAATAATATTGTGTTTACCTTTGCCTGGAAGAAATTGTCAAGTACCGTGATCAAAATGAATAAAGGATTAATAACACTGCTTTAAGATTTTAATAAAGGACTACGCAGTGAACGACAACAACCTGCTTCATGTCTTTTTATGTGGCCACATGATTTTGGAGGGGGGGGCGACTCGCACACGGTATGCACACTATATATTTACTTGTGATATGGATAGCCCTTCAATACACTATTTTAGATCGTAACGCCAGAATTTAAAATAGTTTGCAAAGACATGCCAAACTCAGTTTTCAAAACTAATTTTAGGGTATTATGAGCTTAAGAAGGATAACACGGTGGAACCTTATAGTCTCTCCTTGTCTGTGAGTGGCTAGCATTTCAGCAATTAAACCCTGTCACGGTTGCAGCTGTTGAAGGAAGATAGTGTAAAATATAATTCCAGCAACAAACCTGTAAATGGAATATTCATGTTGTGGTAGGCTCTTAATTAAGTTCTTTATGACTGTCTTCTCTATAGAGATAAAAGAGAGCAAATGCTTTTAGTAACCAAACCATGTGCTAACTTAATAAAGCCGAATGATGGTAACAATTTTCTTCCGGAGGGAGAAAATAATTAATATGTTACGCTATATTGGCGATCCTTGAAAATGTTGAATTTTGAATTGTACGTGGATACTCGAAAGTAGTAAGAGAACTACTTGAATCCCAAAAACTCATGAGGCTTTTTCCTCCAAGGGAAGCAATTTAAAGAGGCACATTTCCTGTAATTAATGAATGCAGTCTTTCTGTCCCTTTAATTACATTGGTGACCTATCTTCATAATGGCTTCCTTTTTGTAATAATGTTTTCAAAGGTCTGTGCACACATTCAAAATATAATGAAAGCGTAACAACACTTTGCCGCCTTTGAAAAGGAGGAAGGCAAAATTCAGTTTGCTATTTTTTTCTAGTCTTTCCACGGTGTCTATAATGACTCACAATCTAATTTAGAGATCGGTGTGGGGCACTTACAGCTGAGGCACTAACTCTGCCACCCCAGCCTCAGCTTGATCACCATATTAAATATTGCCTTCCGCATCAGGGCCAGATGTAGGTAGCCCTTTACCGATCGGAATCGGCCAAAAATACCGATTTTCGGCCGTTTCCGATCGGTAAAGGGCTAGGGAGATGTAGGTGCACATATTCGGTAATTTTACCGAATCGTTATTATTACCGATTCGATAATATTTACCGATTCGGTAAAATTACCGAATATGCTATGTGGGTAGCCAATTTTCTATTGGCACATGGCTTACAGAATCGGTATTTTACCATGGAATACAAATCCATGGTAAAATACCGATTCCTGTGTACATGCACATCTGTGCATGTACACATGTGCCATGTGACAGACAGACGTGCCCTTAGGGCATGTCTGTGTGCCACATTGCACACATGCCCGTTTTGGGGGATGCTACAGGTTGTCAAAGTGACACCCCCTGCACCCTTGTGAATTCTTTAATTACCGAATTGGTAAATACCAAATCGGTAATGCCTAATCATTCCTATGGGCTTCAAAGCCCATAGGAATGAATGGGCATTACCGATTCGGTATTTACCGAATTGGTAATTAAAGAATTGTTAAGGATTCGGTAACGAATCCAGATGTTGGGACCTACATCCCATTTACTTATTTTGAAATACCGAATCGGTAAAATTCGGTATTTCAAAATCGGTAAATGGGATTTACCTACATCGGGCCCTTATTGAGGGGGTTTTCAACTGGAAATGCTTGCATCAATGCAACAGGAACACTTCCAGCGAAACTGTCCAACTCCATAAGGCCTTGCATACAGGGCCAGACTGACTGTAGTGGGCACCGGGCCTTTCCCCAGTGGTCTGGAAGGGTGAGGGATGGTTTTCGACCAGTGGGGGCCGTTTTTGTTATTGGGGGCCAGTTTACAATAGTGCTGCAAAATCAGCCCCTTGTAATAAAAGCGCAGCAGCAGTAGTACCGTAAATAGCCCCCCCAAACATCCCAGCCCCCGGGTCGGCCGGATTTAAATGTCGGGGCTGGTTTCTATCCCAGTCTGGCCCTGTTGCATACCATGGTGGCATACGGGCCAGGTAAAAGTTTTTGCTGTCTTTTAGAAAAAAAATCTGCAATCTATACATGATGAGAGTTTGTTCAAGGCATCCAAGGGTATTGATTGCTTTTTTTCCCAGCTTGGGCACAAGAAATACACCAGTGAACATGTTGTCAGAAGGCATGCCCATAGCAGGAGGAGTCTTCTAATACCATGTCTGGGGTTGAATGCCGGCAGCTCTGTAGTAGTGAGGGGGTTTTCAATGTCACTGTCAGTGCTGGATCGGTTACCAGAAACACAGCAGGGCTTATTTACAAGCCACTTGCACCACCGGTATATCACTTTTTCCCATTTTAAAAGTGGTGCACAAGGGGGCTTGTAAATAAGCCCAAGTGATTCCCCCACATCTTCTAAATGAGGTTGGGCAACTCTAAGGTTCTCCCTAACAATTATAAAAGCTATGGAATGCTCTCCACTTTTTCAACAAGTTTTGCCAATGCTTAAAGTCAGAATCATCATGTTCCCAAATAAATATTGTTTAAAATACTAAGAAAAATTGATTAAAATGGAGAAAAATATGAGAAAAGAAGTGGACCAACATTGTTGACATATCTGGCTCACACCAGGTGGTAGTGCATCTTGGGTCTGGTGCACCGTGTAAACACCAGCTAGCGATATGATAAGTTTTTGTGTTTGTGGGCAGTGCACTTTCCAGGGTCGCACACCAAATTCTAATGTTGAGTGGTCATATAAAGCACCACTCAGAATGTATTACAAGTAACCATGATGACATAAAGTCAATACATTTAGGGGACTGCTCCCTTCGTCAGGGGTAACTGTAATTTAAGTTGGAAAAAGAACACATCAAAACCAGCAATAAACTACATGTCTTCAATCAACTGTTAATAAAAGATTGCTCAATAATACCCCTACTGGTGTCACATGCGTAGAGTCCATCACAAAATGTCAACACATGCATCCTCATCAACACATTAATTTAAAAAAACGTAACATAAGTTTTCTTAATGATGAGTACTCACTGAGTTTTCCGCTAGTTTACTATTGTCAGAATTCCTTTTTTACTTGGGTTTTTGGTTTAGGGAATGTATAGGTCACTATAAACTCACATGCATGGGGCATATTTTCCCTTTTCATAATGCAGGTGGATTTTGGCACATTTACCCATCACAAGTTTTTAAAGTTTCTTTGCATAGTGATAACTTTAGTGTTTACTATGATGGCAGTTTAATATCAGCATTCACTGAACGTAAGGTTATTGTTAACTGAATATTTTGGTGGAGGATGCAAGTATATATATATATATATATATATATATATATATATATATATATATATATATATATATATATATATATATATATATATATATATATATATATATATATATATATATATATCCTACTGGCGATTGCCAATAGGTAGTTATAGTAAGGACCAAAGTTTCAATAGGAAAAGCGTGTTTTGTTTTGCCTTATTTGGCGCCGCTTGCTGCCTCTTCAAGAAATGCTAAAAAAAAATCCAGTTTTTGATTCAGCTGCCTTGTTGAAAGTTTCGGGATGATCCATCAAGCGGGGATTGAGAAAAAAGGAAAGTCCCAAAATGCATTTTTCCCATGTTATGTCTAAGGGAATTTTTCATATTGAACACGACTACAGCCCAAATTACTGAATGGAATTATACAAAATTTGGCAGAAAGCTAGATGCTAGTCTATAAATCGTGCTTTTTGCAATTTGGTGTAAATCCGTGCGATGATTTCAGAGATATTTAATTTAAAATATATAGATATCTGGGGACACAAGTCCTTACAGTGGACATGTGAATCCTACCGAATTTTGATTGGCAGCCAACACTTCAGCCAAGAAATGTTGAAAGCCATCTTGCGAGTCTCACAAAAAAATGTTTTTAAAAAAAGAGGATGGGGTAGGGTAGAAATACTCTGACCCCCCCAGATATGGGGGAGGGAGGGTCCCAGAGGGAGCCCACTGTGGTTTTAAACCATTTTTAATTCAATTTTACCATGAGTTTGCAGGTGGACCCACAGCAAAATTGGAAAAAAGGCACGCCAGCTCCCATTTGTCCGTTCCATGAAGCCCCTGAGTGGGCCAAATCCTGGGGCAGTGTTTATTAATTATGCAGGGGGTGCCCACATGGCACCCCTGTGCTCAAGGGACCGCCACCTCCCTGTGGCAAACGAAATGTTGTGAGAGGGCTGCCCAGCTCCTGCAGCCCCAGGGACTGCCACCTCCGGGGACAATCAATTATAGAAATGTGGGGGTCGCAAGCTCCCCCCACAGCCCTGGGGACCACAACATCCCCAGGGCAATCAATATATAGATGTGTGGGGGCCCACATGGCCCCCCAGAGCCCCAGGGACTGCTACCTCCTGGGGCAATTGACTTATAGAAATGCAGGGGCCAGTGCGGCCATCCGTAGCCCAAGGAACCACCACTTCCCTGAGCTAAAGTAAATATTGGAGGGGTGCCCCATAGCCTCCCTCCTAGAGTCATACATGGCCCAGAGGACCACCCCCACGCAGGGGTGGCTCCTGCTATGTTCCAAGGTACCCACCCCCAGGACATATGCAACGAAAGGAAAAATACATTTATTGAGTGCATGGATACCCGAGGGCATCCCAGCGCTGATAGCGGCAGGCAACAGAAAACCATCCAAACTAGGGGAAGAGCCATGTTTTTAATGACTTTCGAAAGCCAAGGTGATTGGGTTCCTTGCGCAAGTAAAGAGGGAGGTTGTTCCAGCATTTGGCGGCATTGTATGAGAACAGACGTCCCCCGCTTCTAGCTTTCCAAATCCTAGGAACTACAGCAAGATGGGGATCAATGCAAAAAACAGCAGCGGACCCTATAATGCCGCACCTAAAGTCCAGTTCCAAAGTTAGTCCTATTTCTTGTATGTATATTTTTTGTGCTGCCAACCCCAACGCCAGCTGCTGTTTGGCGTTGCTGTGCTTTCCAGATCAGTTAGTAGGTTTGTTCAATGCTTATGGGGGCGCACCAAATAGAAGTCCAAACAAAACGTTTCGTTTAAGTGGTAGAAAAATTCTTTATTTATCTTTATCCGTTCTTAAAATACAGATCACCAGGTAGTGTACAAAAAGGTCAGCCAACGCGTTTCACTCCCTGCCAGGGAGTTTCTTCAGGGCTGGAAATACAAAAAGGCTAACATCAGTTTTCTGCGTTTAAAAGTTTTTACATATTTCCTATTTCACAATTTATTTATTTTTAATTTGAAGGAAACATTTCCTCCAAAGCGAGGAATTGCACAAAATACAAAATTTTAGGGAAAGGGCTAGAAGAAACACTTAACACTAACTCACATTATACATTCAAATAAGAAAACACTTTTTGATTATCCCAAGACCATCTCTCTAAGACATGCCACCATAGGAGGGGGGCCAAAAAATCTTGGATGGAAAGCCATAGAGAGAAAGTAGATAGAAAATCAACAGCTTTTTATCAGTGCCTGTGGATGGTTCCTGTAGGTTTCCAGAACCCTCAAGATTGACACACTCCAAGTTAAAAGACAATATCAAAATGGTTTTGGTTCATGTATCATAGTTTCATTAGCAACCCATAGTTTTCTGTATACTCGTTGTCAGATCATAACATCTTGGTACATTTTCAATGCATGTTGTCAAGAGGTTCTTTGTGCTTTTCCGATGAGTGCCTGACCATTATAGTATGCACTTTTCAAAGTTATGTACAGAGGGAAGGGAGGAACCGCAAAGGCAGATGGAGAATATTATCGCCTGAGAAAAAGGAGAAAGAGAGAGGGGAGAGACGGGAAAGGAAATCGATCTGAACCTTACTATTTTTGTGGCATATTTCCTCTCCCTGCTATTATGCTGTCTTAGCTTATCATTACATCATAATGCCATTTATCTTTTACATTTCCTATTCCCACATATATGTATCTAATATTGACATTCTATTATCATAACACAGCTCCTTACCACTGCGGTCTTTTTGCCAACGTGGGGTGGAATAGTTCCCTTTTACAAACTAGTTTCTTGTTGGTCCTGCACTTATTTATTCTTATATTGATCTGTTAAGAAAGGAAAACTATTTAAGGCATCTACATTCAATGGGATCTTCAAATTTCTTTTTTAGTATTCGCATACTAATCTTAATGCCTACCTTTTTCAGTGTAGTAAATTTCTTCACTTATATGGCTCCACGCTTCTGATGTTGGTGGTTGCTGCCTCAAAATGGTTCAGGAAATCCAATTATTTCTTTCCTTGCCCTTGTCTATATGGGGTCATTGTGATACTAAAGGATGGAGAGATCAATACGTAAGCCCAAATGATTATATACTTCGAGTGGCAGCATTTTACTTGTATGTAAACCCAATTAGGAGTCGATTTAGGGTTGCCCAAAAGAATATAAGGTGTTAGCATTTAATATGTTTAGTACATGTTGTCACAAGCACCTGTTGTTTATATATATATATATAGCGCAGTATACGGTTTTGCCGCACAATGTATCTGTGGGGTTACAATTCCCATCGTATACTTGCCTGTCAAACGGCAATGTGTAACGTGTATTGCACAGCCTGCTTAGCTCGACATGTATATGGATATTCATATTCGTTTTCATATACTATTAACGTAACTTATGCCCTTTCAAACATGGCGCCCGTGAACGCACAAAAACGGAAATGTACACACTTCCGGGGTTCCGCGGTTAGAATCGCTACTACCCAATAGGCGTCCTGTAACTCTGAATATAAGGCGGGTTCGAAATGGCGACTCCAGCGTGGAACCAGCCATGCCGCCACGGTGAAGACTTTAAACGCGGAATATACAGGTGAGGTTCTTAGTGTAGAATGTTGGTATATGTTTGAGGGGGACCTTGCCGGTATTATGCTGTATTGGGTTTGTGTATGCTTCACGGATCCAATTTAGGGGGGTGTATATGATCGTCTTTGTATTAACTGCTCTTGTCCAGATTTTTGGGACACTGAATGTTAATGTTGTATGCGGCTAAGACACCTCTATTGATATCTCCCTCCATGGCAATACCCTATGCAATGGCACTGACGAAGTTTCAAGTCTTAACCAAAGTTTCATTCTTAACTGACATGTGAATGTCTATTTGAGGGTATTTAACATAGGGGCTTTATATTGCTCCACTTATAAGCAAATGTTCTTTTTGGGATACTATATGGCAATAGCGTGTGAAAGAAGGAAACTGTCGCGATAGGTTTAGGTGCTATTGTGATAAAAATATATGCGAGGAATCCGTCGCATGTAGAACCCTTTTTGTGAAAAAAAGGCATTGTGGGAAGTATTATACGAGTGCATCTTTTGAATTAGTTAGAACTACAGGCATAACTTCCTTGGGGTGACCGCAGGCTGTGCAATACACGTTACACATTGCCGTATGACAGGCAAGTATACGATGGGAATTGTAACCCCACAGATACATTGGGCGGCAAAATCGTATACCGCGCTATATATATACATATAAACATCAGGTGCTTGTGACAACATGTACTAAACGTATTATATGCTAACACCTTATATTCTTTTGGGCAACCCTAAATCGACTCCTAATTGGGTTTACATACAAGTAAAATGCTGCCACTCGAGGTATATAATCAATTGGGCGTACGTATTGATATCTCCATCCTTTAGTATCACAATGACCCCATATAGACAAGGGCAAGGAAAGAAATAATTGGATTTCCTGAACAATTTTGAGGCAGCAACCTCCAACATCAGAAGCGTGGAGCCATATAAGTGAAGAAATATACTACACTGAAAAAGGTAGGCATTAAGATTAGGATTCCTGTAACTAACGCTGGGCACTCCTTCCTGAAACGCTGCTTCCGACCGCTGTGTGCCGCCCCTGCTCGCCGGACCCGCTCCGTGGGTCCCGCTTCGCGGACACACAGCGCCTTTCATCTTTAAAGGGGCTCGTCTTCACCGGCAGGGCTGCGAGGGTAGAGCGGAGGACTCCATTGTCCAGGAGTCCCCGCGCGCCCGTTAACAGCTGGGCTCCTCTCCCTGCCGGCCCCGCCCCCAACGCCGGGATAGCTGAAAAAGCTGCCGAACAATCCCTCCTTGGATTCCTGTAACTAACGCTGGGCACTCCTTCCTGAAACGCTGCTTCCGACCGCTGTGTGCCGCCCCTGCTCGCCGGACCCGCTCCGCGGGTCCCGCTTCGCGGACACACAGCGCCTTTCATCTTTAAAGGGGCTCGTCTTCACCGGCAGGGCTGCGAGGGTAGAGCGGAGGACTCCATTGTCCAGGAGTCCCCGCGCGCCCGTTAACAGCTGGGCTCCTCTCCCTGCCGGCCCCGCCCCCAACGCCGGGATAGCTGAAAAAGCTGCCGAACAATCCCTCCTTGGATTCCTGTAACTAACGCTGGGCACTCCTTCCTGAAACGCTGCTTCCGACCGCTGTGTGCCGCCCCTGCTCGCCGGACCCGCTCCGCGGGTCCCGCTTCGCGGACACACAGCGCCTTTCATCTTTAAAGGGGCTCGTCTTCACCGGCAGGGCTGCGAGGGTAGAGCGGAGGACTCCATTGTCCAGGAGTCCCCGCGCGCCCGTTAACAGCTGGGCTCCTCTCCCTGCCGGCCCCGCCCCCAACGCCGGGATAGCTGAAAAAGCTGCCGAACAATCCCTCCTTGGATTCCTGTAACTAACGCTGGGCACTCCTTCCTGAAACGCTGCTTCCGACTGCTGTGTGCCACCCCTGCTCGCCGGACCCGCTCCGCGGGTCCCGCTTTGCGGACACACAGCGCCTTTCATCTTTAAAGGGGCTCGTCTTCACCGGCAGGGCTGCGAGGGTAGAGCGGAGGACTCCATTGTCCAGGAGTCCCCGCGCGCCCGTTAACAGCTGGGCTCCTCTCCCTGCCGGCCCCGCCCCCTCGGGGTAATCAGCTCCCATAAAGCCAAGGTAACATCCCCGCTGCGCGGGAGCGCGCGGGAGGGCGCCGGGAGAAGCCCGGGACAAGGGCGGGACCGTTTGAGGCCGTTCGAGGACTGAGAGGACTGGCCTGGCCCACCCCCCTTGGTTCCTTTCACGGTTATCGTGCCTGGACTTTGACTCTAGTAAGTACCATACAGAAACCGTAACTGTCACACATCATGTGTACACGGGGGAGTCGCAGTAAGACCGCGCTGGGTTTAACCAAGCCAAAAGGCACCTTGGACGATTTCCTTGTAAAAACAAATTTGGCAATAGATGCCGAAATCACAAAAATGCAGAAGAGGGTTTCAATCGAATTAGATGCTGCACGCAGGCTTTCCCAAACATTTGCTAACTCTAAAAAATCTTCCTTGGGAAATATTGCGTCTGCTGCATCTCCCCAACAGGTGGAACGTCCGCCTCCTTTGTTGATCCTCGCCGACGTTCATCACTCCCCCCCTCCTTCTTCCCCACCAGCATTAGACTCCTCATTTATTTTTTCCCCCATGACCGTCCAACCTAGTGAGGGTGACCAACCTACCGAGCAGGGAAATTCCATCATCTTGCCGGTTATAACTGCCCCCTCCTTCTCTGTAGCAAAAAGTACAAACCCAGGTCGCCAAGCCTTGAAGAAGAAAAACAATGTAAAATCTGCCTATGCTCGTAAGAAAGCCAAAGTTGCAAGGCAGCAGTTTTTCAACCACAGAAGACCTCTACCCAACGCAGGGGATCCTAAACAAACACCACCCCCAGCTATCCACCAAATAGGGGGTGATAGCAACCTCACTACTGCCCCTGCGGCAGAAAATCCTATTATCCTTGTAGATAACCCAACACTGGGAGGGCTAAACGAGACAGGGAGGGACAAGGATAAAGCGGGTGATGATGAAGACTTTCTCCAGACAGTCTGGGTCACTTTAAAACAACTTTTGACACCTTTCGAACTCAGACTGTCACGTATTGAGAATCACCTACTTGAAATGGATAAAACGTTAGTATCCCTGGCCACGCTTAGCCTAAAACAGCTGGAAGTAACACATCCCCATATTAATGAGAGTCCACCTCTGGCTAGAAATGTGGGTATCCAATCTGCTCCAGCCTCTAATATTGGCACCAAAGCAGCTACAGCGCCTAAGGAGGTTCCTCCCGCCCCCTTGATTCTGCCTGCACCTTTACCCCCCTCGTTATCCAAACCTACTCCGATCCCCAAACCTAGGACACTTGTAAATGTCGCTGCCAACCCTCCAAAAATAGAGGAAAAACCCCCTAAAAAACATCTCCAGCCCAAACCCCGTTCTAGAGCCGACCAGAAGGCGAATAATCCCATCACTCCTCTCTTAGAGCGCACACCAAATTTATACCCGAATCACCAGAACTTTCGCGGAGGCTATATTGATCTCCCCCCTGAGGCTGGGCCCTACGTGGTTATCTTGGCAGGGGTACCTCCGCTTGCCCCTGATATTGTTGAAACCCAGTGGTCCTTAAAAAACAAAGTGATCCACTGGTTAAATACCAATAGGCAGATTCCTCACACCAACAGGAGTAGGGTACTAATGGTCAGGAGAGTCCCTTGGGTGGGCCGTACCTACAAATCGATACCAGGAGACTGTATCGTGGTCTCATTTGCAGACCCTCATACAGCCCATCTTATCACCACATGGGACCCATACGTGACCGAACAAACCATTGTCACCAAACCCCTAACCTTTTTCTACCCTCCAAAACAGCTAGCAGAGCATCCTGGGGCTTGGACCACAATCCACAACCACAGATGGAAGGGTCAGGGGCAGGGATGGCAACCCATCAATAATTGGTGGGAAGGTGCACCCACCATGAATAGGTTTGGATGCTTAGATCAGGTGGATTGACTGGGAACAGTCGATCAAACACCCCGATCAAGTGATCAAAACCACGCAATGATTGCCAGTAATAGCAATACATCGCCACCTATTGTTAAGAACTCGACCCATTTGATGGTGGTTCCACCCTCCTCTGCCCAGCACCCGCTCCCTGTGCGAGCCATACAACACCTAGACAGGGCACATCTCCAAGACCAGGTAGAGGTAATAGAGAGTGAGGGCCATACACATCAGGTAGATAGTGAACCGAAACACTCATTATTATCCTGGAATGTAGCAGGACTGGGCAATAAGATCAAGCATACACCCTGGTTGGAGACCGTCCAGAAGCATGGCATACTTTGCCTGCAAGAAACTTGGCTGGTAGAAGAAAGGCACATTATGGGGTATCGAACATTCCACACACCGCTGTTCCCGCTACTCAGGGCCGTAATAAAGGGGGTCTGTGTATATACGTCTCGAATGTGGGGGATATAAAAGTGTATCATTTCCACTCTGACCAATATTTTCAAATCCTTTCTTTTAAATGGGGCACCACACAAAAGGTCATACTGGTGAACTTCTATAACAACATGCCACTAAATGAAATGGAACCCATTTTAAATAAAATGTTAAACCGCACCCATAAAGTGAGGGATCAAAACGTGGGAGACCATACAGTTATTTGGGTGGGAGACTTTAATTGTGCAGTCTGCCCACTTTCTGAGTTAGGTTTGTGCGGCCTTGCAGATCGTGAGGAGGACGGCCCTTTTCACTTCTCACACACCAAGCTGGGGTCTCTCCTTAACAGTATTATGTTCACTTTTGACCTCACCTTCGTTAATCAGGCATGCTCTCCCCCAGTTCCCTTTGCCCCAACATACAATGGAAGAGGTTGTGAAACCACAATTGACTTTGCACTGATATCCCCCACCCCGCCCAACTTTATAACCTCTTGGGAGATAGGGGATGATCCAATGAGTGACCATTACCCTATTACCTTTGGGGTTAGGCTCCCAGTGGAGAAACCAAAGGAATCTAGCGGCCCACTGTATCCATTGGAGGTCACCTTAACAAAGATAAACGGCTATGTGCTTAAGTGGGAGAAATTGAACCCCACAATCTTCTTCCACAATTTAATATCATCCTGCTTTGCAGACATATCTGTCTGCTTAGAAAAGATGTGGAACCTAAGGCGATTATGGCAGCTTTCGACAATATACAGGAGTACATAAAAGGCGTTCTAACTAAGAGCCACAAAAAGAAGGGGAAACATGCATCTGGGTGGTTTGATTCTAGGTGCACAGCTGCCTTAAAGATCTTGAAGAAAGTTTTAAACGCCATCCCGAAAAACAGGGCCCAAATCTCTGAGGCTAGACGAGAGTACAAGAGAGAAATTAACCTCCGGAAAGCAACCATGAAAAAGGAGGCCTGGGAAGCACTGGGAGAAGCTGCCAGGAATAAGGACACCAACCTTTTCTGGAAAGTGATAAGATCAGTATACAACGCAAAACATACTGATAATTGCATAGATGTAGCAATTACAGCAGAGCTCTGGGTTGAACACTACGGGAAACTCTATACCAACAGACAGGGGAACAACATGAATCAACAAAAGGCACTTTCATCCTCGAACAATTTCACGCGAGATCATCAGCCAAGCGACCCCCCAGTTTCGCCGTATCCAATTGACTTGGTCTTTACCACCCTAGAAGTCGAAAATGCAATCAGGGAAAGTCCTTCAGGGAAAGCTCCTGGTCCGGATCACACCCCAGTCGATGCCTATAAAACAAACTTGGAATTTTGGGCTCCGCTATTAACGAACGTTTTGAATATGGGAAACAAATGCGGCTTAATTAAGACCTGGTCAGATGCCATTGTGGTCCCCATCTTTAAAAAGGGAAACAGGGACGATCCGGCTTGCTACCGTCCCATATCTTTACTAGACGGCCTCATGAAAATAGCAGGAAGGATCGTCCTAAAGAGGATTCAGCACTGGGAGACAGAAAATAAGGTTATTTCGGAACTCCAATATGGATTCCGAAAGGGACTGGGCACCCAGGAGCAATGTTTAAATCTGTCCTTATTAATGTCCAAATATATTGAGGCCAAAAAAGGGGATCTGTTTGTTACATTTGTTGACCTTAGCTCAGCATTTGATTGTGTGGATCATCTGCAGCTCTGGTCAACATTGGAGCTCATTGGGGTGGATCCCACCATAGTGGTATTTATCAAAGAACTTTATAGAGATGCTGGTGCCAGGGTGAGGTTCGGGACCCAGGGGCAATGCACACAGAAATTTCCCATCAATAGAGGGGTTAGGCAAGGTTGTATACTCGCGCCCCTTCTATTTAGTTTTTATATTAATTCTGTTGTAGACCATCTAACAAATCTCCAGAATGACTATCCAGCTGTCAATGGTAGGCCTGTACCCATCCTATTATACGCCGATGATGCGGCTATTATGTCTAGGACTAGGGTAGGGTTGCAGAGAGCGGTCAGAGAATTCTCGTCCTACATGGGGAAAAGAAATTTGAAAGTGAACACCTCAAAAACTATCTCCATGCCGTGCACCCAAAAGAGTAAAAGGCCACAATGTTCGATATACCTTGACGAGCAAAGAATCGAGACCACAGACACTTTTTGTTATCTGGGTGTTGTCTTTGAGAGAAAAGGAGCCTGGAAACATGCAGTATCGGCTAGGAGGCTTGCCTTTACCCGTGCTATTGGTGCCCTGAGAACTTTTGCAGCGAAAATTGGGGGCAAACCGACTGCTGAGATGATACAGATTTACCAAGCAAAGTGTGTAGCGACAGTCACTTATGGAGCAGGCTTATGGGGCTTTGAAGACGTGTCCTCACTCCAAATTTGCGAGAATCTTTTTATTCGTTACTTATTGGGGGTGAGCAAATCTACTTCAACTTTTATCACTCACATTGAGACTGGCCTCAAATACCTTAGCGACTCCATAAAGCTGTCACCGTGTTTGCTTTGGCACAAAATTTGGACTACCAGGGAATGCCAACTTAACAGAGAACTCATCACGGATTGCATGAACTTGGATGCCGCATCCAAAATAAAATGGTTGCGACATGTCCGGTTGATGTTCGCCAAGATTGGTTGTCCTGAATACTATGATGACCCAGAGTCCCTAGAAAATCTGTCTAGGTCGTCTCTCAAAAAACTTTTAATTACCCACCTGGAAGGTGTTAGATGGGATGCAGAGAAACTTAAAAATACCACCTTGAGCTACCAAAGAATCACTCCCACTGAAGGTTTGCAATTGTACCTCAGGACCGAAACTGCACCTTATCCTCGTATGCTTCTCACCAGGCTGCGCCTAGGCACCTTTTTCCGTATGGTCACTCTCCCAAAACAAAATGACTGGACTGCCCCGAACCTAATTTGCCCATGCGATGATCACTCATCACAAAGTAACATTCATATTATGTTCTTTTGCAATCTGTATTCTGCCCCAAGGAAATTGTACCTATTACCTCTTCTAAAACACTGGGGCATAAGAACATGCAAAGACGCTTACTATAAATTACTTTTGTTAGATGAGGTGTATGTCATCTTTGTCGTTTCTCGTTTTTTAATGTCAGTGATGAAATATAGAAATTCCATGATGTAACCCTTACATGTTTTAACTTTTTCATACGTTTTTACATGAGGTCAACTGCCGTAATTTCATCATTGACTTTTATCACTTGGAAAACTGTTTTATAGAGTTTCATAAATATTTCGTTGGGGATAACTTTTGAAATTTGCTGTATAAAATGTACTTGTATGCTTTTATGATTTTACCAAACAAATCGAATAAAGCTAAATTTGAATTTGAATTTGATTAGTATGCGAATACTAAAAAAGAAATTTGAAGATCCCATTGAATGTAGATGCCTTAAATACTTTTCCTTTCTGAACAGATTGATATAAGAATAAATAAGTGCAGGACCAACAAGAAACTAGTTTGTAAAAGCGAACTATTCCACCCCACGTTGGCAAAAAGACCGCAGTGGTAAGGAGCTGTGTTATGATAATAGAATGTCAATATTAGATACATATATGTGGGAATAGGAAATGTAAAAGATAAATGGCATTATGATGTAATGATAGGATAAGAAAGAATAATAGCAGGGAGAGGACATATGCTACAAAAATAGTAAGGTTCAGATCGATTTCCTTTCCCGTCTCTCCCCTCTCTCTTTCTCCTTTTTCTCAGGCGATAATATTCTCCATCTGCCTTTGCGGTTCCTCCCTTCCCTCGGTACATAACTTTGAAAAGTACATACTATAATGGTCAGGCACTCATCGGAAAAGCACAAACAACCTCTTGACAGCATGCATTGAAAATGTACCAAGATGTTATGATCTGACAACGAGTATACAGAAAACTATGGGTTGCTAATGAAACTATGATACATGAACCAAAACCATTTTGATATTGTCTTTTAACTTGGAGTGTGTCAATCTTGAGGGTTCTGGAAACCAACAGGAACCATCCACAGGCACTGATAAAAAGCTGTTGATTTTCTATCTACTTTCTCTCTATGGCTTTCCATCCAAGATTTTTTGGCCCCCCTCCTATGGTGGCATGTCTTAGAGAGATGGCCTTGGGATAATCAAAAAGTGTTTTCTTATTTGAATGTATAATGTGAGTTAGTGTTGAGTGTTTCTTCTAGCCCTTTAGTAGTCTTTCCCTAAAATTTTGTATTTTGTGCAATTCCTCGCTTTGGAGGAAATGTTTCCTTCAAATGTAAAAAAAAATAATTGTGAAATAGGAAATATGTAAAAACTTTTAAACGCAGAAAACTGATGTTAGCCTTTTTGTATTTCCAGCCCTGAAGAAACTCCCTGGCAGGGAGTGAAACGCGTTGACTGACCTTTTTGTACACTACCTGGTGATCTGTATTTTAAGAACAGATAAAGATAAATAAAGAATGTTTCTACCACTTAAACGAAACGTTTTGTTTGGACTTCTATTTGGTGCGCCCCCATAAGCATTGAACAAACCAACCAACTGATCCGGAAAGCACAGCAACGCCAAACAGCAGCTGGCGTTGGGGTTGGCAGCACAAAAAATATATATACAAGAAATAGGACTAACTTTGGAACTGGACCTTAGGTGCGGCATTATAGGGTCCGCTGCTGTTTTTTGCATTGATCCCATCTGCTATCTGGGCCAGCAAGCACTAACATCCATTCAGCAACAAACGAGGATAAAAATGTCCAAATTTGATGATAAACGAGAGGAAATGGCGCTGGACCTTTTTGGGAAGGACTCTAGTACAACCTCTACCTTACCAAATTTACCAAAAACTGGAGGACTAAAAGCACTTTTTCAAAAACTGGAACGACTTAGGAAGCAAGAACTCTCACGGTGGTGGGACGGCGTAACCCTACAACAATATATCCACCAGAAAAAAGTTCCGCGTGGCTTACGCATTCTTATTTTCCCCACCTTTGAGGACCTAAGCGAAGAACTGTTAAAGGACTGGGAAACCAATCTTGTGGGTGCATCATGTGTTATGATGCCGATACTGATCAAACATGCTGAGGAGAAGGTGGCGAAATTATTGGTAGAGATAGAGAATGTAGTGAAAGAAACTGAGGCCTGTGGGAACCCTGATCTAGTTGAAAAAAACTATGAGATTTTGAAGAAAGTAATTGACAACCACCAAAACTATTTAAAAGATAAAAAATTGAGAAAGATAAAGCGAGATGACAGAGACTACCGTGATGGTCGCATATATACGTTTGCGAAAAAATTTGATAACATAACGGTAGATGTCTCCACAAAAAAAAGAATGAGAGAGGAAAGCGAAGAATTAAGATCAGTCAGTAGCACTTCCCTTTCGTCACTAGCTAGTATATCCTCTGCAACAGCCTCAGGTGGACTCCCTTTAGAAGCAGGCCCCTCCACTTTCCAAAATGAAATGGAGAAATTAAGAATAAGTGGGAATCAGGCCAGGAAAGTACAACACCAAAAAAGACAAGGAGAGGGGGCAGGAGGCACCAAAGGTCCAATAGGAGAGCAGGGCGAAGAACAGGTGAGGAGATCGGAAAGAGGGAAGAACAAACCCAAGCAACAAGTGAAGCAATAATTCGGAGTGAGGGGAGTGAAAACGAAGAAAGGGATAACCAATCAGAATTGAGAATAATCAATCTATCAGACAGGAGCTTAGATTCAGATAAAAAAGTTTACTGTGTAAAGGTTTGGGGTTTTGTCCTACTCAGGATGGGGATTTCACTGATGTACATGTGGACTTATTTAGATTCACAAGACAGCTAAAATTAAAGGAATTTTTCTGCAACAAACCTTTGTGTAATGCAATATCTGGGAACCAAGGGGATGTAGTGGAACCTGTAACTATGTCTATTGCTGAGATAAAAAATGTACAATGTTTAACCACTCTGTATGAAGAAATAGAGGTAGATCTAGATACCATCCGATCTGAACACAATATATCTGAAAATGTCTCTGGAGATAGTGGACTACGCCCTAAAGCTAGATTTCTCCCAAATACATACCATCAGAACATTGATGTATTTAATGAGCGAGTCAGCGCCGGCCTATATAAACTTGAAAGGGAAAGTAGGGAGCAACGATATAGGAATTCCAACCTTACAAAGGGAGAAAGAGATGCCCTCAAGAGATTAAGAGAAGACCCCAATATAGTAATCAAGGAGGCTGATAAGGGGGGAAACATTGTTGTTATGAAGGTAAAAGACTATACAAATGAGATAGAGAGACAACTGGGGGATAATGAGTGTTATGAGCGGATAGCACAGAACCCACTAGGTTCACTGACCATAGAAACCAATTCCAAACTATTGGATTGGAAAGATATGGGACTACTCAGTGACCAAGAGTATCAATACCTATTAGTCTCCAATCCTAAATCCCCTTGTATATATATCCTCCCAAAAGTACACAAAGGGGGGCCTTCCCGCCTGGTCGGCCGATTATCTCGGGAATAGGCTCACCAACTGAAAAGTTATCAGAGTATATTGACCTCAAACTTAATAAACATGTCCAAAACTTACCATCATTTATCCAGGACAGCAAAGACATTCTGAACAAATTACAAGACTTTGACTGGTCAAATGATCTTTATTTTGTCACCTTAGACGTTACAAGTCTCTATACGTCTATTCAGCATGACATCGGCCTAAAAGCCAGTGAATTTTACCTAGACAGCGAAGGAGCTGACCTATTGCATAAGAATCAAATGGTCTTAGAAATGATGGAACTGGTGCTAACAAAAAATTATTTTCTATTTGATGAGGTGTGGTACCACCAAAAGAGGGGTACCGCAATGGGAACCAAATTTGCACCATCGTATGCCTGTCTCTTCATGGGAAAATTTGAGAGAGAACATGCATCGAACCGGAGTGCCTCCCCCTGGACCAACAACATCGTGTTCTGGGGGAGGTACATTGACGATTTCATCGGTCTCTGGTCAGGATCCGAAACTGATCTCCTGGAATACTTCTGTTATCTAAACAAAAATCACATGAATTTTAAACTGACAATCGTTTACAGCAGGGAGAGTATAAATTTCCTGGATTTGAAATTTTATGTTAAAAATGACAAAATCCAGAGTACCCTTTTCCGCAAAGATACCACATGCAATGCGGTGCTGCACGCAAGTAGTGCACACGCTAGCTCTACGATAAACAACATACCGTTTGGCAAGATGGTACGCCTTAAGGGAAATTGTACTGAGGAGGAGCTATTCGATGTAAATCTACAAATGCTTAAAAACAGATTTGAAGCCAGAGGGTATAGTAAGGAGGTTATTTGCAAGGCAGAGAGTAGAACGCGCAAAATCCATAGAAATGAAACTCTCATATCCAAACCATGTAAAAAAAAAAAACAAGCACAGATATCAGATTTGTAACCAAATATACTAGACACAATAGTAGTATTTTTAAAATCCTGAAAAACAACTAGCACCTCCTGAAGGAGGTCCCAGGATTACAGTCACACATAAAGACCAATCCATCAGTAACATACTGTAGAGGCAGGACCCTACGCAATGAACTATGCCCTAGCTATCTGAAGCTTAAAAAAGACAATGACACAAATTGGTTGTCACAGAAACCAAAGGGCTTCTTTACATGCAGGGACTGCAACATATGTGAATATGGTTGTGACTAAACCAAGCAGTTTGCATACAATGGTTCACAAAACTTTGAGATCTTAACATTTATAAACTGTGCCACCACTTTTGTGGTGTATATCTTGAGATGTACCTGCGGCTTGGTTTACATGGGCAGCTCCAAACGTTGTTTGAGGGTAAGAATTCAGGAACATCGGAGAGCTATCCTGAACAGGGACGAAAAATATGCTCACACAAAACACTTCTGGGAGAAACATGGGGGGAAACCAGATTTTTGGTTTCATGGTTTGGAACAGATACAACCACTCATAAGAGGAGGGAATCGAGAGCTACTGTTCAGACAGCGGGAGGCAAGACGGATATGTAAATTACAGTGCATAAAATATGGTATGAATTTGGATGATGAAATGCACCATTTTCTGTCATAATTCATAGTCTTATGCGGTGATAATGACAAAAAAGGATAGGATATTTGATACCTGTATAATAATCCTTGAAGACCTTGTTGTGTAAGTGATATTCAGACATGCATATAAGGCTACTCCATGAAAATGGACAAACACTGAATATGAGCTTTACCTAGGCATGTTCGGATTTACGTGTAAAAAAGTCTTTTATCTACTCCATCTGTAACCTTTTGTTACCTGTTTTCCTCTTCTCTCTTTTTTCACTTTTTTCAATTTTCTCCTTTCCCATGTTTCTGACATAGTTAAGTACCTGGACTGTCCTTTTCATAAAAGCACTTCCTCTACCCGGACTAAGTGAAGCTCTGTACTCCCCCATGGTTGGGATGCTCATATTTATGAAAACTCCTCCTGTTACTTTCAGGACCTTTTTCTTCCTTCTTAATGAACAAGCTAGATAGATATAATATACCCAGCCTTAAGCTGTTCAGATACAATTGAGCAAGAGGCTCCAAATGGACAAAACCTTTAATGTGATAATAACTAATGGGACACTATGTGTCGCTTAAACGCACTTTGGGGTACAAGAGGAACTAAACAATATTACCTAATGCTAGTTAAGCATAACTGCCAACCTAAGATGGCGGCCGTGGGGAGACAAACCCTCCCCCCTAGGATACGACCTGTTAAATGACCAATTTTGGGGTTATATTGATTTTTTTTTTTTTTTTAAATATATTTTTATTGCAGGAATCAGTACAACAATACAGTAACGACCAGCACCATATTATAGCCAACTCTTACAAGATACAGCCCACCGACCCCCTTCCATAGCATTGCTATACAGCCAAGCGGCCCGTATTCTTGGGGTTGGGCGGCGAATGTAGCTGGGGTCAGTAGGATGCTGGAGCTGGTCCGGATAACACACTGTCCGTCATCTGCTTTTCTAGACAAACCCCAACCCCCAAAAAGATACCCCCCCCTCAAACTACCAGTCATTGTGAAACTCCCCCCTCCCCCCCCCCCCACCATCAGCGCCAGGGAGTTTATCACTGTAGGATCCACTGTGTGACCCACGGGGAAGGTAATAGTGCTGTTAATGCTAGTGTCTAACGGGACTCGGGTCTAGTTGCTTCTTCGCTTTCGGAGTCGCTGGGGGTACAATAATCCCTGAGGGCCTGCACCAGCGTTTCCCATTCTAACGCGGCCTCCTGCGCCTTCTCATTGCTTTGCCTCCAAGCCAACTGATATCGCAGCGCGCTCTCACCCGCCGCCCATTTCAAAAGTTCACCGTGCCATCTGCTGCCCGTAGGACCAGCACGTGCCTTCCAGTTCCTGGTCACCTCTCGCTTAGCCAGTAGGAGCCCCAGGTCTATAAATTTACTGGTGATTTTATTCCGGGGGGTATGGGGGAACCAGTGCAGTAGCCCTACCGCCGCATCGAACGATAAGTGCCTCCCCGTCACCTCTTCTAAAGTCGCCGCCACCTCCTGCCAGTAGGACGTCAATCCGGGACAGGCCCATAGCATGTGTAGGAGGTCCGCCTCCTGAGCCGGGCACCTAGGGCATTCCGCCGGGGCTGTGGCAAAATAACGCCTGATCTTAACCGGGGTCAGGTACGCCCTATGGAGAACATAGTAGTGGACCAGTTGGAAACGGGCGCCACGTGTACCCTTCCATGCTCGCCTCACCAGCTGGGACCAGGTCGTCTCCGGGATCTCCCTACCGATGTCCTCTTCCCAGCGGGACTTCAGTGTGGTGAGAGGGACCAACCCCTCGGTAATCAGCCTGCCGTAAAGGCAAGTGACCGCCTTCACTGTGCCCGCCGACATCATTACATACTGGCACACCTGAGACAACTGAGGTTCCTCTAGTCCGTTTTGCCAGTACGCCTGGATCACTCGCACAATGGCCGAGTGCAGCAGAAAGTCGCCCCGGGGGATCCCAAAGCGGTCAATGAGATCCTGAAAGGACAGGAGCACTCCGTCCTCATACAGGTCCCCGACGAGCTGTAAACCCGAATCCTCCCAGTCCGCCAGTCGCGACCAGTCTCCTCCGTGGGGGAGGGCCGTCAGCATCCCCAATGGTATTTCAGGTGCATATGGGGTCCGCAGGTGACCTCTGTTATGAGCCCGATTCCAACAGAGTCGGATAGTCCGCTCCTCCATCGACAGGTCCCGAAGGACTAAACGCTGTCGCAGCGCGATAAAGGAGAGGACGTGCCTGGCTATACCCGTCCCTCTACCGTCTTCCGGGCCTCTGAACTCCCTGGCTATCTCCTGGGTGTATGTCTGGAGCTGCGCCGCCAGGTAGTACTTCTCAAAGTCCGGCACAGCGAGCCCCCCTTCGTCCTTCGGCCTCATCAGGGTATTGAGGGCCACCCGCCGCCGGCCCGTGCCCCAAAGGAACCCGATCACCATAGAACGCAAGCGGCGAAACGTAGCCGGTGGGACCCAGATCGGCAAAGTCCGAAAGTAATACAATAGTCGGGGGAGCGCCACCATTTTGAGCAGGGCGATGCGTCCTGCCACGGAGAGCGGCAGCGTGGCCCAAAAATCCATGCTGCCTCGGAGTGCTCGTATGCAACGGGCAATGTTTCCGTCTAGGAGGTCGGGCTGGTCGTGGTACACAAATACCCCAAGGTATTTAAAGCAGTCGGGTTCCCATCTGATCTCCCTACTTAGCGCCGGAGTGGGGACACCCCTACGCATCGGGAAGAGGCAGGTCTTAGACCAGTTCACTCGTAGGCCTGAGACTTCCCCGAACTCCGTTAGCGCTAATTCCGCTCCCCGTAATGCGTCGACCGGATCTTCCAGGAAGAGCAACAGGTCGTCCGCATAGAGCGAAACGTAATGCGGGCCCGCCGCTGTCCATAAGCCCGTATAGTGGGCTCCCGAGCGAAGATGCATCGCTAGTGGCTCCACCGCTAGTGCAAAAAGAAGCGGGGATAAGGAGCACCCTTGCCGCGTGCCACGCTCCACCGGATATCGCGATGAAATCAAAGGGCCCGATCTAACCCTGGCTGAAGCAGAAGCGTAAAGAACTGCTGTCCATTTGATAAATCCCTCCCCGAGGCCGAATTTCCGCAATACCGCGTCTAAGTAGTCCCACTCCAGGCTATCAAACGCCTTCTCCAGGTCCACCGACAAAACTACCGGGGACGGGGCATCCACGAATGGTTCCC
Source organism: Lissotriton vulgaris (assembly GCF_964263255.1). Lineage (NCBI taxonomy): Eukaryota > Metazoa > Chordata > Amphibia > Caudata > Salamandridae > Lissotriton > Lissotriton vulgaris. The sequence goes on from NW_028249123.1 coordinate 307,599, forward strand.
CCAGCAAGCGAAACAACCTTCGGATGTTCATGGTCGTATTTCGCCGTGGGATGAAACCGGCTTGGTCCTCGTGTACTAGGGAGCCCATGTGTCCCAACAGCCTCGAGGCCAAGATGCTGCTCAATATTTTGTAGTCCACCGTCAGCATTGAGAGGGGACGGTAGGACCCCGGGTCAGACGAGTCTCGGCCTGGCTTGAGGAGAGGAACCACCAACGCCTCACACATCGAGCCGGGGAGGCGACCCAGCCTCCTCGCCTCCCTGTAGACCACCAGTAAACGAGGGGCCAGGAGGTCAGCATAAGCTGCATAGAACTCCACCGGCAGGCCATCCAGGCCCGGGGTCTTGTTCCTCGCCATCCGTTTGATGGCCCCGCGGATCTCCCCCAAGCCTATGTCAGATCCCAGGGTGTCTGCCACTTCTTGTTCCACTGTGCGGAGTTCCAGCGGGCGAAGATAGTTATCAAGCCGGTCCGGGTCACGCGCGGAGCGACTGCGATATAAACATTCGTAATAATGCCGGAAGCAAGTAAGAATCTCCGGTTGGGTGCACACCTCGGTCCCATCCGCCCTACGCATCCTAGTCGTCGTTTGGGACTGGCGCGTAGGGTTGGCCAACCACGCCAGTAACGCGCTCGATCTGTCGCCCTCCGCTATAGATCGGACCGTGTAGGCCTTATAATCGAAACAGCGGAGCCGTTCGACCTCCACCGCCACCTTCTCCCTCGCCTCTACCGTTCGTGTTTGCAATTCCGGGTGTCCGGGTCGGCTAATTTCGAGCTCGCGAAGCGTTCGGTCCGCTGCGTCTAAATCAGCCAGGATAACACGCCGCATGCCCACCCTCTTAGAGATACAGTACCCCCTCACCACCACCTTGAAAGCGTCCCATTCGAACGCCCTAGTACTCGCGGAACCGCCGTTGGATGCAAAATAATCCGCGATTCTCTCCCCTAGGTCTGCCTTGAAGACACTGTCCTCGAGGATCTCGGGGCGCATCTTCCAGGTGGGTACCGCTGGCGTCCCAGGGAACCAGCGAATGTCCAGCAGGAGGGGGTTATGGTCCGAAATGGTCCGCGATAAATACTCCGATCGGACCGCTGCCGAGACTAATTCGGACGAACCAAGAAAGCCATCCAGTCTGACATGCAGCTCATGAAGGCTCGAAAAGTACGAATAATCTCTAGACGCGGGGTGATGCGCCCTCCAGATGTCCGTCAAACCCCAGCGGGTCTGCCAATCTTGACGGCCCTTAGCCGTCCGCCGGACCGGGGAGTCGGGGAGCGGGGGATGCGAGCGGTCTATGTCTACATCTACCACGGAGTTAAAGTCTCCCCCCAGCAGAAGGGGACCGGTGAAAAAGTGGGCCAACGAGCCCGATAACCCGGAAAGGAAGGCAGTCTGATCCATATTAGGGGCATACACACAACAAACATTCAAGTCCCTCCCTCCTAGCGTGCCTGATATGGCCACGAAGCGCCCCTCTGGGTCCAACACTGTCCTCGTGACCTGGAAGGGGACTCCTGCCCTGATCCATATTAGCGCCCCCCTGGCATAAGCAGAGTACGCCGTGGAGAAGACCTGCCCTCGCCACCTACGCTGAAGCGCCGCCCCTTCCGCCTTGTTCAGATGCGTTTCCTGCAGCAGCGCCATTTGCACTCCCCTACGCACTAAATAAGCGTGGACCTTGTGACGCCTAGACATAGTGTGAAGCCCCCTCACGTTCCAAGTAATACATTTCAAGTTAGCAACATTAGCCATTGTCCCAAAGTGTTCTTGCACAGTCCCCCCGTCCGGGTCCCCACAAAGAAAAAACATCAATCCTCCCAGCGCTGTCGGCGGCCATTTTCCCCAACCAGAACCAAACCCCCCAAAACCCAACAAAACCCCCTCCCCACCACCCCAGAACAGGACCCAAACTGCACCATCTAGATCCCATCCAAACTTCTACGGAGAACAACCCCAACAACCCCACTAGTCCTACGGTCGCCACCGTAGGAAGGCCTTATGGGCCAGGTGCGGGCTGAGCGGAGGCAGTGGGCCCTCGTCGCCCAGGCTACCAGGACTATAATAAGCCCCCCCGTGTCAAAATCTTTCGGGGCAAGAGTAGAAGCCTCCCAACCCTCCCTCTTCCATTGTCAGCAATAAAGGACGGCAGCCACCTCCCCCCTGCCGGGCCCCCACCCAAAACAAGGCAACCAATCCCATTACCCCTGTCCGTCCAGAAGGTCCTCCACCGATTTCGGTGTGATCACCGGTGTGTGGGTACTGTCTGCCACTGAGTCTTCCGAGTCCGATGGTGCCCCCTGAGCACCCGGGTTTTCTTCCTCCTCTTCGATGTCTTCGCCCCTTGCTCCCGACAGTTCCGACAGAACTTCCAACACTCCCCTCCGCTCAGATGATGTCTCCGCTGTCGAGGGTCCTCCCGTGCGGCCGCGGCGGTTCCTGACCCTTTTAGATCGCCTCCTTTGTTCCGGCTCCTCCGCCTGATGGGTCGAGGCGTTATAACCATCCTTCCCTGTTCGGTACAGTTCGAGCCAGTCACAGGCCTCCTCCGGGGTGTCGAAAAACTGGGTTTTGTCGTCGACAATGACTCGGAGCCTCGCGGGAAATAAGAGTGAATATTGGATGCCTTCACTCCTGAGTTCACGCTTAACCGCCAGGAAGGAGAACCGCTTGCGCTGCGTCTCGTAGGTATAGTCAGGGAAGATATTCACCTGGCTGTTTGCAACCTGGAATGGGCCATTGTGTCTGGCGGCATTTAGGATCAGGTCTCTGTCCCGGAAATGTAGCAACCGCGCCACCACCGGCCTCGGGGCTCGTCCCTGCTGTGGGGGCCGCGCTGGAACTCTGTGGGCCCGTTCTAGAGTGTAAAAGGAGGACAGGCCCTCCGGGACCACCGTGTCTCGGAGCCAGGTCTCCAGGTAGCGCACCATATCGCCTTCCTCGACCTTTTCCGGCAGGCCCACTACCCGAATGTTATTCCTCCTGTTTCGGCCTTCCGCATCCTCCGCCCTCCGTTCGAGGGTCTCGATTCGGGACATGGCATCCTTTATCGTCGCAGCCAGGGTTCTCTGCGCCGGTTCGATAGTCCTCACCGTGCTCTCCACCTCCTTGACCCGGTCCGAGAGTTTACCATGGTCTGCCCTAAGGAGGCCCAGGCCAGTCGCCACCTGGGCAATGTCCTGTTGTAGGGCCGACCGAGTTGCCTCTATGGCTTCCAGTACACGGTCGAATTGTTGCTGGAGTGGTGCGCCACCAGGTCTTTTAGGATCTCCATGTTCTTCCTTGTCCTGGGCCTCAGAGTCCGAGGTGGCCTGGCTGGATCCCTTGGCTCCTTTAGGTTTCCCCATGCTGCCAGGGGCTCTCCGCAAAGGTCCCGGAGTAGTCGCCTCCGTATGCAAGTGTCCAGCACGACTTCCCCGGGATTTCGCCCTCCAGTCCTGAATGGGCGATCTCCTTCTCCAGAGCCTGTGGAGACTCCGCCGTTTCGGCTCACGCCACCGCCACGGCGTCCGAGGGCACCGATAAGGGGGCGGAGACACCCGTCTCCGAGTCGGGCAGGCCCGTTCACCCACTATAGCTCCGGGGCAAGGGCCACCAACTCCCCCGGTTGTCCTGTGGCGCCCGAGCGTCGCGCCATCCATGTAGTTGGGGTGGCCAGGAACTCGCAGCCAGTTGCGGAGTCGCGGTGCCGACCACTGCCTAGAACTGAGTGCACCCGTGCCCGGTGCCCTCTAGCGCGTGGGCACCCGCCCGGTTGTCTAATCGAGTATGGTCCCGCTGTAGAGGGTCCGAACCAGCCAACGTCCAATGTCTAAAACAACTGAGGCTGGTGAAGCCGGGTGCCGGGCGACACCCGCGAGACCTCCTCAACTCCGTAGGTTCGATCAAGGGGACAAAGGGGTCCGGGCGCCATATTGGGTCGCACTCCGCCACTCCGCAAACTTCGGCATTTCGTCAAAGCCACCTCCGTCCAAACTCCACCAGGGCCCTCGGGAGGGTGTCGTCGCCTCGCTCAACCGAATGCGGGGTCTGGGGTGCCCCTCAGCCTCCGATATTCAGGATAATTCCGGGCTCAGTCCCGGAGCCGAGCTCTCAGGCGACCATCGCCATCGGCGCCCAAGCCACGCCCCCTTGGGGTTATATTGATATATAGTACACCCCCCCTTTTTTTCATTAAAATGTGATTAACCTAGAGGTGAGTTACAAAGGCCAATACATATCGGGCTCATCGACGCACCTTCCGCTATACGACCTTCGGATAGCGTAAATTAGATTGCCCTAAATACTAGCCTGAAGTTTCCAAAACGCCCCATACGGCGCTCACCCAACCTATACATCTTAAATAGGGCGCTCAACTACATGTGTATAAATATAAACATATAATCAACCAATGTGACTAACATAGCCATACGATTTTTTGATAACATAAATTGGATCGCCTGGGACACAAGCTGAATATTCTTTAGTCAGACACCAAAATATGGTGCTTAGCTCGACATGTATATGGATATTCATATTCGTTTTCATATACTATTAACGTAACTTATGCCCTTTCAAACATGGCGCTTGTGAACGCACAAAAACCGAAATGTACACACTTCCGGGGTTCCGGGGTTAGAATCGCTACTACCCAATAGGCGTCCTGTAACTCTGAATATAAGGCGGGTTCGAAATGGCGACTCCAGCGTGGAACCAGCCATGCCACCACGGTGAAGACTCTAAACGCCGAATATACAGGTGAGGTTCTTAGTGTAGGATGTTGGTATATGTTTGAGGGGGACCTTGCCGGTATTATGCTGTATTGGGTTTGTGTTTGCTTCACGGATCCAATTTAGGGGGGTGCATATTCCCATCTTCGTATTAACTGCTCTTGTCTGGATTTTTGGGACACTGAATGTTAATGTTGTATGCGGCTAAGACACCTCTATTGATATCTCCCTCCATGGCAATACCCTATGCAAAGGCACTAACGAAGTTTCAAGTCTTAACCAAAGTTTCATTCTTAACTGACATGTGAATGTTGAGGGTATTTAACATAGGGGTTTTATATTGCTCCACTTATAAGCAAATGTTCTTTTTGGGATACTATATGGCAATAGCGTGTGAAAGAAGGAAACTGTCGCGATATGTTTAGGTGCTATTGTGATAAAAATATATGCGAGGATTCCGTCGCATGTAGAACTCTTTTTTTGAAAAAAAAGGCATTGTGGTAAGTATTATACGAGTGCATCTTTTGAATTAGTTAGAACTACAGGCATAGTTCCTTAGGGTGACCGAAGGCTGTGCAATACAGCAAGTATACAATGGGAATTGTAACCCCACAGATACATTGCGCGGCAAAATCGTTACCGCGCTATATATATATATAAACAACAGGTGCTTGTGACAACATGTACTAAACGTATTAAATGCTAACACCTTATATTCTTTTGGGCAACCCTAAATCAACTCCTAATTGGGTTTACATACAAGTAAAATGCTGCCACTCGAAGTATATAATCAATTGGGCTTACGTATTGATCTCTCCATCCTTTAGTATCACAATGACCCCATATAGACAAGGGCAAGGAAAGAAATAATTGGATTTCCTGAACCATTTCGAGGCAGCAACCGCCAACATCAGAAGCGTGGAGCCATATAAGTGAAGAAATATACTACACTGAAAAAGGTAGGCATTAAGATTAGTATGCGAATACTAAAAAATAAATTTGAAGATCCCATTGAATGTAGATGCCTTAAATACTTTTCCTTTCTGAACAGATCGATATCAATCAATCAATCATTGACACTTATAAAGCGCGCTACATACCCGTAGGGTCTCAAGGCGCTGGGGGGGGTGGGGGGCGCTACTGCTCGAACAGCCAGGTCTTCAGCTTCTTCCTGAAGGAGAGGTGGTCTTGGGTCAGGCGCAGGTCGGGAGGGAGGGAGTTCCAGGTCTTGGCGGCCAGGTAGGAGAAGGACCTTCCTCCTGTAGTCGCTCTTTGGATGTGGGGGACGGCGGCGAGGGCGTGGTTGGCTGAACGGAGGTGGCGTTTGGGAGCGTAGAAGTTGACTCGGCTGTTGAGGTAGCTTGGGCCTTGGTCGTGTAGGGCTTTGTGTGCGTGGGTGAGGAGGCGGAAGGTGATTCTTTTGTTGACGGGGAGCCAGTGAAGGTCTCTCAGATGTCCGGAGATGTGGCTGGTTCGTGGGATGTCGAGGATGAGTCTGGCTGAGGCGTTCTGGATCCGCTGGAGTCTCTTCTGGAGCTTGGCGGTGGTCCCGGCGTAGAGGGCGTTGCCGTAGTCCAGTCGGCTGGTGACGAGGGCCTGGGTGACGGTCTTCCTGGTCTCGGTGGGGATCCACCAGAAGATCTTCCGTAGCATGCGTAGGATGTTGAAGCACGCCGAGGAGACGTTGTTGACTTGCCTGGTCATGGAGAGGGAGGAGTCCAGGATGAAGCCCAGGTTGCGTGCATGGTCTGTCGGTTTGGGTGCGGTGCCCAGGGCGGGAGGCCACCAGGAGTCGTCCCAGGCGGAGGGTGAGGAGCCCAGGATGAGGACCTCCGTCTTGTCCGAGTTCAGTTTCAGGCGGCTGGTCGTCATCCACTCGGCTACCTCTTTCATCCCTTCGTGCAGGTTGGCTCTGGCGGCGGCGGGGTCGTTGGTCAGGGAGAGGATCAGCTGGGTATCGTCGGCGTAGGAGATTATGCTGAGGTTGTGTTTGCGTACGATGGCCGCGAGGGGGCTCATGTAGACGTTGAAGAGGGTGGGGCTCAGAGATGATCCTTGGGGGACGCCGCAGATGACTTCGGAGGCCTCTGACTTGTACGGTGGTAGGCGGACTCTCTGTGTTCTTCCGTCGTCAAGGAAGGAGATGATCCATTCCAGCGCCTTGTCCTGGATTCCGATGTTGCTGAGGCGCCGTACTAGGGTGCGGTGGCAGACCGTGTCGAAAGCCGCGGAGAGGTCTAGGAGGATGAGGGCCGCTGTTTCTCCATTGTCCATCAGGGCTCGGATGTCATCGGTGGCGGCGATGAGGGCGGTCTCGGTGCTGTGGTTGGCTCGGAAGCCGGACTGTGAGGGGTCGAGGGATCCGTTCGTCTCGAGGAAGGCGGCCATCTGCTTGTTGACGGTCTTCTCGATGACTTTGGCTGGAAACGGGAGGAGCGAGATGGGGCGGTAATTCTTGAGGTCGGTGGGGTCCGCTGTTGGTTTCTTGAGTAGAGCTCTGAGTTCGGCGTGTTTCCAGCTCTCAGGGAAGATGGTGGTGTCGAAGGATGTGTTGATGATGTCTCGCAGGTGGGGTGCGATGACAGCGTCGGCCTTGTTGAAGACGTGGTGAGGGCAGGGGTCGGTCGGTGATCCGGAGTGGATGGAGTTCATCGTGCGGATGGTGTCTTCGGTGCTGATCGGGGTCCAGGCGTGGAGGGTGGTGGTGGGGGGTGGTTGTTCGGTCATGGTGTGCGTTGGTTGGTTGTTGAAGCTGTTGTGTATGTCCGCGATCTTGTTGTGGAAGTATGAAGCGAGGGAGTTGCAGAGGTCTTGCGATGGGGTGATGTCGTTGTTTCCTGCGCTGGGGTTGGAAAGCTCTTTCACGATGTTGAAGAGTTCCTTGCAGTTGTGTGCGTTGTTGTCCAACCGGTCCTTGAATGCTGTTTTCTTGGCGGCGCGGATCAGCTGGTGGTGTTTCCGGGTGGCAAGTTTGAAGGAGGTCCTGTTGTCTGGTGTCGGCTCCCTTCTCCAGACTTTCTCGAGGGCTCGGCAGTTCTTCTTGGAGCTCTTGAGTTCGTCGGTGAACCATGGGGCCTTCTTGCTGCCGGGTCTGCTCGGCGGGGTCCTCAGTGGGGCGAGTTCGTCCGCGCAGTTGCTGATCCACTTCGTGAGGTTGTCGGCGGCCTGGCTGGGGTTCGCTGAGCTGGCAGGAGGGTGCTGGCTCAGGGAGGTGGCGAGCTGGTCTGCTGTGATCTTGTTCCAGCTTCTGCGGGCGGTCTGTTGCTGGTGTTGGTGGGTCGTTGTTCTCTTGAAGGTGAAGTGGACGCAGCTGTGGTCCGTCCATTGAAGCTCTGTGGCGTGGCTGAAGTCGATGTCTGTGCTGGAAGAGAAGACTGCGTCGAGTGTGTGTCCGGCGAGGTGGGTGGGGGTGGACACCAGTTGCTTGAGTCCCAGGTTGGCGAGGTTGTCGAGCAGGGTGCTGGTGTTGCGGTCGTTGTTGTTCTCCAGATGGAAGTTGAGGTCTCCCAGGAGGATGTAGTCAGCGGAGGGGAGGGCATGCGGGCTGACGAAGTCGGCGATGTCCTCGCTGAATTGCGTGCGTGGTCCAGGGGGTCGGTAGATAAGAATAAATAAGTGCAGGACCAACAAGAAACTAGTTTGTAAAAGGGAACTATTCCACCCCACGTTGGCAAAAAGACCGCAGTGGTAAGGAGCTGTGTTATGACAATAGAATGTCAATATTAGATACATATATGTGGGAAGAGGAAATGTAAAAGATAAATGGCATTATGATGTAATGATAAGATAAGAAAGAATAATAGCAGGGAGAGGACATATGCCACAAAAATAGTAAGGTTCAGATCGATTTCCTTTCCCGTCTCTCCCCTCTCTCTTTCTCCTTTTTCTCAGGCGATAATATTCTCCATCTGCCTTTGCGGTTCCTCCCTTCCCTCTGTACATAACTTTGAAAAGTACATACTATAATGGTCAGGCACTCATCGGAAAAGCACAAACAACCTCTTGACAACATGCATTGAAAATGTACCAAGATGTTATGATCTGACAACGAGTATACAGAAAACTATGGGTTGCTAATGAAACTATGATACATGAACCAAAACCATTTTGATATTGTCTTTTAACTTGGAGTGTGTCAATCTTGAGGGTTCTGGAAACCAACAGGAACCATCCGCAGGCACTGATAAAAAGCTGTTGATTTTCTATCTACTTTCTCTCTATGGCTTTCCATCCAAGATTTTTTGGCCCCCCCTCCTATGGTGGCATGTCTTAGAGAGATGGTCTTGGGATAATCAAAAAGTGTTTTCTTATTTGAATGTATAATATGAGTTAGTGTTGAGTGTTTCTTCTAGACCTTTAGTAGTCTTTCCCTAAAATTATGTATTTTGTGCAATTCCTCGCTTTGGAGGAAATGTTCTTCAAATTTAAAAAAAAAAATTGTGAAATAGGAAATATGTAAAAACTTTCAAACGCAGAAAACTGATGTTAGCCTTTTTGTATTTCCAGCCCTGAAGAAACTCCCTGGCAGGGAGTGAAACGCGTTGGCTGACCTTTTTGTACAATACCTGGTGATTTGTATTTTAAGAACGGATAAAGATAAATAAAGAATGTTTCTACCACTTAAACGAAACATTTTGTTTGGACTTCTATTTGGTGCGCCCCCATAAGCATTGAACAAACCAACTAACTGATCTGGAAAGCACAGCAGCACCAAACAGCAGCTGGCGTTGGCAGCACAAAAAATATACATACAAGAAAAAGGACTAACTTTGGAACTTTGGTGTGGCATTATAGGGTCCGCTGCTGTTTTTTGCATTGATCCCCATCTGCTATCTGAGCCAGCAAGCACTAACATCCATTCAGCAACAAACGAGGATAAAAATGTCCAAATTTGATGATAAACGAGAGGAAATGGCGCTGGACCTTTTTGGGAAGGACTCTAGTACAACCTCTACCTTACCAAATGTACCAAAAACTGGAGGACTAAAAGCACTTTTTCAAAAACTGGAACGACTTAGGAAGCAAGAACTCTCACGGTGGTGGGACGGCGTAACCCTACAACTATATATCCACCAGAAAAATGTTCCGCGTGGCTTACGCATTCTTATTTTCCCCACCTTTGAGGACCTAAGCGAAGAACTGTTAAAGGACTGGGAAACCAATCTTGAGGGTGCATCATGTGTTATAATGCCGATACTGATCAAACATGCTGAGGAGAAGGGGGCAAAATTATTGGTAGAGATAGAGAATGTAGTGAAAGTAATTGAGGCCTGTGGGAACCCTGATCTAGTTGAAAAAAACTATGAGATTTTGAAGAAAGTAATTGACAACCACCAAAACTATTTAAAAGATAAAAAATTGAGAAAGATAAAGCGAGATGACAGAGACTACCGTGATGGTCGCATATATACGTTTGCGAAAGAATTTGATAACATAATGGTAGATGTCTCCACAAAAAAAAGAATGAGAGAGGAAAGCGAAGAATTAAGATCAGTCAGTATCACTCTACAAACACACCTCCTGGTGCACTGCTGGTTGGGGATTGAAGTCCACTTGACTCCAGAGGGTCCTTGGAGCCCAATAAGCCCTCTTGTTACCTCCAGTAAGTCCTACACAGTGGGACTGCTGAAAGTTATTCAGAGACCGTGCTCCTATCTCTAGCAGTCTGCAAACATACCTCTGGCACACTGCTAGTTGAGGGATGAAGTCCCTTTGGATGCTGCAGGTCCTTGGGGGCCAACACATCCTCCTATTACCTCCAGTAAGTCCCACATAGTGGGTTGCTGAGAGGTCTTCAGGGGCAATGCCTCCTTTCTCCACCACTCTGCAAACATACCTCCTGGTGCACTGCTGGTTGGGGGATGAAATGCCATTGCATGCTGAGGGTCCTTAGGGGACAAGAAGCCCTCCTGTTACCTCTAGTAAGTGTGACACTGCGGGATTCATGAGAGGTTGGTCAAAGGCCCCACCCCCTTTCTCCACCACCTTACAAACTGGAACCATACAAAAGCCTATAGAAAGTAATTGAAAAAAACAATGGTTACAGGGACGTAATAGTTAGGCTGACATTTGACTTGACTCACACAAAACCAGAGAAATTCAGCAGTTATCATCACTGATGACATCTCAAATAACCAATGATGACATCACTCATGAATACTAAAATGACAACACTCATGATATCATCTATACTTACATATCTATTCGCTGATTCATAGAGCCGCTCACACATAGAGCCACTAATGCACCCACTAGCACACATATACAGCTACTCATGCACCTACTTAATGACCAATCCAGTCATACAGTTACACATACACTTGAACATCCACTCATACACCCATATAGCCACTCATATTCAGTCACCTATGCAAATACTCACAAACCTACTCCTACACCCATACAGTCAGTCACACATCTACTCACTCACCCAAATAGTTACTCACACATCCACTCATTTACTCAATTATACTAACACATCTACTGTCGCATCAATACAGTCACTGTGACAAGTACATCCTCTCCCATACAACCTTTCTGACAATCACTCACCAATATCTCCACTCACACACCCAATAACTCACCCATACAACTACACACACACACACTCACCTCTACTCCCACTTGCACACCCATTCAAGCACCCATAAAGTCACTTATGTACCCTGTCACTCACTCATACAGACATTTATGTTCCTGCTACATCAATCATTCAGCAACTCATGCACTCTCACAATAACCATTTACAGCCACTTACACACCAACTCACTCACCCACCCAGATACTCACACAGCTACTTACTTACTCATACGCCCACTCACACACTTTTAATCGCTCACCCACACAAAAACCCACACACCCACTGCCTCATGTATATACTCTCGCACATACCCACCCACTTGTTTGTACACCACTTACACACCCATTCACTCACCCATATAGGAACTCCCACAGCCAATTACATTAGTATATATGTTTAGCACTTGTTACAATTAAAAAAAACACTCACAATCAGTGGATGATGTAATTAATGATGTCATCAGTTAGGGAATTTGAGATACCATCAGTAATGTCATGAGTGATGCCATTGACCATGTAATGAGTGATGTAATATGTCAGGTCATAAGCAGTGCATTGGGGCAGGGTAGGATATTGTCCCTGTAACCCTTGTTTTTTCAATAAAAAATAAATAAATATATGTATATATATGTGTATATATATATATATATATATATCCACCAATTGGCTCCCTTCCTCTCCGTTAGGCGCTGCTTTTCCTCAGTCGCGTTACTCCTGCGGTAGAGCCAACCGCTACAATTTCAACAGGTTTTCCCCACTCCTGGGGAGAGTTTGGAGTCGCAGAAAAAACAGACTTCAATCGCTTAGTCTTGTGAGAATATTTTTTGGTTTATTTCATAAATCCATCGGGGTTTCAAAAACAAAATAACAGCCAACGCGTTTCGACAGCGTCCGCTGTCTTGATCACGGTCAGTGTAGTGAATGATGCTCAACAGTTTTAAGGAACCAACAACAATACCCATTACGCCCCCTGTGTCACATGGTGTATTACAAACATGCTTTGCATTCTGGGACTCGTAGTTTGGGCTATGTGTGATATTGTGATCGCCATTTTAACCATGCGTTGAGTAAATCACAGTCTAGCATTCTGGGACTAGTAGTTTGTGCGATCTATTACTTCATAGTCGTCAATTTACGGTTCTATATAACCATCACAACGGGGCAATCGTATGATTATATCCCGTGTCGGTGTCGGTTCAATTTCAAAACAGTGTCTTTGAGGAGTACTGCCCTCCGGTGAGCAAAGAGTTTGGCAATTAAACAATTAAATCACAAATTTAGAGTTAAACAAAGAATAAGGCCCTCTAGTGGGCATGGTTATTCCATATTTTTATGTATGAATGCCAAGTACATACTCCCTTAGGTGAGCCTAGAACAAAGGTGAAAAATGTGAGGAAAGGTAAAATAAAGGGGACAAATTGTTAAAATTGTGCATGGTAGGCGGGAAGCATTTGGAAGTCAGTTTGGGTTCATTTTTACAAGTGTATATAAAGTTCCTCCGACTGGTTGAGTCCCAGCGGGGTCATAGTTCTGAAGCCAAGGATGTGTTTTGACTCCTTGCGTCGTAACAGCTTTTCATTGTGGCCACCCCTGGCTGAGAGGCTCATGGTTTCAATGCCCCAAAACCGCAGTTGTTTCCAGTCTCCGTTATGTGTTGATTCCATATGCTTGGCAACTGCATTGCCTCTGTCCTTATGTACAGTCGCGCGAACATGCTCGAGGATACGTTTTTTTAGTTCACAGATGGTCCTGCCTATGTACCTCAGTTTACACGGACATTCGATCATATACACCGTGTACTTGCTGTTGCAGGTTATGCACTCCTTGATTTTCCAGATTTTGTTGTTAGGCATAGCTATTTCTTGTGTAGGCTTTGCAATCTTGCAGTGATAGCATTTCACGAATCCTTTGGTGTGTAACCAATTTTTTTTGGTTGTTGTTTGCTGGAAATTACTGTGGACCAATTGGTCTTGGAGGTTCTTGGCCCTCCTATATGTTATTGTGGGGTGTTTACCCATCCTTTTTCCTATAACCGGGTCAAGTTGCAGAATCTTCCAATTTCTTTTCAGAATTTGGTTCAGTTGTTTTGCTTCTCTACTGTAGGTTGTGATTAACCTGATTGGTTCATCCTCTGTGGAGATAGGGGCTTCTTTTGGTTTTAGGCAGTCTGATCTTTCGGTTTGATTAGCTCTTTCCCAACAATGACTTATTGTGTGTTGGTTGTACTGTCTGTTTTGAAAACGGGTCGCAGAATTCTTACTCTGTTTTTGCCATTCTCCTTCCTCACTACAGATTCTCCTTAGTCGAAGGAATTCCCCGTAGGGGATGCTTGATATAAGGGATTGCTGGTGGAAGCTGGTGGCCTCTAAAGTAGCATTTGTTGCTGTGCTTTTACGGTGGAGGGTGGTTTCCACTTGGTTGTTCTTAATATACACCTCTGTGTCCAGAAAGACCGCTCTGTCGCGACTGATGTTATGGGTGAATTTTATGCCCGGTGTACTGTTATTTAATATTTGGAAATACTCCAGAAATTTCTCCTCTCCGCCGTTCCACACTAAAAACAGATCATCGATAAATCTTTTCCAGACAACGATGTGCTGTGTGTAAGTTTGCAATTTCTCACTCCATGCCACATTCTCTTCCCACCATCCCATGGCAGTGCAGGCATAGTTTGGGCTGAAAGAGAAGCCCATCGCTGCCCCATTTTTTTGCCTGTATACAGAGTCACCAAACAGAAAGATGTTATTGTTTAGTAGGTAGTGGATCATCTCCGCTAGCATGTTATTGTGATTCAGGTAGTGGATGTTTCGTTCCTTGAACACATATTTGCAAGCATTCACACCCATCTCATTGTCAATGTTCGTATATAATGAAATCACATCCATTGTGATCATTATAAAATTTGACTGCCAATTTATTAATTTCAGGTTACATAGAAAGTCAGTGGTGTCCTTGATATAGGATTTCAAGAGTTTCACATGTGGATTTAGGTAAAAGTCAATGAAATTGGATAATGGTTCCAGCAAGGAGCCATTTGCTGACACGATAGGTCTCCCTGGTGGTTTCGTGGCGTTTTTGTGGATTTTGGGCAGAAAATACACCGTAGCTGTTTTTGGAAAATCCACAGTCAGATATTTTTTCTCATCTGAATCCAGAAGTGACGCATTCTCCCATTGTCTGATTTTGCCATCCAGCTCTCTTTTTACATCATTCGTTGGATTTCTCGCCAATTTTTCGTAATAGTATTGATTGTTCAGTTGGTTCATAGCTTCTTCAGTGTATAGTTTGCGGTCCCATAAAACTATGTTTCCGCCTTTGTCGGCTATCTTGATTTCGAAATTTGCGTTGTTTTTCAACGATGTGAGAGCTTGCCTTTCACTTTTGGATAGGTTGTCATTTTTGTTTGCTTTGATGTTAATTTTATATAGGTCGTGGATGACTGCCTCCTGAAACATATCTATTTTATTGCCTGGAGTTAGTTGGGGGTAGAATTTGGATTTGGCTTTTAGGCCGCTGGTTCCTGCTCCTAGTTGCGTTATGGCTGATTCAAGGTTGATTTCCATACCTTCCTCCGCATTAAGGTTTAGTACTGTTAGGTATGCTTCAGATTCCTTTGCCAATAGGGTAGAAGTTGGTTTAGGTTGACTTTTGGGTATCTTAGCCGATTTTCTCTCTCTGCAAAGAATTTTGCTAGTTTGATTTTTCGGATATATAGGTATAGATCAATCCGTGTTTGTGCCATATCCATACGTGCTGTCGGGCAGGAATTAATTCCTTTCTATAACAGGGAAGTTTCGGCTTCAGAAATTTCCTTGTCTGATAGATTAATTATTTGCAGCTCCTCGTTCATTTCCCCCTCTTTTGTTTCATCAGTCTGGTTCCAGTGCCAACTTTTTCGTTTGTAGCCGTTTCCCCTCCTGGTGTGGGTTTTACGAATCTTGGTTGCCATGTACTCCCCCATATATATATATATATATATATATATATATATATATATATATATATATATATATATATATATATATATATATATGTTCAATAACCAAAGTCCAATACCCACGCTCTCAGGAAACAACACGGAGACACCAAAATAAAGCCAGTGCTGTTTAATCCACAACGCGTTTCGCCGGCAAACGGCTTGATCACGTGGATTGGTGTTACCGTATCAGTGCCATATATCTCAAAAACAATGGAAATGAAAAGAGGACTGGAAAGGCAAAACATTGTTAAAGTAAAGTTTCCTAATACAATACTGTCGTAAAAACTCACTTATACATTTTCGAAACAGTGTGAGAAAAATGTTGAGTAATCACATGTTTTACACAACAAATGAGCATTAAAGTGAAACACAGTATTTAACCTGCGCAAACATACAAATTAATACATTAATATGTCAGCAGCTGAAACGCGGCAATTACCGCAATGAAAAAGGCATATTAGAACCTGTGGATCTCCTTCCTCATGCACCAACACCTCACCCTTAATGTACGCCCATAGCGTGAGAAAAGGGCTCACTCAGTGCTGCAGGCGTCAGAAAGTTAATGTGCGCCTGCGCACACGGACAATAAACCAAGTAATTGTGACCATGATGGAATGTCTCAGAATAAAACGAGGGAGGTGCAAGGAGAGAAATAATCTTAGTGGCAAGTGCCCAAACCATACTCTCAATCAAGTAATCAGTCCAGTCAAACTCCAAGTCTTAGTGATGGCAGATCCTTAACGCCAAGGTGCTCATGTGACAAGAACCGGATTAGGGGAGGGGTCCCGTGAAGTGAAGTGACGGTGAACTGGGCCCCTTATCTCGGTCCTACAACAAAACAAATAGACAAAACTAGTTAAAAACAATTTCATTACATTGAAAAGTTACATGAAGCTAAAATATAATCATCAGACAGTTGAACATGGTAAAAGAAGAAGAACGCTATATGACAGTTACATTATTCCTTTAGGTGTACGGCTAGCTCCTCATCTTGGTTAAGACCCCCCGGGGTCTTGGTTTGGAAGTCTATGATGAGTTTGGACTCCCTTTGGCGTAATTTCAGTACCCTGTTGCCCCCTCTGGGATTCTTTCCTATCTGTTCCAAGATGAAAAAACTCAGATCCTTGACATTAGAGAAATGTTTATCTCTAAAATGTCGTGCCACTGGGTATTTGGGGTCAAAATTGCTGATGGCTCTAGTATGTTCCAATATTCTTTTTCTGGCCATACATGTCGTACTCCCTATATACCATTTGTTGCATGTGCATGTAATGGCATATATCACATATGTCGAGCTGCAAGTCAGGAAGGGTGCAATCTTTTTATGGACACCATTGTACATCACTTCCTTAACAGATTTACTGTTGGCACAGGCTTTGCAGTGCCCACATGAGAAAAAAAACATCTAATCCCTGTATATTGTTGGGTGGGTACACTGTGATGTCGCTGCGAACTAGCATATCCCTGATACTCCTCCCCCGTCTGTATGTTATACTGGGTCTGGGAGGTAGTTCTTTCCCTATAACACTGTCCGTTTTGAGAATGTCCCAATTTTTGGCTACAATTCTCTTGATATCTTGGGAGTCAGTGCTGTAGGTTAGGATGAGTCTGGTAATATCTCCACTTTCTTCCTTGTTCTCAGTGTTGTCTACGAGGGTATCAGGTCTTTGGATATTGTTGGCTCGATCCTTAGCTCTTTTAAGGACCCAATTAGGATAACCTCTATCCTTGAATCTGTCAAGAATGATATCACTCTCTTCTAGGTATGCTGTCGCAGTGTTGCAGTTGCGTTTGGCCCTCAGTACGCAACTGCAACACTGCGACAGCATACCTAGAAGAGAGTGGTATCATTCTCCTAATTGGGTCCTTAAAAGAGCTAAGGATAGAGCCAACAATATCCAAAGACCTGATACCCTCGTAGACAACACTGAGAACAAGGAAGAAAGTGGAGATATTACCAGACTCATCCTAACCTACAGCACTGACTCCCAAGATATCAAGAGAATTGTAGCCAAAAATTGGGACATTCTCAAAACGGACAGTGTTATAGGGAAAGAACTACCTCCCAGACCCAGTATAACATACAGACGGGGGAGGAGTATCAGGGATATGCTAGTTCGCAGCGACATCACAGTGTACCCACCCAACAATATACAGGGATTAGATGGTTTTTTCCCATGTGGGCACTGCAAAGCCTGTGCCAACAGTAAATCTGTTAAGGAAGTGATGTACAATGGTGTCCATAAAAAGATTACACCCTTCCTGACTTGCAGCTCGACATATGTGATATATGCCATTACATGCACATGCAACAAATGGTATATAGGGAGTACGACATGTATGGCCAAAAAAAGAATATTGGAACATACTAGAGCCATCAGCAATTTTGACCCCAAATACCCAGTGGCACGACATTTTAGAGATAAACATTTCTCTAATGTCAAGGATCTGAGTTTTTTCATCTTGGAACAGATAGGAAAGAATCCCAGAGGGGGCAACAGGGTACTGAAATTACGCCAAAGGGAGTCCAAACTCATCATAGACTTCCAAACCAAGACCCCGGGGGGTCTTAACCAAGATGAGGAGCTAGCCGTACACCTAAAGGAATAATGTAACTGTCATATAGCGTTCTTCTTCTTTTACCATGTTCAACTGTCTGATGATTATATTTTAGCTTCATGTAACTTTTCAATGTAATGAAATTGTTTTTAACTAGTTTTGTCTATTTGTTTTGTTGTAGGACCGAGATAAGGGGCCCAGTTCACCGTCACTTCACTTCACGGGACCCCTCCCCTAATCCGGTTCTTGTCACATGAGCACCTTGGCGTTAAGGATCTGCCATCACTAAGACTTGGAGTTTGACTGGACTGATTACTTGATTGAGAGTATGGTTTGGGCACTTGCCACTAAGATTATTTCTCTCCTTGCACCTCCCTCGTTTTATTCTGAGACATTCCATCATGGTCACAATTACTTGGTTTATTGTCCGTGTGCGCAGGCGCACATTAACTTTCTGACGCCTGGAGCACTGAGTGAGCCCTTTTCTCACGCTATGGGCGTACATTAAGGGTGAGGTGTTGGTGCATGAGGAAGGAGATCCACAGGTTCTAATATGCCTTTTTCATTGCGGTAATTGCCGCGTTTCAGCTGCTGACATATTAATGTATTAATTTGTATGTTTGCGCAGGTTAAATACTGTGTTTCACTTTAATGCTCATTTGTTGTGTAAAACATGTGATTACTCAACATTTTTCTCACACTGTTTCGAAAATGTATAAGTGAGTTTTTACGACAGTATTGTATTAGGAAACTTTACTTTAACAATGTTTTGCCATTCCAGTCCTCTTTTCATTTCCATTGTTTTTGAGATATATGGCACTGATACGGTAACGCCAATCCACGTGATCAAGCCGTTTGTCGGCGAAACGCGTTGTGGATTAAACAGCACTGGCTTTATTTTGGTGTCTCCGTGTTGTTTCCTGAGAGCGTGGGTATTGGACTTTGGTTATTGAACATTTCTGTGTCGGATTCACTCCGCCGACGTCCACGCCACCTTTCATGGGTCAAGGGACCCGGAAAGAGTTTTGTGGTGAAACGAATATATATATATATATATATATATATATATATATATATATATATATATATATATATATATATATATTCACTAAAAAAACCACAGGATTCAGGGACTTTATAGTTAGGCTGACATTTCACTCATCAAAAAAACAGAGAAAATCAGCCATTATAGTTTGCTGAGCTAACTATACCTTGCGCCCCTGCATTGCACTCTTGATGACCTCACATATTACATCACTTATGACATGATCAGTGACATCACTCATGATATCTCAAATGACATCACTGATGACATCATCCAGTGGGTGACTATTTCTTAAAGGTTTAAGAATGTTACATAGATATACGTCAAGGTGTATTGTAGAATGAGTGGGTGTATGAGAGTTTGTATGGATGATTTAGTTCGTACATGACTGATTGTATAAGTATGTGATTAAACATGTCTTAGTGAATGTATGGGTGAGTGACTAATCTGTATGAACGTGTGTATCAGTCTGTCAGTTGCTGTGTAAGTGGCAGCATGGGTTGGTGAGTAGATACATAAGTGTCTATAAGGGTAATTGATTAGTTGTCTGAATACCTGTATGGGTACCTGGGTGTCTGTGTGGGTGGCTGAGGGTTTGTGTGTCTCCCTGCATGGATGTATGAGTGGGTGAATCCCTGGGTGTAAGGGTTCATGAGTGGTCTGTGAGGGACTGCATGGGCGAGTGAGTATACATATGGCTGTGTCAGTGAGTTTATGGATGTCTCAGTGGTATATGGATGAGTAACTGCATATGTGAAAGGCAGTATATGTGAGTGTTGGAGTATATATGTGACTGTATGTGTTTGTGAGTGAATGTGAGAGTGGTTGTATGGGTGAGTACATGCTTGTGTCAGCAACTGTATGGAGAGTATTAGTTAGTGTCTGCATGAGCAGTGTGTGTGAGTTTCTGTATGAGTGAGTAAGTTGCTGTGTGATTGAGTATTTGGGTGAGTGAGTAGGTGTGTGAGTAGCTCTATGGGTGACTGATGGAGTATGATTGGCTCTATGGGTATATATGTAGCCATCTCAGCGGCTGTATTGGTGAGCGACTAGCTGTATGGGTTCCTGTATGGGTGAGTGAGTATATGTGTATGTAGACCTATCAATCACTGAGTAGGTATGTAAATACTGGTAGTGGTGTGTCAATGGTTTCAAGAATGATAGTCTGAAATTTGGAATGGGTGTATGAGCAGTTATATTGGGTTGTGAGTAGGTGCATTAGAGATTATATGGATGATGTTATCAGTGATGTAATTTGAGATGTCATGAGTGATGTCACTGACCAAGTCATGAGTGATGTAATATGTGACTTCCTCAGCAGTGCATTGCAGCAACGCAAGTTATAGTTATCTCAACTAACTATAACGGCTGAATTTCTCTGGTATTGTATGAGTGAAATGTCAGCCCAACTATAATGTCTCTGTAACCTGTTGTTTTTTCAGTGAATATCTAAGGTTCTTTAATGCTAATTCCTAACTATAATGTTCCTGAAACCTCAGTTTTTTTCAGTGAATGTCTAAGGTTACATGAGTGCCTATATGGGTTATTTATTGGTTGTCTGAGTATCTGTACGGGTGCCTGAGTGATTTTGTTGGTGGGTGTGTGTGTGACTCTATGTGTGAGTGGTTGTTTCACTGGGTGTATGGATTCAAGAGTGCATATGGAAACAGCTGTATGGGTGGGTGAGTGTGTGTATGGGTGTGTTGGTGAGTGAATGGATGTCTCAGTGGTGCATGTGCGAGTAACTACATATGTTTTAAAGCTGTGTATGGGAGTGTTGGAGTATATAAATGACTATATGTGAGAGTGAGTGATTGCAAGAGTATCTGTATGGATGAGTGTGTGTTTCTATAAGTGATTGTTAAAGAGAGTAAGTATGTGTTAGTATCTGCATAAAAAGTGTGGTGTTGTGTGTTTGACTGTATGAGCAAGGAAATGGGTGTGTGATATTTTCTTTGCATGACTGTCCAAGTGTATGTAGTAACTCTTTGGGTGAGTGGCAGTGTGTGAGTGTCTATATTGGTGCATGAGTGGATATATCGGTGGCTGTATAGATGAATGACTGTGTGTATGAGTGACTGTATGGGTTAGTGGGTGGATGTGTGTGTAGACGTATGAATCATTGAGCAAATATGTCTGTATTTTGGAGGGGGTGTGTGAAAGGTTTTATCAGGGGAGTTGCATCAGATGATTACATGGATGATGTCATCAGTGATGTCATTTGAGATGTCATCAGTGATGTCATTTGAGATGTCATCAGTGATGTCATCAGTGATATCACTGAGCATGTCATGAGTGATGTAATATGTGACATCATCAGCAGTGCATTGTGGGGGCGCGAGGTATAGTTAGGTCTACTAACTATAATGCCCAAATTGCTATAACGTCCCTGAAACCTATGGTTTTTTCATTGAATTTCTAAGGTTTTTTAAATGTTTAAATGCAAATTTCTAACTATAACGTCCCTGAAACATACGGTTTTCCCAGTGAATTTCAATGGTTTTTTAAATGAAAATTTCTAACTATAACGTCCCTATAACCTACGTTTTTTTTTCAGTGAATTTCAAAGGTTTTTTTAAATGTTATTTCTAACTATAACGTCCCTGAAACCTATGGGATTTTCAGTGAATTTCTAAGGTTTTTAAATGCTAATTTCTAACTATGCTGCAAAGGTAGGACATGTGAAGAAAGAGGAAGAGAAGCTCAGAAAGAAGCAAGACAAATGCAGAAAGAGGCAACAGAAGTCCAGAAAGACGAAGAAAAGTGCAGGAAGAAGAGGAGATGTGCAGAAAGAACCAACTGTGGAGCAGAAGGTCCTCCTGTGCCTCCAACATTTTGCTGATGGGTACTGGTAGTAACTGACTCTGACTAACCAGGCCTAGATCCAGGACTTTACAAAGAGATACTGAGAATACAGTAAAAACATCTACTTACACAAGGTAACACTATGTGTTGGGATCCCCCTGTGATTAGCATCACCTCCTCTGTATTTGCCATGAGTCAATGCCTGGGTCATTGCATGAGTAGATGAGTAGTGACTGGATGATTAGAGTGCAACACGGAGAGTACATGGTGATTTTATAGGTACTTGGATTTTGGCGCAGTGATCGGATGAGCACATAGGATTGGCTGGGTGACTGGAGGACTGCATAGGTAGTACCAGGGAGATTAATGGACGGCATAGGACTGCATAGGTAAAATGTGTTTTCCCCATGCAATTTCCCATAGAAACCTTGAGCTGCAGCTACAGCCCGAACTGCTGAACGGAATTACACCAAATTTGTCAAAACGGTAGCCCTTGGTTTAGAGTAGTGCCTTTTTGTTAAATGGTGTATATCCTTTCAGTAGTTGCTGAGAAAATCAAAAGATAAATCACATATATATCTATGGCCGCGCAGGATCCGCGGACCCTCCCGATGACAAGGTTATGCTAATTGGCTGTCAACACTCCAAACCAGGAAGTGTTGGCAGCCATCTTCGCAAAAAGGGGGCAGAATATCATTTGAGATGTCATCAGTGATGTCATGAGTGATGTAACTGACCATGTCATGAGTGATGTAATATGTGACGTCATCAGCAGTGCATTGCGGGCACGAGAGTTACAGTCAGTTAAATGGGGGAATTTCAATGGTTTTGTATGAGTTAAATGTCCATCTAACTATAAAATGTGTGAAACCTATGGTTTTTTCAGTGAATTTGCGAGGTTTTTTAAATGCTAATTCCTAACTATAACATGTGTGAAACCTATAGTTTTTCAGTGAATTTCCAAGGTTTTTTAAATGCTAATTTCTAACTATAACGTGTGTGAAACCTATGGTTTTTTCAGTGAATTTGCAAGGTTTTTTAAATGCTAATTCCTAACTATAACGTAGCTGAAACATATGGTTTTTTCAGTGAATATATATATGCACTGGAAAACTAAACACCCACTTCCTTTACAAAGAAATGGAAAGTTTGCATCTCTGCAACCTCTCTAATTTTTCACCTTACTCATCTTCCGCTCAATCAACACAACAACCACAAATACACACACCTACTTGCTACCATTCTTGGCTGAGCGTATCAATTATTCTTCTTTAATTCAAATTCAAAGTGCAGGCCCTTTTTTCAGCCGTCTTGGTAACTACTACCCGGGAATAGCAGTGGGTAATTTGCATACTTCCGTCCTTTCTTGCGTCTTTTCTACCACACACTGGGGCATGTTTACAAGCCCCTTGCGCCACTTTTGCATAATTTTTCACACAAGCTTGTAAATCTGCCCAACTGTGTGCACTTTACTCACTACCTTTCTTCCTTAGATGTGGTACTAGTTTCTCTTGCTCCCACTGCGGAATCCAACACCCTATCTGTGTAATGACCTGGAAATCCAAAGATCCACTTCACTGACAATACAGTGGGTAGTTTGCGTCTCTCCACCCTTTCTTATTTTTCACGTTTTCCACTCAATCTACACATCATCCACACATTTAATTGCTGCACTCCTTAGCTGTGATTATCAACTATTCTTCTATTTTATATTCATATTCAAAGTGCAAGCCCTTTATCGAGCCTTTTTGTTGTAACTACTGTTCCAGGAATTTTGCTCATACACAGAACTGTGCATAAAGACTTAGGACCTCAGTGAATTACAGTGTAGTAAAAACCCACCTTACTACACAAACCCCCTACCAAACTAGCAATCAGTGACTCATTGGTTCGTCGCCCTAGACCAAAAACACCAATGACTAGTCAACCCAGAACATGCGACTTAGATTACATGAAGTAAAGTGGATAACAAAAGCACTCTTTCATTATAGTCTTACACCAGTCCAAAACAAGATGTAAATAAAGACACATGCAACTTTTAAATGTTTATTTCTAACGCCATAATCTCATGCACAGTACCTTAGATAATACAACCAAACATATTATCAGAAACAAGGTTGTCAGCATTGTTACTATTCTATGAAATACAAACAGAAAATGCATCCTATAATGCTAAAGGTAAATAAATTTAAAATATAGCTACATTTCACCCTCCCTATCTAGCAGATTAGTTTATAACTACAGAAAGTCTCATAGGATTACATGGGCAGACCCATACCTCTGGTACTCAGCAGTAGTGGATCACATTCAGTGCTCCACAAACTGTCAAGATACGAATGTTCTCCAACTGTGTGTAACTTTGCCTCCACAATGCATTATGAAACGCGCCAGTATCAGAGGTGGCCACAGCTGCATATGTGTTATGGCTCGAACGTGCGAGGATCATTCTGAATAACAGACACAGTATTCAAGATAACCTTGATGTTCCATGCTCTCACTATACACACAAAACTAGCGATGCAGTTTACAAATCTAGCATACCAAATTATTCTCATCTAAAGCAAAATACTCAGCCTTCTCTAAACAATATCACAAGTACGTGTTGTGTGCAAAGCAGAGCAGGAAAGCAAAAATAGTGTGTGAGCTTCTAATAAACCCATGCTAACTTAATAGGGTGTGAGTGCAAGGCTCAGCCCCACTGCACCCTTCCTTGATCAAAACATGTGATATAAACATGAGCGAATTAGGAATGCAGAGTCCAAGCCTAAAAAGCAGAGTCAAGTTCACATTTCCAAAAAAAAGTTATTCGCTCTTTGATAGAAAGCAGTAGCAAAATAATGAAGAATACGTAGAAAAATCAAAGAGTTTTAATCCAACAGCGTGTATGTAGCAACAGCCTCCAACAGGATGTCATTGTTCTCATCTGAACACATTTCAGCCATCCACTTCAATGGTGGGAATGAACATACATGTTCCTCAACGACCGGAGCCTCTATCACCATCGGAGGAAAACTTGGGTCATCTTCAATGTAACTGCGTGCCAAGAACTCAAGCGCCGCTGCAAAAACATTCCAACGTCCCATTATTCCATGTATCGCTGCTAAGGTCATAATCCCGCTGCCAGAACAGACCACGTCATGAACCACTAAGGGGCTCATCAGCTGGTCATAATCCGCGTTGGGAGACACCGTACTGCTGAGACAAAAATCCAGGGCCCAGTCGAAATCGCAGCTCAGGCAATGGAACATAGGTTGAACGCATGTGAAAAAGGAAAATCGAAACGATAATCCATAAGCTACACTCAACGTAGCCAGAGGCAGCGCTCCGTAATAACTAAGCATTCAGTTGCGAACCATCAACTGCCGGGACATATTGCCGTCTGCTGCAGGATGTGCATCCATATTTATGTAAACAAATTAATAAATGCACACCGGCAACTAATGCGAGTATTAAGCGCAATCCAACAAAGATGGTGGAAAAAATCGAATGAAAAAATCCCGAAAAGACAGCAAATATAGTTTCTACAAAAGTCACAAGACCACTGCTTCTAACTTTAAAATAGTAAGGTAACCCCGTAGTTAAGGACACATTAAAGATACTCTAAATTAACTACCCAAAATTCAAGAGCACGTCTGTATTTAATAAAGCATGCACTTCTGTGCGGGTGTTTGCTACATGAAGGACAAATGTTTCCGTAGCAGATATAAGAGCGACCTCTTTTTGAGACAGTGGCGCTCTTATACCACTCATTTGGTTGACTCTGCTTTCAAGGTCGAAATCGACAGCCAGATGGAAACATCCAGCTTCCCATGCAGAGGAGTTAACACAACTTTTTTTTAATCAAACCACACGCTCAGTTATCGTAATCATGTAAGCGATGCCTGCTAATATTGCACAACAATCTCCATTATTTCAAAGTAAATAACTCCTGTTTCCAGTAAACTGAACGTTGTTATGATAGCACGTGTTGGACTACCTTTCAAAACTCAGTCCAAATTAGGCGCATCTTGTTTACAAGAGCCATGTAATTGTATGTGTCTACAAATTAAGGAGTAATCTGGTGCTATTGTGCAATCCTTGCCATTCACATAGACTTCTTTTCCCTCCCTCAGGCACCTATATGTAAATGGTAATAACCAACCTTCATGGAGATAAGCCCTGCCTATACATCCATATCTGCCTAAAGCATAGTATTTCATGCAAACCTCAAACTTAAACAGGTTAAAAAATAACGTACTGTGATCAAGGCGACTGGTTCGCTGAAAAGCGTTGGGCTGTTTCATGTACCTGTATGTGGAACCGATATGAATTAAATACTACCTTGGCGAGCACACCCGACTGTCCGAGTGATTAATGTGCCACCTGAAGTGGAGTGCATCGGCACAGTCTTCACTGTGCTTTGTGAACCGTAATATATATATATATATATATATATATATATATATATATATATATATATATATATATATATATATATATATATATATACACACACACATACTTATGAGGGGCTTTCAGTCAACCCACTTAATCCTCTGCTCGGTAGAGAAAACCTGGCGAAAACGGAAAACCATGAAAGACCTGAGCAGCTACCAGACGCCCTTAAGGAATACCACCAGCGTTTAAGAGGCACCAAGCAGACTTTTATCAGGAACAAAATCCACAGCAACCCAACCAACACTAAGCAACTCTTCAAAGTCATACAGCAATTCACCAAAACCTCCAGCGAAGCCACAGACTCACACCAGGAACTCTGCAACAAGCTCAGCTCCTTCTTCCATCTGAAAATCAAGGCCCTCTACTACAACTTCAGCAAACAGTCGCTGGACACCACTCCACGCTCCACCACTACTGACAAAGAGCCGATCATCACCACCTGGAATCCTGCCACTGTCGAACACACCACTGTAACCATGAAGAATACCCCTTCAGGAGCCCACACAGACCCCTGTCCACCGTACATCTACCACAGGGCTGCTGCTGCCATCGCACCCAATCTAGGTCACACCATCAATGCCTCTTTCGAATCCGGCATCTTCCCCAAAGTCTGTAAGCGGACGGAGGTCAAATCGCTCCTCAAGAAGCCCACGGCTGACCCGTCAGACCTGAAAAACTACCAGCCAATCTCTCTCCTCCCCTTCGCTGCCAAAGTCACAGAGAGACTCGTAAACACCCAGCTGACTGCCTTCATCGAAGGAAACTCCATCCTAGATGGCTCCCAGTCCGGATTCTGCAGCAACCTCAGCACTGAGAGGGCCCTCCTCACTGCCACCTACAACATATGCATGCTACTAGACCAGGGGCACATCATAGCCCTCATCCTACTTGACCTCTCCGCAGCTTTCAACACCATCTCACATCGCACCCTCACAGCCAGACTCCACGATACGAGGAACCGCCCTCTCCTGGATCTGATCCTGTCTCCTCGGCAGAACCCAGAGGATCAGACTCCCTCCTTCCTCTCTGAACCCACACAGATCAACTGCAAAGTTTCCCAAGGATCATCGCTCAGCCCCAAGATCATCAACATCTACATGGCCCTCCTCACTGCCATCGTAAGACAACATGGGCTCAGCATAGTATCTTACGCCCATGACACCCAGCTCATCCTCTCCCTCACGAAGAACCCCGGAGACACCAGACTCTGTTTCCTGGAAGGAATGAAAGTGTAGCCGCCTGGATGAAAAGCAGCAGCCTGCAGATCAACTCGGAGGAGACCGTTGTCCTCATCCTCGGACCCTCCACCTCTGCCTGGAACAACATCTGGTGGCCCTCCGCCCTCGGGAGTCTGCCCACCCCGACATAAAACGCACGGGGCCTCTGCATCATCCTCGACTCCTCCCTCACCATGACCCATCAGATCAAATCCATTGCCTCCACCAGCTTCAACTGCATTCGGATCCTCCGCAAGACCTTAAAATGGATACCCCCAGAATGCAGAAAAACTGTCACCCATGCACTCATAACCAGCAGATTGGACTATAGTAACGCCCTCTACGCCGGAATCAACAGAACTCTCCTACACAGGCTACAGACCATCCAGAATGCCGCAGCCAGACTCGTCCTCTGAAGACCACGGCACGAACACATGTCTAACCCTGGGAGTAGTTTGCGAAGTAGCGCTAAGCGTAGCTACGCGAATGCACTTCGCACTACGCGAGCTACGCGTAGTTACGTGAACTGCGTAGTGCATTGTGCAAAATGCTGTTTGCACTGATTGCACAGTGCCGGATGCTTGTCCGCACTGTGCAATCAGTGCAAACTGCATCTTGCACAGTGCAAGCCGTCGTTTTCTGCCGCTCAAGTAGATTTCTACTCGAGCTGCAGCTTTCTCAATGCGGAGCATACACAACCACTCGCAATGAGAAACCTAACCTCCCCGCGTTGAGAAGCTCGCCGGGAGGTTTATTTTCCATGCTCGCGATCGGCAACTTGATGTTGCTGATCGCGAACGAGGAAAAAGTCTTGCCGGGATGTCATTTTGCTTGCTCGCGGTCACCAACTTGACGTTGAGGACCGCGAGCTAGCAAAAAGTGACTGCTGCACTATGCTACGCTACGCGTGTTTGCACTGTGCTACGTGCAAATCGCTTAGTGCGAAGTAGCGCAAACTTCGCAAAGTACTCGAGCATAGTGTAGGGCTTTGCCCAGGCTTACACATGACCCAACACCTACATAACTTCCACTGTCTCCCTGTCGAGAAGAGAGTGACCTTCAAACTGCTCACCCACACCTACAAATCCCCCCACAACATCAGACCTGAATACCTCAACGAGAGAGTCTCCTTCCACATATCCAAGAGGAACCTACGCTCCGCAGGCCTCGCCCTAGCAGAGACTCCCCTGCATCCGCTGAACCAGAGCAGGAGGAAGAGCTTTCTCATACGTTGCATCCAAAGCCTAGAACAAGCTCCCACTGAACATCAGACACTCCCCCACCCTCCACACCATCAGGAAGAACCTCAAGACCTGGCTTTTCGACGGAACCGGAGCTGCAAAAAACGCCTTGACACCCTCACGGTGCGTAGCCCGCTTTATAAACCCCTTGATTGATTGATTGAGTGTATCATTCCCATATTTCTATAGCCCACTACACCATGTAGAAAATATGAGGCTATGGGTCATCCGACTTCAGTCATTGCCTAACGTCACTGTGAGTGATGGCACTGTATTCTTTTACAAGAACACATTCACACTCGCAGCAGATCACTTCAGGGCCAGAGAGTACTATTGTAATGTGTGCTTATTGAGACAAAAAATATATATTTCCTTTTAGTCAATGTATGTTTCTTTATATTGGCGATAGCATGTCAGATCCCAAAAATAAGGTTTTACAAAAATAAGACAAAACAAAAGAAGCATTGGCAATGCCAAAAGACTGCCAGCCCATGGCAGAACTATTGGTGTTTGTTCCAGTTTGTTGCCTTTGTTTTTACATTTTCCAGAGCTGTGGAAGCATCTTACCTCATAATCCAAGTCCAGATAGTCAAATTCTCCATTGGTCCTAAACTGCTGCATGTCCGAGTCAAGAGTCAGGTTGATATTCCGTCCATGGCGCTCTATCAGAATTGTGTGCCAGTGATTGTCATCCAGAAGGCTCCCTGAAGTTGCAGATGTGTGACCATAAATTGAGCCATATTGGTTGCTGCCTGAAAAATAGAAAGCACGCATAAGGTTTCAAAGAGCTTGAACGTTTAGAAATAGAGTTCCAGTCTGCAAAAAGTTGAACACTTCTTATTCTTCACCACCCATTTTTTTCATTGTATAGTTCTGTTTTATTCACTGAAATACCGTCAGTCATCAAGGATTACATATAAAATTAATCCATGCCTTTAATCATTATGTTGGAAGGTTAAGTGATTGGGGAAGAAAAATGCAAGCATAATTTAATGGAAAATATCTCATCTAAATCAGTGTTAATCAAGTGATTTCTCCTCAAATAAAATGTGCAAGGATACTCTTATTATAGGAGATGAGTGAACCGGGCCACAAGAGGGAAAAAAAGAAACTCTACAGACTTTCCATCAACATAAAATTGATTATCAGACGGCAAGTCAGTGCTTCATGATAATTGCCAATCCGAGTCAAGGGCCTTGGTCATGTGAGGATAAAATATATCTAGTGACTTGAATGTGTGTGATTAAATTGGTATTTTCAACTGCACATATGGTGTCAGCAATTTAGCATAACTCTGTACCTCTCTTAATGACATACATTCTTCTGACAAAACCAAACTATAAACCCACACTGTACCAACCAAGCACAACCATGGTATGCATCAGCATATGTGACTGTATTTCTCACTCCATTTCGCTTTTAAGCACAGTTGCACATTTGCTGTCACATATTTGGTATGCTGAGGTTGTGGCTAATAAACACACGACGTGAAGTATTTCTGTCTGCTGACTTTTATTACATAATACTTCACCACACATGCCCCCGCTGGTCCTCGTGCACAGCACCACAACTCTTCCTATACAGGTCTTACTATGATCTACACTGTACCAACCAAGCACAAACAACAGACTAGTGTTGCTACTTATCCTCTGAGAAGCACTTCTGGGCTTCATCAGGAGTATCAGATGCTATTCAAAAAAGCAGTGCAAAATGACAACTCAAAGGTTATAAGTAATGGGCCACGGACTCACAGGACAGACAGCTTGTGGAGTGATATATCAAGAACTAGTGTACGTGCAAAATACAGAGTATGTGGTCCTGCAATCTTCAATGTCCATATGGGTCACTTGTCAAATCAGTCATCGACCTTGCAAAATCAAAATGCATCCAAATAACTCTCTCTGCATGATGCTGGTCTGTATTTCTGTGGACTTTCACCAGGCACATCAAAGCTCATCCATGTAAGAACTACACAAATATATTTTAAATAAAGATTCAGAGGATGTGACATGTAATAGGTGGAGGGGCTTCGACAAATTCGAATTAAAAGATAACTTGATATACTTAGGATTGTTAGAGAAAGGTTACTTCTGTAGTAGCAAAACTAAAACTCAGCAGGTTGTTTTTGATTTTAGTTTTAAGTTAGCGAAGAACCCCACATCAGCCAAAATGGACTTGGTTAAGCCCAAAAAGACATCATTGCAGTCCTCATGGTGTGAGGTTACAGAATTATAAATAGTTCCGAAATTAAAGAGCCAATTAGTGACAGCGCATAAAATGTGATGATACAATCAGATAAAGCCCTGGGGGAGTTAAAACGATAGTTTTTGCATGTACAGAAGGTTCCTGCATTGGAGAACCATCATCTTGTCAATCTTGCCTGAAATTTTGTTTTTACAAGGTGCCACTTTTAACTTTTACCTAAAGCTGTCCAGAATGTTTTCTACATTAACACATTGGGGCAACCACACGTGAAGTATTTTATTTGACCTACATCATTCATAGCAAAAAGTATCTTCTGGATTCACAATGTGTCTCCATTATATGCATATTTCATATGTTATGTGGTATCGACTGATATGAGAAGTTTTGGAAAATAAGGCATTATTATGTGGCATGCACAAGTAATGAGCCTACAGTTGTCCTCCACTGGGAACTAAAAACTCCCTTGTAGCACTTGACTCTCATAGGGTAGCGTTGCAGAGCAGTCCAAGGCCTACTCTAGGGAGGTGGTCTTGGCTAGTAAACACCATTCACCGATACACAACAACACTCAATAAATGTCCAGTCTATACTTTTCTTCAGCATAAGTAAAAGAACATTTATTACACACACACTACTGAATACTATACAACAATTGCAAATATACACAACCTGATGAATTACTAATGGATGACATTGTGTAAACATTCTTACTCCACCCAAAGGAATGGGGGTTTAGTACCACAACTCACAGGTGTAAACATTATAATGTCCGTAAATGTTAGAAGATGAATATAACTTGGAGTGAAAGCCCTTACTACCAGCACCAAGCTAGTGGTTGCCTGACGCAATATTTCAACAAGCATTTCATTTTGGGAATAAATGCAACAATCACATATAACCTTGAATGAGAGCACCTACCACTGGCAATAAAGCATGCAACGTTAATCACAAGTGGCTGTCAGTTGCATTATTCAATTAAAGCATCAGCAAGAGTAAATGTCCAATCATGTCTGGGAGTGTGGTGCACTCATCATAACGGATAGCATGAATTACGCAATTCACTTACAGCCCCTAAAGAGCATCGGCATTTATAATTACAATCTCTGCAATTAATCAGGGCAATTCAATCACAGCCCCTAAAGGGCATCTGCATTTATAATTACACTCTATACAATAATCATCACCCCCCTAAAGGATGTCTGTAACATTGAGAAATTACATTCAAAACAGTGCTTATGAACAACTTTGGTACCTGCACACCTGTGCAATTACTACCTTACACGCCTAGAGAGTGTCTCACAATATGAAAACTCCTCAGTTCCTTGCTGATAAACAAAGGTTCCATCCCAGGTCGTCTAGATAATCCATCAAAACCCTTGAGGGGTTATCTTTTTCAGTGTACCAATGTCTCAGGATGGGGACTTCCCATGTGCTCCAAGAGGGGGGTGGTCCAATCTTCATGTGAACACAACATGCCAAAAACGAGCCATTTCCCTGTATTTATGTATTTATTCTTGAGATTTATACAGCGCGTACAATTGCCCGTGGGCGTCTCGGCGCTAGAAAACTGTGAACGTATTCCCCAGGTTAGGCCGGAACTTATTCTTGATCAAACAGCCAGGTTTTTAATTTTCTGCGAAAGGTCATCAGGGATGGGCTGTCTTTGATGGAAACTGGCAGGGAATTCCATAGTCTGGGAGCTGCCACAAGGAAGCGTGTATCTCCCCAGTTGACAGTTTTTGTTCGTGGTATTTGTAGCACTTTAAGGTTGTTAGATCGGAGCGATCTTATGGATGATTGGTATCTGAGTTGAGATTTCAGGAAATGTGGACCACAGTTGTGCAAAGCTTTGTAGAGTATGCACAATGCTTTAAACTTGATCCTGTTTTGAATCTTAAGCCAATGCAAGTCCCTTATTGTATCAGAGATAGGTGAGAACTTTGGTACTCCTGACAGGAGACGAGCTGCAGCGTTCTGGATGGTCTGCATTTTGTTGGTCACTCTTGCTTGGGCATTGGTGAATAAGCTGTTACAATAGTCAAGAGATGACAGCACGAGAGCGCTTACCAGTGTCTTACCTGCTGAGGTTGGCAGAAACGGCTTGATTTTCTTGATCGGCCTGAGTTTATGGTGGGCTGTTGATGCTATTTTGTTAGCGTGGGCCATAAAAGTCAGTTTATCGTCAAAAATCCCCCCCAAGTTTCTGACGGTGGTGGCTGGTATAGGGGGTGTTCCATGCGTAGAGGGCCACCATGTATTTGACCACCCCGGGGAGAGGTGTCCAAATATGACAACCTCAGTTTTTTCGGCATTTAGCTTCAGGCAATTGGCGGCCATCCAATCACCGATCGCTCGCATGCCCTCTTGGAAATTTTCAGCTACCTTGTCTCCATTCCCGTTGATGGCCAGCACAAGCTGAGTGTCATCCGCGTATGAGGTAAGGCTCATCCCATAGGCCTTGATGACAGAGGCCAGGTCCGACACGTAGATATTGAATAGTGTCGGACTGAGGGATGAGCCTTGAGGAACCCCGCACGGTAGTGACAGCTTGTGTGAATGGAAGGGCCCCAATGTGACCACCTGTGATCTCCCGGCCAGGAAGGAGGAAAGCAGGTTTTTGGTCATGTAACGGATGCCTGTACAAAGGTGGCAATGCCGTGCAGGGCAATATGGGGCACTCCCTCTTCGATTGCGTGTATAACAGCAGTGACTACCCCGGGGAGAGCCACAGTGGAGTGCCTGCAGATGCTCCCCTGTATGCATACCAGGGCACAGAGACACAAGCTCTGTTTGTCTTCGCCACGGTATTCATGATGGTGGAACTGTCATGAAAACCGTAGCAGAGAAAAAACTTGTAATATACTTGTCGGGAGCATGCCAAACATATTGTGGCCTCCTGACCTCCGCAACACCATCAGGAAACTGAGCTTACCTGAGGGTGGGGCAGAGCAAGGGCGGTCCAACCACCCAGATTGTAATAAGGTGATCAGGAGGTTGCTACTGCTGCGCCTCCACCCTGCGCCTCCACAAGTCTGGTGGTCCGTGGAGCGCCAGACTCGCAATCCTCCTCAAGGTAGGTTATGTATTGACAACAACAGGTCTGCTAACAGACCGCTAGAGAGCAGTGTAGATAAGAGCTAAAATGGGTTATTTCAACTCAAACGAAATTATTTACAAGTAAAGACAAAATTCAAGGGGCATCCTCAGATCACATTTTACATATCAGAAGAGTAATCAATGAAAAGAGTCAAAGTCAGGGGTTCCATGTCATCACTAGCAGCAGATCATCAACAGGGTGAGTTTCACCCATTCATATAGATAAAAAAGATGTAACTCCTTCATCACAGTTGAAGCGTAATTGGCTCTGATTACTTAAAAACGCTGCTTACCAGGGTAGATGATAATGTATTCTGCTGGTGGCTAAGCCCAGCAAGATAGTATTTTTATCAGAGTGGGTAAAAAAACATGTTGATTTGTCTCTTTACCAACCCATTTCTACTACCTGTTTTAGGGTAGCATCCGTCAGAAACGGATCAGCTGGGCAGAAGATGAGCTTTGCAGTGCTGCTGCATACCTTTAAGGTAATCTCATGTACCGTCCAAGAGGTTGTGACATCCTCTGTGAAACACTCACTTCTCACTGTGTCCTTCCAATTGAGGTGTGGTTAGTGTGGAGAATGGCAGATTGGCTGAAGACAGTTAAGGGTCATACAAATTGCATAAGATGAAGTTGACACAATCTTCAACGAGTGTTGGGCTGAATCATTGCACTACTGTTGCGTATAGGGTAGGTGGAAATGAATTACTAAAACTGCTACTTGCCTTTAAGATGGAGACTCTAAAGGGCTTGGAGTGAATCTGTTGTGCAGTTCCTATGAATCCCTAGGATCTGGGCATTGTTTGGACAACATAAACTATGGGCTTGGTGTTGATAGAGCGTAAATTGCTCTGTAATTTGTAGGGGTGCATTATAATCATAGGTAGTCTGCATCCGCATATAATCTTCTTTTGTGCTAACATTTGTGCCGTTAGGTGTATTGTAATTACTGTGCAAGGTGGAGTGATAGGTATATGTTTGCATAACGTGAAGAAATCAGCATTTCAACTACGTATGGCTAGATGAAAACCTTATTGTGAAGAATTGTACATGCGACTAATGAATGTTATAATTCGTATTCTTATGTAACACAGTGATTTAAATGTGCTCAGTACCCATGATCATGTATTCGTGTTTTTTACAAATGTACGTGATGTTTCTTATGTTGTCTGAATTCTGTAGACCTAATGTGTAGTTCTCCCTGCTGTTCTCAAGTCAGGTTTGCTAGTACAATTCATGTGTATGGAGAACTTGTTCTCTCTCAAGTTTTCCGTTGCAGGTGTAGAAATGCATCTTAGTTAGTTAGAATAATGTCTTTGTTTTAGGAGTTACTCTTAAGGAGGAGGAGATATTATTAAATGGTGATGCTGATAATGTGGAATGGTGTTATTTCTCACCAGAGAGAGCCTGGGAATCAAGGACATCGAGTCAAGCCCTGAGAACATTGCTGCTGCGTGGAAAGTTACCTATGAGGAGGTTTTGAAAGTTACCTGTGAGGAGGTTTCTTGTGTCGATAGGGTGATGTCGCACAGCATGATGGGAAGTCTCATACCAACTCTTGTATTGGAGTTAGGTACAGACTTCTGACTTACCTTGAGAAGCGAGAGCATCTTAGAATGAGCTCCGTACCTTTATGCGACTTGCCCATTCAACGTGAGTGGTCTTCTCAGGCAGCATTCATGTACTGACACCTTTTTCAGAGCTTGCGTTTGGGAATGCTTAGTAGGGATGTCCCATTAGCGATAGTGTTGGGATAGACAATGCTTTTTACCTATGAACCTCAAATGAAGGAGACTCTTGACATCGGAGCTGTGATATTCCGCATCCGGATTCTCAAATATGTTATTTTGTGTGTGGTGCACCGTCTTCACTTCACCCGTAGGTTTGGCTTTGCATCAGTTTCAATGTATTTCTACACACTCATTTTGAGGTGTTTGTATGTCTATCTGTTCTTGGCTTTGTAATAAAGTAACTAAACTATGAGTCACAAGTCTGTGATACTTTGGAGTCATGGTTCATTGGAACAGTGATGAGTAAATTGGATAATGATTCTTCCTCCCCTCTACACTGTCAAGCAGACAAAAAGAGACATTGGCCAGGGGTTCCAGAGTAAATCTAGAACGTGGAACCCGGCTCCTTAAGTGTCAAGATCTATTCTGGACATCTCCACAGGATATGTTGGCATATGGACCTGCTAGTTTACAGTGCCACAGTAAGCCCCCCTAACCTACCAGGGAGCGAATGGTTTCTGGCCATCGGTGAACATGATAACACTGACCCTTCAGGGATCGTGGAAACCTTTCGTTCAGTCACTCGTGCTCACTTATTCTCAGAGAAATATACAGAGAATACACACTGGGACGTTTTCACTACTATTTGTTGAACCGACGTTATCCTTGCACTTGTGCTGCAATGATTATCAAACAGAAGCAGATAAAAGTGATTACAAGCATCAAAAGCGTAAATATTAAATATAGTTCTACCATGGTGCTAAACAATGTATATAAGCAGGCATATAAACAGGGCAGTAATGTAGCCTACTCCTAGAATGCAAACCCTATTCTGTGTGTACCTAGAGTGTGTGTAGGTGTAGAGCCAGGAATCTCCCCAAGGGACAATCCAACCCCCTTACCTGATGGGATAGAGTGAAGGACCCCATCTTGGTCCCGAACTGGACACCCCTCACAAGATGTCAGACCACTGCATGATGATTTCTCATCATGCAAGGATCTTCGGTGGAAGTGCCTCCTCCACTAATCTATCGGGATGCTCAACTTTTATAATAGAAAGCAGCCTTGTGATGTAGGTTACTGATGCTATGGATGTATAGATAATCCTGTCACCCCATGGATGAAGATAGTAAAGATATTTGTACGTAGTGTGAAACGAGACCTTGTACATGATGTTCAGGGCGTTGTGATAATGTTGTGCCAGTTTAGTTTCATAGAAACTGATCCAACATTGTTGTGTGTGCAAAGGTCACAGCTTGAAATGCTATTTGGAAGGACAATGTAAGAAAGAGCTGCTTAACTCGGTAATATAACAAAACCTGCAGATTTGTGGTAGCCATACCTGACTTTTCATTGGAAGCTTTCACTTTAGGCAAAGATTAACAAATTCACAACTCCTATGCCCTCATTCTAAATTTGTTGGAATATTGTGGGATATTTACTATAAACTCTAAATTTCATTACACCTACAGTGAGGTACTTACTACATGTGGCAAATACATCCTATTCTTTTCTTGCAGTAGGAAAATGAGGCATACCATGAGGAATTGGTTTTTAACTCTACAAATTCAACACGTTTTGCTTTCTTTTTTTGGGTCTTTCCCTGCTGATACATTTCAGCATGTTTGACCTGCAGGAGTTTATCAGTGAAAAACAGCAAGGATGTGATAATTATCACACAAATTGTAATTCTGATCCCTGTACAGACACTTCTTTGCACAGAAGATCGGAATTTTCCCTTCACTCGTAATGAGGGTCTTCATCTTACAGTCGTGCATCGAGTTAGAAACCGTTTATTAACTACATTTTTAGTAACACTCTTTAACTACTGAATGAATTGATTTACCTAGAGTGCTGATGAGCCAGGGATTAAATCAGCAACACTCTCTCAAAAGGCTACCCATTTATTTATATTGAGTGGGGTTTTTATTACTGCAATCTGTTCCAAGAGGTGATCTACTATAGGCTCATGGATGCGAATACCAACCATGGAGTGTGTGCAACTCTATCTGCAGATATGTATTGGAATATCAAAAAAATGCTACAAGGGTAAAGACTCAGTATACACTCTCAAGTAAGTGGAGTGCAGTTAGGGTGTTCCTTGAGGGCATTTTTATCATGTGCTTACAAATATAATCCTGCACAGGAGCAAAAACATCACTTTAAGAGGGAAACCCCTCCCCCGACAAAACTTTATATGGCGTACAATATGTGCGTCCCACGCAATAGGCACTACGAAAGGTGACCTTAACGTGTCTGTGGCCGCATCCGCGCTACAGAAGTGCCCCAAAAGTAATGAAAGACACAGGGTGCTCCCAGTGGGTGTTCCGAATACATCCCAGGTGGTCTTAGATATCCATAATGGTTGATTAGCTTTAACACCAACTGTAGAGCCAAACGCAGAGTCTAAAATATGATCTAAAACCTGCATTGGCCAAGGCATAATTTTTTCAGATTTATTTTTTTTATTTAAAAAATCTGCTTCACGTGTGTACTAAAATAAAGAGGAGGAGTGTTTCCTTGAATGTGTAAGGTTAATTGTGAAGCAGCTGGCTGTATAACGTAAAGCAGTCCTGGGAAGTTCAGACGGCCGCTACTTAGTCTTACTCTTATCTCAGATGCCAATTAGAATGGTGTAAATACAGGACACAATTCTGACTGACTGAAAGATGACAAATCAGAATGAATTGCGATGATCCATCTATTAACTCCTTAGGTGCTTATGACGGCTCCCGGCCGTCATGAGTCACAGTAGACGTGTGATCATGACGGCCAGGAGCCGTCAGAAAGTTGCCGCTCCACCCATGCGTGGTTAAGTTCTGATGGCTCCCGAGCATCATGAGCACACGCCCACAGTGATTTATGATGGCCGGGAGCTGTCATAAATACCTGAGCACCATGCCCAACCGCGCTCCCCTCGCACCACTGCGAAATTCGCACCGCGGTGAAGGGGTTAAACAATTAGAAATTCTCTTTTCTTTGACTAATCAGATTTGTGGCCGGGCAGCTCAATACTCCCAATTTCATTTGCAGCAGCAGATTTGTGTAGGTCAAGAATCTTGCAACAGTATGAGGCCCACTGCAAAACGCTAAGATGTAACACTTTTCCAAACAACTGAATGTAGTTAAGTAACAAGACTACAAGATCAAAACAGGACTTATGCGCACTTATTGTCACAATACAATGAAATGAAAATGGTTTTTATAAAGCGCATGGCTACCGGGGAGCATTCCAGAGCTGTAGTGGTTACTAGAGTTGGCCCGGACATCTAAGGAAAGAGCCACGTCTTTAGTTGTTTCCCGAATGTGAAATGATTAGGTTCCCTACGCAGATGACGCGGCAAGCTGTTCCATAGTTTTGAGGCGTTATAAGAAAAACAACACCGCTTTTTGCCTTCTTAATCATAGGTACCGATGCTAGATGCAACTCATCATAGCGAAGGCTTCGATTGGCCTTTTAGGTTAAAATCATGTCTTTTAAAATAGGGGGTCCATTCCCTCCTAGATTCTTATGAGCGACACAAAGGGCCTTGAAATTAATTCTCTCTCGTAGTGCTGGCTTTTCCCGAGCAGCAATTATGGATTCCCATAAGCAGTCTTGCGGCAGTGTTTTGTACAATCTGCAATTTTGTGGTAACTGGATTTGGGGCGCCCAGATAAAGGGAGTTACCATTGTCTAACCTGGAAATGATAAGCGCTTGGACCAGCGTTTTTTTCGCTTGATCCGGTAAAAGGGGCACCACTTTCCGGATCATTATTAGCATGCAATAGCATGAAGCGACTGTCTTCCTGGCTTGGACTTTAAAAGTGAGATCATGGTCCAACCAAACACCCAGGATTTTTATCTCAGTTTTAGGACTGGGTGCAGAGCCCATACACGCTGGCCACATGGTGTTGGATTTAAAAATGTATTTGGTTTCCCAGCAGCAGGAGCTCTGGTTACTTCCTCCAGGCAGGCATGGAGTTCGGAGGAGGTGCGGTTGGCCTGGGTTAGAGACACAACTAACTGAGTGTTGTCGGCATATGTGACTATATAAATCCCACAGAGGGAAGCAATGTCCACCGGTCAAGACATATAGACATTAAAAAGGGTAGGGCTCAAAGATGAGCACTATGACACTCCGCACTTGAGGGGTATGGTTTTCGGAGAGGTGTCACCTTCAAAAACCTGGAAACACCTATCCTTCAAAAAGGATTGGAGCCATGATAAC
This sequence comes from Lissotriton vulgaris, assembly GCF_964263255.1. Taxonomy (NCBI): domain Eukaryota; kingdom Metazoa; phylum Chordata; class Amphibia; order Caudata; family Salamandridae; genus Lissotriton; species Lissotriton vulgaris. Next base: position 347,413 of record NW_028249123.1, read on the forward strand.
ACAGTGCTGGACACTCCCATAGTCCTAAGACGGTGAGCCAGAATACAGTGGTTCACCGTATTGAAGGCCGCACTTAAATCGAGGAGAATGATGGCCACCGTACCTCCAGTATCAAGGATTTTTCTCGCTTCTTCTACTACTGCTAATAAGGCGGTCTCAGTGCCTTGACGTGGGCATAAGCCAGTTTACGGGTGGTGAAGCAGGTTATTGAACTCCAGAAAAGAGGAAAGCGTATGGTTAACATGCTTTTCTGAAATTTTAGCTAATTACCGGAAGACGCGAGATTGGACAATACATGCCCAAGTCTGCATGGTCTAGGTTAGGTTTCTTTAGCAAAGCTTTCACCATTGCTCTTTTCCATTCCGGGGCGACTATGCCTAATGCAAGGGAGGTGTTAATGAGGCTAATCGTGATGGGGGGAAACTATGGGCTCTACCCATTTTAGGGTGTTGGGAGGTGCAGGGTCCAATGGTGACCCCGATTTGACAGAGGTAAAAATGGCTAAAAATGACTCCTGAGTCATCAGAGTATAGGTCTCGAGCTGATGTTAGTTCCGTGTTTGCTCGCGTATGTTAGTTCAGATGTGTCAACATCTTTCTGGGAGCTGCTTGAGAATATTATGAACCTTGAAAGCAAAGTATTTTGCAAGTTCATTACAGCGGTATCCCGAAGGATCGGGTGCCACTGGCGGGTCAGGGACTTTAGAAGCTTTTTAGCTATCAGAAAGGTCTCTCTGGCAGAATTAGCTGCAGAGGAAATCCATTCTTGATAATAGGTGGCCTGGGCTTGTTTTATTTTATCCTTATAAGTACTGATGGCTGCTCTATATTCTTGTTTCTTAATATGTGAGAAATCTTTCCTCCATGTCCTCTCCAGTTTTTTGCATTGTTGTGTTAAAACGCGCAACTTAGGAGAAAACCATACAGATTTGTTAGGTCCCATTTTCTTCTGAATTTGTTTCTTAGGGAGCACTGTATTCAGTGACTCCTCGATCCAGTGTGTGAAATTTTGATAGTCTTTGACTGGGGTACCTTCCAAATTTTTAGTTTGGAATTTTCCAATTCCTGGATCCACCCTTGTACAGGGAGCTTAGGCCAAGGACGGATTAAAATATGTGTGGAGTGTTTATCCAGAACCGTGTTCAATGGGGCCCATACAAATGGGATTAATGATCTGAACATGGCAAGGGGCTGGGGGTTTCCCCTTTTAGTTCCACCAGATTTGAGAAAATTGGGTCAAATAGGTGACCTTTAATATGGGTTGCTTGGAAAACCTTCTGGTGTAGTTGGCACGCCATCAGGTCCTGCACTAATTTGATTGCCGTGCCTACTGAGGGATCATCAAAATGAAGGTTAAAATCACCAAGGAGGGTCAAATTCGCTGAGGAGCTTGCCTGGATCATAACTGCTTCCAGCAGAGATTTACCAAATTGGCCCATTGATCCAGGCGGTCTATAAATCAGTATACCAGAGAGTGACCCTAAGGGTGTGAATTCAATAGAGAAGTGAACATTCTCGCAGTCTGACAGCGGACTCCCTAGTAGTCTGCAAGTCAGATGATCTTTGTATATAATGGTGATGACTCCTCCCACCCCTGTAGTTCTGTCTTTCCTCTGGATTAGATATCCTGCGGGCAAAGATTGTATGATATCTGGCTCTGAGCTGGCGGTGAGCCAGGGTTTAGTAAGAAACAAAGCCGCAGGACCAGTGTCCTTTAGTACCATGTGTATCTCGGTTGGATGCCTAGGCAAGGACCTACAATTAAGTAAAGCTAATTTGAAAGATGCCACCGCTGATAGTGAAGTGGTGTCTCGCGGTGAGAGTCTAAAGCCACAATGTGAACACCTTTCCTGGCGTTTTTCCAGAGAGATAGTATGGGTGCACTTAGGGCCTGGGGGTCTATTTAACTGCTCCAGGCACAACCTGGAGTAGCAAAGTCTTTCTGGGGCCTCAGACCCAGGGGTTCTGGCCCCTGGCCCGGTCAGGCATGGACGGGTGCAGAACAGCTTGCCTTAAGCATGCCCGTTGCGCCCGGTCACGCCATCTGGAGTCTTTATCGTCTGAGCTGTGCGCCGGGTGCAGCTGCTGAAACGCTGACTTGGCGCCTACCCTCCGTAAGCCCTGCGTATTGCACAATTCCCTCATGTTCCCTCGTGTTTACAATATTGTAAAGACTTGCACACACATGAGCATCGCACAAGGAAAGTCAAATACAGATTTAACAGCTGCAGTTCAAACACCATACCTATCAATCAATCAAGCAGGATTTATAAAGCATGGCTAATCACCCGATAGGATAACCAGGTGCTTGCAGGTCCCGGAAGCCTCTTCGTACAGTCAGGTCAGGGGCATTGGGAATTCCGGAAGTAAAGTGATGGTCAGGAGATGCGGGGGAGGCTGTTCCAGGTCTTCGCTGCAATGTGGGATAAGTAGTTTCCTCCACTTCTGTAGATGCGGGGAGTATGGGCAAGTGAAAGGTCGGTGGAGTGAAGTCTTCTCGATGGTTGGTGGAAGTTCAAGTAGTGGTTAATGTAAGCAGGTGCGTGGTTGTGTAGAACCTTGTGTGCGTTGGTCAGCAGCTTGAATTGGCATCTCTTCTGTAAGGGGAGCCACTGAGATGCCTGATGTGGGGTGTGATGTAAGTTCATCAGGGAAGGCAGAGAATGAGTCTGGCTGCGGCGAACTCTATGGTCTGAAATCTCTATAGGAGGTGTGCGGCGAATCCTACGTAGGGGTCGTTATTATTATTATTATTATTAGCATTTATAGAGTGCACTGTAACCCTACGGGCATCCTGGCGCTAAGAGAACAGTCAGCACAAAATCTGTCAGCTGCACAAGAAAAAAACTGCACAAGAAAAAAGGGCCTACCATCCAGTGAGAGCAACTGTGCCCTTGATACTACAGATTATACCCTAGGGAAGAGCCAAGTCTTAAGTTTTTTTGTGGAACAGCAGCAAACTTTGTATCCTCCTAATTTCTAAAGGGAGGGAGTTCCAAAGGCGAGCTGCTCCCACGCTAAAGGCTCTTCCTCCCAGGGTCACCCTCCTTATATTGGGGATTCTAGCACAGTTGGCGGTAGAAGAGCGAAGAAGGCTTGTACCACTGAAACTTGCCCTGTAGTGGCTTAGGGCCTTGTCCATGGAGTGCTCTAAATACAATGTACAATGACTTAAACCGGATCCTTTGGGCTACTGGGAGCCAATGCAGATCCACCAGTGTTTGAGTAGTTGATGACAAACCTGGTTGAGAGAGAGCTAACTTAGCTGCTGCCGCCTGGACACTCTCAATCTGGTAATCAGATATCCCGGGGATTCCAACAGCAGAGCATTGCAATAGTCCAGGCGGCTGAGGATAATACTCCTAACTACCGTTGTTCTTGCCTGAACAGGTAGCAGTGGCAGCATCTTCCGAAGCGCTCGAATCAAGGAAAAGCAGCTTCACACTAGTTTATTAACGTGGGTGTCAGTATACCATCTGATGTTAGAGGCCAGATGTCTGTTGACAGGCTTCGCATGACCCTCCCCCACCTTACACTGCAAAATCTCTGTTTTCCCAGTGTTAAACTGGAGTGAATTTTCCTTCAGCCATTTCGTCATTTGTTGAATACAATCATGAAAACAATTCAATGATTATGCCTGATCCCCATCCAGGGACATCAGAAGCTGTGTATCATCCACATAATTAATCACACTGATATTATGCGCTTTAATGATTCCCAGCAGAGGTTGCATATAGACATTAAACAAAATGGGACTGATTGATGAGCCCTGTGGGACCCCATGTAGGACTTTCACCGGCTCTGATTGGTACGGGGGTGGGGGGGAGTGCCACCGCCTGCCCTCCATCAGACAGATAACATCACATCCACCTGAGTGCTACTACTTTCACCCCGAAGATCTCCAGTCTTGAGAGCAGAATTTCATGGTTAACCGTATCGAATGCGGCGGACAGGTCCAGCAGAATTAGAATTGCCGATTGACCCATGTCCGCCCGCATCCGAAGGTCATCCAACACCACCACCAAAGCTGACTCTGTTCCATGACCCGGTCAAAAAACAAACTGTTCCTCTTCCAGTATGTTATTCGTCTCCAAAAAAGGGACAGGGTCCTACTGACCAGCTGTTCAACCATCTTGATCGAGTAGAGCAGGAGGGAGATTGGTCGGTAGTTCTTATAACAACACGGGTCAAGGGTAGGTTTTGTCAAGAGTGGCGTGATAACAGCCTGCTTCCAACTAACAGGCACAGTACCTGTATTGAGGGACTGGCAGCAAAGCTGCCACAAAATGGGAAAGATCTCTGACCCAAATTCCTTCATCAGCTTATGGGGCAGGGGATCCAAAGGGGAGCCGGAGGAAACTCCTAAGGCCACTCTGGTGAACTCCTCTTCCGATGGAACCGGAAAATTATCCAGCAAGGACCCAGGTACAGCCAGCTTAACAGCTCCCTTTTCACAAATGCCTCTCGCCCCTTCAATTTAATCTGGCAAAATGGGTTGAGAGAGATCCTTCATATTTTCCACAATTCTATTTATTTTTTCTTGAAAAAAGAGTGCCAGTCCATCACACAGCTCCTGGGAGGGTTTAATTTTACTACTAGTACACTCAGGATTGGTCATACCTTTCACTATTCTAAATATATCCCTGGAATTATTGGAGCTTTTTAGTATAGTGGATGCATAGTACTCTGCCTTGGCGCAGTTATTTCTTGCTTATATTTTATTTTAGTGCACCTCCAGCTTATTCTATCTTTTTCCGAGTATTCCCTCCTGCACAGTCTTTCAGCCGTTTTACACAAGAGCTTGAGACTCCTCAATCTCTCTGTGTACCAGGGTGCTGAGGGATTTCCTCTTTTCTTAATGACTTTAAGAGGGGCAAGCTGATCTAGCTTCATGGTTAGATGTTCATTGAAGGTAGTGTTGTTCTTTATGGTCTGTTTCTCAGGGTTAAACAGATCCCCTATAGGAAACAGGAGGGCTCCCACCTCTGCCTTTTTCAGAAGGCCTTTCCAGTCTCGTCCAACAAACTTCCTGGCCTTACTATTCCCATGCCTTGTTTTATTCAGACCTTGAACCCTAAAATTGATAAGGTGGTGATCCGTCCATCCTATTGGTATGATTTCTCCAATATCAACAAGACCTTCTTCTGCAAAAATCAGGTCCTAAATATGGCCTCCTCTGTGTGTCGATTCAGTGACCCATTGCTTCAGATTCAAATTAGTGCAAGATTGGCTAATGTTATAAAAAGCTGTGTCCATACTCCCATTTTCCCATAAATTGAAATCTCACAGGACTATTAATCGGGTACATGTGAGTGCCATGTTATTAATTGCATTAATCAATTCCTGTTGTTGATATAGGTTAATTAGCCCTGGTGGTCTATAGCAGATCATGCCCGATAAGGCATGCCCTGACTCATCCTTGATTGAGAATCCCAGAAGCTCTACACAAGAAACCTTGTCTATATCCAATATAATAATGTTTAACTTCTCCTTAAAAATAATTCCAATTCCTCCCCCCCTTCACCGAGACCTAGGCCAATGATGGGCCTTATATCCCACTGGACAGGCTGGTTCCAGCTCCAGCTCCATCCCTGCCACAGTCTGTGTTTCTGTTAGAAACAGGACGTCAAGGTTGTTAGTCTCTATTAGTAATTGTATCTCCATAGAATGCCTGGGAAGTGATCTAACATTAAGTAGGCCACAGTCTAGGCCTCTCTGTCTCCCACCCTTAGGACCTGACTCAGGTATCATAGTACTCGGGACGCAATTTAGCGCATCATAGCCCATTCGGCTGCTGATGAGGGCTGTGCCACAATGTGTCTCGGAGAGGTAGCCATTTGAAGACCTTATGGAGCATGTGCCGGGTGAGGTAGCAGGTGAAAGAGATGGCGTTGATCTGTGATTTCATGGTGAGCTTGTTTTCAATGATGATTCAGAGGTTTCTGGCGTGGAGGAAGGACTGTTCTGATGGCCACCAGGAGTTCCATGTGTTGCTGCTATTGCTGAAGATCAGTACTTCAGTCTTGTCTGTGTTCAGCTGCAGGCAGCCCAAAACAGCCAAACAGCTAGAGATGGCCGTAGGCCAATGATTAAGGCGGTGTGGACATTCAGACAGAAGAGTTCTTCTTGGCTTACGTGTATGACAGAGGAGAGCCCACATGAAATGGACATTCCAACATAGAGCCAAAACATGCTGTGACTGCATGGATTTTTTTTGCAAGAGGTTTGATTGATTTTTAGACATATAACATATTTTTGTGTTTCAATCACTGTTTGTTGACATACATTGTTGACTAAATACTTCATCAAAAATAGTCGGTGCCATTTTCTTAATGTAATATTTATATTCATCCATGCTTAGGTACAAAAAATACTAGGGCACTTTGGTATTACAGAAGGGGTTGCAGACTATTGTGAGGCCTCTTCTGTTATACTGACAGCGCTGGTGCACATGTGGCGCTGGCGCTATCGTGCAAGGGCATTCCCTCATTTGCATGGGGGTGGCCCCATGCAAATGAGGGGATTTCTTTGCCTCTGTGCCCCAGTCGTATTATGGATGTGGGCACTAAGACAAAACAAGCCATCAGGAGGTGCACTAACAGTGCACCACAAAAAGGTGGTGCACTGTTAGTGCGCCCCAGAGTGCAGCCCTAAGGAGGGGGGAAAGGAGGTCCTATGGATCCCCAAAACCCCTCTACAGCTGGTTGTAGTCACTAACTGAACCCACCTGCAAGGGAATTTCTCTTCCCTCTTGAAAGTGAGAGCGAGTTGTCACCTGTAGAATGAAACTTAGAGCGCCATGTAAACAGAACACCCCGTATTTCACTCGAATACGCTGCCCGAGGACAACTCTGAATTCTTGACTGCCCTGAAGGCAGCTCATTCACCATAATAGGGTGCATTTTCCATGTTGGCACCAGGCGCACCTTTTGAAGGGTCATGTTGCACACACGGAAAGTGCGTCTAGTCAGCAATGAGGCTCCAACTCCTTTGCAATAACTATGACTTGGTATGTTGTCCTTCCCTTCATACTTTTGTGCAGCCTGGGCTTACTCAAATGGACAACAACGGTAAAGAGGAAACCGTTGGTGTTTTTACCATGATTTCATCTAATCTTGTAAAACCTATTATTCAACTATTGGTAACAATAAGGTGAAGTGCACTCCCCGGTCCATGAAGGTGTGATTCTTTGTGGTTATATTTTAATGTGGTAGAGCAGACATCCTTCTATAACTGGGGACGGGATGGGGCATTGGTGGCAGAAAAAGCAGGGGTTCACCAGAATAAATGAACGTGGGGCACCTCTTCCAATATTTCTAGTTCACTGCCATGTGCTTGTGTCTGGGCCATACAATTGTATCTGCCTTTGCATTCAATTCAGGTCTGTTAAGTGTCTGTCTTCCTGTTAAGAGGTTAGGACCCAACTCAGCCAAGAGGTCATCTCCTTCATATCACTATCATGGAAGGGTAGTTCAGGGGGTTGTACTGTTATTATGGTCAATGCCAAGCAGAGTTAATTTCTCCTAGGATTCTTTCACATTCACTTTCCCCATACATATAAGTCTTCTTATAAAGAGTTGCCCCCTCAGGCTTTGCCCAGCAGATCACCTTTTTTCTCCATTTCATAATATAAGATACCTAACACAATTTCCAGTTCATTGCAATGCCCTTTTGTGTGGTACTATCATTAGGGCTGCATACATTTATTGCCCACCTTCTTCTCCCTAGGGCGTGGCATTAGCCTGAGCAGGAGCGACTCCTCTGTCAAGAGATCAGTTCCATCAGTGACCCAGCATATCATTTTTGTTACTTCATCACAGTAGCTCAAATTCTGTGGGTAGTTGCAAGTCATGTTATGGAAACCTGCATGCTTCTGCCTACATTTCTGGCATAAGGCTTTGGCGTTTTCTATTTTCCTCTAGTATGGTCAAGTCCTACGGAGAAAGTTACACTCTATCAGTTTAAACTGTACATTCCTACATATTCTGGGTGTCTGTAATAATATGAGGAACCACACCTCTGCCGGACTTCACATATTGCAATGTTCACATAGCTATCACCCAACAAACGCCATCATGAACTAACAACTAGAAGGAAACGCTGCGTGCAATTTAGTCAAAATCAAATGCACAGTATAGTGCTAAGCCACAGGTTCCCTCTAGGTAATGAACAGAGGCACCCTCAGTATCTCACAACTACCCACCTTCGAGTGCGATAAACTACAGATGCAGAGAAGCGCCGCATCACATGCTACATCACCACAAAAAGAGGCAGGGGCCATAAAACAAACCTAATATGTTATGTTAAATGGTTATTTGTACGTGCTCAGCTACTCAAAAGAGTGTCCCGGCGCGGGGGCGTGAAGAAACATTACGTGCAGTGTGACCAACCGATTAAGACTCACATCAGAAATGGCCAGGTTTTCAATGCTTTCCTGAATGCTAAGAGATTGTGCGTCAATCATTAGTTTCACCGGAAGCTTGTTCCATAGTAACGGTGCTTGGACCTGAAAGGAGCGCCCCCCAATTCGCGCTCGTGATATTTAGTAACCTGTGCCAGCTGAAGCGAAGAGGACCTTAAAGTACGACCAGGACAGTAGAATTGAACTCTATTCCGGATGTAACTGGCACCAATGCCATGAAGGGCCTTGAAGGCTAGAACCATTCACTTGAAGTAGATCCTCTTGTGAATAGGGAGCCAATGTAGATGGTGCAAACAAGAAGACGTCCGTGCTCTAGGGCCCAGCAAAAGAATTGCTCTTGCTGCCGCATTTTGAGCCACTTGCAGCCTTGACAATAGGTACTCTGGCAGCCCCAGGTACAGAATATTCACGTAATCCAGCTTAGACATTATCAAAGCTTGGACTGCCCTTTTTAGGTTTCGCTGGGGGACGGAGCCGTTAGGCTCTTCCTCCAGAGAAATCTATTGAGTACAGTAAGGCACTCTGGAACACGCCCCCCGTCCCATTGGCTAGCTCCATAAATGGAGCCTAGCCATTGGACGAGGGGCCTGTCCATCAATGCCGGACCAGACACGGGGGCGTTCCCGAGATTCTTTGGCTTTTGCCGACGTCACGCGACGCCGGGAACGCCCCCGAGTCTGTTCCGGCATTGCCGGCACCTCCCTTGCTGCTCGGGACGGGTCTCCTTATTTGTTCCTAGCTGCCCCTCTCCCGCCTCCCTCGTCCTCTCCCGCCCCCCTCCCGCCGTTCGTGTACCCTCCCGCCTCCCTCGTCCTCTCCCGCCCCCCTCCCGCCGTTCGTGTACTCTCCCGCCCCCCTCGTTCTCTCCCGCGCTTGTTCCTGGTGCCCGTCTTTGCTCCGGCCGGCCGTCGTCAGCTCTCTCCTCCCCCTTTCCCGCCCCCTCCCGCTTCTCTCTGATGCCCGCCTTCTGCCCCGGCCGGCCGTCGTCAGCTCTCTCCTCCCCCTTTCCCGCCCCCTCCCGCTTCTTTCCTGGAGGCTGAGCCTGGACACAGCTCCATGGAGGCGGGCGGGACACAGCGGCTCCGTCTGGACCTCTCCCGGGCCGCTCCAGGCCCCCCCAGGGCCCGCTCGTGCCCCCCGGCCGAGGAGCGAGGTGTGGGCCTACCTGATGACCCTGGCGGACCGGGGCCTGCAGAGGAAGAAGGCAGAGGAGGAGGCCAAGCACGATCTTCCCGGATTCTTAATCGCTCTCTTTTGTATACTTGGCCTTATTGGTATATCGGCTTTGCCTCCCCGCGGGACGTTCCAAACTCGGTCTCTCCACCCGAGGATACATGCCACAGATCACAAGGTGAGAGAGAGAGGCTGGTGCGCGGGAGTCCTTGGCCGGCAAGGGTCTGCTCGCTCTAATTCCGGGTGCGTCACCTCAGGGCTCCAGCCAGCCAGGAGTCCCCCGGTTTGTGCGTCTGCACACAAACAGGCGCCTGAGAATGCCTCTCAACGTTAGCGCCCATTTCTTTAAGCAGGCAGTCGGGCAGTGTATAGTTAATTCTAAGAAGGCCTTCCTGGGTATAAATATAGCTCTGTCAGCATGTGTACCGGGGCCCTCGAGCCAGCACAGACACGTGCCGGCCGCCGTACACTAGTGACACGCGGGCGGCACGCGTGTGCTACCGAGCCTTGTCCCTCACTCCCAGCCCTGCTGGAAGCTCCCACCGTGGGAGGCTGCACACGGCCGTGCCTCGAAGACCAGGCGAACTCTCTGGGCGCTAGACAGGGGCACAGCGTAGCTTCTCGCAGGGACACATCGGATCCCCGCTAAAAAAGTGATTATACACATTGATGATACACACTTTAGCCTATGACTTTACCATAGCAAAGTGTCACAGAGACACAGCTATACACAACCACACACGAACCTAACGATTCCCGCACGCGAGATAAGTAAACATCTTCCAAAATACATGTACTTCGCTCTTGTGTGATTTACAATGTTTGTTTCTTATATGTAAATAGCAAAATATCACACACGTATCAGTGTACACAATAACTCATACGGATCTTCTGCATACATGTTCTTGTACATGGATGCGACACACATTTCTGTATAAACACTTGCAAGCACATATGTACTTCTACATTTTTTTTAGGATGTGCACATCTATAGTTCTATATTTTTTTGTCTAGGATGTGCACAGAAACATATTCATGTGTGCAAATTATTTGTTTATTCTAGTACCTGTTAGTGTATCTCGACGAGTAACTTCAAAGCTGACGTAGGAGCTCGTATAACCCGTTTTGTGTTTTACCTTTATGTTCCTTGTACAATCGATACATACGTAAGTGTGCTTGTCTACACTCTGCATGCATGGATAAATATGTTTCCCTCTGTATAGATATGGGAGAGTTGGGCGCAGAGTTTCGAACACATTTAAGCACAAAACGCAGCCTCTACATTTTTGTTTGCTTGTTTTTTTGTTGTTGTTGCAAAGTATGGATTCACCTGATTTGTGTATGGTGAGTGTGTATATATATATATATATATATATATATATATATATATATATATATATATTAGTGTGTGTATTTATCTTCGTCTATATATATACACACACACACACACACATATACATATATATATATATATATATATATATATATATATATATATATATATATATATATATATATACATATATATATATGCTATTTATCATAATTGCGGACTGTGGGAATTTGATATTTGCATCTCGGGAGTCGTCATGCCCCTCCTCTCTCTACATTGGTATAAATAGCATGTTATAATTTGCGCAACATATATATGGTTTATTCTACAGCATTGTTCATGCTTAAAAAAGATAATTTAACCAAAATATGGCTCAAGGCGTACAGTTTGTGCAGTAGGGTAGAATCACATGGAAGAGGTCCTGTGATTTGTTTCCTTGTGTGCAGTAGTTGTTACATGCGAGGCATAAGCATCTTTTTTGTTACGTCGGTTCTGCTTTACCCCGGTACGAAAAAGTGTATTTTTTTGCCCTGTGTAATAAACATGTGGCTGTATGGTTATTTGGGGTTTGTGTGTGGCTCTGTGTGTGTGTGTGTTGGGGGGGCTCTGTTGGTGTGTGTGGGTCTGTGTGTGTCTGTATGTGTCTGTATGTGTGTCTTTGTGTGGCATTTGCCAGAGATTAAACTATTGGCATTGTAAATGACAATGCCATTTATTTATCTGTTGTGAAGACCAACACATAAATACAAATGTTGTCATTTACAGTGCCAATAGCTCTAACTTTTCAAAAGGCGAAACCATTGCATTGTAAATGCTTGTTCTGTGGGCGATGGGTAAGAGAGGCAGAAACTGTCTAAGCATTTTCAACATGCCGAGGCATGAACCCGCCTCAGTCTGAATATGGGCCTGCATAGAAAGTTTCTCATCTAACTTCACCCCTAGATTTTTCACAATGTTGACAAAGTTAGAAGGGGGTGACGTATCAACTGGCCCCCAATTCCGCCAGACGCTGCTAGGGGGATGGCCGATGAACATAATCTCTGACTTTTTGGGGTTACATTTAAGCTGATTGCCCTGTAACCAGGAGAACACATTGGTCAGACAAGAGTTGATTAGATCTCCATTAAAGTCGGCATCTTTATCGCATGTGAAAAGAAGCTGCGTATCATCAGCATACAAAACAATTTTAGCGCCGTGTGTCTCGGTCAAAGATGCTAGTGGTGCCATATAAATATTAAAAAGAGTGGGGGCAGATTTATGAGTTCTGGCGCATCTCTGCAAATCAGCAGGGATGCGCCAGAACTGATGCGTCACGCAATTCCCTCCTTGCGGCACCACAGATGCGCCGCATTTACAATGCGGCGCACCATGGTGCAAGGAAGGGCAGATGCGTGATGCATCTTGTGGTGTACGGGCGACACATTGCTGGAGTAGCAACGCAAGTGCGACGCAACTCCTGCAATGTACAGAGGCCACGCATACATAACGTGGTGCGTCACTCCGTACGCCTGCTTCAAGCAGGCGTAAGGATTTGACCCAGCAGCGTTGTAAAACTGACTCAGTGAAATCTTGTAGATTTCACTGCGTCAGTTTTACGGGGCTTTCCTACGAGGGAACGTCCACCCTGCGACAGAACGCCCACATGAAACCTGACGCAGGTTTCATGTGGCGCAGGGCTTTACAACGTGACGCATCTGCCTAGATGCATCACGTTGTAAATAGATCGCAGGGATGCGCCACGTTTCCGCGCCATTGCGTGACGCAACAGCGGTGTAAACGTGGCGCAAGTACGACATAAATCTGCCCATAAGGCTCAAAATTGAGCCCTGAAGGACTACAACCTCTAAAGGGGGAATGGAGGCTGCAAAAGGCGGAGACCAAACTATTTGGCTGCGGTCCTTTAAAAACGAGGCAAACCAATTGAATACCGTATCACTAATGCCGCATTCCTGGAGTCTGGCCAGGAGCCAGTCATGGGGAACTGTATCGAAGGTCACTGACAAGTCCAGTAATATCAGCGTAGCCTTTCCGCCCTTGTTCAAAATTTCCTTGATGGATTCGGAGACCTCCAACAGTGCTGTCTCAGTACTTCAGTACTAAAATTCGTCCTGAAGCCTGACTGACTGATGGAGAATGAAGTTAGTCTCTACAAAAGTGGTAATCACCTGGTTTGCCGCCTTTTCCAATGCCTTGGAAAAGAAAGGGAGCAAAGATCTTGGCCTGTAGTTAGAGGCACCATTGAGAAAGCCTTTGGCGTCCACAAATATTGCTTCATGGATCTGCCACAGCAAAGTGGGTGCGCTGGAAGTTGCTGATCTGCTGGATGTCCCCGTAATTCTCCATATAGTTAATGGAGGCTCTAGTACCAAAGATCTGTGACTCCTTCATTATCCATGAGTAGCTCAAATCTCTGACGTGTTCCATCGTACACTAGACCTCACTGTCCTAAGTCTGTTTTAAGCCAAGGCATGTTTGTCTAGACCCTTCAAGATGTTTGAGACAGCTATGATCATGCAAAAGCTGAAATGTACATGGGAATGATCTTTGGAAGGGTGCCATTCATGTTTTCACCAGATTCCAGATATAAAGCTCCTTTGGCACAAGTGCAGAATGGTACACCGGCGGTGGCCAAAGCGGCCGCCCTGCGTTCCCCGCAATGGTGCGTTATTCCACAGTCTTTTTTTATTACAGAAATCTGATTCCTATTGTACGTTTGCACCTCACTTGCTCAAATCTTATAATCTGTCATGGCCCGATAGCTCCATCCTATCTTTCAAACTACTTAATATTCATATGTAGCCAGTTACAGAACCCAGCTATCGCATTTGTGATAATGTCACAGGGATGCATCAGTTGACCAGTAATTCTACTGTAATTGATTGTAGGAATAAGGATTTCACGTGAACACAAGGCGCTACAACATTTAATATGATCCATTTAATACCTGTTATATGATAAGCATTTAATAAAAAAACAGGTGGTGTGGTAGCCGAGTACAACTGTTTGCTGGTGCATAATAAGGAAGGCAGCAGATTGTGTATGTGGTTAGGAGCCTGTCCTCCATTGCAGGTGGGGGCCTGTCCTCCATTGCAGTGGGGGCCTGTCATCCATTGCAGGTGGGGGCATGTCATCCATTGCAGGTGGGGGCCTGTCATCCATTGCAGGTGGGGACATGTCATCCATTGCAGGTGGGGGCCTGTCCTCCATTGCAGTGGGGGCCTGTCATCCATTGCAGGCGGGGGGTTGTCATCCATTGCAGTGGGGGCCTGTACTCCATTGCAGGTGGGGGCCTGTCATCCATTGCAGGTGGAGGCCCGTCATCCATTGCAGGTGGGGGCCTGTCATCCATTGCAGGTGGGGGCATGTTATCCATTGCAGGTGGAGGCCTGTCCTCCATTGCAGTGGGGGCCTGTCATCCATTGCAGGTGGGGGCATGTCATCCATTGCAGGTGGGGGCATGTCATCCATTGCAGGTGGGGGCCTGTCCTCCATTGCAGGTGGGGGCCTGTCATCCATTTTGAAGTTTGGTTTGGAGGAGGTACAATTTGAGGACTTTCTTGAACACCTGAAGCACAGTGGTGCCTACGGTCTTACGACCAGACCTTGAAATCTTTTCTGTTTTTGAAACTTATTTCTGATTTACATCATGTCCGCACTTCAAAAGTGGCCTTCCTGCTCCTTAATTTCAAATACTAAACTTAGCCTCTCCCAACATGAGGACATTTTCAGGGGCGTGACTTGGTCAATAAGAAAGGGGGGGCGGGGGGGGGGGGGTGCTTCAGATTTCCCAACAATCACGCTGGGATACCTTGGTAAAACACATGATATGAGAAGCAGGACACGAGGGGGGGCTTAAGGGGCAGTCTGTGGAAAGAGAAAGGAGGGCGGATTGTTTGGGGCACTCAAAACACAACATTTTTCAAAGAAATCAACATTTTTTTTAACTTTTTGTCACTGTGTCCATGTAAAAATCCCAGGTGAAATGTGGCAGACTTCACCATACCTGACTGAAAGCACTTGTACCTAACTATTTACTACAGATTTCATTTTTATGGGGGGTATAATACCCCAAGCCTCCATTCCCCACCCTCTTTAGAAAATATGCCCCTTGACACTGTTGCGGTTGTAGAAGAGCTACAGAGTATAGTGGCGACATAGTTAACATCTAGGTTGTTCCGTTGTAAATCATAAAATGTGCAATAAATCTTCGCACTCATTTCTTTACTGAAGAATGAATGTGAAGCAATGCAATGCTTGAACATCAATCTAAATGTAAGTTTTCCCATTTGGAAGAATTTCCACATTAAAATAAACGTCAAACTATTAAATTTAACGAAGGTATTGTATTGGCAAGGGAGAGACACAATATCTTCTGTAAAGCCAAAATATTATACAATATGCTAATTAGTGAACTGTGACATTATTTCAGATATAGGCGTAACGTAAATGATCGCTGTTGTCTTTACGTTTGTACTCAGCATTTTAGGCCTGGTATTCCGATTTTAGGACTACAATTCCCAGAATACAAATTGAAAAAGCTGCACTGCATGAGCTGCTCGTGGACCAGGGAAGCAGGAGCGCTCTGTGTACATATTTTCAGCATTCACCTCCCGTGTGGGATGCAAGGAATCGAGCTACTCCGTAAATATGGCACAGATTACGCATTTTGCGTTCATTTTCTCCCTCCTCTATAGCAACAATTGGTGGCAGGTGATCCTAAAAACAGAACACATAATACAAACTGGGAAATGAAGCGCACTGAGAATCTGATTACACTGAACAGCCTGGGGGTGTAAACAAATGAAAAAATATCAGAAACCTGAGCCGGTGAAATGTCTAACTGCTGCCAAACAAATTATTGTTCGCAATTGGAAATCTAGAGCGAATTTAAACACTGAGTTAACAACATGGCGCCCATGGAGCTAATAACATACAATTTAAGTAATAAGCTAGAGGGGATTTAATGACATTTGGGAACTATTCAAATTTCGCAGCATTATTAAAGGAGTCACATTTGTCTAACATTCATGAACAATGTTGCATGGGACTCACCTTAGGTTGGACCCTTCCTTCTCCTAATCCTGCCTCAGTTTTGCTTCAATAGATTCAATGAGTAAGGGTAATTTGTTTTAAGATTAAGAATCATACAAATAAGATTGAAAAGTTATTTAGTCCCCAAACTGAATACTTACACTTTAAATGAAGTGTGCATGTTGCAAAGTGAACGCTATATCTTGTAACGCCCTCCTACAGGAAGACTTGTGAATGAGAATGAGGATCTAAAGTGCATGCATACTTATCCATGTCTCAAGCAGTCCAGTTCAAGGTGTGTGCTGTGTCTCCTTTTGTTCCCCCACTGGTGTACTTAGACGGTGGAATCGCTGCAGCCCTCCTTGTCTGGCCTGGAAGTCGGTTTGCATTATGCATGTCTATGACTGCATACAAGATGGTTCTGAGAACACAGACCCACAGTTGGTGCATATCTCAAATAAAACAAGCACTTGAAAAGATAATAGACCAAGAGTCTTTTGGCTTTGTCAATGTTTGTTTTGTTTAGCAAACTTTATTATTGGGGAAGCCGCCGGGCCCTCTAAAAAAGCATGCATTGTCGTAGCAGTCCTTGGCACTGAAGGGAACTACTTTGTGTGTTGATATGCTCTTTGTGAAAAGGCAAAATGTGGTTACTCACATTGAAGTTAATCAGTTACTGCTGTGGTCTGGCCCATTGGCCCACGCTGTTTGATGTAGTGTGTGGAAGGAAAATGTGAATTACACAGTAACAGACCAATGAATAAAGAGTGTGGCTGAGAGCTGCCATAAGGATGTTTATCATACATATCATTTTATTAAAATGAAAATGCCTTGGCTAACGTCAGGCTGAAAAACATACTGCATCATTGACGATTGCGAAGAAACCAATCTCTCTTTTTGAAAATTTGCCATGATTAAGCCAACATACAATCTGACATGAAAATTGTGATGTATCAAACCAAGAAGGTATAAATTAAGGTTCTATTTATTCATTCATCCCTCTCACTCCCTGTTCATGATCAATGCGCAGAGTACTCTTTTCCTGAAAACAACCAAATCAGACGGTGACCTCAAAGAAGCATCTGAAATCGCCCTTAACAGTTGGAATTTGTACTTTTTAGTTCATCACTGATCAGTTATACTCTTCTCTTAATCTACTTTGTTTTTTTTTCTCTTTGTCACCAGTTTCTTTTAACCTCATCAGAGCTTCGAACGTTCAGCGCCCAGTGCTGAACGTTCGAAGAACGAATGCTGGCCCGACGGCCAACGGTCGTGCGCAACACTGGGGAGGTAGTGCTCGTGACGACCGTTGGCCGTCGGCAGCAGTTAAGGGGTTAACAGCTCAGCTCATGGAGTTTTGAAAACATAAACAATTTGCAGAAACCAATTGTTCACCAATAGTCATACTTTGTCAGAGTAAAAAAAATACAATACTATATTGTTGTTGATGTAGACATTCATTCCACTAAAACAATTCATGCACAAAGGTATCATATAACAAAATTATGTTACAATTTGTGTGTTGTGTTAT
Organism: Lissotriton vulgaris; assembly: GCF_964263255.1. NCBI lineage: Eukaryota > Metazoa > Chordata > Amphibia > Caudata > Salamandridae > Lissotriton > Lissotriton vulgaris. Next base: position 364,902 of record NW_028249123.1, read on the forward strand.
AGGTCCTCCCCTTATCTTACTCAATCATCCCACACTCTAGAGTGTATTCGGGTGCATCCAAAGCCTCAAAACTGGCTTCTTGCAGATAAAGCATAAATCCATACATGCATTCCACTGTGAAACTGTTGGGGAGTCAGCTACCAACAAGTGTTGAGCAATGTCTCTTTTGCTGATTACAACATCCAATCTGAGTAGTGTCCTTTCTGCGTGAGTGTACCCTTCATCTTCCACTATGCCCATTAGGGCCATATTCATGGTCACGTACTGTGGCCTGCCCAGTACGGCATGCAGCGCCTACTGGAGTGAGTCCCAGATGGAGCAGAGCACGTTACATCTCCATGTTCTGTGTAGGAAAACCTTTCCTGCACATTGTATACATTTCAGAGTTGAGCTTCTATTCATGCATCATAGGGTCAGATAAATGTGATGGTGGTAATTAATTTGAATCAGTCTAAAACATGCCAGGATTGTGGCTTTTCCAGGAGCCATGCATACCATTGTCCATTCATAGTCATCAAGCGAACCAAGGTCCCACTCCCATCTATTTTTTTAAGGTCTATAAAGCAGTCTGGACTGTTGATAATCAACATTTGTATATGGTAGAAACTTAGCCTTGGTCTGGCAGACTAGACATGACTCAATTTGACTTCCTATGGACTGTTATCTGTGAGGTCTATGATATCTGAGAGGTACGGAGTAAGTGCATGCCTGAGCTGAGAATTGGAACCTTTCAAGTCTAAATTCATCTTCTTCAAAAGACCTCTCCCCCATTATGCAAACTACATGGCCCCAGAGGGAAACTCTACGAGAATCCAATCCGCCAAATCTCTTCAGCACAGTGACTTGTGACAATAAAATCAGGTGCCATGTCATAGTAGATTCTCCTGCAGGAGTCTACTTTGTCATCAATTAATGTCTGACTGTTCAACCTTATCTTAACTCTTCATTCCAGTTTGTCATATAGGTTTTGTGAGAAAGTAGGTTGTTGGTTGAGAGGGGAGAGACAATCCTTCTCAGGGTGAACCACAACCAGTCACTTAATTAACCAGTGATTAACCATCTGGCAGATTGGCACAAACGCATTCAGGCTTAATTTAGAGGTAATGTTTAAAGTAATAAAGTGAAAGCACAACACCAGATAAACCCACATCAAAAGAGTAAAAATTTATAAATTATTTGACACCAAAACAACAAAATTCCAATCAGTACTGGCGTATCTGGTTGTGCAGTATCAGGACAAAGTCACAAATTCAAGCAGCAAGTGATGGAGCACGGGCTGGGTAAAGGATTGAGTTTGGCCTAGTGGACAGTGTATCTGGTTGAGGTTGAACTGAGATGCGAGGTCCTGCATGGGCTGCCGTGAGTTGCATCGGATCTGATGGGGCTGCCAATCAGATGCTGCGAGGTGTTGCACTGCACTGCATCAGTTCCGATAATCCTATCGATCGGGAGCTGTGATGTGCAGCGATGCAAGGTCTTGCATTGCAGAGTCAACTTGCATCGTGCTGTGTTGGCTCAAAGGGAACCCACAGTTGGGCTGGGAGAGGTTCCCTCTTGTGAGAAATTGAATTTTTTATTGGGGGTGTGGGGGGGAATCCTGTCCGAAGCCACTATCACAGTACTTGTCATAGTAAATCACAAAAGTCACAAAATTAAGCTGTGTTTAACCCTTTGGTAGCTTGGCACAAATGTAGTCAGGCTTAACTTAGAGGAAATGAGTAAAGTATTTAAGCAGCACACAAACATTAATAAAGTGAAAAAACAACACAAGAAAAATGCAACACCAATTCAGAAAAATTGAGTAAAAATAAACCAAAACTACAAAAATCCAAACAGCAGAAGTGGAGATATGCAATTTTAAAGGTTTTCGTAAAGTTAGCGCTAAGAAGCAGAAAGAGCTAACTGGGGATCTGATCACACTAGGCCAGACCAAAGTTCCAGTCGACCGATATGGAGTGCAGCCCAGATACAGGAACCAGGTTAGGCAGGCTGAAAATGTTGTTGTTCTCAAAGTCTGGCATGCAGAGTTCAAAACTTCAGAACTTCACAGGAAGAACTCAATTGATGCCAGCCAAGAGGCCAGAACCTGGGAAGGCACCTTTTGCGGATCAGGAACAAACTCCAGCAGATGCCATCAGGGCAGGTCTAGCTGCAGGTCAGCAGTTGCAGGAAGGCCTCTGGAGCTTGTTGTGTCCCTGTATCTTAGAGCAGGCGGTTAGCCAACTGACTCTTGGAGTCACTCTGGTAGTCCTGGATGCAGAGATATGGTCCTTTCTCCTGTCGTGTAGTTCCTATAAACCTATAAAGGATCTGCATGTTTAGACAACATAGACTGTGCGATTGGTGTCCAGACTGATTCCAGACACCCCCACTGGGTATGTTTACCTGTATACCAGCTAGCTCACAGTGCCACTGTAAACTCCTCTTATAATGGAGAGAATAGTTCTTGGCAAATATCGAACATGGCAACTCTGTCCCATCAGGGATCATGGAAACAGTACAGTGCTTTTCACTCAGTCATTCGTGCTCACTTAGTTTCAGAGAGGTACACAGAATAAAACGTAGGGGACATTTTTCAATAAGCATTTATTAAAGCAGCATCATTCTAGTGTAAATTGGTATGCTGAGACAACCATAAGATAGAAACAGTTATAAATGATTACAAGCACCAACAGAGTAAAAAGGGATGGTAGGTTCGTACACTAGTGCTAAAACAGTGAATACAGGCAGGTATATAAATACATGTCAGTAACCATGCGTACTCCTATAATGCAACCCTAATTAGGTGTACCTAAGTGTACCTAGAATGTATGTAGGTGTAGAGCCAAGAATCCTCCTAGGCTGAAGCTAACCCCATTACCTGAAGTGAGAGACTGTGGCACCCCGACTTGGTCTTGAGAATGACACCCCGCGAGGGATGTCAAACCACTGCGAGCTGGAGTTTCTGTGTGCAGGAACCTCAGCGTCTTGGATCAGTGTGTCAGCATGGAAGTCCTCTTTCTCCTCTCCCACCTCAGCAAAGATATGGTGTTTATATACCCAAAGTGGTACCCTCAGGGTCATGTCGGAATAGGATGATGGAAGAAATGACCATTATACATAGTTATTATGCAGGAGATGGTCGCCCTGCTGAGATTTCAAGAATCCTCATGCATAATGTATGAGGCTTGTTTTCAGAGAAACCCCCACATCATTTAAGCAGTACCATAACTAGATAAATATCAGTACCAAGAACTGGTATGTAGTGTAATGTCAGGGGAAATATATGTGAAAGTTTCCGTTACTAACTGCCTATATAGGGGTACCCGTATGAAACATAACATGCCTACAAGTAGCAAGGCAGGGCTTCAGCAGCAAGGCAGTCCTCTGAATAACAAGGCTGTCCTCAAGCCGCAGGACAGTCCTCTGAAGAACAAGGCAGGCCTCAAGCAGAAGGGCATTCATCTGCTGGCAGCAGGGTAGTCCTCTGAGAAACAAGACAGCCTCAAGCACCGGGGCAGTCACCTGAGTAGCAAGGCAGGACTGAAGTAGTGGGGGAGTCCTCTGTAGTATAAAGCAGTCCTACTGTAGTCTTTCGCAGGTCCAGGAATGTACTGAAGAGAGGGTCTAAGGGTCCTATTTTCATACCTGTGCCAGATTTGAAGTGGAAGAAACTTCTAGAGGTGTCTCCCCTACAGATATTTCCGGACTTTCCTTTCCTCCCTGCCCAGGTTCCAAGGTATGTTAGGTGACAGAAGCCTAGTATCAAGTTCTTTGTAAGTTTGCAAGGAACAGCTCTGCCCCAGCCATCCTGCCAGGATGGCCCTCTACCAGCTACGACTAGGTCCTATTGTTCACTGTCTGGGCCCAATGCTCATTCCTGATGGGGAGCAATTAATAGGCCTAGTGTTGAAGTACTTAATCGTCACATTACACAGGAGGTTTTCAGAGAGCTCTGGTTTTATTCAGCATAGCAGCACCAGGAGACAACTGTCACCTTGGCTTGAACACAAACATTCTACAAGGTACCATAGAACCCTCCATGATCTGACGTCATACAGTAAACTGCACAAGGTAGGAATTATGCAGAGCATTACATGAAATATGGATCACCACACCAGGCAACTGGAAACTTCTTAAGGAAATCAAGAATTTAGGCAGGAAAATACAAACTTTCTAAAAGTGCAATTTTCAAAATTGTAATCAAGATCCAACTTTACCACTAAAGAGGGTTTCATTTTAGTCCAAACAGCACATTTATACCTGCTCCTAATCAAAAGATAGCACTTATTAAATGTAATAAAGTAATTCATTGGTATCTGTCCTATGCACTTGCAGAGTTGAAAAGCAAATTGAAGAGTTTTTCACACTCAGGACATGTGAAACATAACATGTCATGCCCAATGTACTTTTTAAATACACTCCGCCCTGCCCAGAAGGTTGTTGAGACCTAGGGGTGAAATATGTACTAAAAAGAAAGATTTAGGCCTGGCAAAAGTTTCAGTTTGCTAGGTTGAAATGGCAGTTCAATTCAATTAAATTGAATATAACTTTATTTGGTCTAGAAACAATGGGTCATAAAAGTACATAGGAATATTGCACGTAGCTGTAATCACACATAAAAGTTTAAAATGGTCATAGGAAAAAAAACTGTTTAAAAAGATGCATACAAACTTTTAAGATTTCAATGAAGACAAATGATAGAATACATCAGATATCCATGCTTTAGATGAGCAAAAAGAAATACAGATCAAAGTCAGATTTCAATGCACAATTACAGGGTCAAGGGCAGAAGCTGCGTTTGAGAGGGCATGAAAGGGGAGATAGAGAGAGAACAAAAACCTCAAGAAGGGTCTTCCCTGCACTCCTACTATCCCCCATTAATCAATCCCAGATGGCTGCCAAGTTCTGTGTACTAAGCCACAACTGTGCATAGAGTTCTGACAGACTAACCCAACATAGTGCTTCTAGCCCTGAATTCTGCTTTCAAAAAGGCACAGACAGTAAAAACGATTTCAGATGAACACAGAGATTGTAAGTGGAGGAAGGCTTGTATACAGCGTCAAATGCCTAATCTCCTTTAAAGGGGTCTCAAAAAGTGCATTCGTGGTATCCTGTGCAAATTGCAAAAGAACATAAAGTGCAATAGTAATTGTGCAGAGAAGTTGTCACGGGGCAGCAGGAAACTATATTCCCCTCTGGGTCTAAAAAGTGTTTAAAAAGTTCTCCCAGCCCTAAAGGAGAAAATAAGGGACCACTCCCATCTTGACAGGTCCAGCGACAAATCCAGAGGGGGATTGTCTGTGTATAGAAGACTATAATACTGCAACACCAAAGGTCTCGATAGCTCGAGTTTCAGCCTAATGTTTGCATGATGGGCCTTGAATAGTGTTTTCACCTCCATTATGGTGTTTTTGGGGATGCAACTAGGTTTAGTAAACCACTATGATATACTGAGGGCACCAAAAGTATCTTGTATATAACCTAGCCAAGGTACGGAGCGTACCTTATCCAGCATCAGGCAGTTGGATATACTGTCCTTGCAGAATGTAGTGGATTGGTTCAACCAAATACTAACCCTTAATAAGAGAGGTGTCAGCTGGATCATGTCCTCAATAAAGCCCTGGCTTAGTTCGAGATGGGTATTGAGGGTGGGAGTGGACGGCGGTGTACTTAACAACCTAAGCAAAAAGTGGTTTTCCTTTGCCTGGCGAGAACCACATTGCAGTTTAAAACTACACACAGGCTGCAATAGCAGGTTTAAGGCATGTTTCAAAATGCTACTAAAGAGGGTGGAACAACAAGTGATGCAGGCCCACTAGAAGCATATAATGTATAGGCCGTGGGTAAATGTATTACCCCTTTAATAGGGACTTACAAGTACATTAAATGATACAATTGGGTGCAAGACAATTTTACCATGTTTGAAGGAGTGGCCACAAACACTTAAGCAATTTCATTACAAGACTGGAGGCTACATTGTGCATTTACCTTTAATGCAGACCCAAGCAGCTGCATACATCACAATATAAACGTTCCAATTAGAACAAAGGCAACAGATAAAGGCCATGAGGCAACAACAGACTGCCTCTTTTAAATGCGGCTCCCAAGCAGATAAGTTCAACCTTACCTTATCCTTTATCGGTTTTACAATGTATTTAGTTGGATTTGGTATTTATATTTAGGGTGTACTCGTTGTGTGAGGTGAGACCTTCCTCCCCCCCAATATCTTCACACCCCTTCCTGATACCGATCTCCAATTTATGGAGATTTACCTTCTTTACGCTTATCTGTCCTTTGTTTGCGTTTCATTTTTTGGAATTGGGGCTTTGTGCTTAACGTGTATGAGATGATGTTTAATCATGTGAACAATTCCGCGAAGCGCTTTACTGCAACTTTGACGCGCTTACCGCCAAATTACTGCCACTTTGACGTGCTTACCGCCAAATTTTTATTTAACGCGCTCAGCATGTTATAATATATGTCTGACTGACCCCTTGTGCACTCATTCTTCATGAGGTAAGTTTTTGGCAATAAACATAGTTTTCCTTTCCGGCATGCTACCTCGCCCCGTTGTTATTGTCCCGCTCCCCTCATCGGGACGGACGGTTATAGGAATGGCCATTAGCAAAGGCGATGCAGCGTCGTCCTGTTGCTAAGTGCCTTTCTCTTCTCCGCCGGCTCTCGCTAACCTCGATCTGAGACCGGAGGAGAGTTACCATAGCAACTGTGTCAACTCTGCGCTCGAGCACAGTGCTTTCTTCGCTCCTGTGGCAGTTCAAATGTTTTTGACCCCATTCCTTCACTAATATCGCTCTTCAAACTAATTATTTTTTCAAAACTACAACAAAATATATATATGTAGGATTGTTCACTTCCCATAAAATATTAACCTTTTAAATTTAGCCTCTGGCAAAGTGACATGTCCTTTTAAACTTAGCCCCTGGCTCACCTTTATTAAGCTTTACCTCCTATCATGTCCAGCTCAGATTCTGATGAGGCTTCTGCCCCTATAGCAAATCTGGCCAATGATTCATTTAAAAAAATGCTCCATATAGAGATTAAATCTTGTATGATGGAGAGCCTTTCACATTTTATGTCTTCAAAACGTCATTCTCAAGACAAAGATATGACGCAGATTTTACAAAATCAATCTGGCTCCGGAGGTAAGAGATTGATGAAGAGCAAACACAGTGATATGAGCATGGGAGGTCTAAGCACCTCATTAAATAAAGGAGGTCCTAGCACCTCTTGGAGTAATGGAGGTCTTCGCACCTCGAAATGCATGGGTGTCCTTAGCGGCACAAAAATTATAGGTGTCCTAAGCGACACACATGGAAAAAATGCTCATTATGGCACTGATGATGGTGATTTAGAAAACTCTGAATGTATAGATGAATATGTCCTCGAGCTCAATGAGGAGGACCAAGATTTCAGAGATGCATTTGAAGATGCACCATCCTCCTCAAAGGACGTGATCTGTAATCCCTTAGGTGAAGCAATGCTTTCACCTCAGAATCTGAAACATCCTTGGAGCTCAGAATGGTGTCCGCAAGAACATCTTGCGGAATTTGTTAGAAAATGGATTAGAAACCCCTTAGAAAGGGAAACAAGCAACATTTTGAGGGCAGAATGTTCTAGACCCTCTGTTGGAGATAAATCCTGTTACACCCCCCAATCTCGACCCTGACTTGATTAAATTCCTTTTTAAACTAGGGCGTGACCCTAGAAAAGGTTTTTGAAAAATCTTTTAAAAGTTGTCAGGATTGTCTCCTGAATGTCCTTGGTCCTCTCACAGGGATCCTTGACTGGCCGAAGAGAGCCATACACAGGACACCCATCTCATGATAAGGGGATGGAGCCAGAGGGCTATCATACTCTTAGGGAATGCATATGCAAGTATTAACGACGAAAGGTGTAGAGTTGTCCTTACTCGGATCAACCCAAAACTCAGCGATCTTGCTGATAAAGAACCCTCTAAAAACCCGAAAGGACTACTTCTTGGAGAAGAATTAATAAAATCACTAGGGAAATATGTTTCCACATTCACTGCCTTCGACAAAGCGTAACAAAACATGCGCAAGGTCTTTAACACCGGTAATAACCTTTTTAGAAAGGCCGGAAGACGGGGGCCTATCTTCCGGCCAATACAACCAAAGGGCCAATTTCAAAGGACGTGGGTTTGGCCGAGGCTACCAACAATCCCACAACCCAGAGAGAGAGGTAGAGGACAACGAACCAGGGGATTTAGATTGCGCGGATCGAATAATCAAAATAACCCCTTAGGTGAGTGTTCCCCCCCACCTCCCTAATCTTTCCCCTTAAAGGTGGGCGGCAGGTTCCAATACTTCCTAAAAAATTGGAAATTTATTACTCAGGACCGTTGGGTACTAAACACACTAAAAGGCTTTACAATAGACTTCGAACACACACCTACCCAGAAGTCCATCCCAAAGGGAATTCCCCTATCTCTAGATCAACAAAGTATCATAGAGGAGGAAATCACATCAATGATTCAGAAAAAGGCAATTTTGGAGGTTCCTATGGAACAACTAGGCTTTATAAGCAACCTCTTCCTGGTTGATAAAAAGGAGAAAGGTTGGAGACCGGTCATAAACCTGAGAAAACTGAACAGATTCCTTACAAACAGACAATTCAAGATGGAAAGAATCCATCTTCTCAGGGACTTACTTCTAGAAGGAGATTGGCTAGTCAAACTAGACCTGAAGTATGCCTATTTTACCATTCTTATGGCAGAAATCCATCAACACTTCCTTCAGTTACTTTGGAAAGATCACCTGTACCAATTCCAGGCACTTCCATTTGGTCTCTCTTCCACACCTTGGTGCTTCACCAAGGTCATGAGAGCCGTCGTCTCTTACCTAAGGTCAAGGGGCATTCGTCTAATCATCTATCTAGACGATATTCTCATTATGGCCCAAGATTACTCACAACTAATCAAAGATCTGAACTTTACGATGAATCTCCTAGAAAGTATAGGTTTCATCAGAAACAAGGAAAAATCATGCCTGATTCCCTCAAGATCTCTAGAACTCCTGGGCTTCACGGTCAACACAGTTCGTTGCATCCTCTTTCTTCCTTCAAAGAAAATATCAAAGATAAAAAAGCAAATAAAGCACGTTCTCAAACGTTAGGACCTGTCACTTAGGGACATGGCCAGGATCCTAGGCCTCCTCTTGTCTTCCATCCAAGCCATCTTTCCCGGTCCCCTCAATTATCAAGCTCTTCAGAGAAACAAAGCAAGAGCTCTGTGATCCGGACTTTGGTAGGGGGATCGTATCTCTCTAGACCAAGATTCTCGTTCAGAATTGAATTGGTGGCTGAACAACCTAGAGGCATGGAATGGGAAAGCTATTTTTGGCTCAATCCCAGAATTTGTCTTGGAATCAGATGCCAGCCTTCATGGCTGGGGTGCCTGTCTTCTAGGTCAGAACACTTGAGGTCTCTGGTCTCGGGAAAAATCTCTCCACCACATAAGCTACCTAGAATTGACCGCCGGGCTCTACGCTCTAATGAGCTTCAGACATTGCCTTCAAGGGAGATCTGTCCTTCTAAAAATGGACAACATGTCAGCGGTGGCTTATATCAACTGCTTAGGAGGAACCAAATCTGCAGCCTCTCAGATCTAGCAAAGAAGCTCTGGATGTTTTGTCTGGAGCACAAGATTGCTCTCAAAGCGGAATATCTTCCGGGAGCAGTGAACTCGAGATTCCTCATAGATTTCAGCGATTGGAAACTGGACCCTTCTGTTTTAAATACCCTGAACAAAATTTGGGGACCTCTGGAGGTAGACCTTTTGGCAATCAGATTCACCTCCCAACTCCAGAGCTATTTCAGCTGGATGCCCGACCCGGGTGCTCTGGCAGTCAACGCCTTCCTTCAATCCTGGAAAGAAATCCTAGGATATGCTTTTTCCCCTTTCGCAATGATTCAGAGGGTCCTTCAGAAAGTGAGACTAGAACAGTGTCTCCTCCTTTTTATAACCCCCTTCTGGCCTTCCCAGGTGTGGTTTCCCACCGTTCTAAAACTGACTTGCAGTATTCCCTCCTTGATTCCTTTCCTAGAGAATCTTCTTACAGACATAGACGGTTGAATTCATCCTCTAATTCAAAATGGGAGTTTATCCCTTCTTGCCTGAAGAGTGTCAGGAGATCTATCGAAATCTCAGGCCTTTCGGAAACAGCTTCAACTCTCCTCAGGGAGTCTTGGGCACCAGGCGCACATTACAGATACAATAGAATCTGGAAACTTTGGGTACATTGGTGCTTGGAAAGGGACCTGGATCCCTTGGAGGACCCTATTGTTGACACAACCAATTTCCTTGTTGAACAATTTGAAAGGGGACTTACTGATCCATCAACTGTTTTAGATCTGCTATTTCTGCTGGTCATACTTTTGTCAATGGCAAAACTATTGGTAAAAATGTCATCATCTGTAGAGTTATGAAAAGTATACGTCTGAAGAGGCCTCCCAAAGCAAGATATGAAACGCTTTGGGATGTTAATTTGATTCTTAATCTCTTTAATAGTTGGCTCTTCAATTCTCTCCTTAACAGGAAGAATCTTTTGATTAAACTAGCTACACTCTTATGCCTGGTTTCTTGCAGAAGATCTTCTGATATCAGGGCTCTAGATACTGCCTACTGTTCTTACAATATGTTTGGTGTGAAATTCGACATCCATAAAAGAACTAAGACTATGTCTGATTCCATATTTTATCCTCACTTTGACTTTTGTCCCAACCTGTGAGTGTAGAATGCATGAAAGAATATGATCTTAGAATGTCTGATCTCCGTCCTCTAGGTGTTAATCAATTGCTTATTTCCTTTGTTAAAAAGCATAAAGGAATTAGTTCCTCTTCCATCGCTAGATGGATCAAGACTGCTATGAGCTTAGCTGGTACTGATTTAAATACATTTCAGGCTCACTCCCTTAGAGGTGCTATGGCCAGCAAATCCCTTTGGTCTGGAGGTAAGTTGGATGACATCCTGAAAGCTGTTGACTGGTCTAATGCCATTACCTTTGCTCGACACTATTGTAAACCTATTCAACACATGTCTGATTATGTTGGGAGCTACCAACAAGCATACTGTAGCTTCCGGTCTTGTAATGAAATTGTGATTCTCATATTTACATGACTAGAGAATCTGGATTTCATTAAAGACTCGGAGGCTGACATTATCCCCCCTTCCCACCTCTGGTGGCATTCCAGTTGACAATTATCGTGTACATTTTATTGTAATGCTCTCTATGACCTGTTTTATGATTTTTGTATTTATAAATATTTACATTTTTTACACTTCATTCTTGGACTAATTTCCTTAACTTTTCAGATAATCCCTGATTGTGGTCCCTGATTGCGACTTTTACCACCTCACCTTTGTTGGATTTTCCTCCATGGATTACTTCATCTTCCTCCTTCTTCCATTCGAGCTATGAAGACTGTTTAGAACTTTGACGTCTCAAGTTTATGAAGAACTTATCTTTTGTTCATTTAAAAGAGGCTGTCTGTTGTTGTCTCATGGGCTTTATTTGTTGCCTTTGTTCTAATTGGAACGTTTATATTGTGATGTATGCGGCTGCTTGGGTCTGCATTAAAGGTAAATGCATAATGTCAGCCTCCGAGTCTTTAATGAAATCCAGATTCTCTAGTCATGTTAATATGAGAATCGCAATTGTTAGCATTTATAAAGTGCAGAGAGTCCTAAAGAAAACAAAAACGAATTCCAACAAAAGAGAGGGAAACAAGCAAAATGTATGGGGAAGACCACCCTAAGATTGTCAGATCTAAAATGTTTAAACCCTCAAGTTTGTCTCCATATTCCTCCATTGTATTTAGCTGTACTTTCAAATAAATACTTTGTCTAGCATGCTTGCCAATTTTTCTTTTTAGACCTCTAACACAATCTTCCTTTTGGACTTTTTCAATGGTATCTTATTGTTGGTTTATGTTTTTGCGGTGAATCAAGGGGCACCTTCAGAAGATAATGGATGCAGCACTGTGCTGCAAGTCATCTTGCTGAGTCGAGCTGCATCATTAGGAAAGTTCAGGGATGCAGCATATTTACAATAATATGACACACCCCACTGCTTTCTTCTGCACTGCACACAATAGGCTGCCTAGCGCCAACACAGGCACCCTTGCAACATGGTGCAAGGGTGCCTGCATCACAGGGATGATTATTTTTGTGCAGGAAGGAACAACTTCCGGCACAAAAACAATCATTGATGGCAGTTTCCTCCTTCTATGTGTGCTTCAGAATTAGCACACACAGAAAGAGGAAGAAATGAAGAGAAATAAAGGCATTTCTCCTTGTGGCACCACTTTTATATCTCCCCTGAGGAGGTGTTGGAATCTTACGCATTCCCATGTTTATGAAACCTTGCAATTCATTATATGCACTCTTTAACTAAAGCTCTCATGGCCGAAGAGGCTAAAACATGATGAATCAAAATTGGAAATTGATTATACATGAAGAATGTTATATGAGAGCAGTAAGTGTACAGCATGTTGATACATCAGTTAGGAAAGGGTAACTGGTCCAGCCCCCTAATTGTATCCAAAGTGGGTATAGCCTCAAAGAGGCTACAAGGTAGCCTTTCTATATTCTTCTCAATATGAGGATCATGGCTATCTCAGAGCCCAGCCCTAAATATTACCAAGAGAGTAGCCCTCCAAGGTATTTACATGCAGCCTACCAGCTATCTCCAAGCCCAAGAAGAGACCTGTCATCTGGGCAGTGATACATTAAAATTGCTAAGATCTGTGGGGGTATGGAACTGTACTTGGTACCCAGAAAGAGTTCTGCAACACTTGAATTATGGTATGAACGGTGGCTGTTTGTGTGAATATGAACATACAATTTATGGGTCCTAACGGGCCTAGACTACATAATAGGGATGATATAGTATATCTCCTCTAGATGTCAAACCAATTAGTTATTGTTTGTAAGAAGAGTATTTGTTCTCCAAAAAGACACGCTAATGTCTCAGAGTTTGCTACACTTTTAATGGGACAAAAGAAACAACGGTCCAGTCATATGCCAAATACTACATTGTAGTCACCAATCTCAAGTGTTGTTAGGGAAGCCCACTTTAGCTTATCTAGTCGGTTGGGCCCTCCTTTGTTTCCCCCGTGTCTCTCTATGTGTCCTATTAGAGGAAGAGGTGGTACATAGGGCTGAAGTTATTTCAAAATAAATGTATGATTAGCATAGATAGCACTAATTTAGATTTAATCTATTTAGAAAGAAATGTACTGCAGTCACTGCAGTGAAGCAGCGATCCCGCCACATTCAATAGTGCCTCTAAAGATTCTCACACGGCATGCCTGTGAAAGTGTTTCTGATACTACAGACCAACTGCTGATACAAGTTATTTCTATACCTTAAGTATCAATCAAGCTCATATTATACCTCAACACAACTTTGACTTGGGTTCTTTTGGTCCCTTGAAAAAACATCCACAGATTCATGTACGGTTCCCATAAAAGCACCACTAAGTCAGCACATCTCAAAATTGATTCTGCTTTACACTGCAGCTCAGCTCACATCTTCGCTTGGGGACATGAGCTTTTTGATCACTTGTAGTACTGTAATGTAAAATTTATAGAGCACTTCATCCAACCGTATTGGGTTCTGAAGAGCATTATCAAATGGAAAGCAAGCTACACCATGGGGGAGTGTATGGTTCACAGAGTGGTTTATTTCTCGTGATTTTATGTAGGGTTTTAAGGCAGCACATAAATCACAGGTAGGTTGTAAAGACAGCAGAGCTATCGCTCAGCTCACTTAGGTCTTGCAAGTTTAGTATAAAGGCAGCAGGGCTATTGCTAAGGCCACATAGGTCTTGCAAGGAGAGTTTAAAGATAGCAGAAGTATCACCCAGTCCACACCTAATTCAGGGAGAGTATAAAGAGAGCAGGGCTATTAGTCAGATTGCAGGCAAAGTGTACAGTTAGCTAACAGTTGCTCAGGTAACACTAGGAGTTTAAATTGAATAGAGCAATCAGGCTGGTCACATTGGATGCAGGTAGAGTGTAAAGACAACAGAACTATCACTTAGGTCTAGCAGATTTTGCAGGTAGCGAGTAAAGACAGTTTCACAGAAATCTATTTCTGGAGCCACAAAAAAATCTAAAACTCTCTTCAATCTCGTAAAAGAGTTAGCGGGCTCAAACACATCAGCCAAACCCCTTCCATTGAATAATGTTCAATGTGAAGAATTGGCACAGTTCTTCACAAAGAAGATTGAGACCATCTACCAGGACATTGTAAAACAGCACCTGACACAAGAAGCGACGGATCTGGATCTCGGACCGAAGGAGGAGGCCATCTCCCCTCCGCCAAACCTGTCCTACGAGCCACTAACATTCTGGCCCGGGATAAATGTTCAGGGTCTTCAAGACATCTTAGGGAAAGTAAAATCTGGCTCTCCCATCGACCCCCTCCCGATTTCCGTACTCAGACTCTTGGACACCCCACAACTCTCCGTCATCTGCCAAACTCTGAATCTATCCCTCTCCACGGCAAAGGTCCCAGCCACGTGGAAACATGCCATGGTTTCACCCCTACTCAAGAAACCATCGGCAGATCCGAAAATCCTGGCCAATTTCCGCCCAATATCCCTCCTACCTGCCTTCTCCAAAGTCTTGGAGAAACATGTTCACGGACACCTTGCCAGGTTTACGGAGGTAAATGACATACTTCACCCCTCCCAATCGGGTTTCCGCCCAGGCTTTTCGACTGAGACCACACTGCTTGGAGTGATGGAAAATCTTCGCCTCCTGGTCGACAGAGGGGATTCCGCTGCGCTGATTTTACTTGACCTCAGCGCAGCGTTCGACACCATCTCCCATAACATTCTACTAAATTCGCTCTCCACCATGGGCATCAGAGGCAAAGCATTGAACTGGATAGCATCTTTCCTGACACTTAGGACTTTTCAAATCACCTCCAGTACCGCGGCCTCAAATGTCCATCTATCCCCCTATGGAGTCCCTCAGGGCTCAGTGTTGAACCCCCCTGCTTTTTAACCTATACGTAACCCCGCTCGCCCAGATCGCCGAAGCAGCAGGTCTAAACATGTTTACCTATGCCGACGATTCACAGATCGTATTTTCACTCTCCAATGGAGACCATGACTCCTCCTCCCTCCTGCAGTCAGGCCTCAGGAACATTGCCACTTGGATGAGTGACAATATGCTTAAACTAAATGGTAGCAAAACAGAGGTTTTAATACTGGGTCCAAACCAAAATCTCTGGAACCCAAGACACTGGCCATCTGCAATGGGCTCCCTACCCATCCCGTCGCAACAAGTACACAACCTAGGC
The DNA here is from genome assembly GCF_964263255.1 of Lissotriton vulgaris. Lineage (NCBI taxonomy): Eukaryota > Metazoa > Chordata > Amphibia > Caudata > Salamandridae > Lissotriton > Lissotriton vulgaris. The sequence goes on from NW_028249123.1 coordinate 380,233, forward strand.
ATTATCATTGACAACGGCCTAACTATGGAGCCCCAAGTCACTAACCTTACATCCACCTGTTTCACCATCCTGAGGTGGCACAGGAAAATCATTTGGATGTTACCTGACGACACTCAAAAGCCTGTGGTCAACGCAATAATCATCTCCCGTTTAGACTACGGAAAAGTCCTCTACCTAGGGTCATCACAGGTAGTCATGCGACGCCTGCAACTGGTGCAGAACGCCGCAGCAAGACTGCTCCGCAAGTGCCACAGAAGGGAACGCATGTCCGGTCACCTTAAGGCACTCCACTGGCTACGAATTGAAAACAGGGTCAAATTCAAAACACTTAGCCTTATGCACAGAATTAAATGGGGCAATGCCCCCAGATACCTACAAGCCCTCGTGCAAACCTACACGCCGGCTCGCTGCCTGAGATCCTCATCTCAAGGCCTTTTCTGTGTGCCCAAAGTGTGCCGAGCGAGGATGGGGGGTAGATCTTTCTCCCTACTGGGCCCCAAGCTCTGGAACTCCCTCCCTCAGCACCTTCACTTGGAAACACGCTACATCCACTTCCGCAAAGCCATTAAGACCTGGCTTTTTAACCAGTAACTTGCTCCTGCCTCTCCCCTGAGTCATTCGTTCTGCTCATGTGGTCATGTATCTCTTAGCGCCGGGAAACCCTTTTTGGGTAGCTGTCGCGCTTTAAAAGCCCAATAAATAAATAAATAGCTATCTCTCATATGACATATGTCTTGTAGGTTGGGTGTAAGACAGCGGTTCTAACACTCGTATCACATTGACTGGGAGAAAGGGGTCTATTAGTTGGGGTGGTTGGGTGTCCACCAGTAGTGATCAAGTCGCCATTGTGTTAGGTTCACTCACAGGTTTCAGTCATTTAAACCTGAGGTCAATCCCTGGTAGTTGGGGCACAGAGCAGATAGGTTTTACTTGTACAAAATGTGTTAAGGAATTAGAAGTACCAAAACAGTTACAAAGTCAAAAACAAAACACAATAAAAATCCTACTCCAATTTATAAAAAGAGATATAGGCAAAATGCTGCTAAAAGAGACATAAATCCAACAATGGAAACAAGAGTTTTGAATTTGTAAAGATTTCAGTGGGATAAGTGCAAAGAAGCACAAAGTACCACTGGTAAAAGATGGTCAAGGCAGATCGGGACCAAGGCGCAATTTGAGTCTTACAGTGATACGCCAAGTAGACGGGCCACTCAGGGGCCTGGAAGTGGAGACGTTTCAAAAGGCTTCTAAGTCCCAATGTAAAAAGGGACGTTTTCATTTTTCGGAGGCAAAACTCTTTTCAATGTAATTTGAAATTCAGTCTGACACCATGGAACTACTGGTTGATTACTTTTCGTGGTTGCTCTCCTTGAAGCTCTGGAGAAAAGGTTTTGGGAAAAGTTCACAAACTTCTTTTGGTGCCCAAAGAACCACACTATCAAGACCCCAGGAGCTCATGGGAGCAGCTATTTTTCTGTTCGATTGGCAGGGTGTCCAACGTTAGTGCCGGCTTTAGTGCTGGTGGCCCCCGTGAGTCAATCTTCTTTGGTGCCCCCTACCCACCAATGACCCCCCTTTTCTAAGGATTTTCTCACTACCACCCTACACCAGTACCCCTCGTCTCTTCATTACCCTTCTCTCACATACATTTAATTCGTTTTATAGCACTACTCATACAGGTGTAGGGTGTCAGAGCACTTTACATCACACACACATTAAAACACAATGAATCATACATGTGTAAATCCGTGTATATGAAAAGTTACATAAGACAATAAGGATTACAAGGTGTAGGAATCACATCATCCATACTAGTGGATAGTATTCTTTAAGAGTGTTTGGTCTGGAGAAGCACAAACTCAGGATTTAAAATGCACCTCAGTGGATGAGGTTGGCTTTACTATATAATTATGTATATCCAAACAAACAAACCTTTTTTAGCAATATTAGGAACATTAAAGACTTGGTGGAAAAACATAACATTCTAACTTATACCCTCTAATTAGACAAAACTCTGATCTCTCTTTAGCAGAAACTTTAATCATCAGAGTTATCCTGACATTGTTATTGTAGCCTAAAAACTGCTGGGCACACAAGGAACCCTGCAGCAGGTACTTTTAATGCAAATACATTATTTCTAAACAAAGTGACCCCTAGTTCAGTGCCACCTAAGGCCAGCCATGCTGACACATCACAGATGGCAAGTGCAGCAAGTTCAGTCTGTCTGGTATCCTTTCTCAAGTCTAGCAGTATTCTGAGAAGGGCTGGGTGGGGATCAGATTTGTTGGGTTCAAGACACTTCTAGTTCTTCTCTGACAAAGGGAGTAAAGGTTCCCAGACCCACCCTTGACCTACCTACTTTTACAGTAGTTCTGGTTACCGCAAACAGGCCCAAAATGCTTTGGGTCAGGAAAAATCCAAGACGGCAAAGGTCTCTGGCAGGCCACACTGAAATTGGGATCTGAGGCTATAGATGTGAGTGAGAAGTGTAGTGTGGTAATCCTAGTGTCCTCTCACATTTAAGATGGAAATCCAGTTTGAAGCCAGCACTGTAACCATCAAAAAACCCAGATAAAGAAGCCTGGTAGAACAAAAACAGGGCCCTTCTAGATAGGGGATGAACAAGAATTATCCTGGTATCCTACTTGCTCCCTTTGAAGGGTGAAAAACGTTTACACAGTTCTCAATGTGCCACTGGGGTGTCAAGGGGAAGGCCAAAGCCTCTACCCTGCATATTCTGTTGAGCTCAGAGAAGCCATCTCTGCGCATTTAGGTCAGCCTGTTGAGCACTCCTGGGAGGAATTTCACATCTCTTTCACAATTCATTAAAGGATGGCACTAGCAGGGAGCATCTAGAGAACTAATGCAAATAAGCCTGCTGTAAGCTCAGGAAGGTAAAATGTAACTTTCCCAAACTTACTTTTCCTTATTGTTTATTAGAAATCTGACTTCAGTTGAATTGGGTTTGTAACAACCATTACATTAAAAAAAGTGATTTATTTATGCTGAAAAGCGGAGCTATTACTCATGTTGCACCAGTCATGGCAGCTATTGCTCAGGTCAAACAGGTATAGCAGGCAGATTTAAAGACAGCAAAGCTGTCATTCAGGTCACACCAGACTTGCCAGTAAGGTGTAAAGACAGTTCTATCTGTGAGGTTGCACTCTCAAGTAATGTGACTCCAGATCTGTAGCACATTTCTCACAGATCTTGCAGGTAAATTGGAAAGCAAGCAGAAGTTTCACTTAGGTCATACATGTATTTTATGTTGAGAGTAAATATACTTGTATTATCAATCTGATCACACTGATCTTGCATACAAAGTGTACAGACAGGAGAGATATCTCCCAAGTTACACTGGTCTTGCAAGTAGAGTGTAAGAACAGCAGAGTTATCACTTAGGTCATACAGGTATTGCAGGTAGGATGAAAATACAGCAGGGATAGCTCTCAGATCCTACCGGTCTTGTTGGTCTTATAGGTAAGGTGTAAAGACAGCAGAGTTGTTTCACATGTTACACGAAACAACTCAACGCAAAGCTATCACTCATATTGCATGTTCTAAGACAGAGTAGCTATCCATCATGGGTGTTGCACTAAGAGTGTAAAAACAGGTACATTGGTCTGGCAGGTTAAGTGTGAAGCCAGTTGTGAGGGCTCTAGATTGTGGAGCTACAAGATTGACAACCTCTAGTAGAGCTTTCTGGCCAAAAGTAGCATCTGTCATAAATCCATCCCAAATGGACTCCACTGAGCCATCTACCACAAGAAACCATTTCTATTGTTACAAGTTCAGAACAGGTGCCAGTGGGGATGGGGACAGTTCCTTGAGCCTGTTGCTGCCTGCAATTTGAAGGCCTGAATGTGGGCTGCATGACTGAGGAGGTGCTGCAACCTGTAGGATCGGTGGCTCCAGGGCGAGCCCTTTCCCTGGGCATCTGCCGCATGAAAGCCATGTACTACATCAGAGGCTGGGAGCCTATGACCTATATTGCAGTGGGGCTGCTAGATGGGATAGTGGGTCGTACTACTCATGCCTGTGGCTGAGAACTGCTGTGGAAGTGGCTCCGTGGGGTCTGGGACTGCTGAGCCTGCCATGCACACTCGCAGAGTGCTTGCTTTCCCTGCCACCTTGAGGATGGGGATGCTACTATATGGACCAAACCATGAGGTGGGGGCCATTGCAGACACTGCCTGATGGGCAGTGGGGGAGTGAAACATGCACAGGGGGAGAAACTGAAATCAATAAGCCTAATTGTGTCCCATTCTGACTTGCACGCCTGGCGATGGCTATAGTGTGCTGCAATCAGCACCCATTATGCTCCATCATGCTTGCTTAGAATAAGCAACTCCTCTGCCCAGCCATACTCTTTATGGAAAGACCAGATGCTGTGCTGTAATCAGCACGTGCCTTGAGGTTGGCACCCACTTACTGTGACTCGAGCAGTGGACCCTCCCTGTTCACGTGCACCCCTTCTGCCTCATTTCCAATATATGGCACCACTGTTCTGGAGGGGGTGAAATGGAACTTGGTCTCATTAACTTCCTAAGGTTATACCCCAGGGCAATCCTTCATCACTCCTCAGGAAGACTCGCAGGGCTTGGCTATGAAGAATAGGGTCTGACACTGCCTGCACTGAATTAAAGAGGATAAAAGCTAATTTATCTGTGTGAACTACACAAGCATTCCAGTTGAGTTGCTTCACCTATTTAAAAGGGAATATGGGGAAACACGATAGCAGGCCACCAGAAAGGTCACTTTTAAATTCCAGGCTTGATCAAGATGACTGAACAGGATCAAAGCAAGGGCTCAGGCCATTAGGGGTCCAAGGGACCACTCCAACAGGACCTCCGGGTCTTGCTGGTGAAATAAAATTAATTTGTAGAGCACAGCAAATGCCAGAAGGTGTCAAGGCGCTAATGGGGTTAGTCCTTTGGAAGGAAGAGGTACAGGAACAAAGTCCACAGAGATCACAAGCATCCACACTTCCATTAAATAGTGAAATGGCTGGGTCTTTTTAGGCCGTTCTGAAAGTAGTGTGGGCCTGGAGGCCAGGGATGGAGCAGGGGCGAGTATTCCAGATCCTGGATGCGGTCAATGAGAAAGCCCTGCCTCTCCACCTTACCTTTCGGAATTTAGGAATGCTTACACCTTTGTGGTTGGAAGATCAGAGTGAACTATAAGGGATATACCATTGGAACATGGCATTTATCTATCTAGGTCCAGTGTACTGCAGTGCCTTGTGAACAATACATAAGGCTTTAAAACCAATGCATTCGTTCACAGTTAGCCAATGGAGCTTGGAAGGCAGATAAAATAGGCTGATATTTAGGAATATCAAGGACCAGTCTTGCTGCCGAGCTTTAGACAAGCTGCAGATTTGCTATTGCAGTCTTGTTGACATACAAATATAGCACGTTGCAGAAGTCCAGCCTAGTGGAAATCAACGCCAGAGCGACCTACTTTTGCGCCGAAAGAGGGATTTAAGGAAACACCTTCCTAAGAGTCATGATTATCCAGAAATAGGTAGAAACTATTCAATTGATCTGATTCTGGACATAAAAGTCTGGTCAAGATAATTTGGTACCCTAATAGACAGACTTGACCAGATGAAAGAGTGAAAACATAAGCACAACAACAAGATTCATCACCTGGAACAATTAGTATTCGAAGCAAGAATTTGCTGCACATGGAACACATTCTAGTACTGATCAAGGCCAAGAATCTCTCACACCGTAAGAATCTGTGCATCCTTGGGGTTCCCAAATCCATGGCTGGGGCATATTGGAAGATTGTTTGGAGAGTATTTAAAAAATCTGCATTTACCCCAATATTCTCGTTGAGTGGGTCCATCATAGCTCGACTGGGGTTCAAAGCGCCGGCACACATTTCCTACCATACAGTGTTCTCCTCGGTTTCCCAATTAAAATGGTAACTCCCTTGTGCAGGTGTCCAATGCCTAAAAAAGTATATAAAAAAATAGCGCTCAGAGCTCGCTGTGCTATCCCCTCCCATCTCTAAGTTTTTAGCCCTATCCAGTCACACACAAGATCCCCCTTTGCAAAAACTGGTTGTTTTGTGTTAGATACCTGCATTTTTCTTCCCGGACTCTTTGCGGGGGGTGCGATGGTACTCCTCTACCTCCATCTTCGGTGGTGGCCAGGGTGGGCTATTGGGCCCCCTGCAGGGCACCTTCATGGGGAGCATGACGGCGCTCCTCGGCTTCCCTTTTCCTTGAGGGCAGCCCCCGGGTCCTGACCCTCCCCGGGGGCATCTCTGACACCGGCGGCAGAGCCCCACGCACTTCGCTGTCGGTCTTCTTAGGGGTCATAGGTCACCTACCTTCCGGGGGCTATATCTCAGCCCCTCGAGGTCCAATCTGCCCCATTTTCACGTCTTCTTGCTCCCGGTGGTGCCCCCCAGCCACTGGGTGCACTCTCCTTCATCCTCCGGGTGTCCAAGAGGGTGCATTCTCACCTGGCTCTCCTCCTGGGCCTCTCTTCTCCCTGCCCAGAGGCCCCTGCTTCTGCGCACCAGTCCTGGGCTCTTCTTCTGGCGCTGTTGGGGCCCTGGGGGGCAGTCAGGGGGTCCTCCTTCCAACTGCCCATTGCCAGGCCTCCTACTTATTTAGTCTCGCGCTCAGCTTATGAGACAACAAACAAAAATCCACGTCACTTTGTTTGTATGGGTAAATTTATTTAACCCTTTTACTCATTATTACAATGAATGATTGTATATGTGATATTTGTATAGTAGTTGTAAATATGTATAAATGTTTTTGTATTGTGTATAAGTGTATATAAAGTGTTCTTCTTGCCTATGAAATAGATACATCTCAACAAAAATAATGAGTAAAAGGGTTAAATAAATTTACCCATACAAACAAAGTGACGTGGAATTTTGTTTGTCAATCCATCCAGCTGAGGTCAGCCCTCAGCCTGGCCCTGGTCATGACTGACTCAGAGAAATGTGACATTTCTGGATGACCCAAACGCAGTACAAATATGAGTTTGGACTCTGCAGAATACTTCTTTTCACATCCGCTACTGTGGATTTATATGCATGTCTGGAATCTGTAGGCCTTATGAAAGTTAATCTAGCACATGGGCTCCACATCCCCATAGGGGAATAATGAAGTGAAAAACAGTCAAACACACTGACTTTCCCTGGCATGTTCCTTCCCAGTGTATAAAGCCTATTCCATGTCACCACCCAATTCTGCACAAGTCCTGCCACCCCCTTCATCTTGTAGCTGCTTCCAGACTGCACAAGCTAGGAATCTCCCCTGAGCAGCCCCTACACGTGTGCACATGCATGTACATGTGTCTGCATGTAACCAGTCCGGTGTCCCTTACTCCAGCTGCTGCGCAGTGGCCTGGTCAAGCCAGGGGGACACCAGTAAAATCCCCATGCAGTCTCTTACATCCTGAGTTTACTGTGGGTGAGTCCCAACTTATAAGGCTCCCCCACAGTAAAAGCTCAACAATTAGGTGCTCAAAAAGCAAATAATCTGGGCGGCCCATAGTGTCAGAACCACCTTCTAACCGGTGCCCATAGCAGACTCAGCCTAAAAACGTATAAAATGAAGAACTGAGGGCAAACCGAAGCATATCCATAAGGGCAGTGCTTTTATTTATACGTTTTTAGGCTGACTCTGTTTGGGCACCAAAACAAATGAGGTCTCATTTTATCAGGAGATCAAAAGGGAATGCTGGGTGGGCGTAAATTTGTGGTAGTGTGGTGATCCTTCAACTTTCCCACACAGACATGTGAGTAAAATTTCACTTGTAACAAAATTTGAGGTTTGCAGAGGATTCTGGGTAAAATAAAATGCTGGGGAATCCACGCAAGTCACACCGCCAGTCAAGCAAGAGTCCACACACCTCCAGCCAAGCAGCAGCCATGCGCACTGCCGGCCAAGCACCTGTCCACAGACACCACCAGGCAAGCACAACACAGCACACACTGCCAGGCAAGCAGCAGTCTACACATGCACCTCCACCAAGCGTTAGTCCACACACACCGCCAGCCATGCGCAAGTCCACTAACTGCCAGCACTATGTCAGTACACACACCAACCGACCTTCAGTACATGCAGACAATCAGCTGAACTATAGTTCACACACGTACACAGAAACTTTGCCTCATATCTAATGTTTTTCTGCCCCCTTTGGGGACAGATGAGCCTAAAAATATCACTGATCAGAAATGGCTAAAATTGTGCCTAAAAAAAGGGGAAGGGACCCTTGACTCCCTCACATGCCCATAAACAAACCCTGGTGCCTATTGGGCCTTCTGCCCCCTCCCAGGAAGGGGTGGTGGGGGTACAGATTGGGATAATATCCACCATCTGCCCCGCCCCCCTAGGGAGTCAGAAAGACTGTCCATTTTTTGAGTGGGATGGGGGCATCAACATGCCCATTCTGGGCAGCCCTACCCCTACACAAAATAAAAATTGGCCCTGGTGTCTAGTGGGCTTACTGCCCCTCTCAGGGTGTCAGATCTGGGGCTGTTACCCGTAAAGACTGTGCCTTTTTGGGGATGGGAGTTGGGGGCATCACAAGCCCCTTTAGGGCAGCACCACCCCTGCCCATGGAAAAAAATTGTCCCTGGTGCCTAGTGGGCTGTCTGCCCCCTGGGTGGTAGATTGAGGCTATTGCTACGATAGGCCCCCGGGGGCGCAGAAAAACTGTTCCCATGTTTTTGAGGCCTGAAGGCATTGGCATGGACATTCTGGGCTGCCCCAACCCTCATTTAGAAAGAAAAAGAATCTCTAGTGTCTAGTGGGTTTTCTGCCTCCTGGGGGGGCGAGGTGAGGGTAATAACCCTAATATGTGCCGGGGGGGGCGGGGGCAGAAAGACTGTACCTTTTGTGTTGGAGGCTCGAGGCAAAGCATGCTGATTGTGGCCAGACCCAACCACTCTTTTATTTAAAAAAAACAATAATCCTTGGAGGCTAGTGAGCTTTCTGCCCCTCTGGGCGGAGGGGCATATCAGGGGCTATTTCCCCCATCTGTGCCCCGGGGGAGCATAAAGACTGTGGCAATTTTTAAGAGGGGTGGGGGCATGAAATTGGCCAATTGAGGGCAGCTTCCTCCCCTAGATATAAATACAAATAAATCCCTGGTTCCAAGTGGGCTTTCTGACATCCCGAGGGGGCAGATTAGGGGTATTGCCCCCATCTGCCTCCGGGGGGGGGGGGTACATAAACCATAAATATGCCCATAAAATCCAGGGCGAGCAAAATCTCTTGTCCAAGGAGCTGCTCCCCCCTGGTGTCTAGTGGGTGGAGCCCTGCTTGGGAAATCGCCCACGTTCAGTGATCCCCAAACAGGGATCCACTAGCGAAGGGTATCATGGAAAGGGGAGATTCTACCTCTTTCATCTGCGTACATGCTCGGGGGGCTGAGATAGCCCCACGAGCACGTAGGCAGTGAAAGTGAAATGAGCCGACCGGCTCATTTCACTTTCATTTTCAGTGTAATGACGTAGGTGTGCCATGAGCATTACCGCCATTACATTGGAAAAAAATTGCCTCAGGAGGTTGGGAGAGCTCTTCCTCAGCTCCCGAGGCTAAATAACTAAAAAGGAAATCCCTCTGCTGTTTACAGCAGAGGGATTTTGTGCTTGTGTGCAGACGACGGAATGGTTCCGTCTTCCACAAACGAGCACTGAGGCGCATGACAGAACCATTCCGTCATGCACACCAAAGAAGTTAAAGACAGCAGAGCTATTGCTCAAGTCACACGGCTGTCCAGGTAGAGTGGAAAGTCAGCAGAACTATTGCTCAGGAGTCACATATCTTGGATGTAGGGTGAAGAGACAACAGAGCTATCACTGTCACTCAGGTGACATGACACCAAAGCTATCCGACCATATCTTGCAGCTAATGAGGACATCGGAGCAATCAGGTCACCCAGATTTTTAAAAGTGTGTAAGACAGAAAAGCGACTATTGAGGTCACTCTTTATCTTGCAGGTAGGATTCAGACAGTAGAGCCATCCCTCAGGACACATAGTGGTTGCAGATAGAGAGTACAGACAGCAGAGCTATTGCTCAAATCACACAGGTCTTGCAGTGTAAAGACTAAAGGGTAACGTGTAAAGACTTCAGATCTATTGATCACGTCATACAGGTACTGCAAGTACGGTGTAAAAACAGCAGGTTATCTGTAAATTCACATCGGTGTTGCAGGTCCGGTGTAAAGATTGCAGAGATATCGCTCAAGTCAAGCTACACATGCAAGTAAAGTTTAAACAGCAGCATTATCGTTCTGGTCACAGGTGTCTTCTTGCACGTAGAGTTTAAAGACAGCAGAGCTATGATTGCCATCTCACCGGTCTTGCATGGGAAATTAAAGACAGCAGCGCTATCACTCAGATCACACCGATCTTGCATGTACAATGTAAAAGCAGCAGAGCTATCATTCAGGACACACCGATTGCGCATGTACAATGTAAAAGCAGCAGAGCTATCCCTCAGGACACACCGATTGTATATGTACATTGTAAAAGCAGCAGAGCTATCGCTCAGGACACACTGATCTTGCATGTACATTGTAAAAGAAGCAGAGCTATCACTCAGCACACACCGATCTTGCATGTACAATGTAAAAGCAGCAGAGCTATCCCTCAGTACACACCGATCTTGCATGTACATTGTAAAAGCAGCAGAGCTTTCCCTCAGGACACACCGATCTTGCATGTACAATGTAAAAGCAGCAGCGCTATCACTCAGGACACACCGATTGTGCATGTACAATGTAAAAGCAGCAGAGCTATCCCTCAGGACACACAGATTGTATATGTACATTGTAAAAGCAGCAGAGCTATCACTCAGCACACACCGATCTTGCATGTACAATGTAAAAGCAGCAGAGCTATCCCTCAGTACACACCGATCTTGCATGTACATTGTAAAAGCAGCAGAGCTTTCCCTCAGGACACACCGATCTTGCATGTACAATGTAAAAGCAGCAGCACCATCACTCAGGTCACGCTGGTCTTGTAGGTAGGGTTTAAAGGTAGCAGACCTATCTCTCAGGTCACACGTTCACTGAATTTCCAAACAAAAGACATACAAGCATTTAAAACACTTTGATTTACAGACTAGGTAACGTAAAACAACACGTCTAGCTGTCTGCGCCTACTTCCACCTCTTTTCTTTAATTATTCCTCTTTGATCCTCTTGTTAGCAATCTCACTCGGATCTTTTCAGTTCAAATAGGGTTATTGGTTCTTAAAAAGGCTACAAGACCGCAGCCTGGTGCAGCAGTAATCACTGAGAACCCCAGTGGGAAAAAAATTTCTCAAACACTGTAATTCATGAGGTCTTGCTGAGTGATCTTTTATTCAACGCCCTTAGGGTGTCTCAGACTTAGGAAATCGTCAGCAAACAATAATACGAAAGCTCCCATAATAGTTTGTGGGTTTTACTCAGCATTTCTGCTGGATGGAGTTTGTATACCGAAATCAAAAGAGACTCTTTCAGTGCAGTTTCTAAATAAAGGAATTTAAGCAAACTAGAAGGGTGAAGGATAAACTTAGACAAGGCGACAAAGGGAAGGTACTGCAAGCAAATGGGTCTTTTCTTAAATGAATATTTCTTTCTTGGGAGAGCCCAACAGGCTGTTTTCAGGGCTTAGGTTTATAGGGACCAGGAATAAATTATGGGTTGAATCAGTTTTTTGGGCTTTTTTTTCTTTTGTTGCTTTTACCTAATTTGAGATTTTTACGGCAAGCAAATGGGTCCTTTAATTTAATGAATATTTCTTTCTTGGGAAAGCCCAACAGGCTGTTTTCAGGGATTACATTTATAGTGACCAGGATTAAATTATGGGTTCAATCAGTTTTGTGGGCTTTTTTGTGTTTTGTTGCTTTTCAGCCTAATTTGGGATTTTTTGAGTCAAAGTCACACGCCAGAAATGTGACTCGACTTGTATTGATTAGGTCCCGATAAGCTTGTAGCAGTTCAGGAACTTGATGAGAAGAATACGTCTAATTCATCACCCCCAAATGCCAAGTCACAGAGGTCACTGACTCCCCGAGTGGAGAGACCAGCTCTCCAATGCCTCATAGAGACTAATGATAAACATGAAAATGGTCCTAGACTTATAATTAATACTCAAAATAAATTAATTATTTGACAGCTATTCGTATATTGGAAATAATCCTGAGCAAAAAGAGAATGAAATTAAGCATGGGCGAATTTTGCAAATTCGCGATCCGCAAAATTCGCGAATTTGTGCGAATTTGCAGATTTTTGTTTTTTTGCGTGTTCGCGGGGTTTTTTGCGTGTTTGCGGGCTTTTTTGCGTGTTCGCGGGGATTTTTGCGTCTTCGTGAGCCGCTTGCATAGCGAAGTTACCCATGCAGTCATTTATGGGAGAGGGAGAGAGAGATAGATAGATAGATAGATAGATAGATAGATAGATAGATAGATAGATAGATGGATAGAAAGAGAGAGAAAGAGAGGGAAAGAGAGAGGGAGAGAGAGAACGAGAGAAAGAAAGAACGGCCGGATCTCTGAAGGGCCAGATTCCTGAGTTGCCCCTACAGAACATACAGCTTTTTATTTTTAGCAAAACGCATATGAAAATTGTGCTGTAAAGGTCTCTTTTAGTTTAACCCCTCCTGACAACTCAAAATGGGTGTATTTGCCATCCTCTCCCTTCTTCCTGTTTTTTATTTCTGTAAGTGCTTCCTGATGAGGTTTAATTCCTTGGCCTCGTTGCCTACTTGTAACTATTCTCTGACCCTGCTTCAAGGGTCAGAGCAGGGTCAGAGAATAGTTGCAAGTAGGCAACGACCCGCCAGGAAGCAATTAGCAGCAGGTGTCCAAGTTGAAGTTAATTTGTTTGTAACCCTTCTGTAAAAGGTTACAAAGAAATTAGGTTCACCTTTTGCACCTGCTGCTGTAACCCTTGCTTGGCTGAAAATTCGTCCCCGCTGATTCGCGGATTTTACCGCGATTTCGCAAGATTCGCGGATCGCGAAATCGCAGAAAATCCGCAAATTCGCCCGCGAAACGGATTTTACGCCCACCCTTAAACGAAATATTCTTGTCTATGCATATATACACAATGTACCCATCAAATGTTCCAAAAGATGCTCATGCCGAACATCTAAATTTATTTGGATATTTACAATTTCTTAAAAAACATTATACATACATGAAAAGACTGCCAGGGGCAGTATCAAAGTGCAGGAGAAAAGTGCTTGTGTGAAAGGAAAGATAAATGGAAAGAAGATTTAATAATTCACAATCAAGGAATAAGGTACAATTCCTTATAACAGAAACCTGACCCAACAAGAATTAATTCAAAAACATTATCTTTAAGCAAGGGGGAGGGGGAAAGGATTCAGGTTTCCAGAAGAAGGGATGGATGTCGACGTTTCGACCCCGGCGCATTGGTGGGTAAATTAGCACCTCAGCTATGGGTCTTCATCAGGACTGGGGCGGACCGGGGGACCTAAGTGGTAGCAGAAAGCACTTCAAAACGATGGGCCACCAGTCACTGATGTGCTCCACCAGCCAAAAGTTATATAGTAGATCACCTCAAGTCTATCAATGACGAGGTTAGATAGAAATCACTTTCCAAAGGCGTATGAGTGTATTATTTGAAGGCACTCAAAAACGATTGTGCATCAGGAAAACACATTTCCCCATCAGTTCTGTTGAAGATCTTGACACAAATGTGGTAATCTCCAGTTGCACAAGAAATAATATATTCTTGGAGCAGTCTCTCATCAGGCTCTTAAGATTATGAGTTAGATTCTATCCCTCGAAAACGCTATGTGACTCCAGCCGCATCCGGATACAAGACCGAACCTCGTCATTGATAGACTAGAGCCGAGAGCGAACTTTTATAAAAAATAATTTTCTCCGCAGCCTGTCTGTCATAGTGCCACATAGAATTTTTATTTTGGCAGGCAATTGTTGAAAATTTGGACTGGTGAAATTAATTGATGCAAATACAACAGTGTTTTGTGTTTGTTTTTGATTATAGTATGTTTTTGTAAAATGTTATTCATACAATTTTGATTCGCACAATATACTGAATGAAATGTGCATTCCTCCTATGCATCAAGAGTAAGAACAGTTGTTTGAAATGAAGTTGAATCAATACAAATATGAAAGTAAAGTACAATAATTTTTTGCGTTGTATTTCAAATCTGCAGTATTAATTAGCAGTACTGAAATTGGTGGCCTGGTACCCCTTGTTTGAAAAAATGTATATGAACAGAGTATCAGTCAGATTTACGATCATTCAATAAAGCACTGATATTTATTTAGTACAGACTAATATTTGCTGCAGCAAACACATTTATGATATCATTACATTTGTTCAGTGAGGTTTAGTTTTGCTCATAAAAAAAAATATTTGCTGGGTTCCCCAGATCGTGTGTTCACCAAGCGGAAACATATCTAATCAGAGTCATGTGTGATCCCATTAACTCCTCTGCAGGTGACTTGGTTTACTAAATACAATTATATTTTGTGCAAAAATATACTAGAGAAGAAACACTACTTTAATCCCATCTAGATTTCCACGATTTCAATTAGCACTCCTCTGTCCTGAAAGGTTATCACAATTGCCAGGGTTTTTAGTGTATGTGTCTAATAATGAAGGTCTCTTTTACTCCTGTTGGTTTTCTTACCTGCAGTTAATTCATATGTTTATAGCTGCACTGCACCCATCCCATCGGTACTGTCCTGATTCCTCTAACATTAGCTTACCTGGTAAAGCCCTCACTGTTGGCAGGAGTAGGTAGGAAAAGACACACGTCGAATAATGAAAGTCTGTTTTACCACTTTTGGCTTCTATTTCTTGTATTTTTGAATATTCGTCTTGAATTAAGATCGAGAGAAAGGCCAGCCTTTTGGGCAGGTGAGATGGGTGTTTAATATTTATGCCCACTTCCATGACCTCAAGTGGTCTGCATGCAAGGTGTATATTAGCTAATTGAGCCACCTGAGACTATTGCATGTAATAATGAGACCTCATCTTAACTTCTTCTTAGGAGTGGTGCCCCGGTGAAGCCATTCTGGCAACGTGAGTCTCGCATACTAAGTAATGGATGCGATGTTTTAACTCTTCATGCTAGCACTTTGGGGTATTATAAGGAACATATCTGTAATTATACAAAGGATTTAAAAGATTCTTATTTATAAGACATTAATCTCGACAAGTACCAAAAATCTGAGCCCTGCAAATGTGGAACACCTTTGTCATCCATTTAAGTTTTCATAACTGAGCACAAATAGTTCTTTAGGGTTTAGATAAATCACTCTCATATCCTTGAAATCTGTTGGAGCATCAACAAGTCCCATGTTCAAGTAGGCTCTTAATGTACAACCGCGCAGCTTGTCCCGTTCCCTTATTGATATATGTGTTTTACTATTTTAAAATGCATGTAAATCTTAGTGGTCGACCACTATAGACACGGGTGCCATATGAGACTGATCCACCTGCTTTATTTGCCCAGGTATCAAACTCAGAGATGTGCGCGAGCTGGAGGGGCTGATGTTGCTTCCTCACAATTGTACCTGGTCAAAAATCTTCTTCATTAGTAGGGTAGTGGGGCATATGGGGGAGTGCATGCTAGTGCTGGCAAGAGTCTTGAACTAAAGGAATGCACTGGGCCAGGCTGGAGTAAGGGAACTAGTCATCCAGCCCCTCAACTCACTCTCCGGAATTGGACTGTTTGAAACCATCCATCAAGTACGACACAAGATATTCGCTGACTTTCCATCCCCCCTTGTAAACTCGAGCATTGAACTGCGCAAACTTCCACACGGCTGTTACGCTTCAGGATTCCCAGGACGTGAAGACGGCTGGTTTTAATTTGCCTTGTTATGGCCCAACTAAAACCTTTTTAACAGTTCTTAGTATTTATATACCTGTCTTATATGGAAATGTTTTTATTAACCGCACAATAAGCATGCCTATGAGAATTGCAAAACATCACTTTGCTGGAACATAGCCCTGCATTCAGAGCACCTCACCCTGCAAGATTGGTACCAGGCAGATTACAGCACTAATTGAGCTCCTGGCTTCATGCAGGCTCCATAGACATCTAGGCCCCGATAATCACATGACATTTTAAGGCGATAAAGGGCTGGCTTTCTCTGGGCCAGATGGGCTAGTGGCATCACCAAGGCCTTCCTAAAGACAAAAAGAAGATTCTGGAAAGAGAGAAGTTTCCAAGCCATGGTAAAACAAGCCTGGTGCGAAATATGTTCCGCCCATTGACCAACTGGTAGCTTGCTCTCTTTTGAACTGACAAAGGGAAATAGGTCAGTGCCACTGATGGAGATGGTTTAATGCCAAGAATACGTCTATTGTGAGGGAGTGCGGAAGGATAGGCCAGTTGCAGTGCAGTGTGTCATGTGCCACTCACTCACAGGACATAAAACTCATAGTATTATTAATTTTCTAGCATATTCTAGCTCACCATGTCCACTGCACACACATATATATATATATATATATATATATATATATATATATATATATATATATATATATATATATATATATATATATATATATATATATATATATATATATATATATATATATATATATATATATATATATATATATATATATATATATATCAGAACCAGTCCACTTCTCCTTTGACAGAAGGGGCCGACACAAGCTCGGTGAGGTAAGAGACTTTTAATTGCCAGTTTCCATCAGCGCACAACACAAGTATTTACAGCAGCGAAACGCTAGGCAGACGCGTTTCAGGCATTCGCCTTTCTTCAGTGCCCATTTCACTTCCGTGTTCTCATTGCACCTGGGGGCCTGTTTTAAATATATGATAGTCCACTCCCATCGGAGTCAGTTGGAAACGCCCCCTGCTCTTGATTGCAAAAAGCGCAAATCCCTGATTCTGTCCACTCCGAGTTTTGTGTACACCGCTGCAGGAACCTATATGCAGTGATTAGGCTCCCGAACACCATGTGGTGTCCCACCTTACCAGCCACGGCCACAGAGCTCGCAGGACAGCTTCACTGGGAGGCATTGTTGGAAAGTCTCTTAAACACACCTTATTCCCAAACCATTCGGGTTCCTCTCTCCCCAACAGTGATTACGATCGCAGTGGATGTTCTTTCTGCCAGGGGGGCGTCGCGCTGTATTTTAGTACATCACCACAAATTTCGCAAGCTGTCACGAAGCTCCTAAACGAGAGGGCGTGCCGGTACTCGGTGCTTGCAGTGTGTCATGTGCCACTCACTCACAGGACATAAAACTCATAGTATTATTAATTTTCTAGCATCTTCTAGCTCACCATGTCCACTGCACACACACACACATATATATATATATATATATATATATATATATATATATATATATATATATATATATATATATATATATATATATATATATACATATATATATATATATATATATATATATATATATATATATACACCACACGAGGATGCCTGTTGTGGAAGATACTTTCACCACAAGATGTATTGTTGCCAACCATAGGTTTATTCAAAAACAGCAGCGTTAGAACAGCACTCCAGTCCACTGAAAGTATGTCTCTGAACCCTTCCCAACGCGTTTCGTGGATCACTTCCTCAGGGGAATCGGGCTGAAGAAAGAACAGCTGGGCAAAATTTCGGCAGTTTTTAGTTCAATTCCAAGGACCTGCCCCAGTGGGCGTGGCCAACGCCGTGGCCTTGTGGTTCTCGTAGTTCTGCCTAATTCACTGTTCCAACCAATTAATAAAACAATTGTTACCCATGTGGGTCGGGGCTTGAAGGGATGCAAACAAACGCCGCTGTATAATAAATTGAAAAACCGGCTCCTGTGCCATTAGTAACTCCGCCGTTTGACGGACTCACTGGAACGCCATGACAGCGTCGGATTATCCTCCGCGACCCAGGCTGGCCGCCTTACATACACCACACGAGGATGCCTGTTGTGGAACCTATATGCAGTGATTAGGCTCCCGAACACCATGTGGTGTCCCACCTTACTAGCCACAGTCACACATATATATATATATATATATATATATATATATATATATATATATATATATATATATATATATATATATATATATATATATATATTTGCACAGGGTCTCCCCGGTCCCGGGGAGGGGTGGAGTCGCTGAAGGACGGAACTGACACGCTTTTTTTCAGTAGTGGTTGTTTATTTCATCATTCGTGTGGGGGATTTAAACAACAAAAAGCAACCAACGCGTTTCGACAGCGTCCGCTGTCTTGATCACGGTCAGTTTGGGAAAGGAGCTCACAGTTTTTGTAAAGCACACACAGCATTAGGTTACACCCATTGTTAATTGGTCCCACCCACATCCTCAGGTGTTATGGGATATGTAGTTCCATTATGTTGTGTTGCTGTTGCGCTCAAAATATGGAAGTGCCAATAATTAGTAAAATGGTTCAGTTATAGTTAAAATGGATCCCCATGTGTCTTACGGAGGATGCGTTTGATGTGGGTGTTAGTGAAAACCTTTATGAATTGTTAAGTCCCGCCCCCCAGTGGGCTGACTTGTGTCTCTGTTTTCCTTAGTTAAGTGTTTTTTCCTTTACCATTATTAACCCGACTAAGATCTCTGTTATGATTAACTTGGCGTACAGTCCTGTTTACTAATGCGGGTACCATATAACAGACTTAGTTGTGCCGGTTTTCCGGGGCGTAATTATTGCCCTCTAGTGGGCTGTTTAAGAAATGCGTGTTTTCTACGAGTGAGCATAGTTCAGTGAGGGGAAGTGGGGTGACAAAATTCAAAACGATAACATTAAAATAGTTCATGGTTAGCAGGAAGTTACTTAAGAGTTCATTCTAGTTATAGGTGTGTGTACAGTTCTTCAGACTGATTGAGCCCAAACGGAATCATAGTCCTGAAGCTTAGGATATGTTTGGATTCCTTCCGTCGGAGTTCCCTTTCATTGTGTCCACCCCTTGTTGATGGATTTAGGGTTTCAATACCCCAGAAACGCAGTTTCTTCCAGTCTCCTTCATGGTTTAGCTCCATGTGTTTGGCGACAGCATTGCTTCTGTCCCTGTGTATTGTGGCTCTGACATGTTCTAGTATCCGTTTTTTTAGCTCACAGATTGTGCTGCCTATATATTTGAGTTTACATGGACATTCGATCATGTATACTGTATTTTTGCTGTTACAGGTGATACATTCTTTGATTTTCCATGATTTGTTATTGGGCATTGGTATTTCTGTGGTTGGCTTGGCTATTTCGCAGATCTTACAGTTGTAGCATTTTACAAAGCCCTTTGTTTTCAGCCATGATTTTTGGTTGGAGGTTTGGAAATGACTGTGGATGAGTTTATCCTGTAGGTTCTTAGCCCTTCTGTATGTCACAATGGGGTGGTTGCCCATTTTTTCTCCTATTATAGGGTCTAACTGTAAAAGTTTCCAATTTCTTCTCAGAATTTGATTCACTTGTTTGGTTTCTTGGCTGTAATTTGTTATAAACCTGATCGGTTCTTCTTTTGTTGGCTCCGAGATGTCCTTTGGTTTTAGGCAATCTTCCCTTGTTTTTGCATTGGCCTTTTCCCAGCATAATTGGGTTGCTCGTTGGTTGTATTGTCTTTTATTGAAACGTCGCTTTGCAATATTACTTTGTTTTTGCCACTGTTCTTCCTCACTGCAGATTCTCCTTAATCGTAAGAATTCCCCATAGGGGATGCTTGTTATGAGCGTCTGCTGGTGGAAGCTGGTGGCTTCCAGTGTCGAGTTTGTGGCAGTGCTTTTGCGATGAAGGGTGGTTTGTATCCGGTTGTTTCTGATGTACACTTCTGTGTCCAGGAAAACCGCTGCATCTTGACTGACGGTGTATGTAAATTTGATACCAGGTGTGCTATTGTTTAAGATTTGGAAGTATTGTAAGAATTTGTCCTTTCCTCCGTCCCACACGATGAACAAATCATCTATAAATCTTTTCCAGACTTGGATGTGCTGTGTGAAGGTTTTTAGGTTGGTGTTCCAGGCCACTGTTTCCTCCCACCAGCCCATTGCGGTGCAGGCATAGTTGGGGCTGAAGGAAAAGCCCATCGCGGCTCCATTCTTTTGTCTGTACAGGGTTTCCCCAAAGACGAAAAAGTTATTTTCCAGCAGATATTTGATCATGTTGAGCAACATGATGTTGTGGTTGTGGTAATGGATGTTTCTTTCCTGAAGGGCACATTTGCAAGCCTCGAGACCCATGTTGTTGTCTATATTGGTGTATAACGCAATTACGTCCATCGTGATCAGGATGTAGTGTGGATGCCATTGTATAAGGTTCAAATTACAGAGAAAGTCTGTGGTATCTTTTATGTAGGATTTTAGTCGCTTCACGTGTGGGCTCAAATAAAAGTCTATATAGTTGGATAGTGGTTCCATTAGAGAGCCATTAGCTGACACAATAGGCCTCCCTGGTGGTTTGGTGGCATTTTTATGAATTTTAGGCAGGAAGTATATAGTAGCCAGTTTTGGGAAATCCACTGTCAGGTACTTTTTTTCATCGAAGTCTAAAAGTTCTTCTTTTTCCCATTTTAGAATTTTTCCGTCCAATTCTCTCTTGACCTGGTCCATTGGGTTTTTATCTATTTTTTCATAATAGAGTGTGTTCTCTAGTTGTTCCATCGCTTCTGCCATGTAGAGTTTTCGGTCCCATAGGACTATATTCCCGCCTTTGTCGGCCGCTTTGATTTCAAAGTTGTTGTTATTCCGCAATGAGTCTAAGGCTTCTCTTTCTTCCCTGGTGAGATTGTCCTTTGTCTGATTTTTGATTTTGATGTTATATAAATCGTGAATTACTGCCTCTTGGAACATGTCAATTTTGTTTCCTGGTGGTAGCTGTGGGTAGAATTTCGATTTTGCTTTTAAGCCACTGGTTCCAGCTCCAAGTTGTGATATGGCTGTTTCTAAGTTGATTTCTTGTCCTTCTTGTGCATGTTCCAAGAGGCAGTAATTCACGATTTATATAACATCAAAATCAAAAATCAGACAAAGGACAATCTCACCAGGGAAGAAAGAGAAGCCTTAGACTCATTGCGGAATAACAACAACTTTGAAATCAAAGCGGCCGACAAAGGCGGGAATATAGTCCTATGGGACCGAAAACTCTACATGGCAGAAGCGATGGAACAACTAGAGAACACACTCTATTATGAAAAAATAGATAAAAACCCAATGGACCAGGTCAAGAGAGAATTGGACGGAAAAATTCTAAAATGGGAAAAAGAAGAACTTTTAGACTTCGATGAAAAAAAGTACCTGACAGTGGATTTCCCAAAACTGGCTACTATATACTTCCTGCCTAAAATTCATAAAAATGCCACCAAACCACCAGGGAGGCCTATTGTGTCAGCTAATGGCTCTCTAATGGAACCACTATCCAACTATATAGACTTTTATTTGAGCCCACACGTGAAGCGACTAAAATCCTACATAAAAGATACCACAGACTTTCTCTGTAATTTGAACCTTATACAATGGCATCCACACTACATCCTGATCACGATGGACGTAATTGCGTTATACACCAATATAGACAACAACATGGGTCTCGAGGCTTGCAAATGTGCCCTTCAGGAAAGAAACATCCATTACCACAACCACAACATCATGTTGCTCAACATGATCAAATATCTGCTGGAAAATAACTTTTTCGTCTTTGGGGAAACCCTGTACAGACAAAAGAATGGAGCCGCGATGGGCTTTTCCTTCAGCCCCAACTATGCCTGCACCGCAATGGGCTGGTGGGAGGAAACAGTGGCCTGGAACACCAACCTAAAAACCTTCACACAGCACATCCAAGTCTGGAAAAGATTTATAGATGATTTGTTCATCGTGTGGGACGGAGGAAAGGACAAATTCTTACAATACTTCCAAATCTTAAACAATAGCACACCTGGTATCAAATTTACATACACCGTCAGTCAAGATGCAGCGGTTTTCCTGGACACAGAAGTGTACATCAGAAACAACCGGATACAAACCACCCTTCATCGCAAAAGCACTGCCACAAACTCGACACTGGAAGCCACCAGCTTCCACCAGCAGACGCTCATAACAAGCATCCCCTATGGGGAATTCTTACGATTAAGGAGAATCTGCAGTGAGGAAGAACAGTGGCAAAAACAAAGTAATATTGCAAAGCGACGTTTCAATAAAAGACAATACAACCAACGAGCAACCCAATTATGCTGGGAAAAGGCCAATGCAAAAACAAGGGAAGATTGCCTAAAACCAAAGGACATCTCGGAGCCAACAAAAGAAGAACCGATCAGGTTTATAACAAATTACAGCCAAGAAACCAAACAAGTGAATCAAATTCTGAGAAGAAATTGGAAACTTTTACAGTTAGACCCTATAATAGGAGAAAAAATGGGCAACCACCCCATTGTGACATACAGAAGGGCTAAGAACCTACAGGATAAACTCATCCACAGTCATTTCCAAACCTCCAACCAAAAATCATGGCTGAAAACAAAGGGCTTTGTAAAATGCTACAACTGTAAGATCTGCGAAATAGCCAAGCCAACCACAGAAATACCAATGCCCAATAACAAATCATGGAAAATCAAAGAATGTATCACCTGTAACAGCAAAAATACAGTATACATGATCGAATGTCCATGTAAACTCAAATATATAGGCAGCACAATCTGTGAGCTAAAAAAACGGATACTAGAACATGTCAGAGCCACAATACACAGGGACAGAAGCAATGCTGTCGCCAAACACATGGAGCTAAACCATGAAGGAGACTGGAAGAAACTGCGTTTCTGGGGTATTGAAACCCTAAATCCATCAACAAGGGGTGGACACAATGAAAGGGAACTCCGACGGAAGGAATCCAAACATATCCTAAGCTTCAGGACTATGATTCCGTTTGGGCTCAATCAGTCTGAAGAACTGTACACACACCTATAACTAGAATGAACTCTTAAGTAACTTCCTGCTAACCATGAACTATTTTAATGTTATCGTTTTGAATTTTGTCACCCCACTTCCCCTCACTGAACTATGCTCACTCGTAGAAAACACGCATTTCTTAAACAGCCCACTAGAGGGCAATAATTACGCCCCGGAAAACCGGCACAACTAAGTCTGTTATATGGTACCCGCATTAGTAAACAGGACTGTACGCCAAGTTAATCATAACAGAGATCTTAGTCGGGTTAATAATGGTAAAGGAAAAAACACTTAACTAAGGAAAACAGAGACACAAGTCAGCCCACTGGGGGGCGGGACTTAACAATTCATAAAGGTTTTCACTAACACCCACATCAAACGCATCCTCCGTAAGACACATGGGGATCCATTTTAACTATAACTGAACCATTTTACTAATTATTGGCACTTCCATATTTTGAGCGCAACAGCAACACAACATAATGGAACTACATATCCCATAACACCTGAGGATGTGGGTGGGACCAATTAACAATGGGTGTAACCTAATGCTGTGTGTGCTTTACAAAAACTGTGAGCTCCTTTCCCAAACTGACCGTGATCAAGACAGCGGACGCTGTCGAAACGCGTTGGTTGCTTTTTGTTGTTTAAATCCCCCACACGAATGATGAAATAAACAACCACTACTGAAAAAAAGCGTGTCAGTTCCGTCCTTCAGCGACTCCACCCCTCCCCGGGACCGGGGAGACCCTGTGCAAATTAACAGCGGTTGGCTCAACCGCAGGAGAAACGCGACCGAGAACTAAGGAGCGCCTAGCGAAGGGGAAGCGAGCCAAGCAGTGGAATATATATATATATATATATATATATATATATATATATATATATATATATATATATATTGAAGCTCACGCTTGAAAAGGGACTGTGGTTGGATACTGCACATTGCTTTCCTTCACCATCAGCCTCTGATGAAGAAAGTATTCGAAACGCAGAAGACTACGATGGTAGCAGGACTGTGAAAAGGGAACAGCTGGCTGGAGCCTTTTTACCTGTTTAGTGGAGCTGAGGCTTGGAGGCTTGGAGCTCTTCCCCTCTCCTTGAGTGCACCTCGCACTACGATACCAAGCTTGGAGCAGTAATACAGGGCGGCGGTCGTGCCGCCGAGGTGCACCACCCTCTGAAGCAGGGGGCCACAGGGGCAAATATCCCACGAGCCTCTGATATGGAGAAGATTTATACGACCGTCGCCCTGTATTACTGCTCCAAGCTTGGTATGCAAAAATAGCAAAACAACTCTGCCAGTTTGTGAATGCCAATCCAGAGTCAACCATAGACATGGTACTGAAACAGCACTGGCAGATGCCAGGGAGGATCTTCAATCTTCATTGGAGGATGTGAGAAATCAGAGTTTTCTGTTTGGTGGCTTTGGAGGGTGTGTGAGGCCCTACACGAGCAACAACCAAAATCATTGTCAGGGTGATCAACAAAAGTCACTAAATTAACCTGTGCTTAACCCTCTGGTAGCTTGGCACAAAAAAAGTCAAAGTTAACTTAGAGGCAATGTCTAACATATTTATGAAGCACACAAACAGTAATAAAGTGAAAATACAACACCTGAAATATCCCACATCAGTTTAGAAAAATAGTGTAAAATGTAATAGATAAAATGAGACCAAAATCCAACAAGCGAACCGGAGAAATGTTTAAGTTAAAATAGCGCCTAGAGGCAGAAAGCAATAATTGTTCGTTTCTGGTCGCACTAGACCGGGACAAAGCCTCAAGTTCAGACTGACTCCAATGGAATGCGTGCCGGATACAGTGACCAGGTTAGTCAGCCTGAAAAAGTTAACACCTCAAAGTCTGGGATTCAGAGTTAACAACACAAGAAAAATCCCACACCAATTTAGAATAATAGAGAATAACTTCAGAAATTATTTGACACTAAAACAATGAAAATCCAATCCTTAGAACTGGAGATATACAATTTCAAAGATTTAGGTAAGTATAGCACCTAAAAGCAAAAAGCTTGACTTGCGGTTATCTGGTCGTGCTAGATAGGGTAAAATAACAATGGATCATGGGCTAAATACAGGGAGCAGGTTAGTCCTAATGAAAAATGTACCTTTTTAAAGTTTGCCAGTCCGGTTCACAGTGGAGGATGCACCGAGGAGCAGACATAGTGCCACAGATGGCTGTCACTGTAGCGCGCAGAGCAGACAGAACATTACGGGTGGTCATCGCTTTGGCAAGAACGTTCTCTTGGACGTCGCAGATGGTCATTGCTGGAGCTTAGCATTGCCAGTCACCACAGGCTGTTAAGGCTGTATCACGAAGTGAAGATCTTGTGTTGCCGGTCATCTCTGTCAGTTGATGTAGCGCAAACAGTTGTGGTGTGAACTAACATGCTCAGAGTTGCAAAAAGCCCAAAACGTCAGGATTTCAACTTTGTTTTGGAGGAGTGCACTCTGATGTCAACCAAGGGCCCAGGACCTGGGGAGGGACCACTTGGGGCTCATTGACTAATTTTTGCAGAGGCCAGTAAGGCTCAGGCAGTTCCAATCGCAGGTGCAGTTGCAGCAGGTTAGCTGAGCAGTTGCAGGAAGGCCTCTGGAGCTTCTCGTGTACCTGTAGCCTAGACTGGAGGTCAGCCAACTGCCCCTTGGAATCACTCAGTTAGCCTGTAATGAAGGGAGCAGGTACAGTCTTTCTTCACAGGCAGCAGGACAGGTCTCAAGCAGCAGAGTAGTACTTCTTCTGTAGTACCCACAGGTCCAGAAGTGTTCTGAAGAGTGGGTCTGACGGTTCTATTTCTATACCTGACATCAGCTTTGAATTGAAAGAAGCATCTGGAGTTTTACCCCCACAGAGGAATCTTAACTTTTCTTCATCCCTGCTTTGGACCCAGGGATTCTGGGGTGACAAAAGACTGGTAGGTGATAGTTTCACCCCAACCCATTTTGTCAGGTTCCCCCACCCTGCCAACACTGAGTCCACCTTTTGTATTCCTGTCTGGGGGGAATACAAAAAGGTTAACTGCCAACTACACCTATTTATGTAACCCAGGAAAGAGGTTGCAGGAATCAAATGGTTATGCCAATGCTTTCGTCAAAATTGTGACTTAAAATCCAACTTTATCATTAAAGAGGATTTTACATTGCAATACCTTGGACACCAAACATGATATTTCTCCCCATTTTCAAACAAACATTATTACTTACTAAATGCAATAAGGTAATACAATTTTATCCAAGCAAATTAGAAGTTTTTTACTACCAGGACAAGAAAAAAATAAGAAATACACAATCAACTTCTTAAATACAATGCACCCTGCATTGTGGTCTGTTTAGGGCCTAACCTAGGGATGCATATGTATTAAAAAGTGTGTTTGAGGCCTGGCAAAAGGTTTATTTTGCCAGGTCCAAATGGCAGCTTAAACCTGCATTTCAAGCTCCAATGGTGGACCTGAAACATGTTTAAAATGACTTCTAAAGTGGGTGGCACGATAAGTACTGTAGGGCCCACTAGTAGCATTTCATTTACATGGCCGAGGTATATATAGCAACACTTTACTATGGACTTACAAGTAAATTAAATGTGTCAACTGCTTGCAGGACAATTTAACCATGTTTAGAGGAGTGAGCACCAGCACTTTAGCACTGGTTAGCAGTGGTGAAATGTGCACAGTCCGATGGCCAACAAAAACTAATTCAGAAAAATGGGAGGATGGAAGGCACAATGTTTGGTAGAAAGCAATTCCAAGGATATCAGGTCAACATGTGTTTCACCCCAGCTGAAAGTAGGGAGAACTACCCACCTCATGGGAGTTCTCATCTCTAAGGCGGAAGAACCTGGAAAGACCATCAGCATTGGCGTGGTCAGTTCCAGGGTGGTTTTCTATCGTAGAGTCCATCCCCTCAATGGAGCTGAACAACATCAATAATTTGGGATTCTCACTGCTCTTCTGCCTGAACCATCTGAGGGCTCTGTGGTCTGTCTGAACCCAGAAGTGAGCCCCAAACAGGTATAGTCTCAGATTCTTCAGTGCCCAGACCATAGAAAATGTTTCTGGCTCAACAGCAGTTCACTTCTGTTCCCTGGGAAGTAGCCTCCAAATGATGAAGACTACAGGTCGGTCTAGACCCAACTCATTTTACTGTGACAGTACTACTTCTATGACTTGTTCTGAAGCATCAGTCTGGTCTATGAATTACCAAGAGAAGTCAGGGGCCTTGACCACAGGTGGCATGCACATGACCTCCTTGAGGGTGTCAAAGGCTATCTGGAAGCTTACGTCTAGATATCCTTCGTGGGCTGCTTCTTGGAAGTCAGCTCAGTCAAGGAGGCAAGAATGGCTCCATGTCCATTGATAAACCTCCTATAATATCCAGAGAGGCCCAGGAAGGCCCTTACTTCAGTCTGAGGCTCTCATCCAAGGATAGTCTCTATCACCCTGATTTGGAACTGGCCCGCTGGGCTAGAAAATACAGGCCTCTCATTTGCCCTTTCAGTCATGCTACTCTGCCAGTACCCTGACGTCGAGTCAAAGGTACTCAGGAACTTGGCAGCTCCCAGCCTGTCAATGAGCTCACCTTCTCGGTGGATGGGGTTAGCATCAGTTTTGGTAACTGAAATTAGCTCCCTATAATCTACACATAGCCTGACTTCTGCAGTGGCACCCGGTGGGGTGGCTATGGGTAGCAGCATTACTGAGTTGAACCAGGGATTATTAAAGTACTCAACCACCCCCAAAACAAGCATTGTTGGATACCTACAGCTTGACGCTGGCCCTCACCTTGTCTGTTAGTCTGTAAATGTTGATCTTTACAGACAAGTTGGTCCAGAATCTATTTCATGGGTACATAGATGTGTAAGCCCAGAGGTGAGGGCGACCAGAGCAGCATGCTGCCCCAGCAACTGGTGCAGTCCCTGTGCTATTCTAGGGTGAGGGTGTGGGAGAGGTTGACATCCTTCATCGACCAACCCTGCTCCTTGAAAGACAGGAAGCGGGGGAGAGGTTCACTCTCCTCTTCCACTCCATCATCTGTCACTAAGAGCATAGTGAATTCAGACCTCATATAGTGGGGCTAGAGCCAGTTTATATGGAGTACCCTTAAGGGGGTCCTAGAGATCTTGAGGTCCACCAGGAAGGTGACAACCCCTTTCTCTCCTTCACCTTGTAGGGACAAGACCAGCCATCTTGGAGGGCCCTGGGCTCCATGGGCCCCATGACCCACACTTTTTGCCTCCTGGCCATACCAAGGCTTCATTACATCCTGGCTGGCTTCTAGATTGGCAGTGGATTTTTTTACAAAAGTGCTGCATCTAATTTTGGAAACCCAGCATGTAGCTGACTGGATGTAGGGGGAAACGGGTTCTTTTGGAGCTTGCCCCCACCCCCTATTCACCAAAACCCATGTTTCCAGGTGTCCTTGACTCCCTTCTTGGGCAGTCATGGACCATGTGATCATGAACACCCATTCAGGCAATCCTAACGTCTCCGAGTGTGACCCAAGCTCCACTGTTTTCCAGACAGTGTGATCCAGACCATTGCCTAATAAACAATTCACAAACACAGCAAGACTCACTGTTACTTTTAGAGAAACTGCCCCTCCCTACTCCACTCAGAGGAAACCAGAGCCACAGGAGAGTGACTCTCACAGTTGTCTGCTACTACAATCTGGTGCAATGTAATGAGTATTGTTGGTCTTAGCTCTCTCTACAGGGTCACCCCAATGTTTTCATCTTCTTCACTCCTATTATTTTAATTTAATTTGTGTTGGCTTAAGGACTCTTGTGTACTGTACCACTGCTAATCAGTGCTAAAATGATTGTGTTCTCACAATTAAACATGGTGAACTTGGCTTACACCTAATTGGCACATTTAATGTACTTATAAGACCCTAGTAAAGTGCTTCTAGATGTACCCAGGGCCTGTAAATTAAATGGTCCTAGTGGGCCTGCAGCACTTATTGGGCCACCCACTTAAGTAGCAATTTTAAACACGTGGTTAAACCTGACAAGGATTGTGTTTGTTGCCTGAGTGGGAGGTTCCACCTCTTTCAATCAATAACCCAATTTCTTACAGATGATCAGCCAATTACAGCATGGTGGACTGGTTAATCTGCAGCTTCAGTGGGTTCACAGATTTGTGGATTATATGCCAATTAAAAGTCGAAAGGAGTGAAGCACGACCAATTCCATTGTGTACTATTTAAGAAGGGCATGTTTCCTAGTGACCTTAACTTCTTGATATAAAATTGAGTGCCATGAATATATAACTGCAAAAAGAACAAATGATGGACGGAATGCGGAACAAATCAAACATTCACACCCAGTCACTGATCTGTGTTTAATCCATTGTTTTTTTTTGCACCACACCACCCCAGTTTGGACCCAGCCATATGCAAATCAGTCTTGACCCTGCTCCTCATGGAAACAGTCCAGCCCAAACTGCCAATCCAGGTCCTCCCTGGACCGGAAACCAAGCATCCTGGGACCGGTTTCGGGGTATCACCTCTCAACAGCCAGGCTAGCTTGAGTCCAGTGGCAAAGTAAGCACGGACCCAATGTCTGGGCATGCCCTTCCCATTTAGTGCAACCAAAGCAAAAATAAAAAATGATGGATAGAATGCTGAACAAATCAATGATTTACCCCCTGTCACAGATCTGGATGTAATCCATCATTTTTTTTCTCACCACACCAACCCAGTTTGGAATCAGCCATATGCAAATCAGTCTTGACCCTGCTTCCCATGGGAACAGTCCTGCCCGAACTGCCAAGCCAGGTCCTCCCTGGACCGGAAAAGAAGCATCCTTTGACCGGTTTTGCAGTATTATTCCTCATCAGCCAGGTTAGCTCGAGTCCAGTGATATACTGAGCACAGGAACCGCATCTGGGCATACTCTTTCCACTTAGGGCAACAAAAGCCTGGCCTGCCAGTTCCGGCTGGACTGTTCCCATGGGTTGAATGGTCAAGACTGAGTTGCACATGGCTGCAACGCACTTCGTGTTTGGAGAATTTTCTGTTCTCTGAAGCACCGAAATTATAACAAAGTTGTTACTATTGCATGTCTAGTGTTTTTTTAATTCTATCATACATCTAATATCTGATTTCCTTTCATTACTGCTTTTCACATTCAACTGTGAGCATAAAACAGTGTTTTCCACTGTCAGTATATCTAACTGTTCATTAATAATCAAATGTCCTTTAATACAATGTGTTCTTATACCTCATATACAACTCTTTCTCATCTCAGTTTGACGTTAGAAGTCTATGTTGCTCTTTCATCTTTCAACAATGGTTCCCAAGTAATGTTTTATCTTTTTTTGATCGTATCTTTGCCCTTGTGGCTGCCTTAATTCAATCCTGTGTGTTTAGTATTTTTTCCCCTGCTGATTACATTTGATGCTTCTTAAAATAGTATATTTAATATTCCAGCCTCTGGCAAAATGTTTGCTGTAATACAAACAACGTTTTGATTTCTCTAATTTGTACTCAAATTCTCTTAGAACTGCATTATGAATCACATCTCACAACAGCTGTTGTGCCCAAATGGCAGTTAATGACCACTTTGGAGTATATTATCTAGAGAATAGTGCATTCTGCTGCATAGGTGTGCACTGGCTATGTTTGAACATGAACCAGAGAGGTTGCATTGTGACAGGACAGCAAGATTATCTGCTACTCTTTTAGGGTGTACTGGAGGAGTCTGAAGGCCCGAACTAGAGTTGACACAGATCCAGATATTAAGCATCTTTGTGGTGGACCTCAGGCCAATCCTCAAAGGCTCGGGAACATGTGTAGCTCACAGTCATCCCTGTTCCCTTCAGAAATCCAATTGTGTGCTATATAGAACCAAATTTAAGACATTTAGCTGGGCCCTTCTTCATTTGCAGGTGAACCATTGTGGCCTCTTCTGCAACAGCAAACGGTGGATTCTGGTGGGAAAACTGTAGGTTCATCTATCCAAGCATCACATATAATGATTTTCACTTGGGAAATGCTTTGGGTAATGATTATCCCTGTATGTAAATATAACAAGCTAAAGGGAAAACATTATCTGTTGAGTGACTCACATTGCGGAATTTCCTCACAAGAGGGTTGTGCCACAGTGAAAGGTCTTCTTTGTGGTGAGCCGTTGAGCCGTATTTTTCGAACATATACATTTCTGGCAAGGATGAATGGTACATCATTCTATCCTAGCAGATCAAACGTACCTCTACTGCTTTCATTAACCTTGTATAACAGCAGGTAAATCCAAAATTCTCATTATAATTCTCATAGTAAGGTAAACAAATTACCTAGGTTTAGAAGTAGAACTAACTTTGCCTTTTTCAGTTCCAAGGTGATGTAGTCTCCTTGCTGGCCTTCTCCGTGGATGATCACACCTTCACTCTCTGAGCTTTTAAATTTCAGGGTAATAAGATCTTTGTAGGTTTTCATTTTCTTGTTCTTGAATCTGTATGACAATCCACCTTGGCCATCAAAGTTAATAGAATCCGCCCCTGTTGAGTGATATAAAATGAAGTTGTTATTGACTGATCATATATTGCATTAGACAGGAAAACACATTCCTCGTAAATCCAGGTTGTAACATAAGCGTTATGCTTTATGACCATGTACCTGGGATCTCTTGCAGTTTTGTTTTGTATCGGTCCTTGTGAGGATTTGATGATAAAGAAGTAACAAAAAGAGCATGGAAAAGAACACACTTACAAAGACTGAGGTACTTTATTGTTTATGGCATCTACAACTTAACAAAGGTGGTTGCAGATAATGCATTACATGTCTGACATGCTCATTCTTTCTTTTTAATTAACATCATGTGATTAACTCTTCTGGTGCAGTATGTAAGGTCCCAACCAAACCTCTAAATATTTGGGGCCATATGTATCAAGCAAATTCACATTCGCAAAGGCCGAAATTCGCAGAATTTCGCCCTTTGCGAATGCGAATTTGCTAAATGGAATGTATTAAGAAAAATTTGGTGCAAAATAAGGAATCACACAATTTGCGATTCCTTATTTTGCAATTGCATTTAAGGAATCACACATTTTGCGATTCCTTAAATGCAATATATGAAGGCAAAAAAAATTCCAAAATGCCCTTAAGGAATCGGAAATTACCACCAACTTCTAGTTGGTGGTAAGTTGTGATTTCCTTTAAAAATGCACATTTCAACATTTTTCTAAGTGCCATGTGATGCACATACATGTCCTCAGGGCATGTATGTGCACCATATGTATACCCATACTTATTTCAGGGGTGCAACAGGGTGTCCTTTGGACACCCCTGCACCCTTGAAATTATTCTCAATTTGCGATTAGCAAATTGCGAATCGCAAATTGAGAATAAATTCCCATTCCCTCCTATGGGCCAGGAGGCCCATAGAAATGAATGGGAAAGTATTCCTTAATTGCGAATTCGCAATTTGCGAATTTGCAATTAAGGAAGATCAAGAAATCGCTAAAAAATTGCGATTTTATTGATACATACCAATTAGCGATTCTGAAATAGCGATTTCTTAAAAATCACTATTACAG
The DNA here is from genome assembly GCF_964263255.1 of Lissotriton vulgaris. Lineage (NCBI taxonomy): Eukaryota > Metazoa > Chordata > Amphibia > Caudata > Salamandridae > Lissotriton > Lissotriton vulgaris. The sequence goes on from NW_028249123.1 coordinate 412,701, forward strand.
AATCGCTAATTGGTATCTTGATACATATGGCCCATAGTGTATATATTAGCTAATAAATCGCCAATAGATTCAACTGCAATTCGAACATTATTTTCCGTTATGTACTTTTTTTCAAACGAAAATGATTACTTGATTTTTTTTAAATGGATTCCATTGTACATAAACGCATGTCAAAACATACTCCCTTAGGAATGTATTGGTAACTTTAATCTCAATATCTCCAATGTATTTTGAAGTTATCCACCTCCTCCTCAAGGTGAGTACATTTACAATAAGGGTTTACCACATGCTACGAAAAGAAGCAAATACATATTATCATTAATATGTCTCTAATGACACGTAAAATAATCTTAATAGGTGTCCTTCCTTAGTCATCAGTAGAAGGGAGAGAAAACTTTACACATCAAGCAAAAGTAACAGTTGTACCATCCATGGAAGTGATGTCATCATTGACTGGGGCTTTCAGTCTCCTGGAGGTCCATCCCTGTAACTGCTGTCATTGTAGGTGTGGTGTCACATGACTGTGTGGGATAAAGTGAGGTCTGAGATTACTCTGGTCACGTGTTAGTCACATGTTCATGGTCCTACAGTTGGGGTTGGGGCTATGGGGCAGCCTTCAGTGAACCAGAACCCTTGGAGATCAGGTGACCCAGCTTCTATTGGGGTGTCTAGGATACATATAAAGAGCTCCTAAGCAGTCTATGCAACAACCAAAAACCCTCCTACAGAAAGGAGCGCAAGATGCTTCTGATTTACGCCCGGGATACATTTCTATTGCTTGATTGATATATGTGTTGCTTTAAGAAATAATAGCTGAAACACAGTCAGTAACGCTGTGCCATCTGAAGCTCGGTGAGCCTTCCATGACCATGCAGTGTGACAGCCCTATGTGCATAGCCAGCTGGTGTGTCAATGCGTGGATGCCTACGACCGATGAATACTAGAACGCATACAAATACCGCTTGCAGGAGTTAATACTATCGCCAGCAAACAGCTTACATCTTGCCATAGAGCCTCTGAACAACAAAAATTTCACAAATAAAGGTTTCGTATTGTACGATCCTTTGAATGCCATCAGTACCCTGAGTGTATAAAATGAAAGGCGGGGTGAATGGGAAGTCTTGTCTAGAGCTGTTGAGCTTATTGCTGTAAAAATACCAAAACTTGTAACACTGAGGCAAATTATCTTTAGGGTCCCTAGTAATGCAAAGTAATGTATGTAGCATGTGTAGTATTATGTATACATAGTGGAAAAGCGTGCAGACTGTCCAACAGCACCAGGACGTGTACCAGGAAATTGTAAACCATGCCACTGTTTATTTGTTGCAAATATTTTTTTTTAATAAAATATCCTTACACAAAGCCAGAGTCTTTCATTGCATGGGCTGCATGGGATGATATCATGTCAGGGGCCGGGTTACAGAAGCTTTATTACGATACAAGTGGGGTCGGAAGCTTTAGAAGTGCCAATGCTCTGTTTAGATGGGCTCTAGTTGAAGATGTGGAGGTTAACAGAGCGCCGGTGAAGATGTGGTTATTTGGAGAAGAGGTGTATTCACTCCACAAACCAACCAGGAGACGTTTTTAAGAGGAGACCACCCATCGTTAATGCACAGCTAGATTATCAATGGCAGGCAGACATAATCAGTCTTCAAGATCTAGCCAAACATAATAATGGAACTTGATATATATCACTGGTCACACATTTATTGCCAAAGTATGCCTTTGCAGAAACGCTAAGCGATAAAGGTGGTACAAGCGTCACCAATGCCTTTAAAAATATCTTCAGAAAGTGTGAACCCCTCAAAAACTACAAACAGATGCTGGAACAGAATTCTTAAACAATTTGCTTCAGAAATTAATAAAAACAACATGCTGGTCACCATTTTCTAACAACCACAGAAATGAAAGCCGCTGTTATAGAGTGCTTTAATTGAACTTTAAAATCTAGGATGTGACATTAGAAGGAAGGTGTTTCTAGAAGTTCCAAATCGCAATACAGAGTTTAGCTGTATGGGTAAATTAGGAAGACTTTTAGGCACAGTACAGCATATAAAAAGTCAGGTGGAGCCGGATCCTTTGTGCCCCCGATATTAACGGGGGGTTCCATACACTCTATGTGTATAGTAATATTGTAGAGATGCAGAGGATCGGTGATTGTTATTCACTGTTGTTAAGATAGGTCCAGGTGATGGGGAAAAATAACACACTGACTAATATTCAGTTTAAGAAGCCCGACTACGTACTAATTTCTAAAAACCATTTAGACACAATATCGGTCATAATCTGTTACTATTAATCTGAATCAGTGTCCTTTAAATATTGTTAAGCTTCATTTAAGGCCACGAGGCTCCAGCGAGTATTAAAAAGTCATCATGGTAATCATGAAAACATACGGTGACCTTGCTTTGTACAGGGACTATTACAGACACCAGGCAGGATATGGGGGGCCATCATTGTTTCAAGGGGCCCCTGTTATGAATGGGGTGGGTCTGGAGGTTTCTTCCATAGTTTATTAAGAAAAACCATGTCTTTCTCAAAAGAGGCTATGAAATTGCAAAACCCTACATTAAAGTGGGAACATCTGACATTGTGGTGGGATATGTGACTTCCGCTGTTGCCGAACGCATGAACAAACAACCACAAGAAGGAGCGTGACTTGTGTACAAGCCACACACAAGTATTAAAAGGAAGCAAAGGTCTTTGAACCATCGGGGTCCACTTGCTCTCTATACAAAAAGGAGGCGCTCTTCCGAAAGTGATCACAAAAGAAGATTAAAACAACAGAACATTAGCTAAAGTAAATATTTTTTTTAAAGTAACAAGCTGCAAACTTTGTACATTTCGCATTGAGGGAATGTGCAAAATCAAAGTTAGACCTGTTTTCCCTAAAGCCCACTCAGACCAGTATCAAAAACAGGTTTTTCATGGACGTATTGCCTTTAGCCACTTTGCCCCCATTAGAGGGTATTGTATCAGGGTCCACAGATATGTATCTGGAGATCAGCAATTCTCTGCTGTATCTTGTTTGTAAAATGTAAAAGCGGACGAGGCCAATGTACCAGCTACTGGTTAAGTGGCGATGATCGCTTACCCCATCGCAACCATGTTTAATCAGATGGACGTCACCCTCGGTGATCGACTCATCACACAAAGTGATAACATGTATGCATACATCAAGAGTATTCTAAATTACAACACCCTAAAACTGGTCCCAGGATGCTTGTTTGCTGTACAGGGAGGACCTGGCCTGCCAGTTTGGGCTGGACTATTTTCATTAGTAGCAGGGTAGAGACTGATTTGCATATAGCTGGGTCCAAATTGTGGTGGCAGAGTGAGCAATTTAACATTGGATTAAACCCAGATCTGTGACTAGGGATGGGTGGTTGAAAAATGTCAGCACTCCATTGATCATCTTGTGATTGCTATGATCACCCTTAGTGGCCAAGGGTATGCCCAGATGTGGGTCCCTTGCATGCTGTGCCACAGGATTCAAGTTAGCCTGGCTGATGAGGGGTGATACCCCGAAAATGGTCCCAGGATGCTTGTGTATGGGCCAGAGAAGACCTGGCCTGGCAGTTCCGGATGGACTGTTCCCATGTGGAGATGGGTTAAGACTGATTTGCAAATGGCTGGGCCCAAACTGGGGTGGAATAGTGAGCAAAGGAACAATGGATTAAACCCAGATCTGTGATGGGGGTGAGTGGTTGAAAAGGTTCAGCAGTCTGTCCATCATCTTGTTATGTTTGCTATTCTAAATTACAGCTGCGATGCCCTGGACACACTGCTTCTAGCTGGGCTCTTTTACAGGGATACTTATGCACATTTTGAGGACAAGGATCTGGTTGGTAACAATTAAGGTTTTGTAAAAAGAGCAAGCTTTGCTGCTGGTGGTAGACAGTTTGAGCTCCTCGGGGGTATACAGTCACAGCTTTTCTTCCAAGATAAGCTGCTCATCAACGGTATCCATCTTAAGATCAAACTTAACAGCAACATGGACTCATTCTGTCTTATCAGCGAGGATGCATAACAGTATGAACTGGTCATACTAACCAGTATTTTGTGTGTAAAGAGAATGACAGTGTCACAAAATGTCAGACTGACTCATACCAAAACTTTAAAGCTATCAAATCCAATCTGGATATAATGTTTCTAACAGAAACATGGCTCACTGAGGCCTCAACCCCTACTATTGCGAGCGCTATCCCCTCTGGCTACCAGGGTTACATGTTTAAATATCGATTACAAAAATATAGATGAAAAAAATATTGATGTGAAAATATTGATTACAAAAAATATCGAATCCCTATAGTTAAACCGGTAAGTACAGTAATATTGACTCAAAAATATCAATATAAAAAATATAGATGTAAAAAATATCGACTTCAAAAAATAACATACCTTAAAATAAATTAATTAAATAATATTAATATTATTAACAAAATAACATTTAATACATATTTTACCTAATTATAACAAATCAACTTAATTTAACAAATATAAACACAAACAAATGTGTACATAAACATATATTTACTTAAATACATTTTATTAACTATTATCTTTATTTTATAAACGTTTTCAATTATATAAAAATAAAATAAACACATATATAAATAATTTTAAATTAAATATTCTATATTTAATTACCACATTAAACTATTAAAAAAATACATACATTTAATACCAAAATAAAAACATTAGTAGTTAAAATGTTGGATAGTTAAGGGGTAAAAATTACTATTCCTACTCCAGTGAGTGCAACAGTAGGGAAAGCGCTGGATAACATAGGGGTAAAAATTACTATTCCCACTCCAATGAGTGCAACAGTAGGGAAAGCACTGGATACCGTAGGGGTAAAAATTGCTAGTCTCTTTCCAATGAGTGCAACAGTAGGGAATGTGCTGGATAGCGTAGGGGTAAAATGTATTATTCCCACTACAGTGAGTGCAACAGCAGGGAAAGCGCTGAATAGCGTAGGGGTAAAAATTACTATTCCCACTCTATTGAGTGCAATAGTAGGGAAAGCGCTGGATAGCAGAGGGGTAAAATTTACTATTCCCACTCCGGTGAGTGCAACAGTAGGGAAAGCGATGAGTCCCAAAACAATAAAAAAACAAAACCATCAACATTTTTATTAAATCTAATTTCCAATATTGATTAATATATACATTTAAATATAATATTATTAACAAAGATAATTGAAAACATATATATATTTCACAATATTAAACACTATAACATCCACAACACACCTACAATTAATTACACAATTAAATCGAACAATTACTAATCCATTATTGAAAATGTATTTATCATTATTTATTTATTGAGCGATAAAAAATGAATTACCTTTCACACCATTTACACATATAAACACCAAAAAACACACCTAAAATTAATTACACAATTGCAATTAATAATTTCTTATTAATTAATGGTAATTATTTTATAAGTATTTAATAATCAATAAAAAAATGTAATTACTTACCACCCTTCACACAATTTACACATATAAACACCACAACACATACCTAAAATTAATTAAACAATTAACCTAATTATTTATTAATGTACTAATTGAAACTATTAACAACTAATTATTAAACTGTTATTAATTAATCAATTAACACATTTATTATGTAATACATTTTATAAAATTAAATTACTTCCCACCCTATTCCTCTATAAACCCACAACCCGCTACGGAACTAAAAACGCAGAATTAAACTTAAAATAAATTAATAACTAGTAAAACTCTAAAACATATTATAAAATGACAAACAATTCTCATTAAAAAGACTAAAATACATACAATTATTAATAACTCGATATTATTGTATACTATATTTTTGTACACAATATTTATTACAAAGATATTTATGTAATCAATATTAATTACCTGTCAGTCGATATTCTTGTCAACTATATTTTTGTTGTCGATATTTCTTTGCCACGATATTTCTGTGGCGATATTTCTACTCTGGACCGGGTATCACATCCTAAGGAGGGATTGTGCAGTGGGTAAGGGCGGTGGAGTTGCCATTCTTTTTTAAAAGGATATTTCCTGGACCATAGTTTCTACAGGAGAGCTAGACAGGGCGGAATGTCTTGGCTTCCATTTTGTACTCTCTGCACATCAATCCTTGGCTGGAGCCTCAATCTATAGGCTCCCTGGCCCTGCCGGGTAGTTCCTTGAGTCCATTAGTGGCTCAATTTCACCCCTAGTCTCCAAATACGAGCACTTCCTGGTATTGGGTGACTTCAATATTCATATGGACAAACCAGATGAGCAGGAGTCCATCACACTGCGGGAGTCGCTGGCCATTTTCAATCTGTTCCCTTATGTGCATCTCCCCACCCATGATAAGGGACACGCACTCAATCACATTTCTTTTAATACAGAGATCGAAACAGATGTGCCTCTCCCTCTAGTATGGTCAGGTCACCACATGTTAGGCTTCAGGGTGTGTAAATTAATAAGATGCCCTCAATCCTACAGGAAGTCTCATCCCACCAGAACTTTCCATCGAATGACCCCAGCAGCCATGAGAGAAGCGCTTGTTCACCACCTGCTATCCCTCAACAGCAACCTTGAGAGTGATGTACTCTGCTTGGAGAACTGGCTCCACCAACGCTTCTTTGCGCTTGCACCTTCTTCCACTCTCCCCTCTAAATCTGCTAGAATTTCGGCCCTATGGTTTAATGAAGCTCTCAGGAAGAGCAAAAGTGCCTTCAAACGACTGGAGAGAGCATGGCGGCAAAACTTTAATCCTGAAGATAAAGAAATTCATAAACATGCCCTCAAGGTCCACTACAATAAAAAATTTCGAGGAAGAGAAAAACTTCTTTTCATCTAAAATTGAGTCATCTGGTAATAAAAGTAAAGACATTTTCAAAATAGTGAAAGACTTCTCCTCCCGAGTGCGGCTGACAGACTTTTTACTCCCATTTGCGAATGGACAAGTCAACTTGCCTTATATTTTTATAACAAAATCAAAACTATTCAAGATTCCTTTGTGGAACCCAACCTGGCTAAAGGAGGGAACATAGTCCCTCTACCCTCAAGCAACCCCGATACGGGTCATCCCCTCACACAGTTTCCTCCCATTCCTTTGGAGACATCCTTGGAGATTATGAAAGGCCTCAAGTCACGCTCTCCCTCTGACCCTTGTCCTGCCAAGGTGCTGGCATCTGCAGCTGAGAATATTAACCCAGCTGTTAATATGATTCTCAATTCCTCGCTGAAAAACGGTCAGGTGCCGTGTGTATGGAAAAATGTGAACATCCTTCCACTATTAAAAGAGCCCTCTGCACATCCCTCAGTGACATCAAACTACAGATCAATACCACTCCTTCCTTTTTTCTCTAAAGCCCTTGAGAAATATGTGAATTTAGTTACCACAGAATACGTGGAAACTAAAAATTTGCTACACCACAGCCAGTCCTGCTTTAGAACTAATTTTATTTACAACAAGGGGTGGTGAGGGACAGAGTCTCTGAATTAAACAGAATACTCTCACCCAGTCAAGAGATCAGGGCTAGATCCAACACCGTTTTTTAGCTCACTGAACCATCCCAGTTTCAGAACCTGGCTGTATGCAAATTAGTCTGTTCCTGTCCCAGTGCATGATGGGAACAGGGCAAACCAAACTACAAAAGCCAATTCTTACACTGGGAAGGAAACAAGCTACCGGAGACCGGTTTCTGGCATTTTAGCCGTCTTCGGCCCGGCTTGCTTGAATCCTGATGGTGCAATGAGCAAGGGACTCACATCTGAGTATACCCTTCCACGCTTCGGGTGGACAAAAATATTTACAACAAGGGGTGGTGAGGGACAGAGTCTCTGAATTAAACAGAATACTCTCACCCAGTCAAGAGATCAGGGCTAGATCCAACACCGTTTTTTAGCTCACTGCACCATCCCAGTTTCAGAACCTGGCTGTATGCAAATTAGTCTGTTCCTGTCCCAGTGCATGATGGGAACAGGGCAAACCAAACTACAAAAGCCAATTCTTACACTGGGAAGGAAACAAGCTACCTGGGACCGGTTTCTGGCATTTCAGCCGTCTTCGGCCCGGCTTGCTTGAATCCTGATGGTGCAATGAGCAAGGGACTCACATCTGAGTATACCCTTCCACGCTTAGGGTGGACAAAAATATTTACAACAAGGGGTGGTGAGGGACAGAGTCTCTGAATTAAACAGAATACTCTCACCCAGTCAAGAGATCAGGGCTAGATCCAACACCGTTTTTTAGCTCACTGCACCATCCCAGTTTCAGAACCTGGCTGTATGCAAATTAGTCTGTTCCTGTCCCAGTGCATGATGGGAACAGGGCAAACCAAACTACAAAAGCCAATTCTTACACTGGGAAGGAAACAAGCTACCGGGCACCGGTTTCTGGCATTTCAGCCGTCTTCGGCCCGGCTTGCTTGAATCCTGATGGTGCAATGAGCAAGGGACTCACATCTGAGTATACCCTTCCACGCTTAGGGTGGACAAAAATATTTACAACAAGGGGTGGTGAGGGACAGAGTCTCTGAATTAAACAGAATACTCTCACCCAGTCAAGAGATCAGGGCTAGATCCAACACCGTTTTTTAGCTCACTGCACCATCCCAGTTTCAGAACCTGGCTGTATGCAAATTAGTCTGTTCCTGTCCCAGTGCATGATGGGAACAGGGCAAACCAAACTACAAAAGCCAATTCTTACACTGGGAAGGAAACAAGCTACCGGGGACCGGTTTCTGGCATTTCAGCCGTCTTCGGCCCAGCTTGCTTGAATCCTGATGGTGCAATGAGCAAGGGACTCACATCTGAGTATACCCTTCCACGCTTAGGGTGGACAAAAATATTTACAACAAGGGGTGGTGAGGGACAGAGTCTCTGAATTAAACAGAATACTCTCACCCAGTCAAGAGATCAGGGCTAGATCCAACACCGTTTTTTAGCTCACTGCACCATCCCAGTTTCAGAACCTGGCTGTATGCAAATTAGTCTGTTCCTGTCCCAGTGCATGATGGGAACAGGGCAAACCAAACTACAAAAGCCAATTCTTACACTGGGAAGGAAACAAGCTACCGGGGACCGGTTTCTGGCATTTCAGCCGTCTTCGGCCCGGCTTGCTTGAATCCTGATGGTGCAATGAGCAAGGGACTCACATCTGAGTATACCCTTCCACGCTTAGGGTGGACAAAAATATTTACAACAAGAGGTGGTGAGGGACAGAGTCTCTGAATTAAACAGAATACTCTCACCCAGTCAAGAGATCAGGGCTAGATCCAACACCGTTTTTTAGCTCACTGCACCAACCCAGTTTCAGAACCTGGCTGTATGCAAATTAGTCTGTTCCTGTCCCAGTGCATGATGGGAACAGGGCAACCCAAACTACAAAAGCCAATTCTTACACTGGGAAGGAAACAAGCTACCGGGGACCGGTTTCTGGCATTTCAGCCGTCTTCGGCCCGGCTTGCTTGAATCCTGATGGTGCAATGATCATCACCACCCCCTTTTCTGAATCGTTTTTGGCCACTATAGGTGTGGCAGGGTATACTCAGACATGAGTCCCTTTCTCACTGCTCCATCAGGATTCAAGCAAGCCGGGCCGAAGACGGCTGAAATGCCAGAAACCGGTCCCCGGTAGCTTGTCTCCTTTCTGGTGAAGAATTGGCTTGGTAGTTTAGTCTGCCCTGTTCCCATGATGCACTGGGCCAGGGACAGACTGATTTGCATATAGCCAGGTTCTGAGCTGGGATGGGGCAGTGAGATAAATAACGGTGATGGATCAAGCCCTGATCTTTGGACTGGGTAAGAGTGGTCTGCTTAATTCAGACACTCTGTTCATCACCACCCCCTTTTCTGAATCGTTTTTGGCCACTATAGGTGTGGCAGGGTATACTCAGACATGAGTCCCTTTCTCACTGCTCCATCAGGATTCAAGCAAGCCGGGCCGAAGACGGCTGAAATGCCAGAAACCGGTCCCCGGTAGCTTGTCTCCTTTCTGGTGAAGAATTGGCTTGGTAGTTTAGTCTGCCCTGTTCCCATGATGCACTGGGCCAGGGACAGACTCATTTGCATATAGCCAGGTTCTGAGCTGGGATGGGGCAGTGAGATAAATAACGGTGATGGATCAAGCCCTGATCTTTGGACTGGGTAAGAGTGGTCTGCTTAATTCAGACACTCTGTTCATCACCACCCCCTTTTCTGAATCGTTTTTGGGCACTATAGGTGTGGCAGGGTATACTCAGACATGAGTCCCTTTCTCACTGCTCCATCAGGATTCAAGCAAGCCGGGCCGAAGACGGCTGAAATGCCAGAAACCGGTCCCGGTAGCTTGTCTCCTTTCTGGTGAAGAATTGGCTTGGTAGTTTAGTCTGCCCTGTTCCCATGATGCACTGGGCCAGGGACAGACTGATTTGCATATAGCCAGGTTCTGAGCTGGGATGGGGCAGTGAGATAAATAACGGTGATGGATCAAGCCCTGATCTTTGGACTGGGTAAGAGTGGTCTGCTTAATTCAGACACTCTGTTCATCGCCACCCCCTTTTCTGAATCGTTTTTGGCCACTATAGGTGTGGCAGGGTATACTCAGACATGAGTCCCTTTCTCACTGCTCCATCAGGATTCAAGCAAGCCGGGCCGAAGACGGCTGAAATGCCAGAAACCGGTCCCCGGTAGCTTGTCTCCTTTCTGGTGAAGAATTGGCTTGGTAGTTTAGTCTGCCCTGTTCCCATGATGCACTGGGCCAGGGACAGACTGATTTGCATATAGCCAGGTTCTGAGCTGGGATGGGGCAGTGAGATAAATAACGGTGATGGATCAAGCCCTGATCTTTGGACTGGGTAAGAGTGGTCTGCTTAATTCAGACACTCTGTTCATCACCACCCCCTTTTCTGAATCGTTTTTGGCCACTATAGGTGTGGCAGGGTATACTCAGACATGAGTCCCTTTCTCACTGCTCCATCAGTATTCAAGCAAGCCGGGCCGAAGACGGCTGAAATGCCAGAAACCGGTCCCCGGTAGCTTGTCTCCTTTCTGGTGAAGAATTGGCTTGGTAGTTTAGTCTGCCCTGTTCCCATGATGCACTGGGCCAGGGACAGACTGATTTGCATATAGCCAGGTTCTGAGCTGGGATGGGGCAGTAAGATAAATAACGGTGATGGATCAAGCCCTGATCTTTGGACTGGGTAAGTTGGTCTGCTTAATTCAGACACTCTGTTCATCACCACCCCCTTTTCTGAATCGTTTTTGGCCACTATAGGTGTGGCAGGGTATACTCAGACATGAGTCCCTTTCTCACTGCTCCATCAGGATTCAAGCAAGCCGGGCCGAAGAAGGCTGAAATGCCAGAAACCGGTCCCCGGTAGCTTGTCTCCTTTCTGGTGAAGAATTGGCTTGGTAGTTTAGTCTGCCCTGTTCCCATGATGCACTGGGCCAGGGACAGACTGATTTGCATATAGCCAGGTTCTGAGCTGGGATGGGGCAGTGAGATAAATAACGGTGATGGATCAAGCCCTGATCTTTGGACTGGGTAAGAGTGGTCTGCTTAATTCAGACACTCTGTTCATCACCACCCCCTTTTCTGAATCGTTAGAACTAATTTTAGCACAAAGACTGCCTTGCTTGAAATCACTGAGGTTATTAAGGAAAAATTAAATAAAGGAGGTAAAGCGGTGCTGAACTTTCTTGACCTCTCCGTGGCTTTTGACACCATGCCCCATGACCAACTCCTGCATAGACTTCAGGAGTGTGGCCTGGGAAGCACCGTGCTCAAGTGGTTCACCTCCTTTTTGGAGGACAGAGATCAATAGATCTGGGCCCTTCCTTTTGCCGCTCCCATTCCCCCCATTAAGGTGTGTGTTCCACAGGGTTCTATTTTGAGCCCGGCACTCTTTAATGTATATATGCCCCCCCTCTTGCTCCCTTGGCATGGGGCGCAACAATCCATTTGTATGCTGACGATACTCAGATTCTGTTCACATGCAACAAGGGCGAGGAATTTAGAGGGGAGGGGATCAACAAAAGCCTGATAGGGGTTTTCACTTGGCTCAGGAAAAAGCAATTGAAATGTAACCTAGAGAAATCTGAGATAATTTTATTTGGCTCCTCATCTTGTGATGAATGGCGACAATGGTGGCCATCAGATATGTCACACCCTAACCTCAGTCAATACAGTTAAAAACCTGGGGGTTAAACTGGATGACACCCTGTCCATGAAAGCTCATATTCAAGCAGTAGCCGGATCCTGATTTGACCTCCTAAGAAATTTCAAGAAATTTCTACCCCAGCTAGCGATCACCCACAGGAAGACCGTAGTCCAATCCCTCATTGTTTCCAGGTCGGACTATGTAAATGTCTTGTACCTGGGTCTCCCAGAGTACAGATTGAGCAGACTTCAGGTGGTCCATAATGCGGCCGCCATGGCGAATGTCATGTTGGGGCCCAGAGCTCAGATCTCCTCTCACCTGAATGCGTTGCACTGGCCTCCGGTTCGAAAGAGAATTTGCTTTAAAGCCTTGGTTTTAGCTTTTAAAGTTTTACATGATACGGGTGCCCACAATATCAGAAAGAGAGTTCTACACTATGTCCCAGGTAGAACCCTGAGGTCCTCCTTTTGGCAGCAGGTGTTTGTTCCTAAGTTCTCTCGTGCCCGCATCGGTGGCCGCTCCTTTCAAGTTCAGGCTGCCTGTCTGTGAAACCTTCTGCCGGTGTCACTCAGACAGGTTCCTGACTTACTCACTTTCAGGAAGCGGATGAAAACCTGGCTATTTCAGCAACAATCTTAAGGCTTCTTCCCCTTTTTCAGCATTTGAAACAGTTCTGTCCTTAGGTTCTTTAGCACAGGGACAAACCTTCTGAGTCAATGTGAGCTCTATAGGTATCAATTAACATAATATAACACTGGCAATTAAGCTGTTGAAAGAGTAGCTGTGAAAATATTCAGCATCTCAGCCGCTACCATATTAACACAGCAGCAAAATATATTTTTAGGGCAGCTCCCAAAATGTATTATCATAGGTTTTGTCATCAAAACACAGATTTTAGCATTCTCTATACCTTAAACTGCATAATTTTCAAACACTACGACATCAACTACGGGGTGCTGTGCTACAGGGGGACTGTGACACCTGCAAAATCCTACACACCCAGCTTTTCAGACGCTAATTTAATAAGGAAATATCTCGGCTTGGTTTCAATAACTAACAGGGAGGCATCTTTGCAACTCGGGAGTCGTTGTGTCAAGAGCAGGTTATTTGAAAGGCTACACGCTGTTCGCTTTCACTCTGTCCCCTGACCTGGAGGGCTGCGACCATTACAGCTAGAACAAAAATGGAAATCTAAAAGCAGAAATATGATTTAGTCAACCCTTGGCTGCGAGCGTGAACATGGTGAACATGGTTGTATTCTCTCTATTTGATAATGTCATTTAGATCAACTACGCCCAACAGATTTTGTTGAGTATCTTTAAAGTTTTGTAAAATGGACATAGGATTTTTAAGCCGCCATAAACACGCTAAGAAATTAATTTTAGGTGTTTTCCAATTTTTTTTCCACACACTTTTCTTTAACACAGATCTGCACAGCAAGGAAGAAACTCACTGTTTTTAGATAATGACATGGCTTCAGTGTTTGACACCTCCGCATAGAATCTATACGAAACCTATTTTCAAGTATGTAAAAAAAGCTGGTAGGGGGGAGGAGTGTTACAAAATACAGGTACAGGATTCTCTCTCCATCACATGTGGGGAGTATTGTATATATTTTATTAGTAAAATGTCTGAGGGTATGACGTTTAGAATTTTTTTAGTCTATATCCGAATGATCTAGTTAACACTGACGGCATTGCTATAAAATATTTGAAAGAAAACTATAGGTTTACAGCAAGCGCTGTTAAAACAGAATACACAGTTTGTCGAAAGTGTAAGGCCATGTAACAACTTTTATGTGTAATCATGGATTTCAATTATAAAAGAATAAAAACCTTGAATGCAGACTCACCATCTTAATTCTGATGCAAAGACACACATTTAAAAAGGATTTAATAGATGACAGAAACAAGTTGGAAAAGTAAAAAGGTTTATTAACAAAACAGTTTTTGGGTAACTAGATAAACTTAGCAAAGAAATAAAAGGAGAAAAACGTTGAAATGCTAACTATGGAAAAATTATACACATCAAACGCATAAAAGATGTTACATGACCTTACACGTTGTCTCCATATTGTCGGTGTTAGAGAGCCTCCATAATCACACACCCGTCAAGGAGCTATTGGGGACACAACTGTTTTCTGTTCACTTCTGCCGTTTGACAAAGGCCTGTCTGTTAGCCCGGTTTACTTTACGTTTCAGAATCTTATTAATCCTGTGAACCATGTGTAGATCGTCTGGTACGTTTTGTAACTCTTCATTGTAAAAGCCACCGCCACATTTTCCCTTTGTAATCTTTTAACCTGTATATGTATATATTTACCTATAAATATCTCATCTCTAAAAGCCTGCTGGTAACCCTTCGTAAAGACCCCTTTCAACTTTGAAAACCCTAACATGATCACCTTCTGTTAAAAGAGAATTCTTTACCTATACCACAAAGCGGCTCCCATACACCATTCTTCACACTGCTAAGGAATTGTCTGTTGTCACCTCTACGGGTGACGTTTTGATAGTTCTGTGATAACTGATGTTATAAACCCTTGTAAAAGTATGTAGAACATCCACATATTGGCAGGTGTTGTATGCCATGAAATATCTCCACAGCTAGATTTTAAAGTTCTGTTAAAATGCTCTATAATAGCAGCGTTCACCTCCATGTGCGTTGCAAAATGGTGAACAGCGTGTTGTTTCAATAATTTCTGAAACAAATTGTTTAAGAATTATTTTCCAGCATCTGTTTGTAGTTTTTGAAGGGTTCGCCCTTTCCTGAAGATGTTTTTAAAGGCACTGGTGACCCTTGTACCCCCTTTATTGCATAGCGCTTTTTTAAAGGCATACTTGGACAACACATCTATGAACTTTAATATATATATCGAGCTCCATTATAATGTTTGGCTAGATCTTGAAGACTTATTATGTCCCCCTACCATTGATAATCTAACTGTGCATTAACAATGGTCAGTCTCCTCTTAAAACGTCTCCTGGCTGGCTTGTGGAGTGAATGTGCCTCTTCTCCAGATAACCATGCCTTCACCTGCACTCGGTTTACCAGCACATTTTCAATTAGAGTCCTTCTGGGCAGAGCTATGGCACTTCTGAAGCTTCCGGCCCGCTTGTATCATAATAAAGCTTCCTTAACCCGGCCTCTGACATATCATCCCATGCAGCCCGAGTAATGAAAGACGCTGTTTTTTTTGTGTAAAGACATTTTATTAAAAATAAAGAATATTAGCAACACATAAACACAGGAATGATTTACAATGTCATTGTAGATGTCTTGGCAAAGTTTTGCAGTTTGCAGTCTTTTTCACTACGTATACATAATATGAACATGCTACATACATTACTAGGGACCATACAGATAATTTGCCTCAGCATTACAGGGTTTGACATTTTTACAGCAGTAAACTCAATGGCTGTAGACAAGACTTCTCATTCACCCCGCCTATAACTTTCTACACTCAGGATACTGATGGCATTCAAAACTTCCTACAATTCTCTGTCGTACAATACAAAGCCTTTCTGTTTTTTAGATACTCGTAGGTTTCAAATTTCAAAGTCGACATGTAAGCTGTTCGCTAGGACTAGTATCAACTCCTGTATGCTGTATTTGTACATTTCAGTATTCATCTTTCGTAGGTATCCACACATTGACACACCAGCTGGCTATGCACGTAAGGTTGTCACACTGCATCGATGTGAGAGGCTCACCGAGCTTCAGATGGTTCAGCATTACAGGCTGTATTTTGGCTATTCGTTCTAAGCAACACATTTATCAATCTGGCATTACAAATGTAGCCTGGGCGTAATTCAGAAGCCTCTTGTGCACCGACATTCTGAATCTTGTCCTACAAGTGAGCAAGCATATAACCTTAAATAATACATGAATGACGCAATACCAGGGGGACACTACGTTTTTTAAAACAGTTTTTGTGTAGCTAAACCCCCTATTCTTTGGTTTTCAATATAGATATCACACACATATTGCTTTCTGAAACTTACAACCATCCTTGTATCAAAATACATACACAAACCTTGCAAGCGCTCAAATTTTAAGGTTGTCTCACTCAAACCGCAAATCTCCTAGAGGGTGGTCGACAAGACATTGATCATATCAGGGTGGGCATTGTTCTTTTCCTTGGACAAACCATACACCACCCTTAACAGTTTATATACATGTGAGGGTCTAGCTTGCTACATAAACAAAGGATTGCTCTTGAACTGTTTGAGGCGTATAGACACTCATGAACCTCCTGTTGTGGATCGTTAATTTTATGCCTGTAACATAGTTATAATAATAATAGTCACTTTTGACATAAGCATTCAAAACAGTAGCATTAAAACCTTTTACATGCCATATAGACTCAGGGGGAACCCTTTTCAAAACCCACAATATTGTAGTTATTGTATTGTATTGTAGTTATATTGAGAGGTGTGGCACCGCGGCCAGGGTGACTGACTCCGGAATCTGGAGATCACGGTTCGATCCCCAGTGCCGGCAGCAGATTAGCCCAGCACCATGTGACTCTGGGCAATAGCTTGCTTAATCTTCCCGACGGCCCCCAGCGCCTAGAGACCCTTACGGGTGATTGTGCGCTTTACAAATGTGGATTATTATTATTATTAGTTACAAACACAATTCTTACACAGTTATTTGTTTAGGGGAGCTTTCAATCTGAATTTGAACAGCATATGGAGTAAAAAGTTACCGCGTTAACCATGGGCTGCACCCCATCTACTGTGCTACTTTTTGCTGATGCTTTCGACGGTTCAAAAAAGAAAGAAAGACAAACTAATAGTAAAAATATAAAATATAAATGTATACACGCTACGCGACAGTAACAATTTTACTAACTTCATCATCTTCATTGAAATTAGAGGAGGCTCTAAAATCTTAAGAGTGCTGAGGTCCATTGAAGCATAACCGGAGTCGGAGCTTGCGCGCAGCTGCAGTAAGACTGCAGTCCCCGGAACTGCTTCCTCCACGAACACCGTATCTTCATAGACCGGTGAGTTAGGAGGTGTTATAGATTTTCCGCATCTTCCATGTCAATAAAATGTTTCCAACATTTGATTTGTTACTCAAAGCTTTAGTGCCTCTGTTGGAACACTTGACAGGGGATATCAATTGCGGCAAAAAGTTGAGGCTGAGCATTTCCAGCAAACAGCATAGTTCCTCGTTAAAACCTGTGATGTCATGAACAGCCTCTTTAACTACGATCTGCTGAGCGTTCTGCTCCATCACCTCTGGTGTCAGGCTACAATAATATCCAACGATAATGCCCCAACTGCCAGCCGAGGGTGTCCTTTTGATGAGGGGTCTGTATCTCTTCATAATGACAAGGTGATCTCTTTCTGTAGAACGGCTCTTGGTTGTTGCATAGACCGCTTAGGAGCTCCCTTTATGTATTCTAAATACCCCAAAAGAGGCGTATACCTCTACATCAAAGTTTGGTCACCTGACCTCCAAGGGTTCTGGTTCGCTGAGGGCTTCAGCATAGCCTCAACTGTAGGACCATGAACATGTGAATAATACGTGATCAGGGTGATATCACAACACACTTGACCCCACACAGTTGCGTGACACCACACCTACACTGACATCAGTTCCGTGGAGGGTCCCCCTGGGGACCGAAAGTCCCGGTGTATGATAATGTCACTTCTGGGGGTGGGACAACGGTTACTTTTGCTTGATGTGTAAACGTATCCCTCCCTTCTACTGTCATCAAACTTTTAGATACATTTCTTGGTCCACACCTAGTGTCAGTGTGTACTCATTTTACTCTAGCATCTTTCCATTATGGGAGTCGAGTACTTCTATCATCAACAAACCCTGAAAATTATCAGTGTTTGGATCACATTTTATAAACTGCAACTCAACTCCTGCATACCATTAAGACCCCATGGCACAGTGTATTCAGAAATTACATCCAAAGGAGTTCTCTCATCAGTAAAACTTCCCTTAAATTGTAACTTCTGATAACATCCATTTTCACACTTGAAATCCAACTTGTGGTTACTTTTATTAACTTGCTCTTAAAGCAAAGGCGGCTCCTCCACTAAGAGGGAGGAGCATCGCCCCATTGCTCACAGAGCAGGAAAAATAAAATGATAATAACATCGGGTCCGATTCACAAAAATAATCTGAGACAAAATCCTAATTTTACAACTTTCGGCATTCACAAAAGTCATTTAGGAGTAGTAATTAGGATTCCTAACTTTACTATTTCTAAATGCCTTTTGTGAATAGGGAAAGTCATAAAGTTAGGATTTTGTCTCAGATTAGGAGTAGTAAAGTTAGAAATGGGGGTCTCTGGATGGCAGAGTTAGGTACCTTGTCCAAGTAAGGACCCTTACTTCTAGTCAGGATTAGGGAGTTACACTCCTAAAATAACCCCTTCTCACCCCCTTGGTAGTTTGGCACAAGCAGTCAGGCTCATTTTGGAGGCAGTGTGTAAAGAATTTGCACATCACCAACATTATTACAGTGTAAGCTCTACAAAAGGACACCACACCAGTTTAGAAAAATATCCAATATTGTATATACTTAAGACAAGACGAGAAACAATAACAATCCACAATACAGTACTTAGAAATCTTCAGTTATCAAAATAATCTTGAAATACAGTTCCTTGAAGTTGATAGCTCCGTCTGGGGCTATCACAGGGTTGTGTCCAAGCAAGCACGGTATCATAAAGACCAGCAAAACAGTACCTTATGAAATGCAGGGTGTCAGCGACCACTCATTGTGCTCTGAAAGCACGGAGTCCGCAGGCGTCGGTTCTGAGGTTGGTGCAGGAGTCATCGGGCCCTTGAAGTCACACGCGTTGCAGATTGAACTCTTCGCTGTTGAAGTCGGGAGCGCCGGCATCGGGGCTGGGGTGCGAAGTGCAGGGGCGCAGCGTGTGGTGCTTTCAGGTTGCAGTACAGGCAGCGGTTCGGTGATGGTCATCCAGTGGCGTAAGTGAGACCAGGGCTACAGTGTGAAGTGATGCGGTACTCGTCATGGTACAAGCAGCGGTGATGTCGAGGCTGAAGTGCTGTCATCGGCTGACGAACTGGAATCGATGGCGTCAGCGTCGGTAGGTCAAGTCTGTGGTGCGGGATGAGAGTGGTGCGTCATGTAACTTATGAGCGGTGACCTTGAACCGGGGTGCAAGCAGCGGCGTCGATGTTGACGTGGAGCGGTGTCGTCGAGGATGCCAAGGCGGCGGCGTGAAGCGAGGCGGTGCGTAGTGCGCTGCCCCCAGGTCACGGTCCAAGCAGCGGCTTGGTGGTGGCGTCATCAGGCATCATCAGTGAGACCAGGGGTACGGTGACGCCTTGCGGCGGTGCCCTCTGCGGTGCCTTCAGGACACGGAATCGGCAGCGGTGTTGTCAATGGCCTATTCACGTGCAAGTGAAATCTCCTCCCACCACTCTAACTGCAGACTGAGACTATTCAGTTACTAGTGAAATCTCCTCCCACTACTCTGAATGCAGCCCAGGTCTGCCCAGCCCTAACTCATTCAGGAAAGGCAGGACACCCACCAACCCCCTGGTGGCTGTCTGAGAAAATGCACCTCCCTAACCTCTGTCACTGCAAAGCCAGACAGTCAATACACATCCTGTAGAGGCACACAGGATGGCTAAGCAAGAAAATACCTACTTTCTAAAAGTAGTATTTCCAAAGACGGAATGTAAAAATCACCCTTACTAAAAGATGCATCTTTAGATTCTGACTTCAGGCTTACTAACCTTTATTTTCCTATCTGGTCCCAATGGGAAGTTATATTTATAAGATGTTAATAAATTAATTCCCATGCTTTCCTATGGCCCAGATAGCCTTTCAATAGTGATAAACGAAATTGGCAGTATTTCACTATCCGGGCATGCCACGCATATCAGGGCCTGTCCTACCTTTCACATACCCTTCAACCTGCCCACAGGGGTATCTTGGGCCTACCTTAGGGGTGACTTACATGTAAGAAAAGGGAAGGTAGGGCCTGGCAAGTGGGTGCACTTGCCAAGTCGACATGGCAGTTACAAACTAAGCACAGACTCCGCAGTGGCAGGTCTGAGTTACCTTTTATGGGTTACTCGTGTGGGTGGCACAATCAGTGCTGCAGGCCCACTAGTAGCATTTAATTTACAGGCCCTGAGCACACACAGTGCACTGTACTAGGGACTGACAAGTAAATCAAATATGTCAATCATGGAAACACCAATCCATAATACAAATTTCACAGAAAGCATATGCACTTTAGCACCAAATAGCAGTGGTAAAGTGCCCAGAGTCCTAAAACCAACAACAGCAGGTCAGCAAAAAACAGGAGGAAGAAGCAAAAAGTTTGGGCATAACCCTGCAAAAAGTGCTGTCTCCAACATGCGCACTTTGAATGATCCTCACCAGGCTGTAATACACAGCCTGGTGGGGAACATGCACAGGCTCCTTGTCCCCGTCTGAGTGCTCGACCACTGCACTCAGACCAATTGCAACACTGCATTGAAGCCTTGTGATTGGCTTAGGGGAGGTTGGGTGCTTCCTGCTTCCGGGACTCGCCGGAGAAGGAGAAACAACAGTGGAAAGACAGTCACTGCGGCTGTGGGAAGCAAGTGGGTTTTTTTTTATATCCCATGCCGCGCCATACCTGTTCCCTGCCTGCTGCTACTGTTTTAAAGGTTTTTAGTGCCACACGCAGACCTGACTCAACTACAGAAAAGTGGTACCTGGTCTCCTTTCACACTGAGAAGTCCAATGCCATTTGACACTCATTAAGGAGTGGTGAAGACAGGTATTGAAAAGGAGGAGGAGCCATAAGTAAGCTGAGGAGCTACTGATTTGTCGGGCTCAATAGTAATGTGAAGCGCACCCTGGAGCAGTGTGACGCTGGCATGCATTTAATGTGCAGATTGTGCTAAGTGAAATGCTGTTGTGACACTAGACCAGAAAGCAAAAGGTAAGCCTTACTGTTTATCACAAGTCACAATTCAGGCAATAAATACCTTCTACGTTAACAGACATCAAGTGGCTTTAATGCACAAAAGGTACAAAGATATTCACTATTTCCCTTATAGTCAAGAAAAGTCACAAACCACACCCTTTTTTCGCAGGGTTATCAAATATCTCTGCTTAATGTTGGTTAAGAGCTTAATTGTACCCGTCTCTAAGGCAAAAAACGTAAGACAGTCCTACTTTATTTTTTAAATTTCACATTAGTGTAAACGCTAGTGATTGCAGTTGAACAATGATATATTATCTGTAACTTATTCTCCAAAAAATTAGGTAATGGAACTTCCAAAGATGATTCTCTAGAGAGTCTAATTTTACACGATCTAGACAATAAACTTGTTGTTTTGGAAGAACAACCTAAGAATGATTTCATATCACCTGCATCGAACATGAATGAAACATTTTTATGCTTTAAAGATTCAACTCTGCCTGCAGAAGCATACTCTATTAAATGGCAATAAGAGACAGATTAATTGTTGCACGTTCTTGCAAACTATGGGGCCAGCATGGATGTCAAACTAGCCACTTTATATGGAAAAGTAGAATCTTTTGCATCCACCAAGGCCTTTTTTTATTGCACTTGAGTCCCCATGATGAAAAACGTTGTTCATTAACAGGATTGTTGCCGTCATTA
Source organism: Lissotriton vulgaris (assembly GCF_964263255.1). NCBI lineage: Eukaryota > Metazoa > Chordata > Amphibia > Caudata > Salamandridae > Lissotriton > Lissotriton vulgaris. Next base: position 434,476 of record NW_028249123.1, read on the forward strand.
ATCAGCACCGTAAAGATGCTAAACTCCTATCATAAATTGAATATTAAATAATGAGAGCACACCAGAAAGGGGTGTTAGCAAATTAGCCAGCTGATAAAACAGATGTTAAGAACAGAACTGTGCCTGATAGGTTTCGAGATTCTAATTCTAGAGGTAAAAATATAATGGTGACCGATTCCACCATAATCACAATCAGTGGAAGCTTAAAGGCACTCGCAGGAAAGTGAAGAAGCGCTGGAAAATAACAAGACATAAACTAGAAATAATCTATAGACAGAATTAAAAACAGATGACGCTGCCATAAGGGAATTATAAGATAAGCGGTTTCCACTATTCACTGCAAAGTCCTTAGATTACTGAAAAAGTCAAACTGGCCAGGAATGAGTTTAATCGCCTGCCTGGTCAGGCTCTCCTGTCAAATTAGTTCAATTCCTTTTTGTAGATAAACCGTAGAAAACAAAATCAACAAGCCACCTGACTGAGAGCACGAATGAGCAGGCATCCATAGAGGAAGGTTTAGTTCTTCCTGGTAACGCTTTGCTGTTTGACAGGCAAAAGTCTGTAACTACAGGGGGCGGTCAATCAACATGTATAAATTGAAGAGCCTACTCATTTAATCGAGCAACACTCTCACGTGTGCAAAATAATTCAAATAAGGAAGAACGCACCTGTGCGGACAAATAAAATCCGTTTTGCTCTTTGTTGGACTTGGCCCTTTCGGCAGGTTCATCCCGAAACTTTTTGCGTTCTCCTAGCCTGTTTCTGTAACCTGATGTTGGTGATTTTAGGCCTCTGCGTACTTTTTCCCTGTGGTCCAGTGTAAAGTGTGCACTCTTATAAGTGGCTACTGGTTGTATGTTTATGACCTATTTTACTTTTATCTATTTCTGCTAAGTGTTGATCCTGACAGTGGCCCAAGTGGACCTGTGATGTGTAAATAATCCCTTTTGAATATTGCCCGTGTCAGTTGGCACAGTGAATGTTATGTGTTTACTATTCTAATGTGTTATGAGAATACAAAGGCTATTTTTATATAACCTTGTGTGGAGTTCCTTTAGTAGTGTGCCTGTGATGTTGTTGCTGTGTGCGTGCGCAAATGCTTTACACATTGCCTCCGAGATAAGCCTGACTGCTCGTGCTAAACTACCAAGGGGGTGAGCATGGGTTATCTTTGGCGTGTGACTGCTTGCCCTGACTAGAGTGGTGGTTTCTGCCTGGCTTTGGCGCAAACCTTAGCCAATCAGAAATCCCAGCTCTAAGACTCTTTATCTTGGAGAATTCAATGGTTTAATGAAAATGTCTACACTGGGTGGTTCAGAAATACAAGAAAACACAGGCATCATGGGTTACTTTTATAATGAAACAGAACATGGTCCTGACCTAAATGTGAACTCTGTCCTCATACACATTTATTTTCCTTCAGCACATACATTTAGTTCAACTGTGAATGCAAACACAGAGTGTGCCCAAGATGGCAGTCGGTATGGTCGCCAAAACCAGAGCCCCAACCCGCCATCGTAATCTATCCACCACCATCTTCCCAGCAGACCTCTGTTGAGGGGTACAGACACTGTAACTCCTCTTGGGGATATGGTCACCTGAACGTGGAGCAACATAGGTGCCCACTGCAGCCTGCTCCTTTGGCTGAGCCTTGTGAGTAACCCTGGGCATAGTTCGCATAGTATCTCTACGCATAGCTATGCGAAGTGCATTTCGCACTACGCGAGCTACGCATAGCGCCGGGAACTGTGTAGTGCACTGTGCAAAATGCTGTTTGCACTGATTGCACAGTGCCGGATGCTTGTCCACACTGTGCAATCAGTGCAAACAGCATCTTGCACACTGCAAGCGGTCGTTTTCTGCCGCTCAAGTAGATTTGTACTCGAGTGTCAGCTTTCTCAATGCAGACTGGTAGTTTCTCATCGCAAGCGGTCGTGAGCATACACAACCACTCGCAATGAGAAACCTGGAAAAAGTCTCGCTGGGATGTTATTTTGCTCACTCGCGGTCGCCAACTTGACGTTGAGGACCGCGAGCATGTAAAAAATGCACGCTATGCTATGCGTTTTTGCACTGTGCTACGGGCAATTCATATAGCGCATATTTGTGCTAACTATGCAAACTAAGGAAGCGTAGCATAGTCCTGTGCCCAGGCCTACTTGTGAGTCGCAGAGACGAGTGGCTTGGAAAGCGGTCCTTGGTGGACAGGAAGAAAGGAATCGTTGCCTGCCATAATGCCGGAGGCAAGGCACGCTCCCTCCTCCTTCATAGGAAGTGGGCGAGGGGACCTGAGCAGCATTGGAAGACCTATGGGTGCCGCGACTAACAGACCACAGAGGCAAACAAGAGCAGGAGATGCCTACCCTGTTTCTGGTGACAGAGGCATGGGGTCCGGGCCGAGGTGTTGGTTGCTTGGATAGGGAACATCGTGTACAGATTGGAGTCATCAGATACTGTGGCTTGCATCCCTCCACCCCCTCAGCCGTGAGGTGAGTCCTGACCAAATTGGTGCATAGAGCTGACCTGGCTTGATACAGCAGGCTAGAAGACACCTGCCCCCCTTCCTGGCATGAACTTAGATACTGCTTGCTTTGTCCCCTCTGGCCTCCCCCTTTCCCACATCAGAGCAGCTGAGGAGGTGCTGGAGACCTGGGGGCCCTATGGAACAGGGCCCGAACTTAATTTCCTACCGGCTACTGTTTTCATCCCTGATGGGACTCTCTTCCCTCTTGCAGGCCCAGTCGCAAAGCAGGAGCAAACTGAGGAACCCTCCCACCTCATATGACTGTGATGTTGAGTATGCACCGTCATATCCTTACTGATTGAGGAGTACCTCTTTCGGGCATCCGATTTTGCCTCATTGGTCCGGCTCATCCAGGGAGCCAATTTGCATAGGCTGCCTCCCCTCGGAGTGCTGAGGGGAACTGGTGGAAGGACTAACAGCCACAAAGGACCAAGACCAAATCATCTACTCATCCTGCTTGACCCCAGATCAGCTTCCATGTCCTACATCGAGATGGCCAAAGTGTCAAAGGGGAAAAGTGGGGATGGCTCCCAGGCATGTAACAGTTCAGACCCAGCGCAAAACAAGGGAGAGCTCCTCTTGCAGGAAGACACAACAAACGTCTCCAAACTCTTGATATAGGTCAATGGCCTCAAGTCAATCCTCGAACCAAAGCTGGACTCTGTAATGGTTGACGTTGAGTTCTTAAGAGAGAAGCATAAGAATCTGAAGGTAGGGCGCAAGATGCAGAGAAGGAGTAGACCATGGTTCGCCGTACCTTAACTGACCATCAACAGCATATTGAGTCACTAAAGACAGAAGTGGCATTAATAAGAGCTATGGCGGAATAACATTTGGGTGGTGGGCCTTCCCGAGAGAGGGGAGGGACTAGTATGCACCTTTATCTGGAGGCATGGCTGACTACAGAGGTGATGGGAGGAAACATTTCAAAGTTCTTTTCAGTTGAACGTGCGCACAGGGTGCCTGGGCGCCCCCGATCACCTGGAGTACCAGCACAACTGGTGGTTGCACGACTTTTCAGCTTTAGAGACCAGAACAATTTATTACAACTGACTCAAGGCAAAGGCCCTTGGACTGTGAGCAAAATGACTGTTACCAAATTTCCAGATTACACAATAGATATCCGCAAGTTACCAGATTCATTTCGCGAAGTGAAACTATGTCTTCACACTCTGCGCATCAATATGTTTTACTGGTTCCAGTGAAATTGAGAATCAGATCTGGCATGCAGACTCTTTTTTTCATGACTCCTAAAGATGTGTGGACATGGTTAGAAACTAAAGAGGACTACCAGCGTGTACTCCCTGCTACAGTGAGGGAGAATGGTAATCTTTGTCACACAATCAATGATCTAGCAGGAGAAACAGTATTATACATGGCAGACCTACAGAGGTACAGGCAGTGAGGGGCAGAGCAGAGACACTGGCAGCGGTGGAACAATCATCTCTATTGGGCCAATAGAGTCTTGACTTTGACGGGATAGTGGGACTCTACAAGACAACCCTTCGATGGTTGAGGTTCTGGAGGATTCGTGAGGTGGCCCTATTAAATCCACTTAAGGATTATGCACAGTTTGCTAGGGTATATCTCTGTTCTGAATATGTGGGATAGTAGGGGCGTGCTTATGGTTGGTACATGATGCATGATGCCAAACTACTATGGCAAGTTTAGCTTTCCTTACTGTTTTGACAGCGGGGAAATGGATCGTGGGGTATAGAAAGTAACTTGGAGTGCCCTACTTGACAAATAGACTTTGTAGTAGTTGTTGACAATGTTTTATAAATTGTTTTCTTTGATTTGTTGCTGGTTTCCTCTGATGACACACTTGAACCCTGATTTGTATTTAGGGGCTGCAGCGGCGCACCACTCAAATATTTTAGGGCTTTCAAAGATTATAACTTGTTGACTTGGAACGTGCAGGGCATGGGTAATTATAGCATGGCGCATAGGATCTATTCAAATTTACGGAGATGCATAATTCAGTTTGTGTGTCTCCAGGAGACCCATTTGACTGCAGGGGAACTCACTAGGCTCCATAAATGCTGGAGAGGCATGGTGCTGGGTACCCCTTACTCCACTTATGCCAGAGGGGTTTTATTCCATTCATTCTAGAACATAGCGCAGTGGACCCAGAGTGTCGCTACGTCATTGCTGAGGGTACATTGGAAGGTGAGCCCCTCAAGTTTGTGGCATTGAGTGCCCCGAATGTGGGACAACCACTATTTTTTAGCTCTCTTATGCTGTCCCTCTTGACGTCAGTGACGTGTCCCTCATTCTGGTGCGGAGACTTTAATTATGTCCCAGACCTGATGCTTGACAGGTCCAGCCTACCAGTTTGCGAGGAGAAATCTCACATTAACACCAGGCAGTTACAGCAACGGGCACAGGACATGCAGATACAGGACTTATGCCAATACTTATTTCTTGTATTACTCCCCTATTCACGTACTCCACTCGAGAATTGGCCTGATCCATAGTGGTAGGACCGTGTTGACTGCTTGTACGCGGGCAGAGTATTTAGCCAGAACTCTGCCTTTTAATTGCCCGTTACTGGTGACTTTTCAGTGGGGGAGACCACACCCAGTTATACCTACTTGGCAGCTCCAGTAGAGGTCACTGGCAGATGTACTGTTTCGAACTCATGTGGGGGAACAGATAATCAGATATTTTATGGAAAATTAAGGCACGGCCACGAACAAAAGAATTGAATGGGATGCTATTAAAGTAATGATATGGGGGAGTGTATGTCCCCACACTTCGGTATTAGGTGGAAGCTCCAAAGGAAGATCACTAGTATAGAGGGGTGATTGAGGACTGCTGAACAGGCCTTTGTACAGGATTTGAGTGAGATTTGCAATATGGAAGATGTGAGGTTCGAGCACCGGAGGCCTCCAGATGCCCTCCATCCTTTGTTTACAGAGAATGCACCAAACAGCAACTCGATCTTGGGACAAAGCTTCTAGTTTACTGGCCTGGCTCCTGAACTTTGAGCGTCCCTATACTGTTATCGGTGCCCTCTGCACAACCACAGGGAATGTTGTGAACTCCCAAGCAGCCATTAATAAGGATTTGAAACCTATCATAATGGCTTACAAAGCACAATTGGGGATCCACCTGGATGAAATTGACGAGTATTTCCACTCCTTGACATTCCTCAACTTACCCCGTTACTAAGGCAGGAATTAGGCTGCCCTCTGACACTTGAGAAAATCAACCTGGCCATCAAACAGATAGTGAGTGGCAAAACTCCTGGCACTGAAGAGCTACCCATATATCAGGCCTCCCTTGCTCAGGGGTTACTGAAGGTCTTTTTTGAAAGCCAAGGAAAGGGGCAGATTACCTGACAGTTTCTGGAAGTATTAATAACAGTGATACCGAAACCCAGAAGGGACCGTTTAGACGTGGGGTCCTACCACCCTTTATCTTTGCATAACCTTGATCATAAGGTGCTGAGAAAGGCCCTAGCAAATAGGTTAACTCCAATGATACAGAGAGTGATCCACACAGATGAGAATGGATTCATACTGGGCAGGAACACATTCTTGAACCTCCAACGGTTATTTGGAATTATGGATTGGGCTCGCAGGATAGACACACTGGGATGGGTGGCCTCTCTAGATACAAAAATGGCGTTCAACACCCTGGGATGACCGTACTTACAAGCAACCTAAGTGAAGCTGAGACTGGGTCTCGAGTTTTGCCAATGGGTGCAAGTCCTCTATGAGCACCTTGTTGCCAGGGTACATACAGGAACGGTTATCTCAGAGAGCTTTGGTATTGAAAGGGCAGGGATGCCATTTGTCTCCCCTTCTGTTTGCCTTGGCTATGGAGCCACTGGCCTGTATGTTGCGAGAAAGAACAGGGCTCTGAGATTATTCAGTGGGACTTATGGCAACATAGTTACCATGTATGCGGATGATACCCTGATTTATCTGCAAACTAATCCTGCCATTCTCCCTGTGGTCATGTCTGCCCTGGATGTGTTTGGTCCCATTTCTGGACTGCGACTGAACTTGGGGAAATCATGTGTTTTCCCCTTGCTATGTACACCTGAACTCCTACGGATATCTGAGGGAACAGGCGCCTTACATTGGAAGTGTGACACCTTCAAATATTTTGAAGTACAAGTATGTCACTCTGAACGCGATCTGGTAGAGGTTAACCTGGGAAGGCCCTGAGCTCGACCCAGCAGTCGCATCCCTCTGTGCACAATTACCCCTGATACTGATGACAAAATGTTAATTTCTCCACAGCACCTTTATTTCTTTGAAGTACTTCCTATGAAACTAAACATTCTTTTGGGACTTGCAACGTATGCTCGCCTCACTGATCTGGGCCAATAAAAGGAATAGAGTTAAACAAGAATCCCTATATGCCACAGTGGAGGACAGTGGGTATTGAGCTACTAATTATGAACTATTTATGCAACAGCTCATCTGCAGTTGCCCTGGTAGTGGTTATTAGACACTTCCACTACAGAGAGCCATCTATTGAGTTTGAAGGCACTTCATTGCTCATGTGGGACTTGGCATCTCCCTTGCTGCACACTCTCCACAGTGTTCTGGCAGAAATACTTGCATAGAGAGAAAAAGGCTTCTCCCTATGCACCTAGCCTTCCTTTATGGCTTTGTGTATGCAGACATAAAGGATTCTCCATCTGAAATATTTCTGCACATTTTTTCTTGTTTCACTAGTCTAATTTGTTTGACTAGCACCAAATGACTGCCCTTCTCCATCAAGACTCTAGATATAATATAGGGAACAGAGTTTGTCCTCATTAAAAACACCTGTACCCCCACAAGATCATCAGCTGTGGCCACCGTTGTACTGGCACCTGTGACAAACATTACAACCAAGCCATTACAACTGCTGTGTAGCCTGGACAGACAACACCTGTGGACACCCAGGTTATAAGGCAATTCTGACAGAGCTGGGTTAGGATCTGCTATGGGGAGCAGGCCCAGGGTGCAACTAAAATGTTTACCATCATGCCTGGGACAAACCTAATGGGTGCTGCTAAATGGCAGAAGAAACAGCTGGATCAGATTACAGAACTTATAAAGTTCCAGAATGATCTCCTGAGGTTCGGGAATGGGATCCAGAGGGACCAAAATGATATGCTTGAGTCGCATATGAATGTCTGTGCAACTGTTGTCCACACTTGAACTGTGTTGTCATCAATTATGCCATTTCAGATGTTATCAATGATATTATAAAACATTTCATGTGTAATGTAATACGTGAGGTCATAAGCAGTGCATGGCGAGAGCTTGGGTAATAGTTTCTTCAGTTAACTATAACTGTTGAAATTAAGTTTTTTTTTTAATTTAAAGCGTTACGCGTTGACTGACATTTTCACCTAACTATGCTAATTTAACCTTTGGTTTTTCAGTGAATTTCGATGTTTTTTATTGTTTATTAAGATATTATTACCATACTTAACTATCTCATCAATGTAACTTTTATTTTTTTCAGTGAACTACTTTTTTGTAACATAATGGAAGATGCTATTACTATACGTATACTATGTCAAGTTCTGCATGGAATGAGGTTGAATTAGGGCTTGGCATGCAGCCATGCATTTCCTCCAACCCCCTGTTGTTGGCCAGTCTCCCACTGTGCACGCCTTACCTCAACCTTTCATGGGCAGCGAAACCCCCACCATGCACGGCCCTTTTAAAAAAATTATTTTCTCAATCCAGAGGCAAGAGTCTCTGAAGCCTGTGCTACCACATGTGCTCCTGTGAGACTCTTTTGGGATCTCCGGGGGCCATGCTGGCTCCTGAAAGACACCCACGAGATTGTGGCACCTTAACAAAAACATTTTCAAATTTTGGACTTGTCCTGCAAGGGCTAGAAGGTGATGGTATTCCTACCCTGCCCCCATATGCCTTCATTATTTTTAGTTTTCAGGACGCCAGTCCTGCAATGGCAGCTGCAACATTTCTATTTTTGTTCTGGTCAGTCAATGAGAGAGAGTGCTCTCTCTATACTCATGGGGGCCTCTCACTACCTCAAGAGCAAGATGGCTGATGGAAAAGAATTTCCTCAGGGTCAATCAGATCACTCCATTATTCAAAGTTGCGTGCCAGTATGAATCTCACAGGACTCATGCATACCTAACTTTCCTGATATCTATATATTTTCAACCTTAAGTTCTCAAAAACGTCTAAATAGTTTACATCAAATCACAAAAAACACACTTGCTGAGTAAATATCCATCTTTCTACCAAATCTGTTGTAATTCAAATTACCCGTTATGGCTGTAGTGCTGTCTCAAATTCCTTATTGAAAGTGCATGGAGAAACTGAGTTTTGGGACTGCCCTCCCTGCACTTTTTGTCCCAAGCTTGATGGATCAACCCAAACTTTTCAAGTAAGGAGATGAGGTGGATGAACTTTTTTTGGACTGTTTTGTGAAGAAACGCAAAACAGCACCAAGGTTATTAGCAAAGCAATTTGCTGCCTGTCAATCAAATTGCTTGGCCAATCCCAGATACCTATATATTTTTAACATTAATTTCTCAAATACTACTGAACTAATTTACACCATATCACAAAAAGCACATTGGTGGAATTCTGTTCTGCAATTTCTTTCTGTATCGCTGTTCCATTTTGGAAATATGTTCTTAAATATAACTATCCATTGGCAACCTCCATTAGGAAATGTATATATGCCCCAAGACAATACCCTTTCAGGCTTACTGTGCTGCATACATTTAGCAAAAAAACAGGGAACTTTGGGCAGTTCCCAAGTTTAGGTAGAGACCAGTCACTCTGAATGGGAGGGACACTGAGTCAGCTCACCTTAAATATCTCCTTTAATAGGTACGTTTTTAAGCATAGGATTAGCACAGTGCCATCTACACTGAGCTAGAAAGCGGCAAAGCCTTTTGCCATTTTTACAGCAAAGTATTTAACCATATGATTAGCTAGAGTCATCCATGCTGAGTCGAAAAAATGACAAAGGCATTTTCCCACTCCGGGCAGAATACTTCACCTGTGGGCTGGTAAAATACCATCCAAACCAACCTGAAATGAATAGAAGCAACCCCTGACATGTGTTTCATTGCTAATAGAGCTCTTCAGAGCGGTATAGTTTTGCCAAGACACAAGGCAGTACTCACTGTAAGTCAAGACAATACCATTTCAGACTTCGAGTGTTGCATGAATTATGCAAATAGGAAATAGGGAACTTTGGGTAGCTCCCAAGAATAGTTGGAGAACAGCTCCTTTCTATGGAGCACACTCCAACACCACCGACCCTATGAATCTGCGTGCCTCAAAAAACCTGGAACATGCCATGCTCTTCAGAGAACATATAAGAACAAGCATTTGCAATGCAATAGGACTCACATTTACACAAGACCTATTGATTGCATAACGGACAATGGGAGGGGGGAGCATGGACGATGGGAGTGCTGGTTGAGGGAGGGGGAGAAGGGGGCGAGAAGGTACGGTCAAAGTACAGCTCACAGTCTAAATAACACATACTGTATCGTGTAACTCTCGAAGTAAAGGGGCCAGTAGCCATAGGAGGGTACAAATGACGACATGGCCATAATAAGGAGGGACTAACAAGCCTCATAAACAATCAGAAGACAGCATTTATGAAGGACACAGACACAAGCCAATGAAAAAATGGGCGGGCAGTGGACGGGGCTTTCCTCACATCGTATACTACCACAGATCTTCCCAAGAGCAGCGCATGCGCGCTGACACTAGGCTCGACCTAAAATAAGTAATACCTCTGAGCTAACTACTGAATTTTTTTTGTTTTTTGTCTAAATCTGTTTTATTGAAATTTTAAAAGTTACAGATATATGAAAGGCATCATAGGCTGTGTACACTCTATGCATGGTGGCACTTAATAACGATAGATACAGATTTTCGTCGCACACAGGTGAAGCATTGTAGCTGTCCATGACATGTCTGCCGCACCAGATTAAATGCAAGAATAACATTCAGCTCAGTTCATGTATAGGATGTCTCACTATTTAGCGACTACATAGTTTCGAAAGTCCAATATGTAAATTCCTTCTGCTATTTCCTCATGGACTGCTAAACAGACATAGTAGAGTAAAAACAGTTAGTTAACAGTTAGTTAACACCGAACAAACCCAACTCAGACTGACACTAGTAGCAATAGCCCCAGATTTTCGTCGCACACAGGTGAAGCATTGTAGCTGTCCATGACATGTCTGCCGCACCAGATTAAATGCAAGAATAACATTCAGCTTAGTTCATGTATAGGATGTCTCGCTATTTAGCGACTACATAGTTTAGAAAGTCCAATATGTAAATTCCTTCTGCTATTTCCTCATGGACTGCTAAACAGACATAGTAGAGTAAAAACAGTTATTTAACACCCAACAAACCCAACTCAGACTGACACTAGTAGCAATAGCCCCCATCCCCCCTCCAGTTTTGATTGTTATCCTCTTCCAGCAGCATTTCTCCTTATCTCCACTTATGGTGATTCTAAATAACACATACCTGAAACATCGTGGCAGCACCAGGTTATAGATTCCAGCATCAACTCTTACCTTACGTCTCTCCTCTCAGGGTGTCCCCCCGTGTGTTCCTCATCAGCCCTCTGGAGTGCTTGTAGTAAGCCTTCCCATTGATGAAGGTATTGGCTCCTTCCTTAATCCACACGTTTCCTCCCTTTTTATGGTGGTCCCCTCCGCTGTAGCCCATGCGTAGAGCGAGTATCTCCAAGCCTGCATGTGGGGTGGGTCCTGCGCCTTCCATCTTGTGGTGAGCAATCGTTTGGCAACCACTATACCCAGATCCAGAAACCGGGATGCTACTGTCATGGCTGGCGTTCTGCGGAATAGGTGAAATATATATACCTCCCTCTCAAATGGGCAAGTTTCGGCTTGTACTATTGTGTAGCAATTCGCTGATCGTACGCCAGTACAGGTGTAATCTGTGGCAGCTCCATAGCATGTGGACTAGACCCACCCCAGGTTCGGGGCACCTGGGGCACACTGCATCTGCCAGGTGGAAATACCTATTGATGGTCTCCGGTGTAAGGTATGCCCTATGTAATATGAAAAACTGAATCTGTCGGAGCCTCATGTTCCTGGGGATTCGCACTGGTCCCTTCAATACCCATTTCCATTCCCTGTCTTCTAATGGCCTCCCCAGGTCTATTTCCCACTTGCGCCGGAGAGGTTCCAGTGTGATCACTGCATGCGTGCATAAGGAAGCTGCGAACCAGCAGACCAAATATCTACCTCGCCCCATTATGCAGAGATATTGTATGGTAAGGTGCTGCTTGGGTTCTGTGGACATGTCCCCACATGTATTAGCCAAGGTTGCAACTAACGAGCAGTGCATGAGAAATTGCCCCGGCAGTAGTCCCTCGTCTTCCACTAGCGAGTCGTACGCTGCCAGCGAGCCATCTCAGTACAGTTTTCCTAAGGTCTGTATGCCAGCATCTTGCTAAGGTGCCAGAGCAAGAGAGGTAAGTGTCAGCGTCCCGCTAGAGGAGCCCTCTAATGGTAACGCAGGTGCATAGGGAACCAGAGTTCTGGTACGGAATAGGCTTCTTCGATAGCATTTGCACACCACCGTCAGAAGGAGTGGTGTTGGTGTTGCGTGTTTGACAGCCGGGTGAAAAAGTGTGAGGAGCCTCTGCAGTGAGTATGGGGGCAGCATGGTTGCTGTGTCTTCCCGGCCTTTATCCCCAAACCAGCGGGTAACCCATTGCAGCTGTGCTGCTAAGTAGTAGTGTTCCAAGCAGGGCACAGCCAGTCCCCCCTGATCTGTGGGTAGATATAATTTTGCTAGTGACAGCCTATGCCGTCTACTCCCCCAGATCAAGTCCCGGAGCAGCTTAGAGAACGTGGTGAAAAAGGATGCCAGGATATATAATGGCAGGTTGGCAAAGTAATACAGTAGTCTAGGAAGGATCACCATTTTGGACAGTGTGAGGTTCCGTGGCAATTGTAAGTGGTGTTTTCGACTCGCACGAATATGGTCAAGTCTGGTATCTACGAACCGCAAATGACGAGTTTAGTAATTGTGCGCAGTTTCGCTGTGCTAACTTAAACCGTTCGTTTGTTACGTGGGTTTTTCATCTGTACCCACGGGTTCCATCTTAGATACGGCATCCATTTTGTTTCTTGCCCTCAAGTAGCCAGCGAACGGACGTTGTCCGCTTCGCGACCCTGGGATTCCCAAGATATCTGCGGAAGACACATGTCCTTTGAAAGTGTCTTTATGACGAGGGGGATGATACTGTAAGGCAGATGGCCCCGCTCGAGGCTCATCTCGCCGTGCCGGTGTATTGTCTCAGCCGTGCATCTCATTAGGCACGTCCCTTTGATGCCTGTAGCTCGTGTTTCCCGATACCTCCCCTTTTACACCCTTTTCAATCTCCCCACTGTCTCCATCTTCCTCCACACCTGTTCTTGTTCCTTCTTCGATCTGTTTTACTGCTGATTGGAATGTACTAATGGTGGGAAGATGGGTTTTTACAGTTGGGAACCGCCAAATGTTTCCGCACTTATATTCCGGACCTTGAATGTATCAAAGTGACCAAAGCGACCCCTCTCGGGGATAATTGTGGGAACCAAGTCGTAAACCTTTGTGTACCATGTTAACCTATGGGAGAATCGTGTATAAAAGGAGCGATCCACAGTACCAATTTGAAGCAGTCTCCCCGAACTACATTCGTTGTACTTCCTGTGACTTCTGTGTTTCCCTGCAGTAAATAAACCTTGAATCTTTGACGCCGAAGGAAGTGTCCCGTGTCTCTGTCATTCGTACGACGGAGCAGGTTACCCACGAAGGTTTCAGGTGTTGTTCCCTGGCACTGCTGGGTCTTAAAGAACCCAGTCCTTCAGTTGGCGCCCTACGTGGGGCTGCATCAGTGGTACCGGTCCAAGCCCGACGATCGTGAGGAACTTCGTGTGAAATCTCCGAGGGAAGGTGCACTCCGCTTCATCGATCCTGTTGTCGAAACAAGTGGCCCGAAGACTTTTCCCGCGAAGATTCCCGCCTCCTGACGGCTGCGACGGACTGCTGCCCTGACTGTAGACCTGTTTTGGCGCCAGGCGTAGACCTTGGTATAGCGAGACGATTGACGGGCCTTCCTGGTGACGCCATCGATCTTTGAGTTAAGTATTTGTGGGTCGCTCCCAGAGTTCTTGGTTGTGGTTGCTTAGTTGTTGCATGGTTCCATTGCATTTGTAGTTCTTGGTACTTTGTTGTGATATTTGACGTCTGCAGTCGCCAAAAACCGAGGGTTTTTGCTCTTTGCTGGGACTTGGTAAATCCCGTAACCCTTGACGTTTGTGAAACTCGGCTAGTGTGCAAGATGCCTGGTCGCAGTAATTTGTTTAGTTGTTTCAGACGTTGTGGTACGGATTCCCGACTGGAGGACTCGTGTCCGATACCTCTGGTTGGAACTCAAACTTATGAACTGTACAGCAAACATGGGCTAGGCCCCATTACGTTTAATGATTACTGGATCCGTTACACTAGGAAAGATGGTGCCCTTAGTTGGCCACCTCATGGTAGTTTTGAGACAACAATCTTAGATAATCTTGAGACTAAATTGTTTGAGAGAAAGTCAAGGCCGGCCATGTTTGATGCCTTTCGGTTATGGCGCAAAGAAGCCCGACAGAAAGAGATCAGACAGACTAAACGTAATCAGAGAGATGGTGTTGCCACCATTGTAAAGAAAGCAGAGCAGTTTCAGCGTGATAAGGAGGTTAAGGAAAAGGAAGTGTTTGATAGGCTACAGCGTATGTCCATAGATAAGTGCTATCCTGTTTTGCCAACGGAGTCGGATAAGAAGGACGACTCAGTTGAGGATCCCTTAATGTCTTATCTTATGAAGTCACCACCTCCGTACATACAGGGTACCGCAGCTCCTGTGGTTCCCCCTGTACCTGTTCCTCAACCTGTTCCTCCACCTGCACCCGTTCCTCCGACTGTTCCCGTTTCTTTGCCTATTGCTATTCCTACTGCTCCTCCGCTTCCACATACTCCTGCTCCTGCTACTGCTCCTGCTTTGCTTACTCCTGTTGCTTCTTCTGTTTCTACCTCTTCTCTTGTTAGTCCTTTGTGTTATACTTCTCCGTCTACTCGCAGTCGCACTTCTCCTGTTGCGGCTAGCTTCTTTCATTCTCTCGGACCTGTTTTTGGGTCCGCTGGTTCAGATGGTCCTCAGAGACGTACAATATGGCGATGGGTTGGATGACGCACCCTCTTAGAAATCCTCCACGTGTTGTACTTGATACGTTCTGCCAATTCAATGTACCGACACAAAGATATGTGTTTGAAGAAATGTGCAAGGTACTGCGTGATCAGATATCGGCTGATGCGCCTGACGAGGTGTTGACCGCTTTGTCTGATCTACAGCTTCAGTTCTCGAATGGACTGATAGTGGATACTAATGTTCGACGTGCTGTTGAACGGTTGTTATCTTTCCGTCCCGCTCCTATACCTCAAGCTTTGTTTGTTGAGGATGTTGAGAGGCAGTTGGATGCGTCCGGTCAGTTCCCTATGCGGGAAGTTCCACCAGTGTGGATGCCAGGCGATCCTAATGCTAATCCCATTATTCTACCATATTTCCAGAGAGTATGGATACATCTCCCATGGAAACGCTCTGAAGTGTTACAGGTGAAGCAATCTTTGCCGGACCCTCGCAAAAATCCTGCAGGGTATTATAAAGAATTATCACAGCTTGTAGACGCTACGGTAATGAATCTTGCCGATATCGATATGTTGTTCGGCAATGTCGTACCTCAACCGGTATGGGCTAAGATTCGGCACGAAGATCACGCAAATGATTTAGGTGGCGATTGGGCTACTCTTACTGCGGCCGATATGCGACAAGTCGGCGGGGCTAAGCCTGAACAACTCATTACTGCTCTCCCTCAAAGAATAATTACCCTAATGAAAACACTTATGCCAGCTATGAGGGTGAACTGGGACAAATTGTCAGCTTGTAAACAGAAAAAGGACGAGAGTGTCTCTGATTTCTTTACGAGATTTGAAGAGGCATTCATCGATCATAGTGGTCAGGATATGAGCATTGAGGGTGGTCAGCGGTTGTTCGTGGACAAATTTGTCTCTAACTTATTGCCCGACTTGAGCAATAAATTGAAAAATTCTGAGAGTGCGTGGGCCGTTTCTACCTCAGCTCAAATATTGGCTACGGCACAGTATTATGAGAACAGAGAAAAAGAGGAGAACGACCGCGCTGATAAGAAGACGAAAGAACTTAAAACTAAAGTGTTGTTACAACAGGCGTATCCTCCGCGCTCGAATCAGAATGCTTCGCAGCAAAATAGACCGCAGTCGCAATCAAATAGGTCTCAACCTCGAAATGACTCCTCTTCCCAAAGATCTTCGTTAGGGTACAATCAATGTGCCTATTGTAGACAAGAGGGTCATTTAAAATTTAACTGTCCCGTTTTAAACGATCGTAACAGTGGTAACTCATCTAGAGGAGGTCGTGGTGGTTCTCAGCAGGCACCACGTGGTAGAGGTCGTGGTGTTCAAAATGACCGTTCAGATAACTCATCACATTCCGATAATTGTTTTGATCAACGTGGATCATCGCAAGGACGATCTGCGCAGTACAATGTAGATGATTATTACGTCGATCAGGGAACTGACGACAGTAATTACTAGGACAGCCATAGACAAGGAGAGGGAGTGGTATCAGTTCCGGTTGATCAGAGAGGGCCTTACGTCGCAGTTGCTACATCGGGCGTCGTTGAGCCTTTTCTGTTGGACACTAGTGCAGCGAAAAGTTCCATAATGCACTCGAAACTCCCTGGCGCACCTTTGTCTGGCTTAACAAATGTTTCTGTTGGATTCTCTGGCGCCCCCGTTAGCAATCCAGTTTCACGCCCTTTGCCCCTTACAATTGGGCCTCGTGAGCTAGAAGCTCCGTTGATTTTGACTACGGGTTGTGGTGAAAATCTTTTGGGCCTGGATTTGCTAAAACGTTTGTATGCAACTCTGTATTGTTCTCCTGCGGGTGTAAAGCTTACTTTAGGAGAGAGGGTTGTCTCTCCTATGTACTTGTCTCTCGATAAGCTTCCACCGGAATTGAGTTCTCTTCCTGCATCTTTGTGGGCAACAGGTCCCAATGATGTGGGCCTGCTTGACATCTCCCCTTATGTTGTTCAGCTGAAATCTAATGTGCGGTTGCCACGTATTCCCCAGTATCGAATCTCTCTTGATGGTGAACGAGCATTGTTAGCGATCATCTATGATTTGATCGAGAAAGACGTAATTGAAGAAACACGGGGAAACGTGTGCAACAGCCCCGTACTGCCCATTCTAAAACGTACTGATCCTTCGAAACCACCTGTTTATCGTTTTGTTATCGATTTACGGGAGGTAAATAAAATTGTGATTCCTCAGTTTCCTGTTGTGCCTGACATCACGGCGCTACTGACTCTGATTCCAGCTTCTGCATCGTGGTTTTCGGTGATTGATTTGAAGAATGCGTTCTTCAGCATTCCAATTGCAGAAGAGAGCAGAGACCTTTTCGGTTTCTCTCTTGGTGGACGCAGCTTCCGGTTTAAACGCGCTCCCCAGGGCTACTGTGAGAGTCCATCGATTTACAGTCAAGCCTTAAAGGGTCAACTGGATGCGTTTTCGTTGCCGGCTGGTGCGGCCTTAATCCAATATGTCGATGACTTATTGGTAGCCGCAGATACTCAGGACATTTGCAAAATTGCTACGGTGTCGTTGCTGCAACATCTCTGTGACTTACATCACAAGGTGTCACCTTCTGAACTCCAATATTGTTGTCAAGAAGTAACCTATCTCGGTCACTTATTGTCAAAGGAGGGAAGACGGTTGACCCCAGAGAGAATTGCAGCAATTGCGCGAATGGCTGTGCCAACAACCCAAAGAGATGTGCGTGCCTTTCTAGGTATCACGTCGTATTGCAGGAAATGGATTCCAAATTTTTCATTGCTAGCGAAACCATTGGTGGCTCTTACGTGCAAGGATGTTTCAACTCCTTTACCATGGACGGAAGAATGTCAGAAAAGTTTTTCTGAATTACGTGACTCATTGTGTTCGGCTCCTGTGTTAGGTACTCCTGACTATAGCAAGCCGTTTACACTATATGTTCACGAGAAGGAAGGTTGGGCTTTGAGTGTCTTAACGCAACCTTTTGGTGGTAAGCAACGTCCATGTGCATATTTTTCCTCGACCTTGGACCCGGTAGCTAGAGCATTGCCGAGTTGTTTGAGAGCAACAGCGGCAGCTGCGGTGTCCATCCGACAATCAGCAGGATTGGTCATGGATAATATGCTTACGGTGATGGTTCCGCATGCAGTCGATACTCTTTTGAATCGTACGAAAACTCAGCACTTGACGAGTGCGAGGTTGTCTGGGTACGAATTGACGCTGTTGGCAAGTCATATTCAGATAAAACGTTGTAATGTTCTGAACCCGGCAACTTTGTTACCTATTAGCACAGAGTCAGATGAAATAGCAGCCCATGACTGCTATCTGAGAACTGAGGAGGAAACAAAAGGTCGAGTGGACCTTAAAAACACTCCTTTGGAAAATCCAGACGGAACGTTGTATGTGGATGGTTCATGTTTTAAATTGCCGAATGGTGATGTGACTACTGCGTATGCTGTTGTGACTTTGAATACTGTAGTGGAAACTGCGAGATTGAATCAGAACTCTGCCCAGGCTGCAGAGCTGATCGCTCTAACTAGAGCGTGTGTGTTAGCGAAAGGGAAACGTGTGAATGTGTTTACCGACAGCCAATATGCTTTTGGCGTCGCCCATAGCTTTGGACGGTTGTGGAGACAGAGAGGTTTTATGACATCGCATGGTACGAAGATTCAGCATGGACAACTTGTGAATGATCTTTTGGATGCACTTACGTTGCCTAAGCAGGTAGCGATTGTTAAATGTAGTGCGCATCGTAAGGTGACGGATGATGTCGGTCGTGGTAATGCCTTTGCGGATGAGATTGCTAAGGAGACTGCCCGGAACCTTAGCACTCGAATGTATGTGACGAGTTCGGTTAGGTGGCCTACAGAATCGAGTATGTGTGAGGACACTATTGAGAGTGTGAAAGCAATTCAGAATGAGGCCACCGAAACTGAAAAGACGAAGTGGAAAGAAAGTACGGGGAAGTTGGATGTGAATGGTTGTTGGGTTGATTTGTCGGAACATAAGAGATGGATGTTACCGGATGCGTATGTGCTAGCTGTTGTGACAATGGCGCATGGGTTAGCACATATTAGCGTGAAAGGTATTTGTAAGTTGCTGTCCCCTGTGTGGAAGAATGATGGTATCACGAAATGTGCTGAATGATTGGTTAAGAATTGTATGGTATGTATGTTATACAATCCTGGTAAGGGAACCCCAACTCCTCCTGGTAGTTTTGCTCCCCCTTCATGTCCCTTTGAGGTGATCCAATTAGACTTCATCCATATGGAGCGATGCAATAACCTGAAATACGTTTTAGTTGTGGTTTGCGCGTTCTCCCGATGGATTGAAGCCTATCCCCTCAAGGACAACACTGCTTTGTCTACTGCGAAAATCCTACTGAAGGAATACTTTCCTCGGTATGGAATGCCTCGGATTGTATGGTCGGATAACGGAAGTGAGTTTGTGGGGAGTGTGATGAAGAGTGTGTGTAAGGGCCTTGGAATTAATCAAAAATTCCATAGCGCCAATCATCCCCAGTCAGCTGGTTTGGTTGAAGGGTATAATGGCACCCTTAAACTAAAGCTAGCGAAGATGCAGGCTACGACTGGTCTTTCGTGGCCTGATGCTTTACCCTTAGCTTTGTTATCAACTAGGGCAACCGTACACTCCCGAGTAGGGCTTAGCCCCTATGAAATAGTGTTCGGTCGTCCTGCGAATGTGTGGGGGGTCCCTAGACCGGGTGTGTTCTCCAGTCTCGAATACCCAATGTTGATTGACTATCTTCATGATCTGACTGCTAAACTGAGGTTAATTCACCAACAGGTTTACGAAGCATTGCCGACGCAGACGGAGGGTCCAGGCCACCAGCTCCAGCCCGGAGACTGGGTGGTCACCAGGAATTTTTCCCGCAAGAAGAACTTGGAACCCCGGTTTACTGGACCCTACCAGGTCCTCCTTGCCACGAGAACTGCCGTTCGTTTAGAAGGCCGGAAGAATTGGGTGCATGCCACCCATACAAAGAAAGTTCCTATTCCTTTGCCGGCAGACTCGTGGGTGAGGAGGGGCATTGCTTCATCTGAATCCGAAGGATTGCCGGCGTTTGTACCTTTTAGCAACGCACAACCTGTCGGAGAATCCTCAGTGCAGCAGAAAGACACTGTTGAACATTTGTCATCAAAAGACTCGAGACCAGAACATTCGGCTGATCAACAGGACTCTGTTCCCTCATCGGATCCTTTGTTTGATGAACATACACGTCCTGGGAAAACTCGATACTTTTTGCGTTCCAGCACTAAGGACAAATAAAATAATATCGTTCTGCCCCTTGATAATTGCATTATCCCGTTTTCCACGATCAGTCCGAACACCCGTACCATTGTAATTATTTTGTATATATATATATTGAGTTTTGTTCCATATGTGTTTTTTCTTCCACAGCTGAGAGACATATTTTTTTTTGCATATACATTGTGAATAAAGGCCGTAGGGCCGCGCGTGTACTTCCTTCTGGTTAGCAGGTCTTGACGCTAGGTTAAAGACCGTCGATTCCTGGGAACTCCTAGGGATTGACCACTGCTACACAGAACGAAGTGCGTCAAGAAACGTTGCGGACGGTCATAGGGAATGGCGTTTTCGAAGCTGATGGATTTGGAAGAAGCTCAGGCGCAAAGGTTCAAGTTACAACAACTTAGTCGTACCAAATGTTTTATGTTTCAAATATTCGTACTGCTTCTGATTGTTTCTGCACTATTGGCGGGTGGGGTGTATTACGCGATGTCTTACTTCTTACCTTCTGCTATACCTACTCCTACCTCTGACCCTACACTTACCTCCACTGCATCCCCTCATTCCTTTCACATCTTACCCGAACACGAGCAGGCTAGACGTGCAGAATTCCGCAATAATTCCTTTATTCAGCTCCTTCACCAGCACCAGTTAGTGGTAAATACTACTAATTGTTGGGTGTGTGGACTAATGCCACATACCACGGATAAGGGAATCCCATATTTGGTCTTACCGTATAGTTCCCAGGGTTCAGCTCGAGCGTTCCAAACAATGTTTCGAAGCGCACTAGATTCTCACCCCAGTCGAGAGCCACGTTCTCCCTACCTTGGCCTTGGCTCGTACTATAAGCCTTTGTCCATAGCGATAGAAGATTTAGATAGAGATATCTATGAGCCGTCGCTCATCCCAGAGGAAGAGGTACAAGCCTATAGGGTCCTGAGCAAGGTTGAGTACAGTGCGCTCACGAGTGATAAACAGCTCAAAAGCTCGCCTCCGATATGGGTCGTACCCCACATTGGTAATTTTTGTTTAATGGGTCGTGGCCGAAGATCGAAAGCCCGACTTGGAGAGAGTGCTTGCACTGAGAATTACATTCTGCCTATGGTCTCGTCCCCTGTGTTCCTGGCTGCCAAGGTTACGTACTTTGTCTGCCATGATCGTGCGTATGCATGGTTGCCCTCCGACTTTGCGGGCGCATGTTTTATCGCAAATTTGTTGCCTCCGACGTTCACTGTGGATGCAGATTATCACAAGACAAGAGTTGTGAGAGGCGTAATTAGCGAAGAGGATACCGCCGGTCAAGAGGCAGGAGACTTTTTCAAGGGTTTCCTCCCGTTTTGGGGGCCTATGGTTAATAGTAGGAACCTGAGACAATTGACTCGAGTGGTAGAATCGACAGCTAATATTACTGCCAGTGCCCTTGGTAATATCACCACAGAACTTCAGGCGGATAGACTTATGACGTTACAAAACCGTATGGTTTTAGACGTGATTTTAGCAGATCGAGGTGGGGTATGTAAGGTGATCCATTCGAGCTGCTGTATTTTCATTCCGGATAACGCTCCGACTGTCTATCAAGCCATCTCAAAGTTGCATAAAATCTCCGAATCCATACACGTGGATGTAGGGGATTGGACGCTACTTGGGTGGTTTTGGGGCCTGATGTCGACTTGGGGTTGGAAGATTCTGATGATTATCGGAGCTGTTGTGGCGTTCCTGTTCACGTGTTGCCTTTGTGTGCAGTGTGGTCCTGCCTTATGTGGCCTCTGTGCTACAACGTGTATAAGACAGCCACCCGTTACCAAGGGGACTCGGTTGGACAGAGCTATGTTACAGCAACATCTAGATGGTCTGATGAATATCGAGTATGATTCCGACTAGTGCTTGCCTACATGAGGGCAAAAGGAGCGTCTGAGGTTCCGTGGCAATTGTAAGTGGTGTTTTCGACTCGCACGAATATGGTCAAGTCTGGTATCTACGAACCGCAAATGACGAGTTTAGTAATTGTGCGCAGTTTCGCTGTGCTAACTTAAACCGTTCGTTTGTTACGTGGGTTTTTCATCTGTACCCACGGGTTCCATCTTAGATACGGCATCCATTTTGTTTCTTGCCCTCAAGTAGCCAGCGAACGGACGTTGTCCGCTTCGTGACCCTGGGATTCCCAAGATATCTGCGGAAGACACATGTCCTTTGAAAGTGTCTTTATGACGAGGGGGATGATACTGTAAGGCAGATGGCCCCGCTCGAGGCTCATCTCGCCGTGCCGGTGTATTGTCTCAGCCGTGCATCTCATTAGGCACGTCCCTTTGATGCCTGTAGCTCGTGTTTCCCGATACCTCCCCTTTTACACCCTTTTCAATCTCCCCACTGTCTCCATCTTCCTCCACACCTGTTCTTGTTCCTTCTTCGATCTGTTTTACTGCTGATTGGAATGTACTAATGGTGGGAAGATGGGTTTTTACAGTTGGGAACCGCCAAATGTTTCCGCACTTATATTCCGGACCTTGAATGTATCAAAGTGACCAAAGCGACCCCTCTCGGGGATAATTGTGGGAACCAAGTCGTAAACCTTTGTGTACCATGTTAACCTATGGGAGAATCGTGTATAAAAGGAGCGATCCACAGTACCAATTTGAAGCAGTCTCCCCGAACTACATTTGTTGTACTTCCTGTGACTTCTGTGTTTCCCTGCAGTAAATAAACCTTGAATCTTTGACGCCGAAGGAAGTGTCCCGTGTCTCTGTCATTCGTACGCCGGAGCAGGTTACCCACGAAGGTTTCAGGTGTTGTTCCCTGGCACCGCTGGGTCTTAAAGAACCCAGTCCTTCAAGTGCCACCCTGCCCGTGACTGTCAGCTGCAATGTGCACCAGAAACGCATCTGGGACTTAATAGCTGTAACAGCCCTGCCCAGATTTCCGTCAAAAAGGTCCGGTGGTTGACGGTATATCTGCACTCCCAAGTATCGGAAGGTGTCCTCTTTCCACTCCACTCTTGTTCCATTAAGGGTATATCCCAGATTGTGCCTCCCCCCTCGGATCGCATAAAGACAGGATTTACAGGCATTGACTTGTAGGCCAGAGACAGCGTCGAAATCCCGCAGGAGGAGGGCCAGCTGAGCCATTATGTTCTCGATGTCCCTCATGTACACCAGCAGGTCATCGCATATAACAACACATGATGTGTTGTGTCCCCCAGCGGTATACCCTCCCACACCAGAGCTCAGAGGGCCACAACGAGAGGCTCAATCGCCAACGCAAACAGTAGAGGCGACAGTGGGTACCCCTGCCTGGTGCCCCTACATTCCGGCACTGTTTCAGATAGGTACGGGCCCAACCTTACATGGACCATGGGGTTTCTATACAAGAGGCCTACCATTTGTAAAAAGTCCCCCCCTAGTTCATAGCACTGCAACAGCTTCGACAAGTACCTCCACTCTAAAGCCGAAGGCCTTTTTCAGGTCCAACATTAGGCAACCCGCTCTTGGACACTCTTTTACGCTTTCTGCCGCCACTCCAAAGAACCTCTGCAGGTTCAGGGACGTGCTCCGCTTAGGCACAAATCCATTTTGGTCACTGTGGATTAGGGCTGAGACCACTGGCGCCAAACGCTCCGCTAGGACTTTGGCGAGTATTTTGTAGTCGGCATTTAGAAGTGCCAACGGCCTATAGGATCCCAAATTCGTTGGATCTTGGTCTGGCTTTAGCAGGGACACCAAGTACACCTTGCTCATTGAAGGGGGAAGCGTGTTTTCCTCCAGTGCTTTCAAGTAGAGCGTGTGTAATTGTGGCACTAAGGACTCTCTGTAGGCCTTATAGTATTTGGCCGGCATGTTGTCCGGCCCTGGTATTCTCCCTGATGCTAAGGATGCAACAGCCTCTCCTATCTTTTCCAAGGCAAGGGGGCAGTTAAGCATCTCCTGGTGCTCGACCTAAGTCACAGGCAACTGGATCCGCTCCAGGAACCTCTCTAGCTCGGGATCCGAACAGCGAACTCGGGAGCAGTACAGCTGCGCATAGTGGTCCACCATGACCTTGTGAATCTCGCTTTGTGTGTATACCAAGTCTCCTTCCCGTGTACGTATCACTGCGATCGGAGCGCAACCATTGTCCTGCTCCAGCAGCCAGGCAAGCAAGCGGATCACCCTGTCCACTGTGACGTGCATGCAGGCTGTGTGGGCTGCATAATTGTGACACCACAGCCTCTCTAAGAGCTCCGCTAGCTGTGTCCTAAGGTCTTCGAGGCCGTTCGAACGTCTACCCCCTTCATCCCCCTCATGCTTGTATTGTAGTAATTGGGATTCGAGGCGGGCAATGGCCGTCATCAGCTGTTCCCGTATGTTCCAGTTGGCGCCCAGGCAGTGACCTATGAGAGTTACTTTGAGGGCATCACACTTCATCAGTGCTTTACTCGCTGTGCCTTCATTTAGTTTGAAATATGTCAGGATGGCTGTCCCTAGTGACGAGCGGAACTCGGGGTCTTCCAGCGCATTGGGCTGAAGGTGCCATGTGGTAATAGGGGGTCGATCAGCTTCCTAACTGATTTGATTTTGAAAGGGGTTATGATCAGAATGTGTCCGGCCTAGGTATACCGAGGTCTCAATCAATGGCAGCAGAGACTCGGATCCCACCACCATGTCGAGTCGAACATGCAGGTCGTGTGTCGCAGAGTAATAAGAATAAACACGGTCACCTGGATGGAGGACCCGCCACACATCCAGTAACGTCCAGTGCTTGAGCCAGTCTGTAAGCGTCTGTGCTGATGTGACCCGAAGGGGGGAGAAGGATCTATCCATATGGTTGTCAAGTACTGAGTTGAAGTCACTGCCTTTCAGCCAGGGGAGGCCAGCATACGGAGTTAGTGCCTGTGACAGCCGCGTCAGTAAGGGCGTTTGATAATTATTCGGAGCATAGATCGAGGCTAACAATATGTGCTGACCATTGAGCATCCCACACACCAGGATGTATCTGCCTTCCAGGTCTACTACTGTGTCTGCCCTAACAAATGGAACGCCTGCTCTCACCCAAATGAAAGTGCCTCTAGCGTGTGCGGAGGATACTGTGCCATATACCTGCCCTCTCCAGCACATGTGCAATCGGTCAAGCTCCAGCTGTGTTAGGTGTGTTTCCTGCAATAGGGCAATTCCAACTGAGTGCCTTTGGAGATAAGCAAATATGGAGTATCTGCGTGAGGGTGTGTGCATTCCGCATATGTTCCATGTGATTATATTAACGCTTGCCATTGCGGGGGTGGACCTTCTTCTGGGAGACCAGGGCTGGGGTGTATCTGAGTAGACACCAGGCGTGTCCAGGTGCATGCAAACCGGTCTGTGGTAACCATAACAAATTGTGAACTATGAAGAACATAACGTGTGGGGCGAACTTCGCAAGGTCGTCCGTCCAAACTGTGTGACCATGCATAGGGTAGAACTTGGTCAGTGTGTGGCCTGGTGGGGCATGCGCACAGAAAGCAATCTGTCATGTCCCTCCCCCTTTGTGTCCCACGCATGCGGTGCGCCACCCAGGAACCCATTATCCCTGTACATAAGGCAGCAGCCGGCAAGTGTCCACGTGAATTGGCTATGTGTTCGTAAGGGCCATCCATACCGAGGCTCACTAGGTGTTTTGGCATGAGTGCAGTAGAGCCCAAGTGACAGCCCATCCAAAGGCGCGCATAGTGCCCCGCCAGTCCCCTCCCACCCCCCCACATTATAAACAAACCAGCATGGTACATGGTACTTGCGTATGCAGTCCTTTACAATGTTCGTATTCTTGGCCTTCTCATCCCAGTATACCGTCTGCAGTCTGCGGGGTGACCACCGGGTGACCACCGGCATACAGAGTTCCTCGGAAAGTGCAGTCGCCGGTGACGACGATCCACTCAACACCACTGTACGTTGCATGGAAGGCTCCCGGTAGGCTTGAATGTTTGGTGTGCCAAGGGTCATGACTACCTCCAGGACATTTTGACGTTCCATTCTCATCCTCTCTTGGCTCTGGGCCACCGCTCTAGCCGTTGCTCAGCGAGTTGCCCTCCGGCATGGTCGACGTCTGTTTCTCCTTTCTGTGGCCTCACCGTCATCCGGTTCTAATGACCTCTTACCCGCCCAGAGGCCTGATCCCTCCAGCCAGTCCCACGTCTCCGCTGGTGTGTCAACAAAGTCCATTTTACCCTTCGCTACCATTCTCAGCCTGGCAGGGAAAAACAGGGAGTATGGGAGTTCTAGCTCTCTGAGTTGATGCTTCACCGATGTATATCGGTTTCTACGGTACGGCACCAGGGCTGTTTAGTCAGAGAAAAGCATGATGCGGCTTCCACCTACTGTCAGTTCATCCAATTTCCAGGTCTCCCATAGCACAGCGTCCGTGTCCCCGTAGTTGAGTAGTTTGAACAGGAACGGGCGTGGTCTGGCTCCTGGCTGAAGCCTCAAGGCCGGCACTCAATAGGCTTGTTCCACTGCAAACTGCTTCGATAGTGTTCCCTGCGGGAGTAGGTCTTGCAGCCAGTTCTCTGTATACTGTTTAGGGTGCCTACCTTCTTCCCCTTCCGGTAATCCCACCACTCTAATGTTGTTTCGTCGTAATCATCCTTCCGCGTCTTCTGCCCAGTCTTCTAGGGCATGTATCCGCTCCATCATATCTTGTAATGCAGCTGCATGGCTGTTAGTGACCGGTTGGAGATTTTGGAGCACTTGACCTTGAGCAGCAACTCTGTCAGTTAGTTCACGGTGATCTGCATGTAAAAGCGTAAAGTTTGACGTGAACTTGTCAATCCTCATTTCCAAGACCGTCCTGGTATGTTCTAGTGTGGCTCCTATTTTCTCCACTGTGGCAAGGACAGAATCCATTTTGGCCGCCAGTGCTGCGGACGCCGGCTCCATTTCGCTCTCCTCCCTCATGTGTGGGGGTCCAGGGCGCCGGCTCGCGACGGTCCTTGCTGCATTTTGGCCCTCATGCCGCTCATCACAAGTTGTTGCGCCGTAGGCATTCACGGCTGGCACTTGGCGGGACCTGTAGCAAACAGTACTACCGCGCTGGGGGTTCAGTTCATGAGTTGTTGCGCCGTGGGTATTCACAGTTGGTACTTGGCGAAGTCCGCTGTGAACAGTACAATCGCGCTAGGGAGTCCCCCGGATGTAGTGCCAGTTGCATGCACCCTGCTGCAGCAACAGCTTGAGTTAGCGAAGGCAGCTCCAGAACTGTGTCCACGCCCAATATCCCCTGGGAACTAGCCGCACACTGAGAGACCTAGCTGCTTGATGTTGTGCTCAACGTCGAATTGTCAGCCCCTTCTCTCATCTCCACAGTCCCTGATAGATTCGCCTCATTGCAATTGGAGTCCTGCACCTGTGATTGCGGCCACACGGTTCAGTGCTCGCCAAGCACAAGCTATGTACTAAATTAATGGCGATGTGGGCCAGGAAGGGCAATTCTCAGAGCACTCCTTCGACTATTGCTCCCAGGTGGTGTGTTGTGTTAGGAGCAACTGTCGACCGTTTGCCGCAGTTATCGTTGTCAAAATGTCTGTTGCACCCCTCGGGTTACTGGGGATATCCGTCCCACTACGATTAGAATCCCGCAGCTAGCAGGGTCTAGGAGAGGTTTGGTACGTGGAAAGGCGGGAAGAGCTAGTCTGTGATGCAGTAATGGATGTGGTCCTCGTGTGCAGTCTACTCCGGATAGGCCTCACCCAGCGTGGCCTCCCAGGCCGTCCTTCACCTTGCTTTCAGAGTGTTCTCCTAAGCGCTTGAACCTTGGGTCTCCCCAGCTCGTTCCTCCGTATGCGCATCCTAACAGGCGGGTCTTCCCCCGGGCTCTGCCATGCCACCACCTTGTGGGCTGCATACTCTATCAGCAAGGTCATCACCGCAACCCTGAGTGTGATTGCAAGCCCGCACAGCCGCCAGCTCCACACCTATGCTACTCAAGCTGTCTCAGGTGGCCCGCAGTTCCAGTGCCCGAGCAGGTGCCACTGGGAGGTCCGTACGCGGGCCCCCCCCAGTGCACTCAATTCAGTCTGGCCCCGAGGTGCTGCTCCCCTTCACCACTGCCTCCGTGTTGTCGCGCTCCCTAAGAGGCCCTTCTCCAGGCCTGTGTTAGTCTTGTGGGATCCGGGCCTGGGTTAAACTTGTAGGCCTGTGAGGTTACACTTGTGCCCAAGAGAGTGCCCCCGAGACGTCTGCTTATGGGAACACCCCCTTTAGTGCGCCCAGTTCAGTCAGGTCTGGAGGTGCTGCTCCCTGTCACCATTGCCTCTGTTGTCGCTCTCTGTGAAAGGCCCCCCTCCGGGCCTGTGTGGACTTATGGGGTCTAGGCCGGTGTTAGATTTGTGGTCTTGTGGGGTTTAGCTTGTGAGGTCCTGGCGCCTGAGAAAGTGTCACTGGTGGTCGTGCTCCCTGCAAAGCCCCCCTCCGGGCATGACTTAGTGTTGTAGGGCCCCTCAGACTTCCAGTGGGCCAGTCATCTCGCCCCCAATCAGGCCGCAGTCTTGCGCGGGACCGCGCGCTTTCCGGAGGTCGCCCTCTCTCCTCACCTGCCAGGGCGCTCCATGCCTCCTTGCCGCAACCGTCCTTAGGCCGCACTGCTCCGCATTTTCAGTGGGCGGGTCGCTCCGCCAGGCTCCCAACCTCCGGGAGCGATGTGATATGGTGATCCGCTCCTCGAGTCAGGGCAGGGGAGCCTAGGGAGCCGCCGCAGCTCCTGCTTCGGTCCTCACGTTTAAGCACAAGTGGCCGCCGCCCAGCAGGGGTCTCTGCGTGCGGCCTTGCCTCTCGCATGGGCTGCAGCTGTACCCATCCTGCGTTCTCGTCCTCCACCACAGACACAGCGCGGCGAGGGGTCCGCTGTATTCCTCTGTTCCTCGGCCTGTTGATCCCTCGGCTTGCAGGCGTGGATGGCACACTGGAAGGGGAATTATGCCGGATAACAGGGGGTTATCGGCCAGAGCACTACAAATTCACGTCCGCCATGCTGGCTGACTAGCCACGCCCACCCCTCACCACTGATCATCATCAGAAAAATGTATACACCCCAAAGTTGTAGGAGAAGAAAGGAAGATATTAGGAAGCACCACAACTACTCATTTAAGTTATCAACACATAATCAATCAAGCAAATTATGGTAACATATACATTCCCTAGAGAATACTCTGTGTTGTCATTCTAGAATGGGAGGCCCACTTTCTGAAAAAATTATCCACAAAGGATTTTGAAAATGCTTCATGCTCAACTTCTATACTAAAAGAGACTGAGCAGCAAAACAACAAGCTAAGATCTATGGAAAAACTATTCAACTCAATTGCCATCAGAGAAGCAAGTGGCCCAAAAGGTCTTCCAAAACTATTATTTAAATCAGTTACAAATTATGGCGCTCATAGGCTTAGCCAAGTATATAGCCTCATGTTTTAACTCAGCAGACATTGACTCCTGAAGGTGTTCGATTCCGCTCACACTTTATAAAGAATAGAAAAGTGTTATGGCAGACCCACCAAAATACTGTTAATTTGCTCCTTTTAAGATTTTAATGGCAAAACCGACTACAGTGTTATATATGTCGAACTAGAAATTTGGGTGAGCAAAAATGCACTTGAAACCCTTTTATTAAACTGGACTCAGGCTTAAGTGCAGTACTTTAGATTATATATTAACTGTAACAGTGTAAAAGTTAAGCATGGGCTGAAAATTCGTTCCGCTCGCGAAATTTGCGGATTTTTGGCAATTTCGCGATCCGCGAATCGCACGAAATTGCTTAACAATCCGCAATTCACAAGTTTGCGAATTTTTTTTGCTTGTTCGCGCTTTAAAAATACAATCTTGCGAGCGCTGCGTTGACTTACCTTGATTCTGAGTTTGCCGAGTTGTTTTCCTCCCGCGAGCAAGATGACCGCGCCCAAAAACGACCGCATGGGTAAGTTCGCGGTAGCCGCACTGAACAAAAAACCAGCGAACACGCCAAAATAAAAAAATTTGCATGTTCGCACAAATTCGTGAATTTTGCGGACCGCGAATTCGCTTTCACGTGAATTCTCAGACCGCAAATTTGCAAATTTCGCCCATACTTAGTAAAAGCTGACAAACTAAAACTAATGTGCACTTTGCACACATCTAGAAAAATAACATTGAAACTGAAAAAAAATTAAGTACCAGTTCCGTAAAAGTGTGCTTGGATTTGTAGAAATAGAAGAATATACTTACTATGAGTATTCAATGATTATTAATTGATTACACAATTTCATAAACAAGATCGTAATGGACAGTTATTAATGAAAATGTTTGCTTTAATGGGAATTAACAAAGAAAAAATATTGTAAAGGAGTTTCACACACAAATGTGGTAATATGAATGATGAAACCTAGCATCTACAGCTTCTTTATTGTTATGCACCATTGAGAGAAGAAAGTGGTGTAAAATTAATATAGAATTTCATATATGAATTAAACTTTCAGCAATGATGTTTGATACTGTTAGGGTATAACTTTTATTAAAATGATAACTTTTCATTACCTTTTGAGAATATGTTACATGTATGCACTTACATTTTTTTTAGCAGTAGGCCATACATAGGGTTGAACATTTCTATGAAATAATAGTTACAAAATTATACCTTTTTCACCATATCAAATATTTATTGAACTTCATTATGTTTGAACTTAATTATGCGATTCTTTTTCTAAAAAAACCATGTTGACTTTAAATGCATTGAATTGCCTTTTTTCCCTTAGGCTGCATTATTTCTTACTTTCACACAAATGACCTAGACTACAGAGGCACCTAGGAATTACTTACTTTAATGTTGTTCCATACGTTGCAGAACTTTTGCAACTAACTCCTCTATTTTAATTAATGAGATAGGAGGTACATCCATATTGTGCCATATTTAAAAATTGCCCTATCCCTTTATGTAAAACAACAGTTGTGAGACCACGAATAACACACACCTATGTGCCAAACTCAGACAAACAGAAAAAAGTGTGTGTGAGCAAGATGGCGCCTCACAGGCGCACCACCGACGGGAACCTGACAGGTACTCACCAGGATTGGCCTGATCTCATCATTGGCACCATCAAGCTCAAAAGAAGAAATGTGTCCAATAACAAACAAAAGGTGTGTTTCTGAAGATGTGCAGTGTAAATGAACTACGAACAACACAAATGGTGTCAAAACAATATATAAACCTCCAACAACACGGATCTTTACTTTTATTCTGTCTCTTTCGTGTTGGTTGTGGGCTCTAAAAAAGTGAGTATGGCTACTACTTATCCAACCATACTCTACTTGCCGACATGTTTCATTGCCATTGAAATGTAGGCAATTTCTTCAGGGCGTCACACATTTTTAAGCCACTGCATTGGACATACGTAGTCTTCACAACCTCAATCGACCAACTTGCCTCATACCAGTCGAGAGGACGGAACCCTCGTGGGTTTCTGAATGACTCCAGATGTGAGTCACTTTTTCTTCCCTTCGATAATTTTCACGATAGGGAAGATGACACTCAGTGTTTCCTCAGTCCGTGCATTATTTCTTAGCCTGGTGTAATGGACTTTTGTTATAAATGTTGCTTTATCTGTTCTCTTTACATCATATTCCCTTATGAATAAGCTACTTTTTCTTTACCTCATGGGAACTGGTTTTCTTACTTCAACTCATAAAGAGGAACAAAGTAAATGTATTCTGTGTCAACTAACCTGTGGGACAGAATAGACAGTCATTTCTCATGAGCAACATGGGAACATATGTTGGAGTATCAATCTTGTACCTGGTGAACGGAAGAATGGCCACATGACGGTAAGACATGATGATGCAGCAAATGGACGACTTGGAGTTTAATAGCGACTTTCCTAGGAGGAGGGAACCCCCCCAAAGATGCAGACTCAGCAAACGCAGACTTAGCCGTGCCATTCTTGCGCCTTTGCCTCTTCACTTCTTTGCCTTCAGTCTGGCTGCTAGACTGTCTTTATAGTTCCTTTGCCTTTTTCCTTTTACTGAAGAACTTGTCCTTTGAACAATTTGGAGCTGTCTGGTGAGAGAGCAGACCTGAACTTTCCTGATGACTGCTCCATCCCACTTGCCCATGAACATTCCCCTAGTGAACTTTAACTTGAACCCTTTTGCCATGCTTAGAGAATTCTTTTGAAAACATCCTTTTGCCTTTATTGGAAGTAGGAAATCCTAATTCAAACCATCCTCTTATGGACTTCTGCATTCAGCTATTGATTTATTCTAACTAAATATGTAGTTTTCATTACACTTTGTGAGACCCATGACAGGAATGCTTGAAATGCTACTGAATTGCATTGACTTTGGATCTTTAATACAATAACCCAATTCTTCAGAGTCTTTTATTAATTATGTCTAACGGTTGTTTCCATAGAAACTGTACATACACGATTTGATTTCTAATGCATTATAGAGAGAATCGCAGATTGATTTCAGGTCATCAGGTTTTACTACTATTGTTCTGCACAGAAATCACATAATTGCTAGTCTCTGTGATTGCTTTCTTGCATTCTTTAAATTTACAGTATGGTCCTGATTGTGGTGCATTTGAATTTGATTTCTAATTTGTGAGTTTGCCATCAATTAGTTGGCCCTCATTGGGTGGCCAACAGTTCAACACCTTACTTCTTACCCCTCACTACGACCAACAAGATCTATTGGAGGGCCAATGCCTCTGAGGGAAATAGTTAAAAATAATACTTTTGGGCCCAGAATAGAATAAAAACGTCTTCTGCTGGATTATGACCTTGTACTTGTTGACTCTCCAGGCAAGCCAGCAAAGTGGATACATTTTGCATATGTGTCTTCCAGATTTCTCCCAACTATTTTTCTCCACCCCAAAATACCCACACCTGTGTACCCTGTGTCTTGGCTCCTCATTCTCTCTCCTGTGTACTTTTATACTTTGACCCTCTGCGCTTTGTGCTGCTGTCTCCCCTGTGTCCTTCCCACACTGCACCCTATGTTGCTGCCTCTCATGTTCTTCTCCCCGCCCGCGTTTTACTTACTTCCTCATGTCCATGCACACTCTTCATTGCTTTCCCCAATCTGCTCCCCAATTGTCCTCAACATTCACTGTTCTGTTTTTTTCTATATATTTTTAACTAAGTAGTGTCTGCCATCTTAGATTGGTCAATAAAAAATAAAGGAAAATGCTGCTTTTGTCATGCGGTAGGTGCACACAAGTGTTGTTATGCGTGCAACCATCCCGAGAATAATGCCACAGGCAACATCAGCTGTTTTTTTTGTTGTTGACTTTAAAAAGCACTGGCAAACAACAGTGTGTTTACCATTGCATTAGCAAAGCCAGTAGGTCCCAAAGGCAAGACCTATTGGCTTTCCCAAAGCTTGTTTTTTCTTGACGCCTTGCTAAAATAGTAATGGTAGAATGCATGGCATATTTGAAGGGCTTGTTAGATGTGGTGTTAGCCAAGCCTCTTTTGATTTTACTAAAATTATATGCGCAATTTTTGGACATTGCCTTTCTTAGGGATTTCCCTAAAGCGTTTTGCTTTTTTGTCATCCTTAGCCAACTCTCTTTTCATGGCCTTAGGACTCTGGGCACTTTCTCACTGTGTTTCAGCAGGAAAATGCATGCACCCTTCCTACACATGCCAGGAATGGGTGCTTACTTGATTGGTTTAGGTGTTGTACCTGTGAGTGCCTTGGAAAAAGCCCCCCCTCCCGCCTCCCCTCAAGCAGGCATCATGGTCACTCATTAGCCAACCATGAGGGGGCCTTTCACAACCACAAGAGCGCCCCTAGGGTAAGTTCTGAGAGTTAAAACTCGTGGTAGGTGAGCGGCCAAGTAGGTACACTTGTGTGCTTTCTGCCCAAAGTAATGAACCCCCATATGGGTTTTCTCTACCGAGGGGTCGGCACTTCCATGGGACACCTCCTGGGTTTTGCTGATTCTCTTGTTGTGGCCTTAGAGCCCGGGGCACTTTCCCACTGTAAATGCAGTGTGAAGGTGCGCGCACCCTTCCTACTCATGTTAGCAAATAGTGCTTACCCGATGTTTGTAAAACATGTCACCAGATTGCCAATGCAGGCCAATGCAGGCACACTTGAACCTATGGTGATTTTAATCATGTGTCTAGTATGCCATTGCAGGACTTTGTAGGGACACTTGCACGTATGGTGGTTTTAAATATGCATCAACCTCCCATTGCAGGCTGGTGCCTGAGCATAGTGCTTCTGCTCAGGCTGTCCTTTTTAAATCACTAGCCAATCGTGAATGGACCTTTCCCTACCATTAGAGCACCCCTCTGGTAAGTCTTAAGGGCTGAAATGAGTGGTAGGGGAAAGGCTGAGCAGGTATATGTGTGCTCCCAGCCCAGGTTGTGAGTAATACCCATGTGTGTTTTCAGTACCTATGAGGTTTGCTCTTCCCATAGGCTAACATGGGGAAATGGTTGCAATTACTTCAGGCTTCAATAGTGGAGTGCAGTGGAGCAGCCTGATATTATTGCCTAGCATTGGATTCACAATGCCAAACCCTTTCCTGTGGTAAAGGTGGTTTTCTAATTACTAGCTTAGAAATGCCACTTCTAGAAAGTGAAAGGAACAAATGATTGATGGAATGCTGAACAATGCAAACATTCACCCCAGTCACAAAGACCTGAGTTTACTCCATTGTTCTTTTGCTCACTACGCCACCCCAGCTGGGACCCAATCATATGCAAATCAGTCTTGACCCTTCTCCTCATGGGAACAGTTTGGACAGAAATGCCAGGTCAGGTCCTCCCTGGACCAGAAACAAGCATCCTGGGACCGGTTAAGGGGTTCCACCCCTCATCAGCCAGGCTATGCTGGCTGATGAGAGGTTGCACCCCTCATCTGGCTGAGTTTAAACTGAAAGGACTGGAGAGCAAAACAATGATGGATTTAGTCCCAGGTCTCTATACAGGGGTGAATGTTGACAATGTTCAACATTCTGACCATCAATTGTTCTTTTTCAACTTCTAGAAAGTGGGCATTTCTCTACTCCAAAACTCTTTGTGTGCCTTTTAGTTTGACTCAATTCCACACTGGAGGCTGGGTGTGCACATCTGGGTACTCCCCAGTGACACCTTTAAAACATTGGGCAAGCTACTGGAATAACATACCTCTGCCATTTGAGGGCCTGGCTGGATAGATTGGAGGAAGAGATTTTCACACTTGGCCTCTGGAATCCAGATCATGGCCCCACTAAAGATTGAGATCTGATTTCCACGGCCTCATGACAGACAGGGCTGAAATGTAGGGGAGACATCTATGGCTCAAACGGTGACCTCCTGAACCACCCCCACTCCAAAGCACACTACAGTATAACTGCTGGGACCATAGTTCAGCAGGGCATAGAAAAACTTGAGGAGACATGAAACTGGAGAACCTGGACTGTGTGGTGTACACTGCCAGACAAATCTATTATGCAGAAGGAGGTCTACTACTATCGGAAGGGACTGGGCACCTTCCTGAATCGTGGCTGGCCTGGCTGACTACCTTCTGTTGCGTGGCACCCTGAAGTGTGCTCTCGAAGTACTTGTTGGTTTCCCCTCCGTTCTGTTGAAGGTCTCAGGGACATCAAAGATCTCCTACGAGGGACCTACACTGTCTACTTGGGATAGATGGAGAGCGGTGCCCTCTTACGTGCCCACATCGTTTGCTGGATCCTAACTTGTGGCGCAGTGTGAATCTGAAGCTATGAATTGTGCCTGGAGACTGGATTGCCTTGTGTGGAGCCACAGAAGTCTTGCCTACATTCAAGGTGTGTAACTCATGGATCGTGAGTGGGGACCTCATCATGCATAAGCGTCATGCTGGTGTTGAGCGGATTCACCAGTTGTGGAATCCAGCGCGGTCCACTTCATCGATCATTCCGCGTCTCTCTCTCATTGGACACGCTGACTGCATGCTCATTGCATGCAGTGTCCGATTCACAGGTGGCATCTCTCGGATTTGGGGGCATAATCGCAGTAGTGCCTTATTCTGCCACGTATGGCATTGCTAATCTTGAGCCTATGTGTGAGACCAGAATTGTCTGGTCTTCCCAAATCAGCATGCACCGGACGATGTGCCTCTTTTTCAGGGAAGTACGGAATTTACAACTCTTCGTTGTGTGTGACCGGAATGGTCTGTGAGAGCCGTATCAATGTGCACCAGACATTGTGCCACCTGTCCAGGGAGGTACTGAGAGTGCGACTCTTTATTGTGGTAAGCTATAATTGTCTGGTGTAATTTGGATTCCCACACATGAGACGTTGTGCCCTGATTGCCTGGGTGTGACTCTGATCGACGTGTACCTGACTGGGTGCCTCTTTTTTCCAAGAGGCTCCCCTGCTTCATTCCCCATTCATTGATCTCCTTTTGGCCCTCAGTGCAGTAGACCAACTGCTCTCGCCTCACCCGGTCCCTGAAGACATCACATTGCCAGGTAGTATTGCCCAGCTTGGGCCTTGGTAGCGAGAGTGATTGACTGGGCTGAATAAACACTTCAGAGAGTGATCGGAAGCAGGTCAAGAAACTCCGTGACCTTCTTGTGCTTTGAAAAACTAGGCTGGTGCCAGAAGGCCCATGTGCAACCCTTTTGAGTGACTGACTCTTGCCCTCAGGCCGTTTCTGCTCCGCATCCTGTGGGTGAACTTTCCGACTGTTGGCCAAACCCCCATGTTTTAGACTGCCTCTTAATTAGTCCTGCTACCTACTCCCACTTGCTTCCCTGGGACCCTGACTAACTGTGACTACGGACACGTGTGGTCTAGTATCCCGGAGGCTGGTTATCTCAAATCTGAGGGCATAGGGTAGTTGGGGGTGAGTTGGAGGGCCAAGGGAGGCTTTGGCCACGGGCTCTGTAGTGTGCTATCAATTGGCCTGTCGGGTATCAGTAGCACAGCTTTACAGTGCTGTGTGTTTATGTGGGTGAGTGCATTCCATACGTACCTGTCTGATATCCGTTGTACTGCATACTAGTTCTGAGTGAGTGTGTGTGTGCGGGAGTGACAATCTGCAGACCGCCTGCAAGTTAGAACATTGATCGGCAGTGTTGCCTTACACTTTGATTTCTTGCTAGAAGAACACTACATTTGGCATTGGTTTTACCCGTTCCGCCTCTGCACACAGTGCTGCTAAAAAGCTTTATAATTCTTTGTATGTATGTATTTCTGATATTGTTGTGACCTGGAATGCACCCTTTAACTGTGTGGTATTGAGTTATCAGAATTGCCAGGATAGATCTAGGTTTGACAACATGTTGCACCACATAAGGGTGCTGGGGGTTAGAATAGGATCTATCATAAGTGTGCATACTACTGATGTCATTTCAACAGGGTTAGGCCTAGTACTCCTAGTAATGTTTCCAAGTATGATTTATGCCCAGAAATACATGATGTTCATGTTGCATGGGTCACTGTGTGTGTTGAATACAAAATTATTTACATACATAAAATGTGAAGTCTCCTTTGTGATGCTCAATGTATGTATTTCACGTGAGTGCTGTACCAATGCTTTACACATTGCCTCTTTAATAAGCCTGACTGCTCAGTGTCAAGCTACCCAGGGTGAGCACAGGTTATACAGTGAGAGTAATCACACACCCCTGAAGGGAGTAGTAGGTTCTGCCTGGCTAGGGCCTCGCCTCAGCCAACAAGAACGAGCCAGTTCCAACAACAATCAACTTCTTAAATGGTCGTTCAACCACCTCTCTTCATCCATTGGTCTGTTGTGTACAACCACTACAGCATACAGCATGGGGCAGTCTCCTTAAGCCACTGGTTAACGTCAATTTGAGGGACTGCAGTTTGCTTTCTCCTAATGGGTATATCCGCACACCTTTGGATATGTGATACACTGTCAATGTGATCAATTCCTATTGTTGTACTGCCATGGCATAGCCGGTGCTCTGAATTGAACAAGTCTAAGATATGTGATCACAAAACAGATTTTGCTTTCTCCGTTGTGGAGCACTGCCACTATTGATCATTACTCTTTCACACATATGTCTGTATTATACGAATCTGTCATGCTGTTTAATTATGCTACTTTTCTCTTGATCCTTGCTACCATGCCCTCTCATGTGCATGACTGACTGCAATGACCTGTGGAAACTATGTTACACTACAGCATCATTTATTATTTTTGTATACATATGTGTAATGTTGTACAATGACAAAATGCAATAAACATATTCAAACAAAAATGGGTATATCTGCACACAAGGTAGTTCCCTTAAGGGCAAGTGTTCTTGTTTTTACTTTATAATTAATTCAGTGCTGCTTTTGTGTCTAGATCCTGATGTGACAGCAGAATCTGGGGATCACGGTTCGATCCCCGGCGCCGGTGGCAGATTAGCCAGCACCATGTGACTCTGGGCAAGAGCTTGCTTAATCTTCCCGACGGCCCCCAGCACCTAGAGACCCTTACGGGTGAGTGTTCGCGCTTTACAAATGTGAATTATTACACAGCACATTCTAGCTTTATCAGTTCCTGTCTCCTGCCAATGCTTTTGTGAACTAATTTTGGAGGGTCCTTTGTTTATCTGACTAGTACTATTTGTAAGCCTGAAAACTTTTGAAAGACAACAGTAATATAAACAGCACCTCACACGAACTCTAAATGTAAGCACATAAGTGTGCTCTGTCATTGCAACATTTCCTGTTTTTCTTTCTTTCCTTCCTTCTTTCTTTCCTTCTTTTTATCTTTCCTTATTGCTCATTTCTTTTCTTTTTTTGTTTGTGTGTTTGTTTCTGTCTTTCTTTCTTTCAGTCTTTCTCTTCTTTTTTATCATCCCTTCTTTCTTTCTTCCCTTCTTACTTAAAGGCAAGGCTCGTAGCCAGTGCCAGACTAATTGGCTTTTTTAGGTGTGTGATACAAAAGCCCTTTTGATTATACTAAAATTATATGTATAACATCAATGCTTATTTGACTTTTTCAGCCAGTCTTCATACATTAGTCCTTTATTGTTCCATTCACATTTTTCTTCCATTCACTTCAGCATGCTTCAAAGGGTAATGTGTCACCCCACTTCAGCCATTGGCTGACCTCACTATGAGTTATGTCATATTGCCCTTCCACAAGGAGCACATCCACACAAGTTCACTTAAGTACTAGGGAGTATTATGAAAATATATGCTTTTGTGAAACCCAAAAACATTTTTGCCCTTGTCCAACCTTTTTCTTTTTAGATTGATAAAGGCTCGACAGCTTGCTGAACAAAAAAGTTTTGCAAAAACACATGACAAAACAAAACAAGAGTTACTAAAAGGCGGGTGACCAATGCCAAACTTATTGGCTTTACCAATCATTGTGCTAATTAAATGTAAACACTAGTAAAACAACCTCGTCGTGGAATGTTTTATAAATATATATTTGTATTCCAGTTATATGATGGTCACATTTATGTGGCAGCTTGTGGTCTTTTCTTTTCCTTTTTGTGGCATATGCTTGCAATACATTTTTTTTTCATAAATACTTAACTATTGCACCAATATGCCAAGGTCAGGTCTGTTGACGTTGACAATGCTTATTTTTAGGACTTGAAATTAAAAGGAAATACAGTGAAATACTGCCTTACTACAAGTATTATAGTGGTGTAAAACTTGAATTAATTACTCTGCTTTTTAGACATTAAACATCTTTATTATTAAAAAAATATCCTTGAATGCTTTTTTGATCAAGCAGTCCTTGATTCGTGCCAATTAACCTCTACGACGTCGTGGCTGGACTAGACTATTATAGTTTTTATCTTGATAGGGCCAGTTGCTACGTGTTATTTTGGTACAGACGAGCTAAGCCATGTGCTTTTTATATGATAAATATGCTTGTGTATATATTTTGCAATGGAGTTAACTCATTTTAAGAATAAATAATTACTCAGTAAATCAATAATCATTCAAATGTTTTACCAAAGCAGAATTTGTGTTCTTTAATCTACATTAGACCCATGTTCATTACAAAGAAAGTAGATTTTTATGTAATAAAGTAGGCGGAAATTTGACGTCAGTTACAATAGAGCCTAATCTTTAGAAAAGAGATGCAATGTTTATATGTATAGTTTCACATACCATAATGAAAGAACCATGTCGATGCAAGCCCATGAATTTTGATGTGTCCTTCATTTTAGATTGGGATAAAATGAGCAGCCATGTTGAGAACATTCTATTGAAGCAATCTTAGTTTGTACTGGATTGGCAGATCTGTTGATAGTTGATGGAAGAAGAGCTAGAGATTGCGAGTGCAAACAGCTGCGTCAGGGACAGCTCGTGATGATCAGGTCCTGCAGGAAGCAGATCTGTCACAACGTACCTTCTATTTATGTTGAAAGATAAAATTGTTTCACCATGGCGGAAGTAAGTAAAGCAGACCTCTGACTGGAGGGCTTGTGCTTTACCAGCAGCTGGTCCTTGCTCACTTCGCCACTGGATTCAAGCAAGCCTGGCTGATGAGGCCTAAAACTCCGAAACCGGTCCTAGGATGCTTGTTTCTGTTCCAGGGAGGACCAGGCCTGACAGTTCGGGCTGGACTGTTCCCATGAGGCACAGGGTCAAGACTGATTTGCGTATGGCTGGGTCCAAACTGGGGTGGCTTAGTGAGCAGAAGAATGATGATGGATTAAATCCAGATCCGTCCATCATCTTGTTGCCTTTGCTAACGATTCCAGCCCGT
The DNA here is from genome assembly GCF_964263255.1 of Lissotriton vulgaris. Taxonomy (NCBI): domain Eukaryota; kingdom Metazoa; phylum Chordata; class Amphibia; order Caudata; family Salamandridae; genus Lissotriton; species Lissotriton vulgaris. The sequence goes on from NW_028249123.1 coordinate 475,080, forward strand.
CACCATCCAGTATTGCTTCCAGTGAACTGGGTTTGCCATAGTCCCCTGCGTTTTGCATCAGAGAGCCTCCAATGTGCCCCTCGATGTGAAACTCAAAGAATCCTTTAAGCTGAATATTTGTATCGAACCTTCAAAGGGTAAAAGAAAAGCCTTCAATATTTAGGCTACTTTCAAAAATCTTTGCCCCCAACGTCCCCCCACTCAACCCCCCCCCTCCCCCCCCCCCCCCCCCCCCCCACACACACACACACACAGTGAAACCATCCTGAACACCAGGACAGACTGCCATTTGAGCTCACAAGACTCAAATACTCAATCAATTTCTTTATGAGAAATTCTTCGGGTGACAACTATTTAATCGTCATGCAGATACTCAAGAACACTATTCAAGGGCTGTTCAAAGTATTTATGAATTGATTAAGACATATGTTTAACATGACACACATACTTGGCATTATTGGTAGTCACTCATATACATCCTTGGAAAAACAGAGCGTTCATCCTTTCGAGCATGAAGAAATTAATTAGGTGTCATTCTCATTCGTTGTGCCCTTTCAAATGATTCCTTGCTACCAGCCCCATTGCATATGGCAGCATGATATTTCAAATGATTGTTATATCAGTGAACTACATGGATGGGGAGCTTTAAACCCAGCAAACAGAGGACATTTCATTCAGCGCCGTTACAACAGCACAGTTATGTTCCCAAGGCCCTCATTGTCTGCTGGGTGCAAAATGGAATTTCAGTTGAGGCACAGCACAAATCGCGCATGCAAGGAATTTTGCCAGCGCTGTTTTCGCCGGGGAAAGAACGGTGCAAATTGTTTAAAGAGATAGTGCAAACTTCAAGTTTGCTCACCCTGGAACTGGGGGAAACGTACAATTAGAGTATCATCTCCCAATCTGGGAATCGACACTCGGAATAGTGCGCACATTCATACCAGTGTGCAAGTTGTTCTCAGGATTGTGCAACATTAGAATGATAGCAGGAATGTTATTAAATGTATAATCTCTGAGCTGCATAGCTGTAAAATAGTGCTGTGCCTGAAAAAAAATATCTCCAGTAATGTGTTGCTAGAACAATTGACAGTATGGGCCATATGTATGAAGCTCAAATGTTTTTGCAAACACCGAAATTTGCTGAATTTCGGCGCTTGCGAACTGTTTTGCTAAATGATATGTATGTAGCAAATTTGAGTGCAAAATAAAGAATCGCAAATTTGCAATTCCTTATTTTGCGATTGCATTTAAGGAATCACAAATTTTGCGATTCCTTTAATGCAATGTATGAAGCACCCAAGTTGTGCGACTTCTCATTAAGAAATCGCAAATTACCACCAACTTCAAGTTGGTGGTAATTTGCGATTTCTTACACAAAAGCACTTTTTTGCATTTGTAAAGGTGCCATGTGGCGCACATACATGCCCTTAGGGCATGTATGTGTGCCATATGTGCACACATGTGAATTTCAGGGGTGCATCAGGGTGTCCTTATGACACCCTTGCACCCTTGAAATTATTCTCAATTTGCGATTTGCAAATTACGAATCGCAAATTGAGAATAACTTCACATTCATTCCTATGGGACTCCTGGCCCACAGAAATGAATGGGAAATTATTCCTTATTTGCAATTCGCAATGTGCTAATCGCAATTAAGGAATTTTAAGAAATCGCAAACAAAATGCGAATTTCTACATACATACCAATTTGCAAATCTCAAATAGCGATTTCTAAAAAATCGCTATTTGAGATTCGCAAATCTGGATGTTGATACATCTGCCCCTATGTCTTTGAAAATCGAGACAAGGAATGTCCGGGTCACTTCGCAATGTTGAAAATATTTAAAAACTTTGGTGACACTGATAGAAGAAAACATGTTTGATATAGCATTTCAGACTCCTATTGCCAAACTACATTTCATTAACTCTCACTGTCCTATACAGGGAGCACAAAGAGCACACCAAAAGAAATGCAGAGTATTTGGAGCATGGAGGTTACAGATTTTATAGAAGAGGGGCTCAAACCAGATTCTTGTCTAGTGACATTTGGGGTTTCCCTGTCGTGAGAAATCAGCCCAGACTTAGTGTGGAACTAATGTACCAACATTGGGGTGGGAATGTTATGAGGACAATGAGTCTCTATTTAATAAAGTTTTATATTGGTTAAGGTGCCACTACCAGTGTAAGTCGATCATCGTGCAGGATATCCTGAGGGTCCGTAGATACTCCTCAGAGTTTGAGCCGTGTGACACCATCTGCGTCAGTGAGTTCTAGGAAGATCCTAGATGGTTTGTTGGCATTAAAGCACAAGATATTTACCCTGGGATCCAGCTCATGTTTGATAGCACTAGCAGGAGTATTGGTGATTCACGGCCAAGAAAGGGTGCCATCAAAAGAGAATGACTGTTGCGTGGTGTGGACTGACTGTAATATGCAGTCACACAAGGCACACATATTGTGGTGCCTATTGAGGCTGCCCCCGTAGTTTTTCATTCTTCTAGGGTAGCGTAGGCATACCCTGTTTGAGAGGGTTGGGAGGATGCCTTGGGCACTGACCGGTTCAACAAAGACCCAGGGGACACTGCAGATGCTCCCCTGAAATTTGTCTGTCTTATGAAGTAAGCTGTGAAACCCATTATGGAGCAATTATATCGATTCTTTCAATCTTGGCCTAAGAGCCGCTACATAGATACAGCTTTGCAGTCTTTTCTGTAGACACACTCCCTTCCTCCTCTTGCCACTCCTCTGGGGTCCTACTGATATGGGTTAATGTTTCTTTTAACTGGAATATTGAACTTCTCCAAATAAAGTCACTGGATGTCTGAAAGATGTCTACTAGAGCTGGTAAAGGGCCCCATATTAATTTCTATAACATCTTCAACCATAATGTAGTCTATACTCTCTGTCCTCAATATTCACCTGGAGTCTTTGCTGTATAAACCAAAACATGTAATTAATTGGGCGATTTCAACACCACCCTCTAGCCGTTGGACTACATTTCGCTGGTAACCGAAGTGGAGGACTCAGTTCTGGGGATCCCCTGATTGAATGCACCACCCCCCTTTAAAAACATGCCCTGCAGTGGCCACGTAATCTGCCCTGTTCACTATTGCACATAGCGTTTGGGCATGTAATGGTATGAAAGATTCTGACCAGATTAGAAATTATACATACACCAGGGGCCTAACCAAAACTAGGATTGACTACATATTGATATCTATCAACTTATGGCAATGATTGGTGGGCTTTTGTGTCACTGTTAGTCCAGAGAGTGATCACAATCCTTTCCACTTAACACTTAAGGAAGAACTGCACGAGATTCTGGATCAGTCCAGACTACCCGGCGATATAATCCTTGGGATTTCCAGGACGGTCCTCAAGTGGCCAAAAATTCATTCTTGCCGCTCGCAGCTTACTTATACTAATAATCTTGACAACATAGTTCTTTCTCCATATGAGGATGTCGATATAGCTGACATTCCTATTACTACCATTCATGGTCACTTTTTCTCCTCCTGAAATCATTTCTTTGAGGTGGGTGCCGGCAACCATAACAGAGCCACATCTTAATCACACCCGATTCTCTATAGACTGCAGACAGGCCAAATCATTTCTATTGACTGTGATCAGATCTTGAAGCCTCATTCTCAAGTCAAAGGAATTTGTATTAACCTCATCAGAGCTTCGAATGTTCAGCGCCCAGTGCTGAACGTTCGAAGAACGAATGCTGGCTCGACGGCCAACGGTCGTGCGCAGCACTGGGGAGGTAGTGCTTGTGACGACCGTTGGCCGTCGGCAGCAGTTAAGGGGTTAAAAGGTGTTAGAGGCCAGTAAGAAGAGTTTGGATGAGAAAAATTGGCAGGATCTGTTAGAAGCTTCTAAAAGGAAGGATGCTGCCTCCTTTTGGTATATATTTACTCATGGAACTTTGGAAGCTCAAGCTCTTACTGCCCATCATATTCAGCTACTGATCTGGGTCAAACATTTTAGTAATGTTCATTCCAAGCCCTCTTTAACTCAGTTGCCTTCTAGCTCTGCCTTACAACCGCATGATAACGCATATTAATCGATGCATGATACTATTACTATTTGCCAAGAGAACACTGAGGAAGAGATTCTATCTCTAAATTTGACCTTATTATTGGTAACCTGGATCTTTCTGAGAGCAAGATCTACGTTCCTTACATCAACATCTTTTCTAATTCCATCATCTCAAGTGGCCCTCTCCCGATTCATGGAGAGAAGCAACGATTATTCAAATTTTTAAAAAGGGTGCCAGATCTTACACAAGTAATTATAGGCTTATTAGCCTTCTTGACATCTTGTGGAAAGATCTATGCAGCCAGGTCTTGGCCAAACTCCAGGCATGGGCCACCAACTTTGATGTCCTCTCACTGTTCCAGGCCAGGTTTAGATCCAAGGTAGGAACTGTGGATCAAATATTTAGATTCTCGTTGAAACTTTGGAATTATATCAAGCTTTTAAAGGACCATCGTTATGTTACCTTCATTGATCCAAGAGCAGCATTTTACTTGGTCCCTGCAGATAGTCTCTGGGACACTCTTAGTTCAATGGGGAATCCTCTAACCCTGCTGGGATCTTGGAGAGGTTACACAAGAACAACTTTGACTAAGTTTATTAGGGTAAGGGACGGGGTACTAACAGAGAGGATTAGCGTCACACTATGGGTGCATCAGGGTTGTGTACTGGCACCAGTGCTGTTTTCCCTCTACATCAACAATGCTTTTAATTACCTAGAAGACTGTATTAATAATTCTACGAATCTTGGTGGTGTACCCATCCCTCGCCTGCTGTTTGCCGATGACAAGCTCTTTATCTCAAGAACACATGTGGAGATCCAAATCTTACTAAACAAATCCCAGGAGTTCTGTAGTCACAGGGGGGTCGAGATCAATGCAAAGAAAACAAAATTTAAGTCTCTAAGGCAGGCCTGGGCATGAAATTCTGTTCTGTTCATGGAGTTTGAAAAACTTTTCTCACTCTGCACGCTGCGTAGAGTTCTGAAAAACTCAACAGAGCGGAGTTTTTCCCATGCTCCCGGTCGCCAATGTTAAGTTGATGAAGTGAACATTAAAAATCTTACTTGAGACCACCTCCCTGTGAGATTTCTCAATGTGGGTGGTCGCAAATGTTAACTACAGCTCACTCCGCTCGCTGAGAGGAAGCTGACTCTTGAATAGAACACTACTAGATCTACTTGAGTGGCAGAAAGAAGCAGCACCCTCTTGCGCTACATGTGGCGCTGTTCGCGCTGATTTTACAGTGCAGGAAAAATGCGAGGCACAAAAAAATGGCACAATTTAAGCCACTCTACAGTGCTGCAGAGTTTTTCGGTCACTTACCAGGATCTCCTCTAACTCCACCCAGGCTTATTTTAAGGCCACATAGGACCTTTCGCAGGAACCTAACACTGGGGTCTGATGTACTTGGGGGATGTCAAGCACTTTGATTACCTTGGTATCAGGTTCAGCAGTTCTATGACAAGGGTGTCCAAAATTGAGAGGTTTAGGGCTATTCTTTTGCACAAATCAGCAGCCATTAGAAGGATGCCAGTGGTGGAGGTCTATAAGGTTGCAGTCCAGTCGGCTATACTATGTAGGGATGAGGTTAGGGATACAGGTCCTATAGATACTCGCTCAATTAGAGCAAATCATTTCATAAGGTCCGTATTATCCCTCCCCCAATCCATGCCACTAATCACTTTGAATTACAACTGTGCTCTAAAGAGGATTGGTGACCTGGCCACTTTGAGACCTCTGGTGTACTGGGTTAGGCTATGTTAATGCTCTCAGCTCGAGTCGTCTAGGCAAGGACTTTGTGAATTTATCCTTTTGGATACCAACACAATTGTTTCTTGGCTAGCCTACATTAAAAAATGGCTCCTCAAGCTGGGTTTGGAAGTCCCGCGGACCAATCCTCTGACATCAACTCCTCAAACAAGGGTCTTGTAAAGTAAATGGTTTGGGGGTACACAAAAAGCGACTGCACACGGAAAGCTGATAGCGATAGCCTGACTGGCAGTTTCTTGTCTATAAAATCCTCTCCTACGTTTGAATCCTACCTTGATGAGGATATTCTGAAGGGGACGAAAACGCTTTTTATCAAATCTAGGGTTGGCATGCTAGCAGTGAACAGCTACACACAAGACGAGCCTCGAGGCTAGTGACATGTGATCTTTTTTTACTTGCCTGCACAGGGTAGAGACAATAGAACATATCTTGTTTTGCTGTCCACTGTATTCTGTAGAGCAGGCAAAAATGTCTGAAACCCTACTGTCAGAGCCTGGGGTTCCCTCATTTTCTACTTGCTTTTCGAATCTTGAGCTCTGACACGAGTAAACTGACTGTTTTCTGTGTACGCAGATTCCTACTGGCAGTGGGCATGAGCAGGAAGCGACATGGCCTTACACTTTAACACTAATGTTTTGCATCATAGTTAACCTGACAGTTTGAGGTTGAGGTTCACATCGTATTATTGCTGCAGTGTGACACCATGGTCGCCAGCCTATGTTGTGTGTATGTATTTACATTTTAAGCCAAATGATACACGAATGTTACCCTTCACGTTAGTATGCTATTAATTAATTTATTTTTATATTTCCTTTTACTGTCAACTGTTTACTGGTTTGTGACTGCACTTAGCCTATCGGCCCATTATGTTTTTGTCCATGGTTGGTGCTTATGGAATATCTTTTGTGGAATTAGGCCGACAGTGGAATATTTTTATGGAATATTTTAATGCTATTTGTTGTATTTTTTAATTAAATTAATGTATAGTGTTTTTAATTGCTTTATTGTGCTACTTCAATGGCTTAAGGCAGAGTAAAGTATTTAACTTCTACTACAGAAGACCTTATTTCTTGGGTTAAATCAAGACAGAACAGAGGTTTTTCAACACACACACTAATACCCACAACAGTGATCTTCCCAAGCAGATGACCTCAATTTACCACTTATAACTCCGAGTAGGAATTGGGTTCAGAGCAGATGTAAGTCCTGCTTGGATCCATTTGGCATAATAGTTGATGCATCATCCTATCCATTTCAATGGAAGGACCTCTTTCTTACATCTTTGATGTTTATGCTATTGCTTGTTTCTGTAATTGAAGTGTATACTATTTCTCATTATTTTACCATTACTTCATGCAAAACTTTGGATACAGTGTCAGGCTGCTGTATTGCTATTTCATTTTTTTCATTACTGTCCTTATGGAAAGCCTAAGCATGTGCCAATGGATGTAAGCTGAAGATGTGTTTCTTGGCATCTGCTTGGTAGCAGACCTGTGCAAAATGTTCCATTACACTTGGGTTATTTGCATACTTCGCACATTTTTGATTTAACAAATTGTGTGAAATGTCTAAAATTGTGACAGTGTGAAATTTTGCACCTTTTTTTTGAGGGCAGAGAAATTGTGTTTGCGGAAAGTGTCACGCGGGCCACAGGTTTAAGCAGAAAATGTAATAGACCTTTTCTCCATCATCAGGTCTCTTTCTTATATATTTGAGTCACTTTTGCTATACCAAGGTGAGCCCTCATGTCCACTTTTCACTCAAATTATTCCAAAGTGCATTTTGAGCAATGTATACATCATTTTATGTGGGTTTCCCAACCACTTGTGTAGTTTTAGAGGAAATAATTGTGCACTATGACACATGCTTACTTAGTAGTAGGGGGATTCATGCGCATAACTCTCCCACTTAGATCGTAGAGACCCTTGGTGCTATTGGAGCTTTCGCTGTTCTGTCTTTCCAACTCAAATATTTAGAACCAGTCAAGGATAGTACCACCAACACGTAGTATACTTATTATTGAGCAGGATCGAGGATAACAAAATTAAGATTATTTACTGCCCTTTGACCTCATATAGGTAGTATAAAATCAACAGGCAAAGAGCTAGTTTCATACCAACAACTGGTTCTTTATTACACATAAGGCGCAATTTCAATGGTATCGCCACGACACACCTTAAAACAGGTGCGCCGGGCTTAAACAGGGAAAGTGTGCCATATTAAGTTGAATGTGCCGCCCTCAGGACAGTCGCAATGGTGTGCTGCCCCCAGGGCAGCGCATTTAAGTGAAAAACGGAACAGCTAAGAAGCAGGTACTCCGTGTTTCACTGTGCAGGCAGCAACCCACCTGCACTTTTAAAAGGGGAGAGAGGTCTCCTTGCAGGCGGGTGCAGTGAATGACTGTACCTGCTTGTATGTGGAAATCTGGGGGGTCCATATGGCCTCCTTTTCCCCTGTTGTGTAGTTCCTATAAATCTCTATAGGATTTGCGCGTTTAGACAACATAAACTGTGGGATTGGTGTCCAGATTGATTCCAGACGCCCCCACCAGGTATGTTCACCTGTCTACCAGCTAGCTCACAGTGCCACTATAAACTCCTCTTACCAGGGAGAAAATAGTTCTTGGCAACTATCGAACATGACAATCCTTTGCCATCCGGGATTGTGGAAACAGTACAGTACTTTTGGGTCAGTCACTTGTGCTCACTTTGTCTGAGAGAGAGACACAAAATAAACCGTGCGGACGATTTTCAATAAGCATTTATTGAACCAGCAACATTCTAGTGTAAAATAGGTGTGCTAAAACAACCGTAAGACAGAAACAGATATAAATGATTATAAGCACCAACAGAGTAAATGGATGGTAGATTTCTACCATAGTGTTAAAATCAATGAATATATGCAAGCATATAAATACATGACAATAATAGTACGTACTCCTACGATCAATCAATCAGTCAGCAATTTGTATAGCGCGCTACTCACCCAGAAGGGTCTCAAGGCGCTGGGGGGAGGGGTACTCTACTGCTCAAGAAGCCAGGTCTTGAGAAGTTTCCTGAAGGAGAGGTGGTCCTGGGTCAGCCGTAGGTGGATGGGGAGGGAGTTCCACGTCTTGGCCGCAAGGTAGGAGAAGGATCTTCCTCCAGCGGTGGCTCTGCAAATGCTGGCGGGTGGGTGTGTGGAAGGTGAGGCGGCTGTTGAGGTACTTCGGGCCCATGTTGTGGAGGGCCTTGTGTGCGTGGGTGAGGAGTCTGAACGTGATCCTCTTGTTGACGGGGAGCCAGTGCAGGTCTCTCAGGTGGGTCGAGATGTGGCTGTGTCGGGGGATGTTCTGGATGAGTCGTTCGGAGGCGTTCTGTATGCGCGGAGTCTTTTCTGTAGTTTGGCCGTGGTTCCCGCGTAGAGGGTGTTCCCGTAGTCCAGTCGGCTGGTGACGAGTGCCTGGGTGACTGTCTTCCTGGTTTCGGTAGGGATCCATAGGAAGATCTTACGGAGCATGCGCATGGTGTTGAAGCATGATGATGATACGGCGTTGACTTGTCTGGTCATCGAGAGGGAGGAGTCCAGGATGAAGCCCAGGTTTTGTGCGTGGTCCGTTGGCTTGGGGGTGGTGCCCAGGGCAGGGGGCCACCAGGAGTCATCCCAGGCGGAGGGTGATGATCCCAGGATGAGGACTTCCGTCTTGTCTGAGTTCAGTTTCAGGCGGCTGTTCTTCAACCACTCGGCAACGTCCTTCATCCCTTCGTGTAGGTTGGCTCTGGCGGTGGCGAGGTCGTTGGTGAGGGAGAGGATCAGCTGGGTGTCGTCAGCGTAGGAGATTATGTTGAGGTTGTGTTGGTGTGCGATGGCTGCGAGGGGGCTCATGTAGACGTTGAAGAGGGTGGGGCTGAGTGAGGATCCTTGTGGTATGCCGCAGATGACTTCGGTGGCCTCGGATCTGAACGGGAGGAGGCGGACTCTCTGGGTTCTTCCGGCGAGGAACGAGAAGATCCACTCCAGAGCTTTCCCTTAGATTCCGATGTTGTTGAGGGGCTGTACTGGGGTGCGGTGGCAGACAGTGTCGAACGCCGCAGTTAGGTCCAGGAGGATGAGGGCCGCTGTTTCCCCGTTGTCGAGCAGGGATCTGAGGTCGTCGGTGGCTGCGATGAGGGCGGTCTCTGTGCTGTGGTTGGGTCGGAATCCGGACTGTGAAGGGTCGAGGGATCCATTTGTCTCGAGGAAGGCGGCGAGCTGTCTGTTGACGGTCTTCTCGATGACTTTGGCAGGAAAAGGGAGGAGCGAGACGGGGCGGAAGTTCTTGAGGTCGGTGGGGTCCGCTTCAGGAGGGCGCTGAGCTCGGCGTGCTTCCAGCACTCTGGGAAGGTGGTGGTGTTGAAGGAGATGTTGATGATGTTCCGGATTTGGGGTGCGATGATGGAGTCAACCTTGTTGAAGATGTGGTGGGGGCAGGGGTCGGTTGGTGATCCGGAGTGGATGGTGTTCATCGTGCGGGTGGTGTCTTTGGTGCTCACCGGGGTCCAGTTGCAGAGGGTGATGGTCGGGGCGTTGGTTCGGTAGTTGGGTGCGTGGTCTGTGCGCCGAAGCTGTTGTGTTTGTCGGCGATCTTGCGGTGGAAGAAGGTGACGAGTGAGTCGCAGAGGTCTTGTTAGGGTATGATGTCGTTGTTTCCGGCGTTGGGGTTGGAGAACTCTATGACGATGCTGAAAAGTTCCTTGCTGTTGTGGGTGTTGTTGTCCAGTCGTTCTTTGAATGTTGTCCTTTTGGTGGTGCGGATCAGCTGGTGGTGTTTGCGGGTGGCGTTCTTGAGGGCAGTCATGTTTTCTGTGGTCGGGTCGTGGCACCAGCCTTTTTCGAGGGTGCAGCAGTTTTTCTTGGAAGTTTTGAGTTCGTCGGTGAACCAGGAGGCTTTCTTGCTGCCGGGTCTGCTGGGAGGGTTCTTCAGTGGTGTGAGGTCATCGGCGCAGTTGGTGAGCCACTGGGTGAAGGTGCGGGCTGCTTCGTTGGGGTCCGTTGCGCTGGCGGGAGGGTTCAGGCTGAGGGAGGTGGTGAGCTGGTCGGCGGTGATCTTGCTCCATCTCCGGCGAGGAACCTGTTGCGGGTGGTGGTGGGTCGTGGTTCTTCTGAAGCTGAAGTGGACGATGCAACCCTAACTAGATGTACCTAAGTGTACCTAGCATGTATGTAGATATAGAACCAAGAATCCCCCAAGGAGGAAGCCAACTCCATTACCTTAAGTGAGAGACTGTAGGACCCCGTCTTGGTCTCGAGATAGACACCCCACAAGGGAATTCAGACCACTGCGAGCTGGAGTGTCTGTATGCAGGAACCTCAGCGTCTCGCTTCAGTGTGTCAGCATAAAAGTCTTTCTCTTCTGCCTGGCTCAGCAAAGATATGGTGTCTATATTTACAAAAGGTACCTTCATGGGTTCTACCTTGCTGTGTCATGTCAGCCGAGGATGACGAAAGGGATGACCCTTATACATAGTTAGTATGCAGAAGATGGTAATCCTGCTGTGATTCTGAGAATCGTCATGCATAATTAATGAAGCTAGTTTTCCGGGAAAACCGTACAATATTTTATGCAGTACCTAAATAGGTAAAAGGTCAATATCAAAAAGCGTTATGTAGTACAACGGCAGGGGAAAATTTAGGTGAAAGGCTAGGTGACTACCCAGGCTTATATTGGGGTACATTACCAAACATAAAACCCCCTCCTGAGGGCTGCTATCAGTGCACATCCTGACAGTGTCTTTGCCTCTGCCCCTGCATCTATAATACCGTGCAGGTGCAGAGGCAAAGGAATTCCCTCATTTGCATGGGGTCATGCACTCATGTAAATCAGCAAACACCCTTTGGTGATAGCCCTGGTTATCTGTATTACAGAAAGGCCAACACAAGTGTCTGCTGCCCTTTCTGCAATGCCAACATGCCCCGGGGGCACACAAAGTGGGCGCACATACCCGTTGCGCCCCAGGGCACTTTCCATAATGCAACCCACCGTGTTTCACATCAATAACAGTTGATAACAATTAACAAAGCAGCTGATGAATTTAGTAATCCAACAAGAGAAGTGATCACAAGATCACAGGCCTTGCAAAGTAGTTTTCTGAAGAATTGTCAGTACTCAGAGGGGAAAAAGAGTGTTCGGTATTTGCAAGTGAAAGCTGAAAAATGGGAAATGAATAGCGAAATAAGGAAACAATAATAGAGACAATTATCTTTTCAGTTGATCTAGTCCTTCAGATTCTCCAATTCACAGTTAACTGCAGCCAAATGTTTTTCTGTTCTAGGGGTAGGATATGGTAGTCCACAAAGAATAGTAATGTGTAGACAAGATGCATCACACTTGTGGTGGGCCATCTGCTCTGCGATGGTTCACAGCTTTATGACCAGAGCTGTTGGGGTGAAAAACCCAGAATGCTGTTCTTTCTGTGTCGTAATTTTTTTATTGGGTATTGAAAAGAAACAAAGCAGTGTGACAGGCACACAACATAGTATAGAAATGGAGGTTATAGTATGATGGATACATCTATATTGCAATGGGGTGAGGGAAGGGAGGGAGAAGTTCAGGGAGGGAAGGGGGTCGGAGGACGAGGGAGGAGAGAGAGAGGGGGAGGGAGCAAAACAGTATAAAGGAAGGAATACATCAGCTATACCATCAACATGAACATTGAAAGAGCTGGAACATCTTAATATGCAGTACTCTGACTCAGTGCAATGGACATTGTAGTAGGTGCTTGAGCCATTCCCCCGATAGCAGCTATGCGATGACCGCAATTGGTGGATTCTCTGATCGGGAGAAGGGGGGGAGATCGTGATTTGGGTTGGGCCTCCGAGCTGAGGTGAAAATGAGAGAGGGGGAGAGTATGGTGGAGGAAAAAGGGGGGGACCCCCTTGACGCATCGGACTGAAGGACTACCATAGACCTCAGCCATTGGTGACATATTGTAGGGGGGGGCAGTGGGGTGCGGTGTGATGAGGGGGTGATTACGAGGGTCGTTGTAGTCAGACGTATTGAGTACTGTAGAGGGTGCATAGCAAGGTTGTGTCCCTAAGGAGGGAATTGGTGCACCAGGTTTTGATTATGTGGTGGTGGAGGCACATATCGAATGGGGGGGGTCAAGTGCATGCCTAGGTGTCCGGGGGCGGTATGTGAGAAAGGGTGGAGGGGTAAGGGTTGATGGGAGGTAAGGGATGGGGAGCAAAGGGTGGGATTGGCATGGGTGGAGGCAGGAAGGGGAGGGGTGAAACAGTGGATGGGGAGGGGTTGAATGAGGGGGAAGGGAGGTAAAAGGTAGAAGGGGTGTGTGTACGAGTGGTAGAGAGAGGGAGGTATGAGAAGGTAATGGAGGGGGATGTGGTAGAGTAGTCAGGGGTATCTGTGGGGTAATCAATCAATCAATCAGTCATTTGTAGAGCGTGCTACTCACCCGTGAGGGTGTCAAGGCGCTAAGGGGAGAGGGGAAACAGCTACTGGTTGAACAGCCAGGTTTTGAGAAGTCTCCTGAAGGCGTGCAGGTCCTGAGTCACGCGCAAGTGGGCAGGGAGGGTGTTCCATGTCTTGGCAGTGAGGTGGGAGAAGGATCTGTCACTGGTGGTCGTACGGCAAATGCGAGGGACAATGCCTATGGCAAGGTCAGCGGAGTAAAGCTGGTGGTTCGGGGTGTAGAAGGACAGTCGTTCGTCAAGGTAAGCTGGTCCGGTGTTGTAGAGAGCTTTGTGGGCCTGGGTGAGGAGCTTGAAGGTGAACTTCCTGTTAACTGGGAGCCAATGCAGATCTCTCAGGTGGGTGGTGCTGTGAATGTGGCGCGGGAGTCTGAGGATGAGGCGTGCCGAGGCGTCTTGCATGTGTTGGAGTCTCTTTTGGAGTGTAGCCATGGTTCCTCCGTAGAGGGTGTTGCCGTAGTTCAGCCTGCTGCTGACGAGTGCTTGGATAACCATTCTTCTGGTTTTGGTGGGGAGCCATCTGTATATCTTGCAGAGCATGCAGAGGGTGTTGAAGAAGGAGGAGGCGACAGTGTTGACTTGCTGGGTCATGGAGAGCGTTGAGTCCAGGATGGACCCCATGTTGCGTGCATGGTTGGTGGGTGTCGGGCAGCCCCCAGCGTGTCCGGCCACCAGGAGTCATCTCAGGTGGAGGGGGTGGAGCTGAGGATGAGGATCTCCGTCTTGTCAGAGTTTAGTTTCAGCCGGCTAGTCTTCATCCAATCTGCGACGGCCTTCAATCCCTCGTGGAGGTTGGATTTGGTGGTGGCCAGGTCCTTGGTGAGAAGGAGGATCAGCTGGGTGTCATTGGCATACAAGACGATGTTGGAGTGGTGCGCTCGGACGATGTTGGCGAGCAGTGCCATGTAGATGTTGAAAAGGGTCAGGCCGAGGGATGATCCGTGGGGTACGCCTCGGGTGATCATGGCAGCTTTGGATCAGAACGGGGGAAGCGGACTCTCTGAGTTCTGCAGGTGAGGAAGGAGGTGATCCTGTCCAGGGTAAGGCAATACAAAAAGGGATAATGGACGGAGCGTTTGAGCAAATCAAACACTCACCCCCAGTCAAATGATCTGGGTTTAATCCATCACCATTCTTTAGCTCACTCAGCCACCCCAGTTCAGACATGGCCATGTGCAAATCAGTCTGACCCTGTGCCTTATGGGAACAGTCCAGCCCGAACTGCCAAGCCATGTCTTCCCTGGACCGGAAACAAGCCTCCTGGGACTGGTTTCGGATTCATAATCCCCATCAGCCAGGTTATCTTGAATCCAGTGGCCAAGTGAGCAAGGGATTCCTGTTTGAGCATACCCTGCCAATTTAGGGCGAACAAAGGAATACAAAAGGGGATGATGGACGGAGCGTTTGAGCAAATCAAACACTCACCCCCAGTCAACTGATCTGGGTTTAATCCATCACCATTCTTTAGCTCACTCAGCCACACCAGTTCAGACATGGCCATATGCAAATCAGTCTGATCCTGTGCCTCATGGGAACAGTCCAGCCTGAACTGCTAAGCCATGTCTTCCCTGGACCGGAAACAAGCATCCTGGGACCGGTTTCGGATTCATAATCCTCATCAGCAGGCTATCTTGAATCCAGTGGCAAAGTGATCAAGGGACTCACTCTGAGCATACCCTGGCAACTTAGGGCGAAAAAAGCGATACAAAAGGGGATGATGGACGGAGCGTTTGAGCAAATCAAACACTCACCCCCAGTCAACTGATCTGGGTTTAATCCATCACCATTCTTTAGCTCACTCAGCCACCCCAGTTTAGATATGGCCATATGCAAATCAGTCTGACCCTGTGCCTCATGGGAACAGTCCAGCCTGAACTGCCAAGCCATGTCTTCCCTGGACAGGAAACAAGCATCCTGGAACCAGTTTCGGATTCATAATCCTCATCAGCCAGGCTATCTTGAATCCAGTGGCCAAGTGAGCAAGGGACTCACGTCTGAGCATACCCTGCCAACTTAGGCCGAACAAAGCGATACAAAAGGGGATGATGGACGGAGCGTTTGAGCAAATCAAACACTCACCCCCAGACAACTGATCTGGGTTTTTTATCCAGCACCATTCTTTAGCTCACTCAGCCACCCCAGTTCAGACATGGCCATATGCAAATCAGTCTGACCCTGTGTCTCAGGGGAACAGTCCACCCGAACTGCCAAGCCATGTCTTCCCTAGACCGGAAACAAGCATCCAGGGACCGGTTTCGGATTCATAATCCTCATCAGCCAGGCTATCTTGAATCCAGTGGCCAAGTGAGCAAGGGACTCACGTCTGAGCATACCCTGCCAACTTAGGGCGAACAAAGAGATACAAAAAGGGGTGATGGACTGAGCATTTGAGCAAATCAAACACTCACCCCCAGTCAACTGATCTGGGTTTAATCCATCACCATTCTTTAGCTCACTCAGCCACCCCAGTTCAGACATGGCCATATGGAAATCAGTCTGATCATGTGCCTCATGGGAATAGTCAAGCCCGAACTGCCAAGCCATGTCTTCCCTGGACGGGAAACAAGCATCTTGGGACCGGTTTCGGATTCATAATCCTCATCAGCCAGGCTATCTTGAATCCAGTGGCCAAGTGAGCAAGGGACTCACGTCTGAGCATACCCTGCCAATTTAGGGCGAACAAAGCGATACAAAAGGAGATGATGGATGAAGCATTTGAGCAAATCAAACACTCACCCCCAGTCAACTAATCTGGGTTTAATCCATCACCATTCTTTAGCTCACTCAGCCACCCAGTTCAGACATGGCCATATGCAAATCAGTCTGACCCTGTGTCTCAGGGGAACAGTCCACCCGAACTGCCAAGCCATTTCTTCCCTAGACCGGAAACAAGCATCCAGGGACCGGTTTCGGATTCATAATCCTCATCAGCCAGGCTATCTTGAATCCAGTGGCCAAGTGAGCAAGGGACTCACGTCTGAGCATACCCTGCCAACTTTGGGCGAACAAAGCGATATAAAAGGGGATGATGGATGGTGCGTTTGAGCAAATCAAACACTCACCCACAGTCAACTGATCTGGGTTTAATCCATCACCATTCTTTAGCTCACTCAGCCACCCCAGTTCAGACATGGCCATATGCAAATCAGTCTGTCCCTGTGTCTCATGGGAACAGTCCAGCACGAACTGCCAAGCCATGTCTTCCCTGGACGGCAAACAAGCATCTTGGGACCGGTTTCGGATTCATAATCCTCATCAGCCAGGCTATCTTGAATCCAGTGGCCAAGTAAGCAAGGGACTCAAGTCTGAGCATACCCTGCCAATTTAGGGCGAACAAAGCGATACAAAAGGGGATGATGGACGAAGCATTTGAGCAAATCAAACACTCACCCCCAGTCAACTAATCTGGGTTTAATCCATCACCATTCTTTAGCTCACTCAGCCACCTAGTTCAGACATGGCCATGTGCAAATCAGTCTGACCCTGTGCCTCATGGGAACAGTCCAGCCCGAACTACCAAGTCATGTCTTCCCTGGACCGGAAACAAGCATCCTGGGACCGGTTTTGGATTCATAATCCTCATCAGCCAGGCTATCTTGAATCCAGTGGCCAAGTTAGCAAGGGGCTCACGTCTGAGCATACCCTGCCAAATTACGGCGAACAAAGCGATACAAAAGGGGATGATGGACGGTGCGTTTGAGCAAATCAAACACTCACCCACAGTCAACTGATCTGGGTTTAATCCATCACCATTCTTTAACTCACTCAGCCACCCAAGTTCAGGCATGGCCATATGCAAATCAGTCTGACCCTGTGCCTCATGGGAACATTGTCAATAAAAAAAAGGGGAGAGAGAGAAATTAAATCGAAATGGATTAGTTCTCCCTAGACTAATGTAAATAAACAAATAGAATCCACTCCTCGTGTTGTGGGTGTGGTCTCCGCAGTGGGGAGCACCCTACTGGTTTTTAGGTCCCCTCACACACCAACAGGCCCCTTGGTGTCATGCTTCATCATCAGGGTCATCGTACCCCTCTACGGGGTACAGCGTGCTGCAACCTATGGGTGCGTGGGAGCACTTGATAGACTATGTGTAGTGCAGGTGAGGGGTTGTTTATGTGAGTGTATGGTGGGGTTTTAAAACTAAGAGAAAGTTAAAAAGGACCTGGCTCATGGGCTGACTAAAAATTATTTAATAAGCCCCCAGCCTATTGCTATTAAAATAAAAAGTGGGAGGTTGTGCTGCAGTCAATGTGCGTTACCTCCTTTCTGTGTGTGTCGACATGTTTCGGTGTAAAACACCTTCTTCTGGACGGGGTACCCAAATCCCCACCTTACTCACAGTTCTCTAACTCGTATTCAGGATTTTCCTAATAAAAGTGAGAAATATAGTGCAGGGTAAGATAATGTACCTAGCAAAAAAACTTTGTTGTTTATTAATCAGCCTGTAAAAGAAAAGAAGATAAAGAATTTTTTCTGGTGGTCTACTTCTCTACATCCATAGGCAAAATGGCCAGTGGTTACAGGTGATACAATCATGGTTTTGACTATTACTATAGGTGCCAATTTTGCCTATAGTGGGATAAAAGGAAAGGACAAACCAGACTCACTGACAAAAAACATAAAACACACACTTTCGTATTGTAGTTTATGGTGTTTTTAGCAAGATTTAAGAGCAAAACACCATTCATAGTTGAACAGTAACGTGCCCCTGTAAAAGAAAATGTTTCATGCTTTTAAGTTTTTACCAACATACTGTTTGAAAAGGATGAAAAAGGCTTCATGAGTCCTACGAACGGATCTGGTGTGCTATTTAGCACCTGTATGGGAAAAAAAGATATTCAAATACCCATAGTACTTACATCCATGTCATGTAGATACTGACTGCGCTTTTTTATCCCATGTTTACTCACGATTTCAGCAAGCAAATTCCTCCAGATCGATCCCTTCGTGGCTCCGGTGATAATGCCAGAAGGGTCTATTTGAATATCTTTTTTTCCCATACAGGTGCTAAATAGCACACCAGATCCGTTCGTAGCACTCATGAAGCCTTTTTCATCCTTTTCAAACAGTATGTTGGTAAAAACTTAAAAGCATGAAACATTTTCTTTTACAGGGGCACGTTACTGTTCAACCATGAATGGTGTTTTACTCTTAAATCTTTCTAAAAACACCATAAACTACAATACGAAAGTGTGTGTTTTATGTTTTTTGTCAGTGAGTCTGGTTTGTCCTTTCCTTTTATCCCACTATAGGCACAATTGGCACCTATAGTAATAGTCGTGACCACGATTGTATCACCTGTAACCACTGGCCATTTTGCCTATGGATGTAGAGAAGTAGACCACCAGAAAAAATTATTTATCTTCTTTTCTTTTACAGGTTGATTAATAAACAACAAAGTTTTTTTGCTAGGTACATTGTCTTACCCTGCACTATATTTCTCACTTTTATTCGGAAAATCCTGAATACGAGTTAGAGAAACGTGAGTAAGGTGGGGATTTGTGTACCCCGTCCGGAAGAAAAATGTCGACACACACAGAAAGGAGGTAACGCACATTGACTGCGGCACAACCTCCCACTCTTTATTTTAATAGCACCAGCCCGGGGGCTTATTAAATAATTTTTTGTCACCCCACGAGCCAGGACCTTTTTAACTTTCACTTAGTTTTAAAACCCCACCATACACTCACATATACAACCCCTCACCTGCACCACACATAGTCTATCAAGTGCTCCCAAGCACCCGTAGGTTGCAGCATGCCGTACCCCATAGAGGGGTACGATGACCCCGATGATGAAGCATGACACCAAGGGGCCTGTTGGTGTGTGAGGGGACCTAAAAACCAGTAGGGTGCTCCCTCATGGGAACAGTCCAGCCCAAGCTGCCAAGCCATGTCTTCCCGTCTGGGACCGGTTTCGGATTCATAATCCTCATCAGCCAGGCTATCTTGAATCCAGTGGCCAAGTGAGCAAGGGACTCATGTCTGAGCATACCCTGCCAACTTAGGGCGAACAAAGCGATACAAAAGGGGATTATGGACGGAGCGTTTGAGCAAATTATACACTCACCCCCAGTCAACTGATCTGGGTTCAATCCATCACCCAGTTGGAGGGGGTGGAGCTGAGGATGAGGACCTCCGTCTTGTCAGAGTTTAGTTTCAGGTGGCTAGTCTTCATCCAATCTGTGACGGCCTTCACTCCCTTGTGGAGGTTGGATTTGGTGGTGGCCGGGTTCTTGGTGAGGGAGAGGATCAGCTGGGTGTCGTTGGCATACAAGACGATGTTGAGGTGGTGTGCTCGGACGATGTTGGCGAGTAGTGCCATGTAGATGTTGAAAAGGGTCGGGCTGAGGGATGATCCGTGGGGTACGCCGCAGGTGATCATGGTGGCTTTGGATCAGAACAGGGAAGCGGACTCTCTGGGTTCTGCTGGTGAGGAAGGAGGTGATCCAGTCCATGGTAAGAGCAGGAGGAGGAAGCGGGGGAGGGCAGAGGGAATGTTGTTCTTTTTTAACCATAATATAATGCAACACCATCCTATGAACCTCATGAATACCCACAGAGTTAGTGGGAGTTAAGTCTGAGGTGAAAATTCTTGTAATCCTTTTCTCCAAGTAAGATGCACAAGTAGATCTACATGTGCCATTGGTACTGCTATGATTTGTTTACTTTGGCCGACCTACACCGCAAGAGACTGGAAAGCGTTTACTACTTGGAAAGAAGCACAAGTCAAAAAAGTAACGCCATTTGACAAGGACATTGCAGACATAAAACAGACTTTAGGAAGTCTTACACAATAGTGTGGAACCTGAAGCTACCAGTAAAATCTGAAAGACTCAAGTGCACCTGGTTGCTAGGAATAACGTTTAATTTTGGGAAACTGAATGCTTAAAGTTTAAATCCTCAACTGCATCAAAAGACACAAAACATGTTTGGCAAATGATCTCCTTGACCACGTACAGAAAATTACCCTCTGACCCTTACATATTTCAGAACTCATGCATTATATATTATAAGGTAATATTTGCTTAGTCACCCAAAAATCTTCTGAGTCGAAGTGATAAAGTGACTGTAGTTATCTTTACATAGCAAGATTCCAGTAAACCAGCTAAACCAGGCAGAAAAAAGCGAAAACCATGACATGGTATTACCAGCCATGGAGAAATAATTTTATTGCCCCCCTGTTTCAAAAAGGGATACAAAGAACCATTCCTCCTATAGGCCCAATAGCCTTGCTGAGGGCAAAACAAAGCTAGCATAGTTGATATTGAATAATCTGGAGGGCAACCTGGAAGATTGGGAACCATCACTACAAACCAGGAGGACTTTCTCATAATCCTCCTTTTTCAGATCAAAATTTTAATTTGCATATCGTGTTAATAAATGAACTGATTCATAAGTACACTTTGGGAGTATTTCATATTTACCTACCAACCTTTCACCTAATAACCCCATAAAATGCTTGAAGAAATTCAAAGTAACATCAATACAACACCCATGGGGCATAGGACTATATGTACATTCCTTTGGGGTACTGTGTCACAATGCCATCAGTTAGACCTGGGGGTCGCTAGTTGGCTAAGGTAGGTACCTTAGGCCAAATAGGGACCCTTGCTTCCACGTCAGGGAAAGGAAGGTTACCTTCTCAGATAGCCCCCGCTCACCCCCTTAGGAGCTTGACACAAGCAGTCAGGCTTATCTTCAAGGCAAGTGTATAAAGTATTTAAGCTCTCAGTAACCCAATGATGACACAACAAATGGACTCCACACGTGTTTCATAAAAACAAGTATACATTTATATAAAAAGATATACGATGAGACCACATGATATAATTCTAACATATGTGTATTTTTGTAATATTCCTCCTGGCCGATTATTAGGCCAGCCAGCCCTTGTAAGTTCCTGGCGATATTAATTAGCAGTTCGAAATGATTCACTGCAGTCCTAATACAATGCTATTCAATTCGTAATGCAAGAATCAGGCACTTTGCAATCTAAAAATAATGCAGTTCCTTATGCAACAATCAAGCAGTTCGTAATGCCAAAATAATGCAATGTGTAACGCAACAATCAGGTAATTAGTTATGCAACCTAACACAATGCATAATGCAACAATCAGGTAGTTCGTTATGCAAAAATAGTGCAATGCATAATGCAACAATCAGGTAGTTCGTAATGCAGAAATGTTATGTTATGTTATGTTACGAGCATTTATTATGCGCACAGCTGCTCTAGCAAAGGAGCGTCCCGGCGCCTGACAAGGAAGCCACATAACACATAAAGAAATAATGCAATGCGTAATACGACAATCCAGTAGTTCGTAATGCAGAAATAATGCAATGCATAATACGACAATCAGGTAGTTTGTAATACAGAAATAATGCAATGCATAATACGACAATCAAGTAGTTCGTAATGCAGAAATAATGCAATAATGCAATGTGAAATACACTCCAGCACTGATCACTGTGCCTTAGGTGGTCTCTCCGTCACTCGTACTGACTCGCGGTCAGCTTCTGTCAACAGTTACCCCACATGGGTATGGTGTAAACCAAAGTGCAGCTACGCACTCCAGCCCCGGTACTGCCACTCCTTGGCAAGTACAGGCCGCAATACGAGCCGAAGCAGAGGCTCGAGCTGCAGGACTTGGAGATGCCGAGATCATCTCTCTCCGAGCCCGCACCCCGCTTCCTGCCCCAGGCGGTGACACACGTTACCTGGGGGGTGCGACCTTGCTCTCCTCTTCCCGCGACTTGGGCCTCCGATGCAACTTAGTGGATTCTGGGCAGTGGAACTCCCTCGACGGGGTTGTTTTGAGGTCCCGCTCTACCAACGGCAGGTTCTGGCCAACGGCTCAGCTCCTCTGGGGTTGCCAGTCCAGGCCGCTGTTGCTACGAAGATCTCAGGCTGCAACAGGGCACACAAACATAACTTCACTGAGACTCACTTGAGCTTTGGGTGCACGATAAAAGGGCACTCCTCACCAAGGTCTCAGGCTGCATGAAGCACACACACACAGCGTCGCTGAGACTCACTTGAACTCCGGGTGCACCATACCAGGGCAATCCTCACGAAGGTCTCAGGCTGCACAAAGCACATGCACACATCGTCGCTGAGACTCACTTGGACTCAGGGCAATCATCACAATGGTCTCAGGCTGCACAAAGCACATGCACACATCGTCTCTGAGACTCACTTGGACTCCGGTGCACACAATCACAGGGCAATCCTCATGAAGGGATTAGGCTGCAAAAAGCACCCGCACGCAGTGTCGCTGAGACTCACTTGGACTCCAGGTGCCCATGATCACAGGGCAATTCTTACGAGGGTCTCAGGCTGCAAAAAGCACACACACACAGCATTGCTGAGACTCTCCTGGAAACGTTTGTGTTCCTGAGTTTCCACAACAGGGAGCCAGCTCGCCTCGGGCCCTTGGGGATAAGTTACTTCCAGACAGAGCACACCGCAAAGTCCTTTCAAGCAGCGGGACACAGCACACAACAAAGTCCCTTTAGCCTCTCCTTGGTTAAAGCAGAAAACATGAAGACCAGCCCCAGAACACACAGTAAGGGTCAGTCCTTGTCTTCAGTCTCTTCAGCTGTTTCTTTCTTGGCAGAGGATCCTCTTGACCATGAAGTAGGTTCAATCCTTTTCAGTCCTAATCAATCCATTTCTCCAAAGTTCAGGGGCTTCAGCTCTCATAGTTATACCCTTAAATGTCGTTGAAATCTTTGTGTTCAGGGGGGCACTGACCCCTGTTCGAACCAGTTCTGGGTGCCTCCCTGACAGTAGCACCTTTTTTCTCACGATTAGTGGGTGTCTGGATTCTCAATCACTCAGCTGGAGATGGGACCATTGTTTTATGGAAGCAACAAATGCCTCTTCACCTCTAGGGGCTACTCTACCCCCTACACTCCAGATGCAGGTCAGCCTGCTGCTGTATCACCTCCTCCTCTGGGTCAAGACATTCCCCAGATCCTATCACTTTCAAATCCTGACCGTGAATCCACAACCAGGCAGAGACACACAGAAATGTTAGATCACAAAAACCCAGCCAATTCTAAAAGAGTGGTGTGATACGGGACTAACGCCAGCCCCGCCCGTACCTTCTATTCTCGGACGCTCACCCTTCACGGCAGCCTGCGATGAAGCGTCCTTGGACACAGCCCTGACAACCAGCACCCCTCCCCTCTCTGTCTTCCAGGGGCCAATCAGGAACGGACGTCTCCCGGAACCACAGCCACCTGACCCCGGAAGTCCCGCCTCGGAATCACCGCCGGAACAGGGAAAAAGCGGAAGCAAGGACAGAGACGCCGTCGGAGCAGCGATCTCGTGGCAGGAGGCTCGGACCGGCGTTGAAGCAGACCAGATGAAAGAAGAAGAAGAAGAGTGGAGCGAAGACTGGTGGAGTCCAGAGGAGGAGGCTGAAGAGCGGCCGCAACTCACCTGGGAGTTGCGGCGGAGCGTGTGAGTACTACCGCATCCACCTCAGTAGCACACTAGGTGCTTTGTATATAGTGTTCGTCCCTCTCTCATTAGTAGCACAAGGCCTGGCCTACACTGTAAAGATTTTGTATAACACGTCATCACTTGTACAGCACTTAGTTCATAGGTTTCCCCCTCACGATCCCTCAACAGACACCCTCTCTCTTTTCCCTTCCAATTCCGTCCCGCTGCCCTTCCCTCACTGTCGCTCTCTCCTCCCGTGCACTCCCGGTGCTGGTTACGGAACAGTATCATAGCGAGTCAGGCTGGACTAGCCGCTCCTTGTGTTGTCTCCCTTTCCTCCGAGGACCACCCAGCTCGCATCCTCACCGGAGAACCAGTTCCATCGCCTGAGGGAGAAGACAAGACACCATTGCCAGGAGCTTCACTTCTGTACTACCTCTTCACCGCTTGTACTGACTTTGTTCTTGATACTATTAAAGACCCATCATTGCCCACTACATACGGCCTCCTTGCCTGATTTTCCGGCCCGCCATAGTCCCACAGTCACAAGTGGTTTCTAAACACACAATGCAAAAACCACCTTCACAAAAAGATGTGTTATTGAATTGTGAGTTCAGGCACACTAAACTTCACCTTTCCTTCTTAAGCCTTTGGGAAGACCGGCTGGAAACATATTACACAGCCTCCCCATTCTGGAGAGTATTTCACTGTCGGGACATGGTACACACCTCAGTACATGACCTACCTTTCACTTACACTGCACCCTGCCCAGGGTGTACCTTGGACCTACCATAGGGATGTCTGATATGCATAGAAAGGGAAGGGTAAGGCCTGGTATGTGGCGGCACTTGTCAGGACAACATGACAGTTTAACTAACGGCATGCAGGCACTGCAGTGGCAGGCCTGAGTTCTCTCTTTAAGGCTACTTGTGTGGGTGGCACAATTAGTGCTGCAGGCTAACTAGTAGTATTTGCATTATCAGCCCTGGCACACATAGTGCACTTTACTAGGGACTTTACTAGTAAGGCAAACATACCAATAAACATATCAATCATGGACAACCAACTGCCATTACATTTTACACAGAGAGCACTTGCACTTTCACACTGATCAGCAGTGGCATAGTGCCCAAAGCATCTTAGTTGGCAACACCATGTCAGAAAAAAGGTCTAAGGGGAAAGCAAAACGTTTAGGGAACTTTAGCAAAAAGGGCCAAGTCCAACACCATCAAAATATTTATGTCAGACAAATATTGTTCCTTAGAAACTTTTTTGCCCAAATATCAGCCCATTGGGGGTGCATTTCTATTATTAACTCTAATGGGGTGGTATTTCTCTAAATGGTATTTAGGTCACCATATTTTGTGAGATCATGATCCCTTTTCTCACACGTGTTATTTGAAAGTGTAAGCGCACTCATTTCAAGAGACAACTACAAGAGTTAACAAAGGTTGACTCCTGTCACTCATAATGTCTACATTTTTGCCCACATGCATCAAGCACTTTTGCATTCGCAAACGGTGCGATTCCTTAAAATCGGCCGTTTGCGAATGCAAAAGTGCTTTTTCAGATGCATCATCATTTCTGAATGGAATTCGCTGATTTTGCGACTTTCCAGAATGCGAATGCATTTAAGGAATCGCAAATTTGCGATTCCTTAAATGCAATGCATCATTCAGAAATGAAATTGCGAGAACAAGGTTTGGAAGTGCAAATTACCACGAGGTTGAACCTCGTGGTAAATTGCGAAAAATGTTTAAAATGTACTAATTTACATTTTAAACGATGTCATGTTACAGACACACATGTCCTTAGGACATGTGTGTGTGAAACATCCATTTCAAATTACATTTCGGGGGTGCAGGGGGGGGGTCTTTTGGACCCCCCCCCTGCACCCATGAAATTTTCTAAGTGCCATTCGCAATTTCCATTGATTCCTATGGGCCTTTTGGCCCATAGGAATCAATGGGAATTGCGAATTCGCAATTTTGAAGTCACAAAATATTTGCGAGTCGGTAAAAATTGCGAATTTTACCGAATCGGAAATATTTTGCACTTTCCATGATGCATCCCGTTTTGCGAATCCATATTTGCGATTCGGTAAAATTCGCAAATTTGGAAACGCAAAACGGGAGTTTGATGCATGTGGGCATTTATGTCTATGCTCTGGCAGAATCCCTAGTAGTGACCAAGACAGATGTCATGAAGATAGGGAATACGAAAAATTATATGTCATACTAAGTAGACAACTCTGCCCTGGATGGCACATTTCTAACTAGCTTTAGTTTGAAGAAAAGTAGAACCCTGCAAAAAACATGGCATATGAAAATGGCAAAAATAAAAGTGATGTCTGGGGATACCTGAGCACCGGAAAAAAAATATTTCTGTATCAATTAGGGCCCAATTGAAAAAGGTCAATGTTGTTCTTTAGTTGTATCTCACATTTTCTAAGATGAAGGAGCTTCGCCCATCAATCAATCAATCAATCAAAGCATTTGTATAGCGCACTACTCACCCGGAGGGTCTCAAGGCGCCCATTGCTCTGCAAGCAGTAGTTAAAGGAAAACTAACATGATAATAATCAATGCTATTTTCATTTTAGTTTTCCGTTTTCTGGTGCGGTGCAGTGCTGCTCTGCTGACAGAGAAGGGGGCTGGGGAGGAGCGGGTTGCCCACTCAAAGTGCACATGAATCTTTGGCTAGCCGTCTCAGGCCGACCAAACATTCATCAGCAGTTTGCATGCTCTCCACCCAGGCTGCATTACAGCCTGGGTGGAGAACATGCCCAGGCCCCCATTCCCCGTCTGAGCGCACAAACCATGGTGCTCAGAGCAATCACAATGCTGCATTGCAGCATAGAGATAGGTTCAAGGGAGACTGAGAGCCCAGGTGCCTCCTTCTGCTGGACTTCAGACAGGAAGAAGATAAGTACAGGACAGGGTAGAGCCAGCGGCTGGCCGGCCATAGCCAGGTAAGTGTTTTTTTTTCTTTTTCATTCCCCACCCCTCTCCGCCCTACCACCCCCATCCGTTAGGAGCGTTTAGAAACATGCAATGCCAAACAGGTCTGCTGTTGGCTACAAACCTTAAAGGCTTTCTCAATGCTTGTTTTGTCATGGGTTTTTACAAAAAATATTGTTAGGCTACCTATTTGGCGCTCATCAACCTACATCTTTGTGCACCACACCTTTATTCTCACAATATTTTCTTAGCAAAAACATGCACAAATTATGAGTAAAGGTATGGCTTCCGTGAGAGTGTTATAGTAACTCACAGGAAAGACAGAGAAAACGATGTTAGGGATTTTTTTTTAATTTAATGTTTATGCTGAACTAGTTTAAATGTACTATAGTCTTTTTTTTAAATGTATGAGTTTACAAGGTAAAACTCTCCACTGATTATTTCTGTCCTCATCCCGAATATTAAAAAGAATGGCTTGCCTACTAATCGAATGTTATTGGTGCTATTCACAAAGGTAACTTACACTTACGACTAAATCAAATGTGCATGTTTACTCTTACACTTTAGAGTAATTTTACTATTTTTGGAAAGTCAGAAAATCTGAGTGTAAGGTACAGCAGTGAAGATGTACCCGTCTCGCCGTCTGAAAATGGAGGTAAAAAAATTACATTTTTTTTGCTATCGAGTTTAAAGGCAAACAATCACCTATAAAGCAAGAAAACCAGCACACATGTTCTATACAAACATGGATGAAGAAGCTTTGGCGTCAATTTAGTAATTTACATACAACATGGTAAGATTAGCACATCCGATATTACCATTTCTAGCAGCCTTTCCGGCTTTCTTTTCAAAATATCTAGAGTATAATGAAATAGATGGGGGACACAGTCTGCAATATTAAAAACTCTCACAGCAGCAAGATGCTGGGAGGATGCAGAAAGCATGCTTGCAAATCAAGAAAGGTGTGCATCATTACCATTAGACCATCTGGTAATGTGCTAGACTGCTTGTAATGGTCTGAAGAGTGAAAGCTTGTGATTAACCTGGTTATCAGTCATTTTCCCTTGCCAGAGCTTTTTTGGCATGTTTAGAATGACAGTCTTGCTATCTTGCCAAAGAGACAATCTTAGAAAGAAAGATATATACATTTGAATAGAAGTGACAGTCCCACAGAACAAATAATATAGTATTTTGTACAATATTATCCAGTGCTTATTGGTGAATTGTTGTAAATCCGCAGTCAGCACTGATCTATGGGAAGCTGTTCACATCAAAATTACAGTTATACAAATAAGTAATCTTCTGAAATCGATAGTACATATAAACACGAATAAAACACACAACAGAAGGAATATAACGTATTTCAGAACCAATAAAATACATGGCAGAATCAATACACCATGTGACAAAACAAATAGGATACTTAGCAGAAGTAATGTCATACTTAATGAATGATATGAATAAGACATATGATAAATGAATAAAACGTACAATAACATTTGTCAACTATAATGAAATTAATATGGCCCCCACTGAAAAGAATATAAAATCACTAAAACACATATGATTTACACTAAAAAGAATATGACATTTGTGGAATTGACTGATGTGTTATGAGTAAAATGACACAAGCTGAAATAATTATGATGATGTAAAATGAAAATAACTTCAATTAAATGACTATGACATGTCAAAATTAACTTATTTAGGTTAATGTTGAAAATTAATATGAAACACCTTGAAACTAACAATACACCTATTATAATGAATGTGACTGGTGTTGAAATTAATAGTAATCATATTGAGGTGAATACAACACACTTTAAAATTAACTTAACACGCATGAACATTAATAGAAAACATGTGGCAATGAATATATCATGTTGAAACAAATTTGACAGATCTTGAAAATATTATGATATGAAACATGCTGAAATGAGCATGACAAAGGTTAAAATATTTGTGAACAATGCTCAAATTAATGTAACATGCATAAAAATCAACATGAAGTGCATTGTGAGGAAAATAACACCTTGAAATGTGTATGGCATGTGTTGAAATCAATATGTGATTCACTGAAGTTATATGAAGCAGCTTAAAATAAATATGCCCATTCCCATAATTATTTTGATCTAAGCTTAACTAATTATGAGATGTGTTGAAATGAATATGACCCGCATTGCAATAAATATGATATATATTTAAATACTTGTGGTACATATTGAAATTAACATTACCCATATTTTTTCAATACATTAAAATAAATATGAGTTTGATGATATGAATGTGTCATGTGGTTAAATAAATATGGCATGGATTACAATTATAAAGACTGCCATTAAAGAAAAGTATATGCCTTAAAATAATATGACATACACTATAAAATGACTATAACATTTGTTGAAACAAATATGGCATGTCAGTCAGTCAGTCAGTCAAAAAGTATTTTTTAGCTAACAGTAGCCATAAAAGAACATAATACATAAAACAAGTTAAAAAAAAATACACCTAAAGCACGAATAAAAATACATATTCAATAACATTCATTGTAGTCCATTATTCTGGTTATACAGATTTGTAGAGCGCACTATTACCTGGAAGGGTACCTGGTGCTGAGCAGTTGTGTGTTTAAGCACACCTAGGGCCTAGTGGGACTACTCTAAAAGCCATGTCTTCAGCATTTTGCAGAATTCAAGAAGTGGGGAGGAGGATCTTATTTGTAGCAACAGATAGTTCTAGGCTTTACGAGCAATGTAGGAGAAGGCTCTATTACTGGATCCGGTTTTCTCTGTGTGTGGGATTTGTGTAATCCAGAGGAGCGAAGGAGTCTGGAAGTTTTATGAAAGCAGGTGCAATTGAGATGTATGCTGGTCTAGTGTTATGTAGTGCCTCAAAAGTGTATCATTTGTACAACTATATAGTGTGGATTTCCTCTACTGTTTTACAGATTATTACCCATACCATATTTTTCCTCACAGTCATATTGCACCCAATATAATTATTTGCAGTTAGGTTTGACCCCAACCATTGAGGAAATAAAAATCCAACGTAATATTCCAAAAGTTTGGCTTCCTTTAAAATAGGTATCAGAAAACATTTCCTGTTCATGTTATACACTGCGCAAAACAGCATTAGATTTCAAGTGCTTTGTCTAGAGGAGTTATCACAAGGGCATTTGGGGAGATTGTCATTCCAAGTACCCTGGATGGCGAATGCAAATAGAAAGTGCAGAGTGCTTAGTCTAAGACGTGATAGATAAATCTGAATTGAGTATTCTAAATCCACCCAAAGTGCTGTTTTATACAAGGTATGTTACTATTGCATGTACTTTTAGCACCCTTTCCATTCAAACATTCAGGTAATAGGTATAAAACAGTCACTTAACAAAATCATTAGAAACATGAACTATTATGTCAGGATTGGAAAAACATTTAGGGGCCCCAAGGTTGTGAAAGCTTGATTCACATATACTAGTCAGAGAATTGCAAACATATTATTAAGCAGGAAGCAATCCTTTAAGATAGCTCTTGAAAGATTACTTCCGACTGCCACCAGATTCTCAGCCATAACAATGGATATATTTTAATCTTATCTTCCAGATAATCCACCTCCACCTCCGAATGGCAGATGATGTTGGTGTAGCTTGGGGTATGCTTAGTACCCTTTGTAGAAACTAGTTTTGAGCCCTCTGGAGGGTTTCAATGTTATTTTACCCCCAAATTGAGCTGCTAAGGTACATTTACTCCTAACTTTGGCTACTCGAACTCCCCTAATATAGTGAGACTTGATTTCACATTTTCTGATCCAATTGTCAGAAATACTTTGCTAAATTGTTTTCGAGATCAAGGTAATTAATAAAGTCAGTCAATGAGTAAAGCAATTGTTGGAGAAAGTTTGAAGTCCTAGAAATATGGACCGCACCATCTGCATACAAAAATATTGAAATCAGTCTTTTTCATAGTTGCGGTACATCATTTCCTTGTAAATTAAAATAATTCTCCAAACCATTAATGTAAATTAAAAACAGGAAAAAGGCTAAAACAAGGCCTTGTCAAACTCCAATTGTTGAAGGGATGGAGGAGAACAGTTCTCCATTAGGTCCATATCTCACCTGAGCAGAAGTATCACTGTAGAAGAATAAATCTACTAATGGCTTTTTTACCGCATAAGTTTCCATAGTTTAGCTCAATTTACATTTTCAAAGGCAAAAACAGTTCCATTAATGTATAGATACTCTCCTATAATGAGACAGAGATTTAGGCATTGTTCAAAGGTTCCCACACCATCACCAAAGTGTACCTCAGACAGAACATTATTGTCCAGGGCCCATGTTTACAAACTGGAAAAAATAACTTTTCACAGGATATTGACAGTGGAATCCAATTAGTAAATTGGATTATAACAATTAGGAGGATTCTGTTACCGTTTTTGAAGATCAGTAATATGTCTCCTTCTTTCCAAAGTAGTTGAAGCAGGGCATGGAGGCTCTCAGTATGTTATTAACAAAATTACAATGGTGGCTGGGAATGTGGGCGCACACATCTAGTTCCAAGTGAAGTGTAAATAAACATCTAGTCTTCACCAAACATGTCCATATAGCCTTTGGTGTTATGAAGGACGAGGAACCACCTAATCTTCCTCAACTGGAGGAAAACCAAACTGAATTAAAATGTTCTCTGAGCCCCAAATAGTTTTGATGTAGAGGTCGTGGTATCAACATCTTTTTATTCCGACATCCAATTTTGCACTTATTTCTGATTCTCTACTGGCCAACCCTTGTTGCTCCTTTACACTGTAGGCGTAACAGCAGACTTCATAAAGTCTCAGTATGTTTGTAGCAAGTAGTGCCCAAAGTGTTATATTTTCTTTAAAAGGATCAACTGGAACTTCGTCCAGCCCTTGTGCTTTCTCCAATGGGCTGCTTTTTATTGCTTAAGCAATTAATTATTTATTTATTTATGTTTTATTTATAGGTTTTATAGAGCACAAACTTGACCTGTTAGGGTATCAGAGCACTTTACAGGAAAATATAGCAATAAACAGGACAGGTTTAACATCAACCAGTTACGGATCGAGTAGTAGGGGACAAGGTGCAGGATACATGAGGGAGATATTGTATTTACAGGTTACATATCCAAAACTTCTGACACAATAACATATTACAGATTACATATACCAATTTTCAAGACAAGGCTCCACGTTTTTGGTGGGGTAGCTATCTAATCTGAAGGGAGGCAATAGACGGCCATTGATAAGGGCCAAAGTGATGGTGGAGGCCAGGATTAAGCTAGAAATGTACCCATAAGAAAGGTTTTGGCCTCCCTTTTTGAAGCGAGACAGGGAGGGGATTCTTCTGATGTCGGGTGGGAGAGAGTTCCATATTCTTGGAGCAGTCGCCGAGAAATCCCGGTTGTAATTTTTTTTTCTTCGAAAGTTCGCAGGTTGTAGCAGGAGGGCTCTGGCAGATCGAGAATTTCTGATTCCTCCAGAGATCACAAGTTTCTGCGCCAGATATGCAGAGGAATTAGAGTGTAAAGCTTTGTGCGTGATGCATGCTACTTCGAGCTGTATTCTTGCCTCCAGGGGAAGCCAGTTGAGAGCTTTCAGGTGTGGGGAAATATGGTTGTATTTCCTCGTACCGGTGAGTTGCCTGGTGGCCGCATTGAGGCAGTCTCTTAGAGGTGCCAGGGAGATCTTGGGTAACCCTGAGAGGGTAGAACAGCCATTTTCCAGTCTGGAGATGACAAGTGCTTGGACTGCCGTTTTTAGGTATGAGGCATCGAGGAAGGGTTTCAGTTTCCTAAGGTAGCTCAGGTGGAATCTGGCTGATTTAGCCATCGAATTGATGTGGTTCCACATGTTCAGGTTGACGTCGATGGTGATTCCCAGGGATTTGGCCGAATCCACTATGGTTGGTGGGTAGTTTAAGGCTGTGATAGTCTTGATCCATGATTAAATCTCAAGGTTGGTATTGGGCGAGGAGATCAGGAGAAATTCTGTTTTCTTTGCGTTGAGTTTGAGTTCATTGGATACAAGCCATTGGACAGTGAGTTTCAAGGCTTCGTTCAGGGGGAGAACCTCTTTGAGAGATGAGGTTT
This sequence comes from Lissotriton vulgaris, assembly GCF_964263255.1. Lineage (NCBI taxonomy): Eukaryota > Metazoa > Chordata > Amphibia > Caudata > Salamandridae > Lissotriton > Lissotriton vulgaris. The sequence continues at coordinate 507,845 of NW_028249123.1, forward strand.
TGAAGTAGATCTGAGTGTCATCAGCATACATATGATAGGAGATATTTGCAGTGCGTAATACCTCGGCAAGGGGTTCTAGGTAGAGGTCAAAGAGGGTGGGGGACAGGGTTGATCCTTGAGGGACTCCAACCGTGACAGGGGATGGTGCTGATAGGTTGCCGTTGATAAGGAATCTCTGGGACCGGTTTTGGAGGAAGGACCTAAACCATTCTAGAACAGTGCCATCCAATCCCATTCTGAGATTGAGGCGTTCAAGTAGTTTTTCATGGTTGACCGTGTCAAAGGCCAAAGATAGGTCCAGGAGGATAAGGCGACAGGTTTTGTCTTGGTCAAGGGCTTAGAGAGCATCATCAACGATGTGGAGCATGGTGGTTTCGGTGCTGTGCCCTGGTCTAAATATGAATTGGAAGTCATCGAGCAGGTGGAAGTTTGATGTGCTGACTTATCTGCTGCTGCACACATTTCTCCATCACTTTGGCTAAGAGCAGGATGTTGGAGATTGGTCTGAAGTTGTCAGGGGAGGCTGGATCCAGCGACATTTTTTTCAGAATGGGGAGGACTTGGCCAGCTTTTAGAACGTCGGGCATCGTTCCCTGCTAGAGAGAGGCATTCATTATTGTAGTCCAGCTAGGGATAATGGATTGGGCCACGGCTGCTCGGCAGTTTGAAGGGTGCGGGTCATTAAAATGGTTATTAGGGTTTAAGGTAGATAGGATTTTAGAAACTGAGTTTTCGTCAAAGACTTTTTTAGTTAGTCCAGTGAGCATGGTTTTTGGGTGGAGCCTGTGGGGGCGACGTGGCTGGCGGAGGCGGGTCAGGAAGTGTTTGAGGGTATGTGATGGAACTGAGTTCGTTTCCAAGGGCTGAGATTTTGCTGGTGAAGAAAGTGGAGAATTCTTCTGTAGAAATAAGAGACTTGGGGGATTCTTTTGAGGTTTTGGCCAGTTTATTGGAATGGTGTTTGACCAGTTCGAAGAGCTTGTGGGGTCTGTTCTTGGCCAACTCTAGTTCAGTTCTGAAGAATTCTTTTTTAGACTTGAGTATGCTCCTGTTGTAGACATTTCTGGCCTGGCGCCGGAGTTTTAAATGTGCGGCAGAGGAGTGCTGCTTCCAGGATCTTTCAGCTTGCCGGAGGTCTCTCCTCTCATTGTTGAGGGATCCCGTGAACCAGAGGTTTCTGTCTTTGATTTGGATTCTTTTCAGTTCTAGTGGGGCTAGCTCATCCAGGATGTTTGATATAGTCGCAGAGTAGTGATCGGTAAGGCCACTGGCTGTTGTGATATGCGAAGGGGGGGAAGGTTTAATTTGCAGAGAGCCTCAAGTTCACTGCAGTCAAGGTTCTTGGTGTCTTGGATCCAGCGTTTAGGGATCACCAGTTGCTGTGCCCTTGTCTTGTGGGTGCCAGTTAGAAGGAAGGTGATAGCGGGGTGGTCCGACCAGTCGCAAGAGTCTATAGAGATAAGTTTGACTGTTGATTCTTTGGAGATGATCCAGTCAATAGTGACCCCTTTTGAGTGAGTTGGTAGTGAGCAGGCTTGGGTTAGGGTTTGATCCGCCAGGAGGTCTTTGATGGTGTTGACATGTGAATCCTTAGGGTCGTTCCAATGCAAGGTAAAGTCACCCAGGGAACTACTTTTGCATCCACCGTTTTACTCAGCGCTCGTGCCTTAGGTTGGATCTTCATCTTGTACTTGTGAGCCAGGGGCTCTATGACCTGGATTTAAAGCTTTGAAGAATTTAAGCGAATATTTAAGAGAATTGGGAGGGCAAAATAACATAGTGGCGAATGGCCTATCAGTCCATTAAGTGGACAGAGTAAATCACTCTGTCCTCCTGGTGGAGGGACTGTGCTCTGAATTTATAAATGACAACCAAGCATTGGCAGGAACCGCCATGACAGCGGATCCTGTTGAAGCATACTGCTGTTATGTGCAGGGTTGAATCAGCGTGATGCAGCCCCTGTACCAACCAGGTTTATTTTTTTAGTTTGGAAAATAAATTCTCAAAATGGGATTTTTTCCCAAAATAAAAATAAATAATGATCCACTCAATATGGAAGTAATCTTCACACAGGGGAGCATTATTTACATTTTATTGTCCCTCAATGCCATGGTTTGCCTGGCTGTGATGGACAGTAAAACAAATGGCTACATGTCTGTCCATCTATATTGGGTAATATATATAGCAGTTTCTCTGACGGCCTCCATCGGCTGTCTAAGAGATTTGGCTATGGCTGTGATGGAGTAGGGACTGCTGTAGACAAACCCATGGCTAGCCCCCAATTAAATCAGGGGGGTGGACCATTATATTGGCAATTTGTATGCTCAGTTACTGTTACAATGGAGTATATACAGCACCAAAATATGTATTGGCCCTTAAGTTCGCAACCTAAGAGGGATCATCATCAGAAAAAAGGGAATATATATCACTTTCCAAAAAGCCAGCTATATCCAATTCCTCTGAGGCCTTAGATCTTATTCTTTCCTTTGTTGTTTCATTGATGTTCCTGTAGGTCTGCCTAACAGTTTTCACTTCACCAGAGCACTGTGGAGCTTTTCTTTTTGTTATTTTATTTAGCTATTTATGAGCAGCTGTACAAGCTGAGTTAAACCAGCGAGAAGCACAATCTTGATTTTTTTGATTTTTGGGTCAGTAACTTGGCAGATATCAACAAACATAGTGAGTGATAAAAATCAACCATAATACAAAAAGATCTCCTCATATGTTTGGCATGCATCCAATACTGCCTTGTTAGCGCTTACTGAATAATTGTGAAACCTACAGGGTTGTTCTAGCCTCATTTTAATCATAGTCTTTTGTTTTTTGAAAATTAAACAGACTGCTCCTCCTCATACTTGCTTGATTTTTTCATTATAATCTTAGATGAAGATTAAGAAGATTATGATTGCTACTACAATTTGAGGTTACTGTAAAGTTGAGTACACATGGCGCTAGCTCTGCATACATAAGAATGTGATGCATAGTACTGCCTTTACCAGTACCAGTGAATGTGGGAAGCTCGTGCTCAACAGACTGAAATAGGTCATTCAAAACAACAAAAAATCACTGCAAGGAACATGTTTAAATTGAGTCAGATACTCCCCATTCCGATCGAACATACAACAGAATGTGGTGTGACAGAATTCCCAAATGGGAATATGAAATTCACCCACCCACAACAGGATTGCTGTCGCTTACATTTCCCAAGATAGTTCTCAATAGAAATATGAAGTTCCATACATTTTGATGTTCTATGGACAAAGTTACTATAGTAAAATTAATCAAAATTAAGTTTTACATTCCGCACAATGAATTTACAAAAATGTACAATAAGTTATGTTGGTATCTTATGTCAAGTCAAGTCAATATAATCTTTATTTCGATTGTCATAATCATTAAAGACACAATACAAAAAGTGACGGAGGGAATTCATAATATATAAAAGAATACATCCCGTTAAAAACATAGTTAAAAGTTGATAAAAAGGTGTAGGTAAAATGCATAGGCAGTAAAACACAATATACAACTATTGGCAGATGCTATTTACCCCCTTCTTTGATGCAAAAAACAAAACAAAAACATATACCTGGTTTGGGTATCAATGACAACCACTCATTCTGGGAGTGAACTTACAATGCCAATTCAATGAAGATAGAGTCATAAATTGGGACTGTCAAGAATTACATGAGTACCCTCATCGTAGTGGCTCAGATGCCCCACATCCAGCTCAAAAATTTGGATCTATGACAGAATTTCGACAGACAGAATTTCGACCTACACAAATATCGGCGTAATTATATCGATAGCAAAAATATCGACGCCCTATGTACAACATGGTAAGTACCAAAATTTAATATCGATGTAAAAAATATCGTTGTTAAATATATCGATTTTTTTTAAATTTAAAATAACATTAAAAAAACTGTAAATAATACATAATAATTACTTAAACATATTTAAATATATGTAATAATTGTTAAAAAAATAATAATACATATTTAATTAAAAAAAAAAATGAATCATATATAATATATAATTACTTAACAATAATTACTATTCCCACTCCAGTGGGTGCAACAGTAGGGAAAACTGACCCTGAACCCTAAAAATACCCCTTTACCCAAAAACCTAAAACTGACCCTGAACCCTAAAAATACCCCTTTACCCATAAACTGAAAACTGACCCTGAACCCTAAAAATACCCCTTTAACCAAAAACTGAAAACTGACCCTGCACCCTAAAAATACCCCTTTACCCAATAACTGAAAACTGACCCTGAACCCTAAAAATACCCCTTTACCCACAAACTGAAAACTGACCCTGAACCCAAAAAATACCCCTTTACCCAAAAACTGAAAACTGACCCTGAACCCTAAAAATACCCCTTTACCCAAAAACTGAAAACTGACCCTGAACCCTAAAAATACCCCTTTACCCAAAAACTGAAAACTGACCCTGAACCCTAAAAATACCCCTTTACCCATAAACTGAAAACTGACCCTGAACCCTAAAAATACCCCTTTACCAAAGAACTGAAAACTGACCCTGAACCCTAAAAATACCCCTTTACCAAAGAACTGAAAACTGACCCTGAACCCAAAAAATACCCCTTTACCCAAAAACTGAAAACTGACCCTGAACCCTAAAAATACCCCTTTACCCAAAAACTGAAAACTGACCCTGAACCCTAAAAATACCCCTTTACCCAAAAACTGAAAACTGACCCTGAACCCTAAAAATTCCCCTTTACCCAAAAACTGAAAACTGACCCTGAACCCTAAAAATACCCCTTTACCCAAAAACTGAAAACTGACCCTGAACCCTAAAAATACCCCTTTACCCAAAAACTGAAAACTGACCCTGAACCCTAAAAATTCCCCTTTACCCAAAAACTGAAAACTGACCCTGAACCCTAAAAATACCCCTTTACCCAAAAACTGAAAACTGACCCTGAACCCTAAAAATACCCCTTTACCCAAAAACTGAAAACTGACCCTGAACCCTAAAAATACCCCTTTACCCAAAAACTGAAAACTGACCCTGAACCCTAAAAATACCCCTTTACCCAAAATTAATTAATATTACAAATAAATTACTTCCCACCCTATTCCCCTATAAACCCACAACCCGCTCCAGTAGTAAAACATATAATTTAGTTAAAAATATACATAAATTATCAATTAATTAATCAATTAATCAATTAAAATAAATCATTGCCAATTAATATTTAATTGCAAAATAAATTAATAATTGAAAAATAATTATTTAATTACAAATAAATTACTTCCCACCCTATTCCCCTATAAACCCACAACCCGCTGTGGTAGTAAAACATAATTTAGTTAAAAATATACATAAATTATCAATTAATTAATCAATTAATCAATTTAAATAAATAATTGCCAAATAATATTTAATTGCAAAATAAATTAATCATTGAAAAATTAATTATTTAATTACAAATAAATTACTTCCCACCCTATTCCCCTATAAACCCACAACCCGCTGTGGTAGTAAAACATATTATTTACTCTTATATATTTTTAAATTATAAAAACATATTAAACACATATTATAACAATTAATTTAAATACTTAACTTATATTTCTAACACATATTAGTAAATCGAAATTACTTACATCGATATATATGCTATCGATATTAGTAATTTCGATATTACTTACCTTAGGGTCGATATTCTGGCCATCGATATTCTGGACATCGATATTCTGTCCCATCGATATTAGCAACTCGATATTAGTGTAGGTCGAAATTAAAAACTCGATATTTTGACTGTTTACCCAAAAATTTAGCTACAGCAATTACTATAGGCTCATGTGTGCCAGACCTTGTGCCCAGATTCAAGTATATTGGTTTCAACCATTTATTTCTTGGTAACTTGTAAGTTGGGTATACAAATAAAATGTGTGCTAATATGAGCTGGACATGTATTACATTTATCATCCATCAAGGAATGCCATCTACTTGTAAATGATTTTATTGATTGATTAAATTGATGGAACAACTTTCTATCACTTGGTTTAGTGATAAAATCCCAGTAACATTCAAACTCAGTATCTTGCTTAAGCTGCAACAATGCCCTGGACAAAGTATGCCTCTGAGTAGATGAAAGTTGATTGGTCTTAACAATGTTCCAATACGCTCATATCTTATGTCGATTTGTAGAGCACACTAATCACCCATGAGGGTATCCAGGTTCTTTAGCAGGCGTGTGGTCCCCACAAATTATTTGAATAGCGAGGTCATCAGCTTCTAGTCAAACTTAAGTACTGAGGAGGGGGTTCTGATATATTGTGGGAGGTCCTTGCATGTTTCTGATGCTATATACAGACCAAGCGACCTGCTCCTCTTCTCTGAATGCGAATGGTGGGAGCACAAAGCTGAGTGTAGGTGTCTTGATGGGCTGTGAAAGTGTATGCAGTTGTTGAGGTATGCAGGTCCTCTGTGGCATATGACTTGTAGATGTGAGTGAGGAGTTTGATTTGTCTGCATTTGTGAGTAAGGAGCCAGTGGTGCTCCCTGAGCTGAGGTGAGATGTGGATTTAACAAGGAAGGTTGAGTTGGAGTCTTGCAGCGGCGTTGTGGATGGTCTGAAGTCTGTTCAGGAGTTGTTTGGAGATTCCGGCATGCAATATATTGCCGCAGGCAAGCCGGCTTCTTTTAAGAGCTTACGTGATGGTTTATCTGCTGTTGTGAAAAACCACTTGAAGATTTTTCGTAGCATTTGTACGATGAGAAGGCAAAAAGGGCTCACGGTTTTGACTTGGGCTGTGATATTGAGCTTGTTGTCCAAGATGCTCCCCAGATTTCTGGCATGATTGGTGGGTGTTGTTGTGGGTCCCAGTTTTGTTTGCTACCAGGTGGTGTCCCACAGGGAGTTCTTGTTTCCTTGCGGGACGCCACCCTGGCGATTAATAATTTGTTCAATTGGGACATTTGAATGAGACCAGTATTGCACTTATCCTTTTGTCCTACCTGGTATCGAAGGAATAGCAGAAGTACACAACACGAGATAACCATCTACAAAGAATTGCTCCAGCGCCCAAGGTTCTTAGCAGCATATTATATTGAATTCATTTATTAATGTGACCAATCAGGATGAGACAGTTTGGGCCGTACTCCAACAATCCTCCAAAAAAGCAATCTAATGTTCTACTGTGCTTACTTTAATGGGCCAATAGTAGAGTTAGGGATCATCGAGGGACTCTTGGTGCTTAACTGCTCCAGTCTTCAAAAATTCAGCAAGGGACTCTTGATACTAAGAATTTATAGCCACCTGGTTCCAAGGGGACACTATATCAGGGATTTTAGTGTACAAAAGACAGTCAAGCTGGTCCATGACCTCTAATACAGCATTCTACTCCTGAGGTCCATGGTATGCTCATGTCAGGTCTGTAAAAATTCTCATATGGGAGAGCCGTACTCTGCACAATGAATTAGTCAGATGGTGCAAACATTGTAACAGGATCTTAAATACAGATGAATTTTTTTAATAATTAGCACATGATCATCTATTTTACTCTGTTCCCCAACCACCCAACCCTTCTTACGGTTAGGAGCTCTCCAAATTAGTTTTTGTGACCACCCTGAGTATTTCTTCAACTAGTGTGCCACCTCATTTTTAAAATAAACTATTTATCCCCCTTTTAGGGGCTCAGTGGGGAACACTTTCCAGGACTGGGATGCAGGGAGTACATTCTACGGGCAGTTTGACATGAACTTTACATCCCACTGATTTAGTAATTGGTTTAACAATTTCCTGGTTAAATTTGGTCATGTTCCTTGGTCAACGGCATCCAGTCTTGATATGTTCTAAGGGTTGCACTATTTACTCTCAGATTGGGTGTGTATGTTGAAGGGGCTTGAACATTAAGGGCTAATAGAGTCTGAGTATCTTGAGAGGCAGAAGCGCCTGTCTGTTGTAATGATTGAGCTGACCCTTGCCCATTAGCAATATTTTGAAGCATGAGTTTTTCAACTAGTGCTTTTAATTGTTCAAGAAATATTGTGCAAAAGCCTTTGATTGACTCCTCCAATACAGTAGATTTTGCTGCACAGATGTCGGCCAACTTATTTTCCAGATCTCTCTGTTTCCTCTGATTATTTGGATCTTGTTGACATATTGACTTATTTTTAAGCATTAGCAGCATCGATTTTAATCAGATTTTTATTTGGGTGTTCTAATATAGCTCAGGAAATTTTAGATGGAACCTCCTTTCTTTTCCTTTTCAGTGTGGAAGATGTTGAGAGTTGGTTTCCATCTGTAAAAATCATTGTTAGAATCATTCAAAAGGCACAGTTCATTGTAGTTTTTTGCCTTTATATACATACTACCCTGTATATTCTCTCTAATGTCTAGAGGCGGGACAGCCAAGGCCTCCTCTAAATCCACTACCACATTCTCTTGGCTTAAACTACTTCCCTCGGGCTCATTCAAATATTGTGATGACTCCCTGTGTGCCACCTCTAATCTTTCTTCTATAGGGCCACTTTAATTGTTAATGGCCCCCATAGCCATAGGTAGATAATCGGTTATTGAGACAAATGCTGTACAAAAGTTGACTTTCCCCCCTCTCTGTGTGAAAGCTTTTCTCTTACTGATTTAGAGATTTAAGCTTTCGACAACTGTGGGGTACCTTGGTTCTTAATTGGCTTCTTGCTTTTCCATTGGAGGTATGGGATGGTCCTACCCACCCCCCACCGGGCTCTGATGGATGCAGACATCCTTGCTTTTGGGACTGTCTCTGCACTGGTGCGTCAAGCGCTGTAGTACTTATAGTACTTCTGGAAGAGCCCGCTTTTAGGCAATCGATGAGGAGTAAAGCAGTATGAACAGCTTATTCCCCTGCCAGCCCAAGCAGTCCCCAGTGTTCTCCTTTATCGTCCAGTGCTGAGTGGAGTTGTGGTGAGCTTTGTAGCCCTGCGGAGAGATCCACCTCCAGGCAGTCAGGACAAGGCAGTACTGGCACTGTACAGGCACTATAGCCAAACTCTAGATACATATAACATGTGAATTAGGGGCACTAATACCATGGGACCCCCTATTTATGATAGATTTATGTTGCAAGATTGCCCAGTGCTAACTATCTGAAAAATGATAACCATGTGAGAGACAAATCCAAAGCCTCAGTGCAATGCTTAAAAGGCCATGTGATATAAGAAATGGGAACTTTTTTGCATGTCTCCTACCCCCAGTTTTTGGACTGATGTTGCTGGTGTATGGACCTTTTAAACACTAAAGCCCTGTGGTCTATTGCCCGGGGTATTTGCTTTGATGGCTAAAAACATGTAGAAGTAGCTAAATACTGATTAACATTGTTAGATATTGGTTTACTGGTTAAGGGGGTAGAACCCTACTTAAGCAGCAATCACAATCCTTGCAAGGGTAACGCACAAGCACACCCTAAATTAATTTGTGCTCGACCCTCTGGTATCTTGGCACAGAGCAGTCAGGCCTAACTAAGATGCAATGTGTAAATTATTAATGGAGCACTTCAAACAGTAATTAAGTGAAACACAATACAAAAAAAATCATGCACCAACATAAAAAAAATAGAGAATATTTAAATAAATATTTTGACCCCAGAATGACAAAAATTAAATCTGTATAACCAAAGATATGAAATTTTGAACATGTAAGTGAAAAAAATAAGTATGGGCAGAAAATTTGTTCCACTAGCGGAATTTGCGAATTTTTGGCAATTTCGCAATCCGAGAATCGTGCGAAATTGCCCAAAAATCCGCAATTTGTTGGCGGATTTTTATTTCTGTTTGCGCTTCAAAAATACAATCTTGCGCGCGCGGCATTGACTTACCATGATTCTGCGTTCGCTGATGAGTTTTCCTCCCTGTTCGCGTGCGCTGCGAGAATTTGGTAGCTGGCCGAGCGACTCCGCGGTCGCGAACACGTCATTGCGACCCGAAACAGGAAATTGCGAACGCGAACACGTCATTGCAACCCGAAACAGGAAAAAGGCATCGCGATCAGGCTGGTTAAGTGGAAACGTCGAAAAGAAGTTCCCTTTTGGGTACAAACTTAAATCACAGAAACAATCTCCTATCACAACCATTCATTCAAACTGGAGCAAACAAGGAAAAATTAATTAAAAAACTTTTGACAATGTATTCAATTTGTCATAAGCCAATCATTGTAAGACATCAAACGTTATAAAAAGCTGCACAAGTTATACAGATAAAATTCTCATTACATAAACAATCAGATTTTCATAAGTGGGAAACAGGGCCAAAGAAAATGATAAATTCTATTGGTTTGAGATCAGTATAATAGCCAAAAAGGTAATCACACTTCGATACACAATTGATTCTTTCACTCAAAGATATTGTCACCCAGGCTTTATATACTTCTACTCAAAACGGCATCAACCCGTTTCGGTGGGCACAGTATTTAGAAGCCAACACCTTCTTCAGGATAATATTGATAGAGTCCCACACATATATAAATCATCTTATTTCGAGGCTGCTCGCAGTCTCACGTTTACTCAGGTTTAAAAGTTTAACGCCATCAGCTTGGCGGTCTTTAAAATTGATGCAGTCTGAGTCTCTTATTCATAATAACAGCTCTTATATCCAACCGTGCTGTAATCGGATCTTCCTGATCTTAAGTCGCGGATAAGCTGTGTTTATTCAATTTGGCATAGGTACGGGTGAAAGGTCACTCCGCGTGGTTTCGAGATGCCGTGTAATAACAATCTTGCAGCGGTCTGATAATAGTTATGGGTTACGCTCCATCACGGTACACGTCGGGTGAGAAGTCTCTCCGCGTGATATCGGGTTACTGTGTAATCCCAATTTCAACTACCAGCGGTCTGGAAATAGTCTGGACTCCGCTTCATCACGGCACACGTCTTGTTGGTCAGCCTAAAGTCCCCAATCCACCGATATAAATACTCAGTGCGGCGGAAACAACATGTTCGCAACTGATGCGACAGCATGCGCATGTTCCCGTTCCCGAACTGGTAAAAAAAATCTTGCGAACTCGCAAAAAAAAAAATTCGCAAGCTCGCAGAATTTGGCGTATTTTTGCGAATCGCAATTATAAATTTGCGTGAATTCATAAGTTCCGCCCATGCTTAGAAAAAAAACATCGCGCCACCCTACAGCCATTTGGTTGTGCAAGACTGCAAGAAAGTCAGAAGATCTGGTCGACCCTGATAGAGCACAGATGTGCTAAAGGGACCAGTTTAGTCCCACAGAAAAGTTACCTTCCTAGTCTAGCAAAAAGAGTTCTGCTCGTGGCGGAGGGGGCTGCAAGAGGCAGGGAAGTGTCACAGATGGTCATTGATACAGTGCCAAGATCCTGTTGTCTTCATGAACAGTGCGGCCGGAGTTTTGCAGTGGCGTTGCCCATGAGCTGTCTCTGCTGCAGCGCAATGGGTCGGGTTGACAAAACTTCACGTTGCAAGGCAGGCAAAATGACAAGGTTTTGGTGTCAGGGGGTGCATTTGTGGACACTAAGAGCCAAAAAAAGTAAATTCAGCTCCACTGAGGCCACACTAAGGGTCCAGCACCCGAGTAGCAACTCTTGGGGGTAAGGGGCCTACTCCAGCTTACTCCAGCTGGATCTGGATTCTGGTTCAGGTGGTTGGATGTCTGTTATGTCCCAGTGCCTCTGAACAGGAGGCCAGCAGACTATCCCTTTGATTTTCTCTGGGAGTTCTGGGTTAGGGTGCAGGCCCAAATCCTCTGACTCAGGCAGGTGGGTAGCAGGGGTAGCAGGGCAGCAAATCTGCAGTCAAGAAAGGCACTAGTCCAGCAGGGCAGTAGTCCAGCAGCATGGCAGTCCTTTAATCAGCACAGCAGTTCTTTTTCCTGGCAAGTTTACCACAGATCCACAAGTGTACAGAGGAGTTGGTGTTTAAGGGCCAATATTCATACCAGGTGCCTCCTTTGCAGTGGGAGAAGCTTCTAGAGGTTTCCCTTTGATGTGTACTGGATTCCTGCTTCCCCTGTCCTGCCTTCAGACTAACTACAGGAGTAATGCAGCCCTTTTGATTGGAGGCAGGATACAGCCCATTCAAATATAAGTAGGGAAGTTCCCAGCTCTACCCTCCCATCATGCCAGTAATGGCCCATCCAGGCACACCAAAGCCCTCTATTGTGTGAGACTGTCTACGAGGAATATGCAAAGTCCAAGCTAAATCCAGTCATGTGACCCAGAGACAGACTCCAGGCACTAAATGGCTAAGACAGAAAAATGGCAACTTTCTGAAAGTATTTAAGAAAAGCAAAAGAGGCCCATATGTCTTTGCGAACTGGATATTAAGTTACAGCTCATAACAAGTATTCACATGAAAGTTATTTGGGGACCAATTTCATATTTTTCACACAATATTATTTTCTGTCAATTTAATTAAAAAGAAGGAAGACAGAAGTAAGGGAGAGAATATCTCCCACAAATTAATGTAAAGAATCAATTGAATTAAGTATACCAGTTGTTATCTTCTGGTAAGCTCAATTCAGCCAAACTGACTGTTTAATGAATCAATGTAACAAAAAGGAGAATATGCAACAAAATTGTATTTTCACTTTATACCTGTGTTTTTTTTCAACACATTAGATGTAGCTAGTGGTTTTTTTTGAAGAAGAAGTGAAAAAGAATCCCCAAGAAAAGTTACCATACCCAGATATATAGAAACATGTGCCAATGAAGTGAGTGAAAATTGCAAAAGGCTATTGGTACATATAAAGAGGTCTGAATGTTAATTTCTTAATCCATAAATGTTTAGTCAGATCACTTTCTAGTGCTTTTGCTGTTAGACTATCCTTTAATGTTGTTGACAACATTTCAACACTACTTTAAGTGCAAGGGTTTCATCAGGACAAAATTAACCTGCGGACTACAAATAGCATCATGTTAAATCGATCTCCCAAGAAGATAAGACTTATAAGATGTCTCAGTAAGGCCAATGAGCAACTCTAGAAGGATTGATATGCTTACCTAGGGAAGACAGGCTCCCATTAATGTGCATGGAATGGTTTGTCTTAGAGTCAAGGAAGTCCTGCATTAATAGTCTTCCTTCAAGAGGGATAGAGGATGCCTGAGGAGAAAGGGGTTCACTGTTGTTGTATTGTTCAATTACCAGTAATGAAGATTTGCTGTAATAGTTCAAGGATATTCTCCAATCTGCGGCTCACCGTGAGATAGGAATCCCCAGTATTAAGCAAGTGTAAAACGGGTAGATATTCTTATGGGAGCCCAAGGTGGTTGCCATCCTTTTCAATTGAATGAGGATGCCTGTGTAAGGAGGGAGAGAGCAAGCAATTGTTGAACCTGTCCCTTATGTGCGCTCCTGATAGACAAACATTCCAGTGAGCAAAGGTTTGAATCATTATGGCTCACCGTGGTTTCGAAGAATCCCTCTTGGTTGGCCCGACTTCAATAACGCAGACCCTAGTTTTGACCCTCTATGCAACGCTTCGATGGAGTGCAAATTCACAAAATAATTCAGGTGAGATATTTAGGATTGCAATTGCACACCTTGCACACACATTTTTACTCTCATAGTCATGTGAGACCAGAGGTTCTTCTCTTATGTCATGAGAGGGGGGCAGTTCTATGTTAAAAATAACACTGTTAATTGCTCAAAGTGATGAACATGCACCATACTTCCAATGTGTTTAGACCCTGTCTAATAGAGTTGCATATATCTATTCATTTGCACACCATTCTCTGTAGAATAAATGCGATATCTCCACCTCTTGGAGGAACTATAACATTTTCATTTATCTGCCACTGCAAATCATCGGGCAAATGCTTATGCTCTATGTAGGATTGTACTAGAGAGGCAGTTTTGATTTGGCACTGTATGCAGCTTCTATGTTGTCCAATTCGTACCTTGATAGGTTGTGATGTCTGTCCAATGTGAATTAAATTGCAAGGGCACAAGATACAATAGATTACATTTGTGGAAGCGCAATTGGTATGTTGCTGCAGGGAGATTTTTATACCTCCATGTAGTTTATTAGCATGCAAAGCAATTCCCACATTTATAGTGACCCTTAGAAGGTGGTAGGCGCCGCAAGTTATATGCAATTTAGTGCATATCATATACATTTCAGCACTTCATATTCATTTTAAAACATGTCATCATCATTTCAATGAATGTCATTTGTTTGAACATGGATCATATTTATTTCAACATGTTACTTATTCATTGTATTGCATGTCACACTTATCTCACAGGATTTCCTAATATTGTCAATGATTATCTTATTTCCAATTCAATCAACTTTATTCGATCTCAATAATAAACATAGATCATAAAAGTGTACACATACAAAATAATCTTTCTTTAAAAAGAAAATTAATAAAATTAGCATTTTAAAAGACTTGTAGCAGCCCTTGCACAATAACCTGCAATTTATACAATACACAAGAATTCAGAAACTGATCTTAATGCTAAATGCTGGAGATGCAATAATTCATTGTGCAACAATAATCATCCACCCAGCTAAAAAGTAATTGATAAATAGATAATAGTTAAAAATATTATGTCTACATGGTAAAACAAATTGGATTAAATTGATTTGGCAAGATAAAACTTAATCACATGAATTTTCCCCAATACCATTTCAAGCTCAGGTAAACGAGAGGCTACGTTCCTCAAATTTCTCCCTTATAAATGGTGCCTCCTGCGCAGACAGGCCCCAAAAAGGAGGCTTCGCAGTAAAAGACATTGGGGTCATGGAGCTTCTTCAGGAACAACATGGCAATATGACATTGGCTAAAATTGTGCCGCCTTAAAAGTGATAAAAGATATCTAGATCTCCATAATTTATAAAAGTTACAAAAGAAAAAGAGGTGGAGATCACATTTCACAGATAGATTATGCCATGGACATGGAATCAACCTGCTACGGGAGTACTTTTTTGCTGGTAAAACTAGCATCAAGGGGATTGAATTGGTGCGGAATCTTGAAAGAATAAACCTATGCTGTAAATTTCATACACCATCCAAATACAAACAGACACCGTCCGTTAAGGGGGGGGGGGGTGATTTGGTAGTACAATTTCACCACAGTTTTTGCACGATAAGCTTCTTCGCTATCATTCGTAGCGTTAGCTAGAAATAGTGCCTTAAGTTTCTTTTTAGGGAATTTGGTACAAGAGCTCGGGTTGGAAAACAATTCTGGCATACCTAGTGACTGCAAAGTTGGTTCAACATATTGTAAGCAGTCAATTTTGTGTGCCTTGACTTACGATAGACAATTTTGTATTATTGCCTGGTTGAGGTCCGCTGTATTACTTTTACAAATTGAGTGCCACAGCAGGATCGGGATTAATTTCACTGTATCTGTTACATACGGTTATCCCAACTCCAGGTGGCAGACATAGTTGAAAACAAAAGAGGGAGAGAGGCGATCCTCTTTAAACAGAAATGGGGCAAGTACACAGCCTTGTCTGACTCCTCTCAGAATTTTAAAAGGTCTTGTACATTCGCCATCCCTCCCATAACGCACACACGCCGTTGCCTGTGAGTACATTTCATGAATTAAATTGATCAACAAAGGATCAATGCCCATCTCCAGCATTATGGCTCATAACCTCGCATGGCTTGCGCAGTCGAAAGCTTGGTAAAATCCATAATAGCCATGTAAGTATGCCCTCCCTTTGCTACAGTGTACTTGGCAATGGTCAAGTTCAGAT
The DNA here is from genome assembly GCF_964263255.1 of Lissotriton vulgaris. NCBI lineage: Eukaryota > Metazoa > Chordata > Amphibia > Caudata > Salamandridae > Lissotriton > Lissotriton vulgaris. Next base: position 523,532 of record NW_028249123.1, read on the forward strand.
TCAGACTTATTCATTTTGACACAGTCCATATTAATTCCAACAGGTGCCATATTAACTTCAACATGTGTCATATTCTTTTCACTGTATCTCATGTTAATTTTAATGTATGTTATATTCTCTTCAAAATGTATCATATTAATTTAAAAGCATACTATATTTATTTCAGCAAATGTTATATACATTTCAGTATAATTCATAATAATTTTAAAATAAAAGGCATGTCATATTTTTAATGGAGTTCTTATTACTTTCAATGATTGCATATTAATTTCACTACATGTTAAATTGAATTTGTAGCGCACACTGTTACTCTAGAGTGTCCTGGCGCGGAGGAGAGCTGGGGTAGAAGCGAAAATCAGATTAGATGGTCTTGCTGAACAGATGTGTTTTTAGATGCCTTTTAAAGAGTTGAAACTCATGAATAAGTTGGAGATCAGGAGGGAGCACATTCCAGGCCTCAGCAGCTTTGACAGAGAGTGAATGGCTACCCAGCCGCACTCTGCGGAAGCGCGGGATGATCATCCGGCGGCGACAAGCCCAACGCAAAGGGGGATTCGGCACATATAAAGGGAAGCGCTTCCTAAGGTAGGTGAGACCCAGCCCATGTTGGGACGGTGGGCCAGAGTGATAGCTTTGAACTGCACCCGCTGAGCCACCGGCAGCCAGTGCAGTTCCCGTAAGTATTGACGTGCGCTGGATCTCCTTGAGGCATTAAAGAGGAGCCTGGCTGCGGTGTTCTGAATAATTCGGAGCCTGCGCAGCAGGTAGCCAGGCAGGCCGATGAACAGAGCGTTGGCATGGTCCAGTCTTGACAAGATCAGGACACGGGTAATTGTCTCCTTGACTACTCTCGGAAGAAGAGGAAATATTTTACTGAGTGTTTTGAGGGTACCAAAACAGACTCCCATCAGTCTTTTTAATGGTCACTAAATCGTCAAATTTACATCCGCATAAACCATATTTATTTTAATGCATGTCATATTCCTTGGAATGGGGTAATATTGACTTCAATATATATCATAATCAATTCAATACATGTCATGTTTATTTCAACATGAGACATGTTCATTTCAACATGTCTCAACATGTCATACTAACATAAGTATAGATCATATTGTATTTAGCAATGGTAATATTTATTTCAAAGTGTTTCTTAAAATGTAACTCCATCTCATATACATTTATGCTCTTGCCATACTAACTTCAAGGGCTGTCATTTTTCTCTTAAGGCATTCACGTTACTCTGAGTCTGTCACAATCATTTTAACACTGGGTAGACTCATTTCAGCAAATGCCATGTTCATTTGATCATGTCATATTCATTTTAAAGTAGCTCATATTCATTTCAACATGCCTCACATAAATGTTCAAGCATGTTATAGTCATTTTAAAGTGTCATTCTTCTCAATATGGTTCTCATTCATTTTAGTGTGGATCATATTCGACATCAGTCTAATATTACAATGGTAATTTTCATTTCAAGGAGTGTCATATTTTTATCAACTCGTATACTTTTTCAAATGCAATATATATACTTTACGGTGTCTCATTCATTCAATTCTATTCATTTCAGTACATGATATTATTTCACCATGTCATATTTCTCTTAACACGTCAGTCACTTCAGCAAATGCCCTATTCTTACTAATGCAAGCTATTTCATTTTTGTGCTTGCTGTGTTATTTTCATTGAGGGCCATATTCTTGACAGTATTTTTGACATATATATTAGTATATGTTTTATTCAAATTCCAATATGTGTTATTCATAAGATTCAGTGAGGAAATTGTGAGCTCTGCTGTTAATCATATTTGTTTTGGTATGGTAATTCTTCCATGTATGATATTGTTTTTGAAATCTCTGTGTATATTCATTCTGATATGTGTTATATTCTTTGTGCTATGTGCTTTGTATTGCAGGAGAAGTCTTTTGTAGAGCTGTATTTTTTAAATGAGTGGTTTCCCATACGGATAGTTGCTGGGAAGGATCTTTAGCACAGATAACTGTTTGTGCATTGTATTTTTCTTTCTTGGCAAGAATGTTGTTGCAGAATGAAAAAAAATCTTCCATAAAGATTAATTTGCTATCATGCACTCCACTACTTATAAAGCAATTATATCACAATCAGAATGTGTACTACATTTTCCAGCTGCTTACCGCGAAGGGCAAACAGTTGGCCCAGTAGATATTACACCGTTTATGGACATCCTTTCCATTAGCCAACAAACAAACAGTGATTTGCTCGGAAATATTGAATTTTAATTCCTATCAAATTTGCATGGAGCTACTAAAGGCAAGAATAAACAATAAAAAATGCAGAATTAAATATGAAAACACTCTTTCGCGGAACTCGGGAAATAAAAAAGACATACTACAGTAATATATCACTGATCAGTGCAAAACACACTTGCCTACAGGCTGATGCAGTTTTCTGGCAGAAGGTGTATGGGTGGCTACTTCCACCCAAAACAGTGTGGAGTGCAATGTGTTTATCATGCACTAAGCTTGCACACCCCACCAGCATGTGTGCTGGTATAATTTCACGATGTAGCCCTGGAGTTGCGGCTCCCTAGAATGCAACTGTATCCCGCCACCCTCAACAGGTACATCGGTGGAACACTGCTTGCAATCACTGTATGTAATTTTTGTGAAAATTTGACAGGTAACAGGACCATTGGCAAATGTTAGGTTAGGGCAGGTTAGGCAGTTGAAAATGTGTCAGCTGGTACTAGGCTAAGCCTTGGCAATAGGCACTGTACAATTCATCCTGGTGTGGCACCAGAATAGCTACAAAAACATGATCCACTTGAAATTTGTAATGGAAAAGCTACAGCCAATGAGAAAATATTTTGTAAACTATATTTGGAACACAATATTTACGTCAAAGTCATTTCTGTATACAATATTCTGATATATAACCATTTTTATATTACAACATTGCTTTGAAGTCCTTTCTACAACTCCTGCAATCCTAGCAAACATTAGCAAGCCCAGTAGGTCTCTCCTTAGCAAGCCTCCAATTTTTTTAAATGTATTTGCAAATGTATGCAAAATGCAAAATATAGATAAGAGGTCAACAACAGAGGCACAACAATCCTCGCACTGAAGTAAACACTTTTTAAGGGGCATGTGCACATGTGATGAAAGAAAATCCCCTCACTCTCAGTGCAATACAACCAGCCTGAGGATGAAATGGACTGACCCAGTGTCCCACGCTGAATGCTGCGATGGTCGAATAAGTTTGTGAATAGCGCTTGAACTGAGCAATGGATGAAAGGGACTGACCGAACGACTGGGAATGTATGAATAGATTTATGCATTTCTACTGTGAATGTTCAAGGAAAACTTGAGGCTGACGAGACAGCTAAAGTGGCCTCTAGGTCCAACACAAAAATAGATATGGAGCAGAAACAGTGCAGAACATGGCCAGGAGTATTTGTGCAGTTGGAGCGCTCACTGTACTAGAATTTCAGTACATGTGTCGAATTCAACACACAATTATCCATACAAATAGTCTGAAGTCTGCTGTACTAAGGAATGGAATAGGATCCAATGTCTACTTTTTTATACATTCAAATATGATGTTTGAAGGTTAATAGAGGTGGAAACTCTATTTGATTTGATGCAAAATCTCTCTCCAAAATCACTGCTACAGATAGGCAGCATGGGAAAAATATGCTAAATGGGACTAAAATTCGTCCTATAATAAAATAGCGCTTCCAACCACTGGTGAGATTTAATGTTCCAGACTGATAATTACTACAATTACAAGCATTTTTAAAAGCTTCACATTAAGGTACAATTGCCTTTCAGAGTCCTGGGAAGAAGCATAAATTGCATTTGTTTTGAGAACAATTGTGTGAATGTGTTATTTTCTATTACTACGGCACACTAAAAACAACAGCTTTCATTGCACTTTCGGTTCCTACCGAAAAGAAAAACCCATTTAGATGATATCACATATATTATACTCTGCTTGACCGCATTTGTTTTCACGTGAAAAACATGTTTACAACAATGTGCGCTTTCTGAAATAGAAATCAGTTCTAAAAACAGGCACATGAACTGAATGTGCCATTTTGGAAATGGCTAACAGCAACAAAACATACCTGGGGCCTCATTTATGAGGCCTTGCGACAGTTTTGCGCTGCTGGGCCCTTATTTATGAGGCCTTGCGTCAGTTTTGCGCCGCCGGTGCGTCACTTTTTGTGACGCACCAGCGGCGTACAAAATGCGCCTTGTTGCGCCATATTTAAAAAGTGATGCAACCTGCGTCAGGTATAATGTATGCAGAGGGGGCGTTCCCCCGCAAAAAGCCTCATAATAGTGACGCAGTGAAATCTATGAGATTTCACTGCGTCACTTTTAGGACGCTGTTGCGTCAAAATCTTGCGCCTGCCTCACAGCAGGCGTAAGACTGACGCAAGCCCTTTCACATGGGGCTTTCCCCATGTGAAAGGACGCATTGCTGGAGTTGCTTCACTTTTGTGACACACTCCAGCAATGCGTCACTGTTGCGCTTACAGATACGTCAGAAATACTGACGTATCTGTAACTCCTTGCGACATGATACATTAAATATGACGCATCATTGATGTCGCAAGGAGTGTGCAATGAAAAGTGACGCATCGCTGTTTTCACGCAGCGATGCGTCACTTTTCATAAATAAGTCCCCTGGGACTTCCACAAAGGTATTTTGGAGTATGCATAAGAATTCTGCTGTAGTATTCTTACTTTCCTTTGTGACCTGACCCAGGAATCTAAAATGAGAGTGAAGTGTGAATGTTCAGGAAACATGTATGTACAAATAGTACACATAGAACGGACTGTGCACTCCCTACACTTTTACTGAGAAGAAAGTTGCATGTTTCGTCCCCATTCACAAAGGGCTGGAAGGGTAGGTAAAAGAGTACTCCTGTGCCACTACTTCCTCTACTCATAAATGTTTTAGTGAGCTGACCTCACTATATTTTAGTATACAATTATCTGAGCATTTAACCTAAATGATCTGGCAGACCACCCTGTACTCGCTTTGTTTGACCCCCACTTCTGCCTTGCTGTTGTTCAGTCTGGCGCTTTCATGGTCTCTTCAAAGCCACACACAGGGAACACTTCTGTGTGGGAGTAGACAGCTCGCCTTTAATCCAATACTTTTAATGCTTTAAAGGCTGGCCTTGTCTCCAGGCTGCCTGACCCTTTCATTGTTGAACAGCACTCTTCGGTCCTCCGCCCTGGCTCCTACTCCTCCGTTCAGATTCTGCCTCCAGCCCTCCTCATTATGCCTCTTTCTTCAACCACGCTCCTCGCGGTGCACAGCGTGATGAACAGCGGGCGCTTTTTATTTTGCTTTGCTTCCTTGCAGTGGCGGCTGGTGGAAGTTGAAAGGGGTGAGTGCCTCTTGTATGCTTTTAACATGTGGGAGCATTTCACTTAAGTCCATCAGTTTATATCAACATATTGAGAGGCATTAATTAAAACTGTTAATAAATGCCTTTCAATATAATGATAGAAACTGATGTGCTAAACGCCCCCACATGATAAAAGCATACAAGAGAATTTTTAAATAGATCACTTCGGGATGCATACATCCTGAACAGACATATGTAAAAGTGCTTTCTTGCATGTTTTAACATGTGAGAGCGTTTCACTTTAGTACATCACTTCATATCACTATATTTACAAGCATTTGGGGCACACCAGTAGGTGGGGGGGGGGGGGGAAGCACTGACACAAACACCAAAATAGTGTGATAAAGGCCGCTTAATATGAATCAGGTGAACCTAAACAACACCCACCTGGCCTGTGCCGAACAAAACTAATGCTCGCTAAATAGCAACTGCCTGACAGCCCCCCCACCCCCACCCCTAAATGTATCCCCAACAATGCAACAAAGTATCCACATCCGTTCCCAACAATGCAACAAAGTATCCACCTCCGTTCAGCAACCTACCCCGACTGCCATGACCTCATTGACCTTCCTGACCTCCGCTTCCCCTCTGCCCATACAGCCCCCAGGCCTCCTGCGAATACCCCCCTTTCTCTTAGGAAAACACCACCCCTCCCAGCACCTGTTCCAGCGACAACAAAACTCTTGCGCCCTAACCTTCTGGTGCACCCTCAACCAACAAAACCCCTCAGGGGACCCCAATACCCTCCCAGACCTGCCACAGAGACAAACAACCCCCCCCCCCCCACCCCATCAGAGACAAAGGGAGGGAGGGCGGGACAAAATTCACTGGACCACCCCGGCTGCCGTGTCACTACACCTCAAATGGTGCTCAGACACACAAAATGTCCGGTTATAAACCCTGCAGCCCAAAGGAACCCAAAGGAACCCCAAAGCGAGCCCAACCAGCCCAAACCATCCCAAAACCAGCCCAACTACGGAAGCCCCTCAGCGCTATCCTATCCCCCCCCCCCCTGCTTCCCCAAATTTCCCCGGGTGGGCAAGCCTCCCGCTGGTCGGCTGCCCCCCTAAATCCCCATTATTAAGTGTTTTAATAAATGCCTTTCTATATAGTACATACAAACTGATGTACTTACGTAAAACCCAGCGGCAGTTGGTGAAGGTAAGGGGGAGGGGCGAGGCTGAGGGATGTCAAGAGTCAACGGAATAGGGAAAAATTTAATAATTAAATCCTATTCCGTCGTATCTCAAAATCCCCCCCCCCCTCCACCCCACCCCCCTCACCGACCGCCGCTGGTAAAATGCCCTGCATGATAAAAGCACACAAAGGGAGCACTTTTAAATATGTGAGTCCCGGACCACAGGCTGGCAGGCATGATGGAAAGCCTCCACCCCCCCCCCCCTCCCACCCCTGCCCCCCTCCCACTTGCCTGGCAAATCCTGCTCTGGCACACGCCTGGTGGCCCACAACAGGATGTGCTGCTGCTGTTCCAGTCCAGGATGGGAGGCTTAAGAGTGCCAAGCAGGGGCGTAGCTAGAGCTTGTGGCGCCCGGGGCTATCCCTCAGATTGCCGCCCCTTGCATCTACAGTCCTGTGATTGTGTGCGGTAAAGTCTCGACTCGAATTTGGAATCTCACCTCATTGTCAAATTTCGGGCACAGATATTTCTCACATGTATCATTGGAATGCTAGTTTTACATTGGTCTATTAACTAGTGCAAGTAAGTGTTAACTATCTGAACTCGCAGTTGTAGAGGGCTGTGTACAGCACCCCGGGTGTCTTGCTTAATTATACTGGTGTGATTTTTAAAAATACTTGTAAACATATGTGTCAGCCTGCCTGACTGTTACCGCTATGTGTCTCACAGCCTCTCATGTGGCTTGCCCAGCAATCCTGCTTACATGCACATGCTCACTGCGGCGGCCTGAGTCCGTGAGTCAGCTAATGAATTTATGTTATAGGCCTGAGGCAATTGAGATTTGTGTTATGGGCACACCCTGTTAAAGTTTGGGCCCATCTATCATTGCCTTGACCTATGTGCCGAAAGGCCAATGTCCCACCCCACCACTTGAACAGAGTCAGAACAATTCCACAGTTGGGCGCAGCCATTTTAAAATCCTGCTCATTACAGTATTCAACACACTTTATGTAATGAGTCCCCTTCTTACATATCGGTCTGAGTTTTAACTGCTCTTTATTTCAGTGTGTCATTGCGTGGCAGTCATGTCTGTTTGTTGGCTCAAAATCACACAATCACACAAATCCAAATATGTATATCATGGAATTATTGTGAAGAACATTCAAACGCTCTTTCATATATTTCTGAAACTTTTTAGTTACAAAAACTGGAAAGGTCGTCCCTCTCATGACCTCACCCTCTGACTCCTTCACTGCCACCCACCACTAGTTCCCCTCATTTCTCTGTAGCTCCCCCACCCCATGACCTCCTCCTCAGCTTCCCTCACTGCAACCCTCCACCAGTGCCCCTCATCGCTCCAAAGCCCCTCACCCATGGCCTCCTCCTTGGATTCCCTCAATGCCACCCTCCATCAGAGCCCCTCATCTCCCTGTAGCTCCACCCCATTACCACCTCCTCTGATTCCCTCACTGCCACCCTTCACCAGTGCCCCTCATCTCTCCATAGCTTCACCCCATGACCACCTCCTTGGATTCCCTCCACCAGTGCCCTTCATCTCTCTGTAGTTCCCCCACCCCATTACCACCTCCTCTGATTCCCTCACTGCCACGCTTCACCAGTGCCCCTCATCTCTCCATAGCTCCACCCCATGACCACCTCCTTGGATTCCCTCCACCAGTGCCCTTCATCTCTCTGTAGTTCCCCCACCCCATTACCACCTCCTCTGATTCCCTCACTGCCACCCTTCACCAGTGCCCCTCATCTCTCCATAGCTCCACCCCATGACCACCTCCTTGGATTCCCTCCACCAGTGCCCTTCATCTCTCTGTAGTTCCTCCACCCCAGGACCACTTCCTCTGATTCCCTCACTGCCACCCTCAACCAGTGCCCCTCATCTCTCCGTAGCCCCTCTCTCATATGCATGCCATTCGTTGGATAGCCCTACCCATATCAGTGTAGCATGTCACAGTACTTTACATCACACACACATTATACAGAGACAATAAATCAGTCTACGGGGCCACTTTCAGGCCACCCAGGGCCTGACTCGCTCCCTGCTGTTCTTCAGTACTGACAAAGGGCCTTGGCTGATCTAATTTGGCTAACCTGGAATACCAACCTCTGCCTCAGCTGTCAGTAAATGGCTCTACAATCCACTGAAGGCTGGCAGAGGATGCAGAGATGTGCTACCACATCACTTTATGCCTCACAGACCTTCCTCTACATGGACAAGAACTATCTGACTAAAGAGACTAAGACCAGAAATGCTCATGGAGGTGACCTTCCTTCCTTTCAGAGCAGCTCTGTGGCGGAAAAACACAATTTTGCATTGCCTCTCGCCCACAGGTAGACCTCTGCTGCACCAGCTGAGTCCTAAAAAGGACTGGCATGGGCACTGGTCATGTCCAGTTTATTAAAACATTGTGCTTGCAGTGGCTCCTATAAAGGAAACGTAGCAACACCAAAGTATCTAAAATAAAGCTCCAAGGATGAGCATTCATCTAAGCATCTCAGACCACACTGACCTGTTCTGAAGCTCCTGGGTGGAACATATGATAAAGTCCAGGATCTTCTAAATCTCACACAAAGCTTCAGGGGGGGCTCCAGCTCAGAATACCTGCAAAAACTAGGTTCCAATTACTTATCAGCCGAACACACCTGAGAGCCAGCACGAAGGCAGCCTTACTGCATGGGAACTAAGTATGGACGAATAATCAACACGGTGCAGAGATCTCCCTGAAGCCAGAATAGCGGGCACCGACATGTCTACACGTCTTAAGGAAGAAAATGGACAATGTTATTTTAAGGAAGCCTTGCCATACTCAGTTTGGACACTCTCAAACTGGCCATTCCACTTCCGTTGAGGAACGAGGTACCATTACCTTACATATGTCTTCCTGTAGTCTGACACCTTTCCATCCTCAGATGAATCAGGCATAACCAACAGAAAAGGAGCAGGTATTCGGGACTGCATGGTTAATCCCCATTTCGGGGACATTACCATGTAATAGCTGTATTTTGACAGGAAGAGACTGACCAGAATCAGCAATTGCACACCTAGTATCTTTCGGTCATAAATCCAGCCTACAGGTAAAAAAGGCCGAATCATTTTCTCCGAAGCATACCTTATATAGAACCGTTTTGTTAGTATTAAATAGGAATAAATGCTACTTACATTGATGCAAAAGACGTTAATTTATGTGAAAGTGAAAAAGTGAACACGTCCTCTAACTCTGCAAAGCCGAAACGTTTCCACAGCGCATTGTGAATCTTGCCCAAAAAAACTAGTTGAAAGACAACAAATGCCCTGACTCAGTTTATTTATACAACACAAGGTCGCTATAAGCCAAGGATATGCTGTCAAGTGGCTAAAAGAGATTTCACTTTCCCAAAACATGAGGCCCATAATCTGAACAGGTGCCACTGCATTCCCGAACATTTAATTATTTGCCCTAGGACTGGTGCAGCATGGCTAAAACAACTGCAAAGCCAATAGGTCCTTTTGCCAATATTTGCTATAACATATTTTAGAATATGACCGTAGTAGGTTTTTCAGGACATGTTTGTGACCTACAGTCTTACAGCCACGGTCAGTGAACACTGCGGACAGCGTGCATTTAGTACTTCTGCACTTAGTCCCTCAGGGGATTGACCCGCCTCGGACTATGACAGTCAGTGCCGGCCCATGCGGCCGCGGCCGCCTCATAAAAGGTGCCGCCTGGGGCGGACCGCCCCCCTCTCCCCCCCCTAGCTACGCGGCTGGTGCCAAGCTTGCCCTCTCAGACTCCTATGCAAAAACGTGCTATAAGCAGATACTCTACGTGTGCTAAGGCATGCACAGTGCACCTGTTTACAGCATGCATGTGACCGGAGGTCGCAGAGTCCCATGAGTCTATGACATAGAGTCACATGCCTGCAATCCTTCACAGGCTGCAAGCAGCACCGTTTTCCAAAAAATGTTACAGGTCACGATCTGGGAAAGGGTGTTGCTTGCAGCTTGTGAAAGTGATTGACGGGCTGTCCGGGGAATACAGGGCGTATGACCCAGATGCCCGGGACTGCTTATAAATATAATGCGACTGTGCGTCATGAATGGGAGGTCTCGTCACACCCAAAACATTGCATGCTGGGGCTGACACTAGGAAAATGCTGCACATGCTTACTATAGCATGTGTCCCACTCGAAAGTGCCTGACTGCCTGACTCTCATCACAATTAAGTGCTAGAGGCAGCCATGCACTGAAGTATCACCCAGCATGGGCTTAAAACACCCATTTAATTAAAAAGAAAAGAAAAAAACAGCAACTTATGTCGAAGGCATTCGCCCTTTGCAATTAACACAGGCATAATTTGAAAAACAGGGTGGTCAGCCCCCTTGCGCCCTTTAGTTGCAGCCACTGCTGTGAAATTGCCTGCTTGCTGCCGCAATTGACTGCTGTAAACACAAACCACACATTATATTCCTATAGAGGCCCATTCCCTCTTTTTATTTATACGTCCGTCTGAGGAGGGAACGCACACAACGGCACCTTTCTTTCAGCAAATATGCTCGCTTTGCATCAAATCACTTCTACATAGGAACATATTTTTTTGGTGAAATATCTTTGAAAAACCATTTTGTACAATGTTCAATTCCAGACCAATAAGCTCTGACAATCAAGGATTTCAGGATAAATGCACAATCGAAATAGATGTGTTTTTGTATTTATCTGAGACTGCTGAACGGTGGTATAGTTTGGTGTGGAGTTAGAAAAACCTTCCATTCCAAGTCACCTTGTTAGATCCACCCTCTTTGGTAGTCCTCACAAATCAGCATTGCCATCTGGTGACTGTTTGCTTGCAGTTGTCAAATTAATTGGTTATCTCAGCCTGTGCCAAGTGCTTAGGCTCACACTTCACAAAATCGCATTGGGTAGCGAAGTCTGACCTTGTTAGTAGTCCAAGTTGAGAGTCCAACGACTGTAGCAAGTAATCTGATTTACGCTAGAAGCCAGGAGTGTCAGCAGACTTTGGCAGCGAGGTAAACTGGGAGAGATGCACCTTCAAGTGCATTCATGCTGACAGAGCTCGCTATCGGCAGAATACGCCACACTCAAAGAAGCTCACTGTGCATTGTGCTTAAGAGTCATACATAAGTGGCTGATGCAGACTGTTATGCAAAAACGTTTGTTTGCACCCGATTCAGTGTTACAGTCAGTACACATTTCGAGGAATCGCTTCCAAATTGCACTCCCAAAAACTGCATAACCAGAAATTACCCTGTGCGCAGTATGCAAACGGAAAGCCACACAGTAAGCAGGTCAATTGTGACTAGAGCTTGATTGCCCGTAACATAAACATGCTGACGTCTGCATGTGAGATGCTCAGTGCTGGAATTAGAGAATTAGAAAAAAAGTACTCTGAGAACCCATAAATTAGGTGTCAAAGCGTGGCAGAGGAAAGAGGGTTGAGTCACGAGAGACAGAGCTTGAAAAACAGAGTTTGACAGTAGAATTATATATTTATTTAAAAAAAATCTGCTGTGAAGAAATTGGCAACAAGGACATATGTGATAGTAAATCTGTTCTAGACCACTTAATTGGTCACAAAGAGTCAACCTTTTAAAATGTATTTGGAGAGGTAAGTGGGGTACTGCTTTTGATGCACAGATCATTTTGTTACTATCAGTTCATAAGTTGAAAGCCTTCTCATATAGCACAGTGATCTATTTACCGGCCTCAAGGTGCTGCATACAAACTGTAAGTCAGGAGTTTAGATCCTTTTTGGTTTTTTTCTAGATCTGTTGCGCTTATAAGTTTGCTAAGAAGGGTTCCTTTGGGAAGTAATAAAGCCTTGTTAGGACAGACAACCACAATCATTATGTTATGTTTTATATCCTGAATTTGTGTTTCTCCTGACCATTGACTCTTAACGTATAATGTCGACATTAATGGATGATATGTGATTCCCAAACATCATAACCCTCATTCGCATAGGTAACATTTCATGTACATTGATCTGTACACTTCTATGTTTTATTTGGCCTCTGTGTGCGATGTAAAGCGATCTGACATCCTACATTGGGATGAGTAGAGCTATGAAAGATTTTACATTTACAAAAGTAGTGGGTGCCATTTAAATCAATATTTGTGAAGTTACTCCTACAGTTGGATACATCTTGCATTCTTACAGTGCAGACATATCTCTTACATAGGGAGTAGAACAAAATAAAAAATCTACCTCTGAAAGTTTTTCTTAAGTACATATAAAAGACATGGTAACCAGCTGTGCGCTGTGTTTCTTTTGATTGCATTAGCATATTGGTGTTAGGCTTCAGATAGCTACCAGTCAAGATGAACAAATGGCACTTTAAATCAGGCCTTTTTTTGGGCCCAGCTCGAATCGAAACTTAGAAAGCCACTTTCCTGCTGCTTTGAACGGAATGCAGACCAACTGCAGGTGCTGTTGAATGTGTCATGGTGTTAGTATAATGACAAATTCAGCATGTTTCCATTTTAGGTTGACAGATAGATGCTTGGACTGAGATCTGATGTGATCCCCTACATTCCAACACTGGATATACTATTCTGCACAATGAGCAAAGAATTGTGAATTTTCTGGGATTCCCATTATAAAAATCTCTTATAAACCGTAGATTTTCAGGCACATTCCTATTTTCACTGGTCATACTCTTGTGAACTTTCAGCAGGGGTTTTAATCTAAACTCTAATGCACAACCAAGCAACCCATGAAAACATGTCCAATATAATTACAGATCTATCTTTTCTATGGGGTTTAGGTGTGACCTACACAGATATTTGAAAAGCGTGGGTGAGGAGTGAGAGAGAAAAAAATATCAGTTGTGACAAACATGATAAAACGTGCGGCATTGGGATCGGGGTGATAGGTTTTCTGCAAGTGGGTTTCTTTATTTTCATCTACATCCAAATACAGCAATATTTTGGGTATATTGGAGAGAAGATGTAGCCTAACGGCTAGGGCGGTCCATCTCAAATCTTGGGAACCAGGTTCGAGCCTCAACAATGACGCTCAACATCTTGTTTATTCTGGGACATTCTCTTAATCTCACTGTGCCTAATAAAAAACTGAATATGTCCTTGTGTAACTAGTACTCATGTAGAGCACACTGATACCTGATACCTTCGGGTGAAGTTTGCTCAATATGTTATCTTACGTTATGTTAAAATATTTCTAAAGCGCACTAATACCCAAGAGTGTCTTGGCACTGGTTGGGAATATCGGTAAGGTGAGAGCAGAGGGGAAAACTAGAGGTTAAAAAGCCAGGTTTTGATTTGTTTCCTAAAACTCAGTAATGTGGAAGCTACTTTAATATGTATAGGCAAACTGTTCCGGAGGGCTGGGACTTCAGAGGAAAAACAGCTGCCTCCCCATTTGAGTCTCTTAAAACTGGGACGAGAGACCGTCAATTAGTTTTTTGATCATAAGTCTCAAGGAGTGGCAAGATAGAGCCTATTTTCCACAGATCAGGAAAAATACCAGTGCTGAACATTCCGTTAAAGACTTTAGATAGAAATGAGGCAATCAGAACTGGAATCTGTTTTAGTATAGAGGGGGAACATGGGTCGTAGGTGATCCTGACTTTTAGAGTTAACTAAATTAAGAACATGTACCTTAGTGGTATATGAAAATTGATAGAGGTTAGATGAGGGATTTAGACTATTAAAACATTGTGCTTGCAGTGGCTCCTATAAAGGAAACGTAGCAACACCAAAGTATCTAAAATAAAGCTCCAAGGATGAGCATTCATCTAAGCATCTCAGACCACACTGACCTGTTCTGAAGCTCCTGGGTGGAACATATGATAAAGTCCAGGATCTTCTAAATCTCACACAAAGCTTCAGGGGGGGCTCCAGCTCAGAATACCTGCAAAAACTAGGTTCCAATTACTTATCAGCCGAACACACCTGAGAGCCAGCACGAAGGCAGCCTTACTGCATGGGAACTAAGTATGGACGAATAATCAACACGGTGCAGAGATCTCCCTGAAGCCAGAATAGCGGGCACCGACATGTCTACACGTCTTAAGGAAGAAAATGGACAATGTTATTTTAAGGAAGCCTTGCCATACTCAGTTTGGACACTCTCAAACTGGCCATTCCACTTCCGTTGAGGAACGAGGTACCATTACCTTACATATGTCTTCCTGTAGTCTGACACCTTTCCATCCTCAGATGAATCAGGCATAACCAACAGAAAAGGAGCAGGTATTCGGGACTGCATGGTTAATCCCCATTTCGGGGACATTACCATGTAATAGCTGTATTTTGACAGGAAGAGACTGACCAGAATCAGCAATTGCACACCTAGTATCTTTCGGTCATAAATCCAGCCTACAGGTAAAAAAGGCCGAATCATTTTCTCCGAAGCATACCTTATATAGAACCGTTTTGTTAGTATTAAATAGGAATAAATGCTACTTACATTGATGCAAAAGACGTTAATTTATGTGAAAGTGAAAAAGTGAACACGTCCTCTAACTCTGCAAAGCCGAAACGTTTCCACAGCGCATTGTGAATCTTGCCCAAAAAAACTAGTTGAAAGACAACAAATGCCCTGACTCAGTTTATTTATACAACACAAGGTCGCTATAAGCCAAGGATATGCTGTCAAGTGGCTAAAAGAGATTTCACTTTCCCAAAACATGAGGCCCATAATCTGAACAGGTGCCACTGCATTCCCGAACATTTAATTATTTGCCCTAGGACTGGTGCAGCATGGCTAAAACAACTGCAAAGCCAATAGGTCCTTTTGCCAATATTTGCTATAACATATTTTAGAATATGACCGTAGTAGGTTTTTCAGGACATGTTTGTGACCTACAGTCTTACAGCCACGGTCAGTGAACACTGCGGACAGCGTGCATTTAGTACTTCTGCACTTAGTCCCTCAGGGGATTGACCCGCCTCGGACTATGACAGTCAGTGCCGGCCCATGCGGCCGCGGCCGCCTCATAAAAGGTGCCGCCTGGGGCGGACCGCCCCCCTCTCCCCCCCCTAGCTACGCGGCTGGTGCCAAGCTTGCCCTCTCAGACTCCTATGCAAAAACGTGCTATAAGCAGATACTCTACGTGTGCTAAGGCATGCACAGTGCACCTGTTTACAGCATGCATGTGACCGGAGGTCGCAGAGTCCCATGAGTCTATGACATAGAGTCACATGCCTGCAATCCTTCACAGGCTGCAAGCAGCACCGTTTTCCAAAAAATGTTACAGGTCACGATCTGGGAAAGGGTGTTGCTTGCAGCTTGTGAAAGTGATTGACGGGCTGTCCGGGGAATACAGGGCGTATGACCCAGATGCCCGGGACTGCTTATAAATATAATGCGACTGTGCGTCATGAATGGGAGGTCTCGTCACACCCAAAACATTGCATGCTGGGGCTGACACTAGGAAAATGCTGCACATGCTTACTATAGCATGTGTCCCACTCGAAAGTGCCTGACTGCCTGACTCTCATCACAATTAAGTGCTAGAGGCAGCCATGCACTGAAGTATCACCCAGCATGGGCTTAAAACACCCATTTAATTAAAAAGAAAAGAAAAAAACAGCAACTTATGTCGAAGGCATTCGCCCTTTGCAATTAACACAGGCATAATTTGAAAAACAGGGTGGTCAGCCCCCTTGCGCCCTTTAGTTGCAGCCACTGCTGTGAAATTGCCTGCTTGCTGCCGCAATTGACTGCTGTAAACACAAACCACACATTATATTCCTATAGAGGCCCATTCCCTCTTTTTATTTATACGTCCGTCTGAGGAGGGAACGCACACAACGGCACCTTTCTTTCAGCAAATATGCTCGCTTTGCATCAAATCACTTCTACATAGGAACATATTTTTTTGGTGAAATATCTTTGAAAAACCATTTTGTACAATGTTCAATTCCAGACCAATAAGCTCTGACAATCAAGGATTTCAGGATAAATGCACAATCGAAATAGATGTGTTTTTGTATTTATCTGAGACTGCTGAACGGTGGTATAGTTTGGTGTGGAGTTAGAAAAACCTTCCATTCCAAGTCACCTTGTTAGATCCACCCTCTTTGGTAGTCCTCACAAATCAGCATTGCCATCTGGTGACTGTTTGCTTGCAGTTGTCAAATTAATTGGTTATCTCAGCCTGTGCCAAGTGCTTAGGCTCACACTTCACAAAATCGCATTGGGTAGCGAAGTCTGACCTTGTTAGTAGTCCAAGTTGAGAGTCCAACGACTGTAGCAAGTAATCTGATTTACGCTAGAAGCCAGGAGTGTCAGCAGACTTTGGCAGCGAGGTAAACTGGGAAAGATGCACCTTCAAGTGCATTCATGCTGACAGAGCTCGCTATCGGCAGAATACGCCACACTCAAAGAAGCTCACTGTGCATTGTGCTTAAGAGTCATACATAAGTGGCTGATGCAGACTGTTATGCAAAAACGTTTGTTTGCACCCGATTCAGTGTTACAGTCAGTACACATTTCGAGGAATCGCTTCCAAATTGCACTCCCAAAAACTGCATAACCAGAAATTACCCTGTGCGCAGTATGCAAACGGAAAGCCACACAGTAAGCAGGTCAATTGTGACTAGAGCTTGATTGCCCGTAACATAAACATGCTGACGTCTGCATGTGAGATGCTCAGTGCTGGAATTAGAGAATTAGAAAAAAAGTACTCTGAGAACCCATAAATTAGGTGTCAAAGCGTGGCAGAGGAAAGAGGGTTGAGTCACGAGAGACAGAGCTTGAAAAACAGAGTTTGACAGTAGAATTATATATTTATTTAAAAAAAATCTGCTGTGAAGAAATTGGCAACAAGGACATATGTGATAGTAAATCTGTTCTAGACCACTTAATTGGTCACAAAGAGTCAACCTTTTAAAATGTATTTGGAGAGGTAAGTGGGGTACTGCTTTTGATGCACAGATCATTTTGTTACTATCAGTTCATAAGTTGAAAGCCTTCTCATATAGCACAGTGATCTATTTACCGGCCTCAAGGTGCTGCATACAAACTGTAAGTCAGGAGTTTAGATCCTTTTTGGTTTTTTTCTAGATCTGTTGCGCTTATAAGTTTGCTAAGAAGGGTTCCTTTGGGAAGTAATAAAGCCTTGTTAGGACAGACAACCACAATCATTATGTTATGTTTTATATCCTGAATTTGTGTTTCTCCTGACCATTGACTCTTAACGTATAATGTCGACATTAATGGATGATATCTGATTCCCACACATCATAACCCTCATTCGCATAGGTAACATTTCATGTACATTGATCTGTACACTTCTATGTTTTATTTGGCCTCTGTGTGCGATGTAAAGCGATCTGACATCCTACATTGGGATGAGTAGAGCTATGAAAGATTTTACATTTACAAAAGTAGTGGGTGCCATTTAAATCAATATTTGTGAAGTTACTCCTACAGTTGGATACATCTTGCATTCTTACAGTGCAGACATATCTCTTACATAGGGAGTAGAACAAAATAAAAAATCTACCTCTGAAAGTTTTTCTTAAGTACATATAAAAGACATGGTAACCAGCTGTGCGCTGTGTTTCTTTTGATTGCATTAGCATATTGGTGTTAGGCTTCAGATAGCTACCAGTCAAGATGAACAAATGGCACTTTAAATCAGGCCTTTTTTTGGGCCCAGCTCGAATCGAAACTTAGAAAGCCACTTTCCTGCTGCTTTGAACGGAATGCAGACCAACTGCAGGTGCTGTTGAATGTGTCATGGTGTTAGTATAATGACAAATTCAGCATGTTTCCATTTTAGGTTGACAGATAGATGCTTGGACTGAGATCTGATGTGATCCCCTACATTCCAACACTGGATATACTATTCTGCACAATGAGCAAAGAATTGTGAATTTTCTGGGATTCCCATTATAAAAATCTCTTATAAACCGTAGATTTTCAGGCACATTCCTATTTTCACTGGTCATACTCTTGTGAACTTTCAGCAGGGGTTTTAATCTAAACTCTAATGCACAACCAAGCAACCCATGAAAACATGTCCAATATAATTACAGATCTATCTTTTCTATGGGGTTTAGGTGTGACCTACACAGATATTTGAAAAGCGTGGGTGAGGAGTGAGAGAGAAAAAAATATCAGTTGTGACAAACATGATAAAACGTGCGGCATTGGGATCGGGGTGATAGGTTTTCTGCAAGTGGGTTTCTTTATTTTCATCTACATCCAAATACAGCAATATTTTGGGTATATTGGAGAGAAGATGTAGCCTAACGGCTAGGGCGGTCCATCTCAAATCTTGGGAACCAGGTTCGAGCCTCAACAATGACGCTCAACATCTTGTTTATTCTGGGACATTCTCTTAATCTCACTGTGCCTAATAAAAAACTGAATATGTCCTTGTGTAACTAGTACTCATGTAGAGCACACTGATACCTGATACCTTCGGGTGAAGTTTGCTCAATATGTTATCTTACGTTATGTTAAAATATTTCTAAAGCGCACTAATACCCAAGAGTGTCTTGGCACTGGTTGGGAATATCGGTAAGGTGAGAGCAGAGGGGAAAACTAGAGGTTAAAAAGCCAGGTTTTGATTTGTTTCCTAAAACTCAGTAATGTGGAAGCTACTTTAATATGTATAGGCAAACTGTTCCGGAGGGCTGGGACTTCAGAGGAAAAACAGCTGCCTCCCCATTTGAGTCTCTTAAAACTGGGACGAGAGACCGTCAATTAGTTTTTTGATCATAAGTCTCAAGGAGTGGCAAGATAGAGCCTATTTTCCACAGATCAGGAAAAATACCAGTGCTGAACATTCCGTTAAAGACTTTAGATAGAAATGAGGCAATCAGAACTGGAATCTGTTTTAGTATAGAGGGGGAACATGGGTCGTAGGTGATCCTGACTTTTAGAGTTAACTAAATTAAGAACATGTACCTTAGTGGTATATGAAAATTGATAGAGGTTAGATGAGGGATTTAGACTAGTCGAAGCTTGGACTGTCGTGGAACTAACACTAAGGTCTATGTTACTGGAGGCAGAGAACTGGTTGTAGATCTGTTCAACTTTGTTGCGAAAATAAAAAGCTATTTCCTCACAGAAAGATTGACTGATGTTGCTACTTTTAGGTTCAGGGACATTAGTACCTTTGTTTATGACCTGAAAGAGTTCTCTGTAAAAAAGGCCAACTTTTCCTTGGAGATGGCTGCTTTATAGTTGGCTAGGGAATGGTTATATATTAGTTTGTCAGAAAAATTATAGTTTGATCTCCACATTCTTTCCAGTTTCCAACATTTCTGTTTTTTAAGACGAAGAGCGTCTGTATATCAAGATGCGGATTGTTTAATTTGTGTATGCTACCACATTTTTTTGGAACTGCTTTAGAGCTGGCAGAGCTAAGCCAATTGGTGTAGGCAGCTGTGGCCTGATTCAGATCAGACAACTGGGGAAATATAAAACTATGGGAAAAAAAGATATGCATCATATTTAGAGCTCCCAGTTTCATGGTATTAATTTTTTGACATTTCCGTCTGTATTTATCCATATTTATTTTTTGCTAATTTCATCTGTATTTATCCATATTTATTTTGGATTTTGTGAAAAAATGAAGCTGAAATTAGTATATTTTCAAATTTCCATTTTTTTTAAACTGCTAAATATGCACTCATGCTTGAATGACTGCCAGGTTTTAATGCTGTGAAAATCTGCTGAAGATAAATCAATGCACTTATCTGAAAATATGTACATTTCAGTTTTAACATTGTGTATGTTTATCTACTGCTGTTAAAGCCTCTTTACTAAAATTCCTTTCTTTCTTAGCTATCAATCCACACAGCTATTGGCTTGGCAGTCATGGCAGACAGTATTTAGACATCCAATTTCAGTTTTTATCCACATTTAAAAACAAATACAGACATGAAAATAAAAGATTATTGTCTGTATTTATCTGTAAGAAAATGCAGAAAATATTATTCTGTTTGGACTATTCCCTTTCCTACTATACATGCATAATTACTCCAACATTTTTGACACATGCAGGGCAGCAAATGCCTTTGTGAATGTTTGTCAATATTCACAAAGTTATGACTTTGGATGTTCCCAGCATTCTCAAAGGACGCATCCTTGGTGTTCCCCTGGAACTACCCGATTTTAATTTAATTAACTAAACTTTAAATCACAGAACACTCTCCCACCTGGCAGATAATCTGTTGCACACATGTTTGGGCGCACAGTTGTCTACCAGTTCTGACTCAAAACATAAGGCCCTGCAAGGTAAAAGAGTTTGTCAGCAAGAGGTGATGTCATGCCATAAGGTTGCTGCAATGGGTAAATAGTATAAATGCAATGCCAATGTATGCCATCATTTTGGTGAGCCAGATAGGAGAGATTGATTTGTCAAGCATGACTGCTGCAGAAGGACAAAAACCCCTGCCTGAACTGATTCATCTGCGTAAACAAGATCGGTGAGCAGATGCCGTTATTGATTAGAAGTTCTGGTAAATCCACGGGGCAGAGGTCTGTCAAGAGGCTGCCATCAAGGGTAAGAGACTACATCTGATCCTTAGTCCTAGTCCTATCATGTGGTGTATGATAAACTAGGATAAGCACGTACAGAAAGATGAAGGTAGCTATAGTTTGTTTTTGCCTTGGCTAGTTGGGCATGAAACAATAGTACAGCCCTGACCCTTGGTGCGTTATATAGGATCACCTCCCCGATCTTAATTTTTTCTCAAATTTGTTTTCTTAGAGGCACCTGGGGTTTCTTAACACTGGCAGGATTTAAAAGAGGGGAAAGGTAGAGTTTAGCGCTTGGACTGCTGGGCGTCAGGCAGTCAGTATGCACTACCTTTGGGTGTTGCATAAGGTGTAATTCGGAACATTAGGGAAAAGTCAGACTTTGGCGAAGTAAGGCGTAGCTTGTGTCTGACCACAGAGGACCAATTGTTTCCAGATTATTCCTTTTTTCCGCACAAAGTGTGGCTACCCTTGTCCGCCGAGCTGTTAGTGACTGTATTAGGCTCACTTAGCTCTTGCTAATACACAGAGGCCAGAGGCGCAAGGAGGGGGCTAAGGTTTTTCGAGACAAAGTACTAATTTTTCCTGTCAACCTCTTCCTCTCTTCATCTCTTTTAGGTTTTTTTCCATTTTGTGCATTTATTGATGTGGTAGTGCTGTCATATTATTCAATGTGTTGCATGTTAAATGTTATATCATGCTAGTAAGTCTCTGCTTTATGAAATAATAACCAATTGTTTTACTGCTCTTAACTAACAATTGCATTCTGTTTCAGATTGTTACTATTTCATCTCATTCATCTTTTGTTTAGTGTTACATGTCCTTTTTCTGATGAGTTGATTTCTTGTAGCGTTCCTAACCAGTAGATTGTTTTTGGTACCACCCAATGTACACTGTTCCCTAAAATTAGAGTCGAATTTGTAATTATTTAAAGAATCTCAAGACAATCCACAAGTTCCACAATCCATTATGGAGACTACACTAAGCCACATGCAAGTGATGTTCCACACCCAGGCTAGGAAACTAGAGAAACACTGCCACAATTGGCATGTCTATACCAAAGCCCACGCATTTCCCTGGCCTGAGGGGGGAATGTTCAGCACCAACACATAGAACATACAAAGACTCACATATGGTCCAGGTATACATGATGTAAGAAGGCTAAGCCGGAGGCCCTACTAGAATTGTGGTCCATCTTTGAGATGGCCCCAGCCTATAAGACTATCCCTGAGCCCGTAAGTAAGGCATCTGCAGATTGCACACCAGGAGGGATGTGCTCTCGCTGATGCTAGCCATCCCAGTCACTGCCAAGCTGGGTTACACCAATCCAGCAGTTGAGAAGGCTGCTAGACCTCCCTTTGGCAGAAAGCTGCCAGGTGGGGAAAAAGATCACAAGTTCCACCAGCCCAAGCGCAGACCTCGGAGTTTGACACTCTCACCTATCGGCTATGACCCATCAGGTCCAAGCCAAACAGGTAGCACATACTCCTGAATGCCCCACTTGGCCTCATAATGTCAGAGGGAGGTTTGTGGACCTACCGGAAGGTGATTCAACCAGTAGAGGGGAAAAAAGGAGCGCCAGTCTTGCAAAGTTCGGCTCTGAATGGGGAGCCATGGGTTACGCCTGTGGCACAGAGGACCCATCAAGGAGTGAGTTTGAGGCCAAGACATTGCCTAGAAGCACAGCACATAGCACTGGGAGAAGGAGCCAACTCAGATGGGAGTTAAAGGAAATGCAAGAGTTAAGTATGGAGAGAGCGACCTCTTGCCCGGGAAGCCCAGCATGGGGAGGAAACAACCTTCCCTCCCCCAGAGGGATCAGGAACAAGGCCTTGGACCCCACATAGAGATGAGCTAGGAGGAAGGCCCCTCAATGAGTCACACACATCACCTGGCCTTTGGCGTAGGAGAGGGGCTGACCAGAAAATAAGTAGCCAGGATAGCCTGACAGGGACACAATTGAGGCACAGAAGGAGCAGCATGGCACACTTATGCGTGCACAATGAGAAAGACGATAAGGATGGCCGCCGCTCCCCCTGAACACGCTGGTCAGACAGACCAACGCATAGGCCTAGAGAAATAGTATACAGTGAAGAGGGCGAAGGGTTTTGCGGGACCTTTCTGTCATCTACTGGCCGCTGGACCGAAAGGAAGGGCCACCAGTATGATCGTCCTTGGCCAAGGGAGGGATCCTTCAAAACCTGAAAAGAGAGGGCTGCATTCGGCATGAAGGGGAAGATCTGAAATGGAGCTACCCGTACATGCAGGAGTGTCTGAGATGATGGGAGTGCTACATTGGAGAAAAACTGACTGAGCTGCCCAAGCATGGATTTGTCTGCTACTACAGAAAGGTGCAGCAGGAACCATCTTCATCCCTTGGGCACATATGGACAAAGAAGGGCTCAGGAATGAATTACCCTCATTGTTGACTGGGCAGAAAAATTGATCTCATGCTTTGAAAAGAACACTATGGGGGATAAACTTAGCTTTAGGTGACATCAAACGTCTGTTCGGCAGTCTCATGGGGAGCAGACGAGACAGTGTTCTCCTGAGCCCACATCCCTGCAGTCATGCTTATCAACACCAAGCATGACAGGGCTGCATTTAACTCATTCAGACATCAGATCTGGAAGGTTCTTAGGGAGATATCCTCTTTGAAAGACATTGTTTGCACTGCACCAGGACAAGAGATCTCTGGGCGCACAAACGACAGACACCTCACTCGAAGACGACACTACAACCTACAAATGCTTTATAATTTATGTATTATTGTATTTCTCTACATGCTCTATTTAGCCCAGGTGTTCTCAATCTCCTCGGAGCTAGACGTATGCCTAATCTCGTAAACTCTACTTCTATCTTCTTGCAACACATGCACAGAGACCTCTCCACCTCACATACACCTACACTGAAAAAACACTAGTATTCCTCACGCACTACACAGCTTAATCCTACAGAACACCTGGTATCAACATGGCCACCGTAGGCACACAAAATATGAACAGGTCATTTTACATATGTTCACTGATACCCCATGTTGTAGGTGTAGACAGGCTTAACCTATACCAGGAGATAGCCCCTGAAAGAGCAAAATTCCGCTTCAATCTCTACCTTTTTAGGACTAGGGCGAAAATACAACCCCATGGAGTAGAACCTCTTGAGACACTAGTAAACATCACCTGGTATAAGACCAACCCCACTGCACTGTATCTCTTCAATGTGCCTAGAGACATCCAATCCGAGGTAGACATGATGTGCAAAAGGGGTACCATAGAGAAGGGCACTATTTAGCTATGGGGCATTGTAGAAAACAGGTTCCTGGAGGTAGCAAGGCGAGTGCACAAATATGTTCGCTCCCGTATCCATCTGCAGTTCCAGGTGGCATTTAACATCTTTGGGACCACCTTCTTGAATGACAAGTGGAACCCGGACATGGAATTCCAGTGCAGGGCCTGTCATCTCAATCACCCAGGGGGAAATCAGTCTCATGGGAGGGGTTTCAATGCTAGTATAGATACCCCATGCCAGGAAATCTGGGATACCAAGATTAAGAGGTACACATCGTTAGAGGGGAAGGTGCAACCCCATATTGTATGGAAACTTACACTGTACTCTTTATGTTTCAAAGGCAAATAAACCATACAGTTGAGAAGAAATGTTAACTTTGGAGTGATACTGTATGTACCAGACAATGGGGCACATCTGCGTTGAGGATTTCCTCTGGCAATTTGGCAACCTTGCCAACACCCAGCTTGCCCCCGGATAGTAGGGCCTCCACAGCCTTGTGACCATACACACTCCAACCCTGGTCATCCCTGGAGAAAGCCTGTCAGAGTTGTCTCAACAACTGTTACAGAAGAAAACAACTCTGTTGCATCAGGCTAGAAGGAGAAGAACTTCAGATTATTTTGGCTGGGCTCAGTACAAGGACAGTCTAGAAGAATTTAGACTGTTCACAGAGACTCAAGTAAATTCCAGAGGGCCAATACCATTCTTCACCATGCAAATAAAGGCAAATAACCGCTGGTTGCAAATAACCAGGTTGGATTTACTGAAGATGATTAATGATACTGAGCTTGTCCTAAACGCTATCAAGGAAGAACTGAGAGCCATTTGCTCTATGGTAATGCAACGTCTGTACGTATTGGACTTGATGTCTGTGATGGATTGTGGGGTCTGTGCCTAGTCTGGTGGTTCCTGTTGTACTTTTATTACCAGAAATTCCTCATGTACTTTTTCTGACCTGTTCTTGTTTGCTTTATGACTCTGGGCACTTTACCACTGCTGTTCAGTGCTAAACTGCACATGGTCTCTCTTGTAAACTTGGTAAGATTGGTCTACACCTGTTTTGCAAACACTGATGTCCTGGTTGTGGATGGCTTCCAGGCACCCCCTCGGTGCTCGTGACCTCTCGCCCCAAGACCTTTATTAATAATAAATGCCTTTTACTCAATTCGCGCTCCCTGAGCAGACATGCTCTTGATATCTATGAGCTGCTTACAGTCGAAAAACCGGTATGCCTTATGCTCACTGAAACATGGCTAGGGGAGTCCTCTAACCCTGATATCGCGACTGCTATCCCTCCTGATTATGTTATTCACAGACATGATAGACCTTCCGGGAGGGGTGGAGGGGTCGCGATTGTGGTTTTAAGATCTACTCCTTGTGTGGTCATCCCTATGGCGCCCATCTCTGGCTGTGAGTCCCTGGCTTTCTCTATTGCCCTATCTGCTCATCAATCCTTCTCTGGGCTCCTGATCTACAGACCACCTAGTCTGCGTGGATCTTTTTTTAAGGAATTGCAGGAGCTAATCACGGCACTGTGCCTAAAAACTGAACATTGCATTGTGTTTGGGGATTTTAACATACACATGGACGAAGGGACGGACGGTGATGCGATTAAAATCAATGACATCACCGCCCCCCTGGGCCTTACTCCCTATCTGTCTGTTCCGACCCATAACAAGGGCCATACCCTTGATCAGATATTTTCCACCATTCCTCTTGTTATGGCCAGTCCAGCCCCTGTTCTTTGGTCGGACCATTTTCTGATTTGCTTTCAGATTCAGGGAACCAGCAAATCTCCCGGTGTTAAATCGAATCATCTTAGGCACCCTAGGCGGGCCTATCATCGGGTTACCCCTGAGAGTTTGGCCCAGGCCTGTCTGGAGCATCCCTGTTCCCTATCAGGTGACTTAGAGAGTGATCTTGACGTGTTACAGAAGTGGTTAGTAGAGCGCCTATTGCGCCTCGGACATCTACAAGACGGACTTCAGCGCCTTGGTTTACGGAGTCTCTTGCTTTGTCCCGGCGCAATTGCAAGGCTGCTGAGAGGCTCTGGCGCCAGCAATATGATCCTGAGGCCACGGCCGCCTATAGGGCCATTATAAAGGTCTATCATGTGGAAATCTTGACCGAAAAAAGGAACTATTTCTCAGCAAGAATTGAGACGGCATCGAGTTCCTGCAGGGAAATTTTTTACCATTGTTAAGGAGTTTGTTACCCCTAAGGCTAGTGCATCGCAGCTTGAGTTTTCTGAACCATGGGTGGTTTCTTTAGCGAACTTTTTTACCACTAAAATAAAGCGGATTCAGGATTCCTTCTCTTCCTTGAACCCTTGTGCTGTCCCCAGCCCAAGGGATCAGCTGTTTTTGACAGCTGAAACTGCTCCTTCTCTATCGGAGTTTCCAACGATTTCTGATTCCATCTCTCAGGACCTCCTCTATAATCTTAAGTCGGGTTCCCCCTTGGACCCCTGCCCTGCCACCTTTTTGGCTAGGGCTGCGGAGGGTCTGAACCCACTGATTAATCCGATTCTTAACCTGTCACTGTCAAGTGGTGTTGTCCCTATGGCCTGGAAACAAGCCATGGTTGTTCCACTCCTTAAAAAGCCTGGTCTTGATCCTGAGAATCATGCCAATTACAGGCCAATTTCCCTTCTGCCTGCTCTTTTGAAGATAGTGGAAAAGCATGTCCACTCTGTGCGCTCAACTTTTTTGGAAACTCATGGTTTGTTGCACTCCACCCAGTCGGGTTTTCAATCCAACTTAAGCACCGAGACAGCACTTCTGGAGGTTAATGAAGCCATTAAGGAAGTGCTGGAGTGGGAAAGCCATGCTGGTAATGTTAGATCTGTCGGCGGCTTTCGACACCGTCCCTCATGAGGCTCTCCTCAGCAGACTTCATGAGATCGGTCTGAGAGGGGCGGTGTTGAGCTGGTTCAGATCTTATTTAGCTGGTCGCCGGCAGATGGTCTGGGCCCCCCCTCTCTCTGCCGAAGTGCCGCCTTTGGAGGTCGAAGTCCCACAGGGATCGGTGCTTAGCCCGACTTTGTTTAATATCTTCATGACCCCTCTGGCGGTGCTGGCAGAGTCCTTTGGGGCTGAGATCATGTCATACGCCGATGACACCCAGCTCCTTTTCACCTGTGGAAGGGGGGCGGAGTTCAACGGAGAGAGCATCCGCGGATGCCTCGGGGCTGTTTTTTGACTGGTTTCAGCTCAACAGCCTCAAGTGCAACCCTGATAAATCTGAGGTGCTTTTCTTCGGGTGTCAGGCCGACCCCAGTTGGCAGGAATGGTGGCCTGTGAACATGTTTCCACCCTCGTCCTCCTCGCCTGTGGCTAAGAATCTTGGGGTCAAAATTGATAACAACCTATCTCTTAAGTCCCAGATTCTAGGCCTTACTGGCACCTGCTATGGTCTTCTGAAAATGTTGCGAAAGTTTTTTCCTTTGCTCCCTTTGGTGCATAGGAAGACGACGGTCCAGGCTCCTATCTGCTCTAGGCTGGATTACTCAAATGTTTTATACTTGGGTCTACAAAAGCTTCAGGTGGTCCAAAACTCGGCGCAACGGGCGATTTTTGGCCTGCCTCGGCGTGTGAAAGCCTCAGACCTGCTACTTTTCCTACATTGGCTCCCTGTTAGGAAGCGGATTGTTTTTATAGCACTCACGCTGGCGCACAAGGCACTCCACGCGGTCGGAGCTGAATATATTCAGAAACGCCTTGCTTTCTACAAACCTGCAAGATCCCTTAGATCGGAATCTCTTGGTCTGGCTATTGTCCCTGCTGTTAGGAAAGCAAGGGTAGGGGGACGCTCTTTTAAACATCTGGCTCCTCAGCTATGGAACACCCTCCCCCTGTCGCTCCGCTGTACCTCGAACCTGTTGGCCTTTAGGAAAGGTCTGAAAACGTGGCTTTTTGGACAATGATCGACCTGTTTTTTCTTCTGCCCTCTCCTTTGATTTTCTGTAGCTTTGCTATGGGTTAGAAAGCGCCGGGACACTCCTTGGAGTAGCCGAGCGCTATATAAGACACCCATAACATTAACAACATTAACATTTTGCATTTTGTATTTAACTGTAAGTCCCTGGTACAGTGGTATCCCAGATACCCAGTGCCTGTAAATTAAATGCTACTACTAGGCTTGCAGCGGTGCTTGTGCCACCTACCAAAGTAGCCTTTCAAACCCGTCTCAGGCCTCTTCTGCTGCAGGGCCTGGGCATGCAGTTTACTGCCACAGTGACATGAAATGTAAAGTGGTTGCCACATCTGAAACTCCTCATTTACTACATAAAAGTCACCCTTAACATAGGCCCTAGCTAGCCCTGTGGGCAGGGTGCTGTGTAGGTAAAAGGCAGGACATGTGCCTTAATTGTGCTGCACGTCCTGATAGTGAAAAACAGCCTATTTGGTTTCTCCCTACTGTGAGGCTTCCCTCTTATAAGTTTTCACTGTGGAACCCCTGAGATGTGCTTCAGTGATAATTTTCGACATGAGAGGGGTAGCCTGACCATGTTTGGGATGTTTGGAATAGTAGTGACAAATCCTGCCTATTGGTGAAAGCGGATTTGTCTTTACTATTTTATAATACCACTTTTAGAAGTTGGTATTTCTGTGCGCTTTTGTGTCTTTGGGCCCTGCCTGCATGTGTATTCACCGTCAGGTTTTGACTGACAGGAGAGAGGGGACGTGCATTGACTCTAGACAGTACAAGTGTGGTTGAGGTGTGTCCTGCATTTCCTGGGTGGTTCAGCTCTAGGCTGAATAGTCCTTGGCTGCATTTAGTGTAGCGGGAGGAGTTTCCCTTGCACCTGAATATGCTTGGGCTTTGCCTGACTTCTACAATGGTGTCTCCACCCCCTTTTGATGTATCTGGGGCCAGGTCTTGAATGTGAACGTGGGTGTGGTGCACTTCTAAACGGTGTTTGAAGTGCCTCCAGAACAAAGACTTTCTGACTATAAGTACACGGACTGTGACCCCATGAACAGAGGCACTGCGCTGACTTGTAACTGGAAGGCTGCTGGGCTGCCAGGAGGAACCGCTGGGGGACTGGATCATTCTATAGCATGGACGTGCTGCCCTGAGAGGGGACTGCTACGCTGCTCTGGGGAACCCACGTGCTGACCTGCCTGCATGCACCTCACTGGTGTGCCCCAGTGCTTTGCAAACAGTTCATAGGGAACGTTTTTTGATCCTTCCTATAGAAAATAGTGCATGGTGAGCGCTTTGAATTTTGTGGCCTGAGCCAGAGGAGGGGTCTTACTCTGCCTGCATACTGGACAGGAATGCTTTTCTTTGCTGTGCAGCGTGAGTAGCACTGCATTCTCCTCAAGGTGATTGCACGGCAACAGAGGAGAGTTACAGGAGAAGCCGCACCCCCCCACTCCCTCTCCCTGCATCTTGTGCATTGGCTTATCGTCAGCCGGGCTCTGTTACATGGCCCCGGGTAGGAAAACGGTGCACCAGTAGTGAGGAATCCCAGAAGGGAATTACTCTGCATTGCCAGGGCAACGCTGACATCAGCGAGAGGGCATGGCCCAGCCATGGTGGAAGCCGATAGGTAAGTGCTGAGTCCACAAAGACACTGCTCCATGTAAGCCTAGTCCCGTAGGGCTTGACCGGGATTGCCCAGCAGAGGAGGGCATGCAAACCCAGGGGGGTTGGGGTGGTACAGCGAGTTGCCGGCAGCCCCAGCCATTGAGTAACAGGCGGGAGACCATGGCAGGTCTTTCTGCTTGGTTTGCGGTTTGTGTGTGCCACATCGCGTCCGAGGGCATCTTCGGAGAGTGGTGATCAGCAGCTGCACCGCCCGGACACGGGCAGCTGATGAGGCAAACTTCTGCAGCAGGGAAGACCCTGGGAGGTCTCCCCAGTGACTTTTGCCTGCAATGGAATTTTTCCTAGAGAGCCTTTGCAGCTGCACCGCCTGATCGCGGGCAGCTGCCTCATTCCGCACATACCTGTGGGGGGCACTGGAACTTCCGTTGGCAGGTTGGGGTACACCCACGGCAGAGACATTGATCCTCTTTGGCCCCATAAACTACTGCATTCACTGTTGTATGTAGGCATTAGTCCTGGGCACCTACGTGTGGAGTAAAATGACAGTATAATTTCTAATAGGGGTGCAAGCACTTCAGTGCCCTGTATTCATGGTGGGAGAGTTGATGTCCGCTGTTTACAGGCACAAATAAACACATTGGAATCCACTCCGAGTCGATTCCAATTTGTTTATTTGTAAACGCCTAGGGAGACTGAATCCACTGTTTCTCTCCGTCCCTCCTATGTTATATCACTGTTTACAGTCAGCATATTTGGAAATGTATCTAACCTTATTTGTTACAGAATTTATTTCATGTTATGCTCCTCGTGACAGATGGTGATGTATGTGTTTGTTCTTTATTACGTGCTGCATGTCCCATACAGTGTGAGATGTTGGTTTATGCCTGCACTGTTAGGATAACGAGTAACATGGAATGTGATGATATAAAACGCACAGTAATGATATGGTTATGACTTGTGCAACTTATATGTATTGCTTCAGTGCACTACCTTGTATGGTTGTGGCCATTGCCCGATTGGCAAAGTGATTTTATGGTCTTTGTGACATCATGACAAGTACAGCAATTTATGTGATTATGGTCTAAAGTGTTTTATGTACAATACACAGGGTATTTTTATATTACCTTGTGTGTAGTCTTTTCTGGTATGCCTAGTCTGTCACTGGTGTGTGTGTGTGTTGCGCAAATGCTTTACACATTCCCTTTAGGATAAGTCTGACTTCTCTGCCAAGCTACCAAGGGGGTGAGCAGGGGTTATCTTAGGTGTGTAACTCCCTTGCCCTGACTAGAGTGGTGGGTTCTGCCTGGCTTAGGTGCATACCCATGCCAACAAGAAACCCAATTTCTAACAATAGGACATTAGCTAGTGCCATTCAAGAACTGCATCGTCTGCAAGTCCACATGAAGAAGGAGGGAGGTGCCATGGAGCAGGACTGGTTGCACGGTATATTTTCATGAATCCCCCTATGGGTGTCCAAACTATTCCTGTCACTGATGCCAGTTTTCATTATTGTACTTCTGTTATATGGTTTACTTCAAGAGGGGGTTCCTGCTGTATAAATGCAGTCCTTCGATTAGATTGTATGCACATGACTAGGGAAAAAGTAACAGACACTACAGACACACAAAGATTTTCAAATAATAAAACTGTCATAGGTATGAGGATAGAGTAATTTGAGAATCACAAGAGGAGGGAGTGTTGTAATTGGTAAATACAATGTCAATATGATATGTGCAGGCCTGATAACAGCAATACCAATAAATGCGATGTCAGTGTATGCCATAACCTGTGCCTGCAAAACCATGCCAATGCCCATAAATACAATGTCAATGTATGCCATAATCTATGCCTGCACACCAGCGACGATACTGGCAGTAATGATGTCATTGTATGCAATAATCCATGCACAATTGGCAATTTTGTTACCAGTAAAAGTAATGTAGATGTACGCCATGATTTAGGAATACATAGCTATGCCAATATCAGTAAAGACAATATCGACAGCTGTACCCAAAATGTATAGAATGTCGATAAAAATGATATCAGTGGCTGCCATATTACTTTTAAGAGTTCCAACGAACTCGTGTCATTGATGTTGAACTTACCCAAGGTGACCTCCCCATCAACCCAGAGTCAGAGATATGTGATGAGAAAGGTCCTGTGACCCACACCCATGCCAATCAAATAACAGGTCACAGTTGAGGTCTCCCTTAACCCAAAGATAAATGCGCACCCAGGGGAAACCCTGATTGATCCCACAGATAGATAGTACCACAAACAGGTCCGATGCCATTTGCCCCATTAAAACATGTTTAGCAAAAGACTTGCATTCCCCCAAAATACCACACAACTGGATACCGCTTGTAGATAGAAACATTCAGCCAATCAGGATTTGACTTGCACACTACACATTCATCACGTGCTGCGCATGTCGGACATCTGGACACACACCCTGCCCCACACTAGCTCACTCAGAGGTCAAGAGCCATCTGTGTCCTGATCTGATGCCTGAACTTGTTGATTTATGACTGAGATGCTTTTCAGGAATGCAGAAATTGCTTTATTGTACCTCTCGAGATGTATATAAACCAGCCAAAACATTGTTCACAGAGAGACTTTCCTCAGATGCAGTCTGTCGTGACTCTCCCAGCCGCTGCGTTTAATGAAACCAACTTGTTCCTGTTTGGCAAAATGCCTCTTGTTTTTTCATTTCTTTATGGTAAATTCATATCTGAGCAACAAGGTTGTCAAAAATTAAATCAATGCCTGAATTGGCGAGTCTATTGCTATTCAGGCTTTAAGGGAAATGAAAATACCAACTAAATATACCTTGTACGCACAAAACAGTGAAAGCCCGCCATCAGGTGATGAGAGGATAAAGAGAACTAACCACAAGCACACCGATTGGCTACTGGGACACTGTGGTAGCATTTGGCTGATCAAAACAGTTTTTCAAAGGCCACGAATGGCTCCAATCCCAAAATTCTTGTTGTTAGGCCTGGCATTTTTTGGCGTGTTTCCTCTGTCTTTTTGCTTTCTGACCTCCTGGTTTTGACTTTGTTTTTGCTGGTTTAGTGTCTCTGCACACTTTCTCACTGCTGTCCAGTGTTCAAGTGCAAGTGCTCCTATTGTAAATTGAATTATGGACTGGTGTTTCCATGATTAGCATATTTGATTTACTGGCCCAGACCCCAGAACTTTAGAACTTGCTGGGATTAAGGAACCTGCCATGGAGAAGAGCTGGAAGAGCTGTCAGGAGATGTACTACCCCTTTGCTGTTTTGTTGCTTATCTGGGTTGGCCTGCAGTTGCAGGAACTGCCTTGGGTAGTTAAAGGATTGAACTGAACTTTTCTTTTGCTGAGTATCTCCAAGGCCCTGAGATAGAGCTTGCCTCCTGTTCATGAAGTGTCATGGACAGCAAAAAAGTCACTTACCTCTGGGTAACAACTCTGGAACCGTGAAGTTGAGAGTTTCTCGCTACCAGGACATGTACAACTTAAAAGTACATGTCCTACCTTTTAATTAAACTTCACCCTGCCCTGCGGGCTACCTAGGGCCTACTATAGAGGTGATATATGTCAAAAAGGGGATTTTAAGACTTTGTAAAAGGTCAACAGTAAACGTGCACACACAGGCTCTGCAGTAGAAGACCTGATACATGTTTAATGTGCTATTTGTGTGTGTGGCACAATCAGTGCTGCAGGCTCACTAGTTGCTATTTACAAGCCTTGGACAAATGCAGTGCATACTATTAGGAACTTATAGATACATGAAATATGCCTATTGTGGATAATTCAACCAACTCTGTTTTAGGGCAGAAGCACGTGCACTTTAGCACTGGTTGGCAGAGTTCAAATGTTCAGCGTTGTAAGACCAACAAAAAGAAATCTGCAAAAAGGTGAGGCAAACAGGCAAAAGGTTTGGGGAAGACCACACTAAGGCTGTCATGTCTTACACATGTCCCCCCAGCTGAAGGTAGGGAGAGATATCCAACCTTTTGGGAGTTCTCATCACTAAGGCAGAAGAACCTGGAAGGGCCATCAGCAGTGGCATGGTCTACCACATGTCTGTGTCCCACAGTAAAGTCCATTCCCTGTAAGGAATGGACCACCTCAGCAGTTTTGGAACTATCACCCCTCATTTGCATTAGCCACCTGAGGGGCCTATGGTCTGTCTGAATCAGGAAGTGAGTCCCAAACAGGCATGGTATCAACTTATTCAGTGCTCAGACCATAGCAAAGCCCTCCATTTCAATAGCACTCCACCTGTGTTCCCTTGGAAGGTACCTCCTAGAGATGATAGCTATGGGTTGCTCTAGACCCCCTCCATCATTCAGCTGTGATAGAACTGGCATTATGCTATGTTCTGAGGCATCTGTCTGTACAATGAATTCACTGGAAATGTCAGGGGCTTGAGCACCGGGTTGTGCACTGGGCCTGCTTTAGGGAGACAAATACCTTCTGGCATGCCTC
Organism: Lissotriton vulgaris; assembly: GCF_964263255.1. Classification (NCBI taxonomy): domain Eukaryota; kingdom Metazoa; phylum Chordata; class Amphibia; order Caudata; family Salamandridae; genus Lissotriton; species Lissotriton vulgaris. The sequence continues at coordinate 557,868 of NW_028249123.1, forward strand.
TGTCCAAATCACATTTTTGGACTGCTTCTTTGAATTATGCCATATCCCTTAACAAACCTCCTGCTGTACTGTGTGAAGCCTAAGAAAGCGCTCACCTCAGTTTGGGTTTTGGGGGCTCCCAGGCCATGAAAGTCTCTATCTTGACCCTACCCCTGCCCATCAGGTGTCCTAAGTACACCACAGACTCCTGTTTTATCTGGCACTTACTGGCCTTGATAGTCGGGCCTGCCTGTTTCAGGGATCCAATATAATAGGAGATGAACAGCGAATCTATTTCCAGGGCTCCCAACATGCAAAAAGACTATATTAATAGTAATGCCCTTGACAAACAAATCACATTTGGAGGCTAACCCTGTGCCTATGTGTGATGCTTTGGCCATATCAGTTGACCAAGGGCATTCACAGCATTCCTGCTCCCACATTGATTGTGTGAAAAAAACGATACTAATAATATTTATATATAATTCCATTGACACTTTGGAGAGGACACCCAGCCTCACTGGTCAGGGCTTGCAAAGCAGGCGTCACCTCTCTATATTTGCCAAACAGAAACACGCCACTCCAAAGGTCAGAATTGTGAAACAAGCCCACCAACCGATCACTGGAAACAAATGTTTAATTTACAGAGGAGAATGTTTCCATGACACATTTCAACCCTGCATGGATCATATGGTGAATACAAAATGGTCAGGCACTCTGCTTGTAAAAATTGGAAAATGCATAGATAGGGAAGCGAGACTTTAAATGGAATGTCATCAACTCTGAAGGTCATTGTACTCAAATTGGCATAATCATATATGAAAACCAGTGATTGCTGTTAAATAAAAAATCTGAGAACGTGTGCTTAATAAAGCAGTAGCACTGCCATACTTTGTTTTCTCTCATGACTGGTCAAACAATATGAATTCTCACAAAGGGTTTTTCCATCATTTGAATGTTGGAGCACAATATCCATAATGCACTGCCAATGTGTGTTCATTTCCATGACTTCTCTTTCTCGAAGATTGCTCTAGTCTTCATGTAGCACAAAACTACATATCCTTGTTAAGCCTCAAATAATTTCTTTTCTTTTAGGGCAAGCATAAATATCTTGTGACAATTTTGAGGACAATCATGCTGCAAATCCGTATCCAATTATGTTACGTAGACCTCCACTGTTTTTGTTCACAATGAATCCATCACGGTATGTGCAGGGGAAAATCTACCCATGCAAACCCTGATTTCCTTGACCGTCTTTCAAAATATCAAAAACCTGGTAAGACCCCCGCTATGAAACTGTGGCCTTACCTTGGTCAGTCCTACTTTGTTTCTGCAGTCAGCAGGCATCAAAAACATATTGATTCCATCGGCATTGAAGTTTTGGAGAGGACAACCAGCCTGATGGGTCAGAGCTTGTAAAGTGGGCATCACCTCGCTATATTTTCCTAGATATTTTCCTAAATATGTTTTGGATGCCCGCTGCCTTCAGAATGACAACGTGGGACCGACTAAGGTATGGCCACCATTTGATAACGGAGGCTTGCCAAGTTGTGACGAGTAAGTGGTGGTATGGGTGGCTCTTTGGGTGGGTAAGTGGGTGTGTAGTGACTTCATGAGTGAGTAAGTGTCCGAATGTATGTATGAGTGAGTGACTTGGTGTGTAAGTGGTTATAAGGGTGAGTGAGTGACTGCTTGAGTGGGTGTTTTGTTAAGTAAGTTGTGAGTGAGTGTATTGGAGACTAAGTTTCTGTGTGAATGGCTGCATGGATGAATAAGTAGATGTGTGAGTGCTTCTATGGATGTGTGAATGAGTTTGTAAGTGGTTGTGTGGGTGTGTGAGTGCTTGCATGGGTGAGTAAGTGGCTGTGTTGAGAGGCTGTATAGGTGAGTGAATGGGTGTGTGAGTGGCTGTAAGAGTGAGTGAGTGGGTGTGTGAGTGGCTCTATAGAGGAGTGAGTGGGTGTGTGAGTAATGGTATGGGTCTGTTAATTGGTATGTGAGTGATTGTGTGGTGTGTGAGTGGGCATAAAAGAGGCTAAATGGGTTGTGAGTGGGTATGTGAGTGGTTGTGTGGATGATGTCATCAGTGATATCATTTGAGATGTCATCAGTAATGTCACTGACCATGTCATGAGTAATGTAATAGGTGAGGTTGTAAACAATGTATTGCGTAAGTTATAGTTAGCTCAGGTAACTGTAACTGCTGAATTTTACCCGTTTTGTGCAAATGAAATCTGAGCCTAACTTTAACATCCCTGTAACCTTTGGCTTTTTCAGTGAGTTTCTAAGTTTTTTCGAATTCTATTTCCTAAATATAGCGTGACTGTAACCTTTGATTTTTTAAGTGCATTTCCATGGTTTTCTAACTAGTATTTACATTTGCAGAATGGTGGGGAAAGGGGTCAGGGCCTCTGACCACCTCTGAGGAATCCTGCTGTGTCAGGCTTACTGGAGGTAACAAGAGGGCTTCTTGACCCCCAAGGATCCTCAGGATCCAATAGGACTTTATCCTCCAAACAGTAGTGTGCCAGAAGGTGCATTTGCAGAGTGGGAGTAAAAGGGGGTAAGTCCTCTGACAAGCTCTCAGCAATTGAGCTGTCTGGGACATACTGGAGGTTACAGGAGGGCTTAAGGACCCTCAGTAGCCAAAGGGACTTCATCCCTCAACCAGCAATGTGCCAGGAGGAGAGTTCACAGATTTGTAGAGAAAGGGGCGTGGTCTCTGAAGACACCCAAGGGTATTTGCGCACTTTATAAGTTGCTTAAAATAAATCAGTAGTGTGCTTGGAGGTCCTTTTGCAGAGTGGTGGGGAAAGGCCCGGGTCTCCAACAACCTCTCAGTAATCCCACCATGTGTACTTACTGGAGGTAATAGGAGGGGTTATTGGTTCCCAAGGGCACTTAGAAGCCAAGGGGACTTTGTGTTCCCCCTTCCCTGGGTCCAGGTCCATTTTGGCCCTGAAGACCCCATCCCCTGGGGCAAGGCCTTTTGAATGGTGGAGGGGGGCCTCACAACCCCCTTCCCAGACTGCTTTCGGCCCCAGGGACCCAATAACCTTGCTTTTTCTTTCTTTATGTTTTTTGATAGATGGGAGGGGGGCCACACAGCCTGCCTCTCTAGTCCTATTTCATACCCTGGGACTACATCTCCCAAGGTCCAGCCTTTTCATTAATTGTTTTGGGGTTTGGAGTGAGATATAAAGTGTGAATTGTTTGTCAAGGGCATTGTTCCTAATCCTGCCTGTTGCAAGCAGAAGCACTTCCTGCACATGGGTCTTCCAGCTGTTACTGAAGGCATCTATGTCATCCAAGTAAGCAGCACTGAAGGCATCTATACCAGTCAAAACTTGTTTCACCAACCTTTGGAAGGTGGCAGGGACATTCTTTAAAGCACAGGACATCACTCTGAATTGGTAGTGGCCCTCTGGAGTGGAGAATGCTGACCTCTCCCCGACTCCTTCAGTTAGGGCCATCTGCCAGAATCCTGGAGGAAGGTCAAAGGTACTCAGGAACTGGGCAGCCCCTAACCTATCAATCAGCTCATTAGCCGGGGGATGGAATGAGCATCATTCTTAGTCACTGAAATGAACCCCCTGTAATCTACATGGAATCTTAGTTCTGGTGAGGTGCTCAGTGAGGCAGCTTTTGGTACGAGCACCACAGGGCTTGACTAGGGGCTACAGGAGTGTTCAATTACCCCCAGCCCAATCATCTTAGAAACCTCATCTTTGATGCTGGCCCTCACAGGTAACAGTGGTGAGGCGATGGGGCAGTGGGGCGGGATAGGGTGTTCGACATTCAACGACGAGGGAAACAAATTAAAAAAAGAAAACCTTTGTTTTCCTTTTTTAAATTTAAGTTACACTCATCACCGTATAATAAATCCCCCCTACCCTACCACTCTTACCTACACAGGCTGCGCCTAATGAAGAAAGTCGACTCATGTTCGTGTAGAGCGTTTGTGGCTGCCCCTGAACCTCTGTAGATACCTCTCAGAAGTCAGTCCAAATGTACTAAGAAGTATGGCCTTCATGGGAGTGTACTGTGTTTGATCCTCTACCTCTAGTGTCAGTAGTGTGTCCCAACCAACCGTGGGCATATATCTCTACAAGCTACTCCCCTAGACCTCCTCAGGAACGTTGTGCACCCTTAGAGCCACCTCATTGATGGAAAACCATTTGTCTATAACAACCCATACAACAAAACTGCGTCCCAAATCCTTTGGATGAGACCTCAAGCAGACACTGCAGGTATGCTGCCACCACTACTTCTGGGCTCCACTTGCATTGCTTTAATGTCCAGCTCTCTAAGGCTTAGCTCCTGGGCTGTTCTTCTTTCCTTTTAGGCACTTTTAATTTTAATTACCCTCACAACACGCCCCTCTTCACACAACCAGCTCCGCAGTCTTTCTGGCGTCGCAGCACACCAAAGAGGCACTCGGCCTCTTTGGTGGGGCCCAGTGATGAAGCATGACACTGACTAGATCGGTGTGTGAGGGCCTTCCTATCCACCCAAAGTGAGTGTGTGATTCTTATCTATCTCGCTCCATCTCTGTGGCAGTTCTGAGATTGATTTGACCTCTCTGTTTTTGTTTACTTGCATCTAACCGGGGACTGAGAGAGTGTCCTTGAATCTCCCTACCTCTCCCATTGTTGTTTTGTTCTTCTTTCCTCCATGGCCAGCATCTTCTCCAATATGGTACCCATTTGCCCCTTCTCTAGTTTTGCAGGCTCTAGCTTCCTCTCCTCCCTCCTGTCCTCCAGCTCCTCTGGGGAGAGGTTCATAGATGACACAATGCTTCCTACACCTGAATGGACTTTCAGTCCTGGGAGGATGTTCCCTATCTCCCCAATAGGTTGCATGTCAAGATCGTTCCTCCTCTTTACCTAGTCAGGGTAAGTCAGATACACACAATAAATTAACCTGTGCTCACCCTTTGGTAGCTTGACACTTAGCAGGCCGGCTTAACTTTAGAGGCAATGTGTAAAGTAATTGCATAACACTTCAACAGTAACACAGCGAAAACACCACAACAAGACTCCAAACCTGTTTAGAAAAATAAATTATAATTTTATAAATAAAGAAATAGCACTTAGAATCAATAAAAGCCTATGGGGTTATCCGGTCGCACTGGAGTAAAGTAAAAAATGTAGGCCGTTTATGATGAATTGCAGGCCAGATAAAGAAGCCACACAAGGCCTTCTGAACAAAAGTACCTTGATCTTGCTTACAACAGAGGGGTGCAGCCGAGCGATGTGTTGAGGTGATGCGCTAATTTTCTCCAAGTATTGTTGTGATACAACTGTATCAAAGACAAAGAACCTGTTCCGAGATGCGTTGGTTCCAAAGCCGATGCACCACGTTTCTCCATTCAGTTGAGGGGATGCCTCAATCATTTCTCTAAAGTGGCAGCAATGCAGTGGTTCCAAGGTGTCAGTTCCGATGGTGATGCACCGGTTCCGTTCATGCAAGAGCAGCAATGCATTGATTCTGTTTAGTAGATGATGCGGTTTCACTGAAGCAAGCCCCTGGATCCACTTCCACTGGACACAATAGCAGGGGGATAAGACTTTGATATCCCTGACTGTTAAAACAGGAGGCAAGCCAGTCTGCCCTTGGCGATCCCTCTGAATTCAAATAAATTAGTCCAGTTCTTTCTCAGCAGGGCAGAGGGTAGCAGTCAGCAGTGCAGCACAGCAGAAAAGCAGCTCATCTAGAATAGCAGTCCGACTCCGGAAGAGTGGCAGTCCTAGTAGCAGCACAGTAGTCCTTCCTCCTGAGTTTTTCACAGGTCCAGTAGTATCTGATTTGGTGGAGTCAGATACCCAGTACTTATATCCAGTTGTGCCTTTGAAGTGGTGGTGACTTCAAAAAGGAGCTTTGAAGTTTACAGGGTTCCTCCCACCTAGCTCTTGCTCAGGACTCACGACAGGGGGGTATGCAGCTCTTTGTGTGGGTACATGACAGCCTATTCAGTTGTTTCAGCTCCTCCCTCCCATTCTGCCCAGGATGGCCCATCAGGATGTGGATGGCCACTCAGTCATACCTAAGCTCCCTTTGTTTGTGTCTGTCTAGATGGAATACACAAACTCCAGCTGTCACCCACCCCAGACGTGTTTGGGAGACAGGCTGCAGGCACATAGGGTTAAGAGCAGACAATGATATATTTCTAAAAGTGGAATTTTTCAAATGGTAGTGATGAATTCCTCTTTACTAGTAAAGAGTAATAATCATTGCCATTACAATTAAATGAAATATGATAGATCTACTTCTTCTCAATCAGGAATTACAACTTATAAGTGTAATAAGGAATTCCCAATGTTAACTTATGAGAGGGGTAGTCCTCACAGCAGTTAAAATGAAATTAGGAATTTTTAACCACAACAACATGTAACACTTAAAAAGTAAAAGTCCTGCCTTTTATTTACACAGCACCCTACCTTAACCCAGGTATACCTAAGGAATGACTTCTAAGTAATACAATGGGAGTTTAAAGCTTGTCAAGGGGTTTAAATGTCAAGTCGACATGCCAGTAAAACTGCACACAAAAGCTCTGCAGTGGCAGGTCTGAGACACGTTTAAATGTCTACTTGTGTGGGTGGCACACTCAGTAGTAACATGTAATTAACAGGCCCTGTGCACATGCAGTGCACTCTACTAGGGATTTAGAGATACATTACATTTGCCATGTTTGGATAAGTCAATCAAACCATGTTTTAGGGGAGAAGCACTCGCACTTTAGCACTGGTTAGCAGTGGTAAAGTGCTCAGAGTCCTAAGGCCAACAAAAAGAAATCAACAAAAAGATGAAGCAAACAGGAATAAGGTTTGGGAAAGACCATCCTAAGGCTGTCAGGTCTAACATCACTGTAGATGTATGGTAACAGTAAATTCTTACATGTATCCCTTTAAAATCATAGGCACCCTACCTTGTGGGCTACAAGGCCTGTTTAGGGGTGACTTACTTAATATTTAAGAGTAGAGTTTGTTCCTGTCAGAAAGGGTTATTTTGACAGGTTTAACTGCAAATTTAAAAGCTGCAGCAATCAGATCACCCACGTAAGCCTCGAGCCAATTATTTCTTTGTAACCTAGTGGATTGAAAGATATTTTCTGCAGGCTTCAGTTGACATGTAATTTTCCATGTCATTGATGTATTTGTCTGCAAAATGTAACCTTACTGGAAAGTTAAATTTGCAAATTGGGGTTAAGCCAATTTTACAATATTTTAAGGTAAGCACAAACACAATGCAGACTGGAAAGCAGTGCCCCAGTGTGCAGAGCTAAAAAGGAATACCAGTCATCAAAAATTGGGGGTGATCATCACTCAAACAGAGGACTTTTCTCACAATGAACAAAATAGATAAAGGGTAAATAATTGTATTTTATGTTAAAATTGCTTTCCGTGGCAGTGGCTGATTGTTCTCCATACTTTAATCTCCAGGTAATGCTTGCTCATAATTCCATTCTGGTTGTCACAGTAGATCAGTGCTTTACAATTTATTTCACAACCACAACCCAATTTTTAGATCAACAAACATTGTGATCCACCTACCTTAAAAGGACATAAGGTGGGCAGCTTTTTATTGTAACTAAAGCATCGTGTGGTAACACACTGTCAGTTACAGGCAGCACATTTTCTATTGGCACTAAATTTGCAAAGACATGCAGTTTAACTGCTAAAGCTATATAGCACACAAATGATGATGTGCCTGAAATCGGATTTCTCTGAATATTTATAATTTGTTCATTTGTGCATCACTAAGTGGAGTGTGGCCTAACAGATAGAGCTGTCAACCTTGAAGCCAGAGAACCACGTTCAAGTCTCGGTAGGGACACTTAACATCTTGTGATTCTGGGTAAATCACTTAATCTTCCAGTGCCTAACAAAATGAACGTGCCCGTCTGTAACGCAACTGGTGCTCATGTAAACAGCTCTCATACCTTTGGGTCAAATTTTTTCTATATAAAACTCCCCCCTCAAAAAAGTGTCTTGATTTGTTTTAATCCTCTGTTTCCAACATGCTGCAGAATTAGAAAATTGCTTTTCTTTGTTGCTTTCCTCACTGCTGAATGCATACAATTCATTCATAGGTATTTACATGTTACAAAAAAACATTCTGCAGCCTTTCCTTTCACACTCCCTGTACTCCAGCAAGATTGTGAGATACATCACTGAAAAGAAACTCCTCTATCTTTACAATCAGAAAAGTAAACATCTATCCCTATGTTAAACGAAAAATCAGCAATTTCTCAGTAGACATAGCCTGATGTTTGACCTCTGACTTTAACCCCTTTGCCGTGGCGCGTGGGGGTGGGGGGCGAACTCGGGGCTTCCGTGCTCGTGACGGAACAACGCTGTCATGAGTCACGGGCGGTGTGTGCTCATGACGGCGTGGTTCCGTCACTGCCCCGCCCGCTCATTAATTTGGAATTCATGCCGCGTGGGCGGAGCCGTAGCCGCATGAAGGAACCACGCCGTCATGTACATGCGCCGCCCGTGGCTCATGAAGGTGTGGTTCCATTATAGGCACGGAACGGGTTAAGGCATCAGCAATTGTGAAAAGAGAAACATAATTTAAAGGGATTTTTGTTTATTGCTTAGACTTTCTCAACCCACCAAACATTGGTCGGTTGTGACCCACAGTTCGGTAAACACTGCATTAGACTATAATGCCAAGAAAATGATACAAAGAGTAAGTTACATGATGTTGGAAATTGGGCTACTAGTTAAGGAGGGTGAAACCCTACTCAAGCAGAAATCACAATTCCTGTCAGGGTGAATACACAAGCAACCCTAAATGAACATGCTCTTAACCCTGTGATAGTTTGGCACAAAACAGGCAGGCTTAACTTTAAGGCAAAGAAGTTCTGCAGCATTTGAAACAGTAATAAAGTGAAAATGAAACACAAGAAAAATTCCTCAACAATATAGAAAACTAGAGTACAATATAACAAATCATTTGAGACCAAAACAAGAAAAATCCAATTAGTAAAATCAGAGATATGCAATTTTAATATTTTAGGTAAATACCGTGCCTAAAAAACACAAAATGTCAACTGTGGTAATGTGGATGCGCCGGACAGGGATAAAGTCACAAGTTCAGGCCAACCACGATGGAGAGTGGGCCGTACACAGGTACCAAGTTAGGCCCGTCGAACAAAGCATCTTAAATCTAGGTTGCAGAGCTTTGCAAGATCCCATGTCAAAGATGTCATGCAACAGCAGTTCCAAGGAGCTGCAAAGCTGGGATGCAGAGGCCAGGCCTTTGTCGAGGAAGTCATCGACTAGAGGCTTGTGATTTAAAGTCCTGCATAGAAGATGTATCATGCACTGGTGGTTCAAAAGAAGCTGTGGGGCTATGATGCCGAGTTCTGTGTCATCCATGAGGATGCCATTGGGAAGGAGCTTGCAATGCGTAGGCCTGTGTTGAGGATGCTTCACGCAGTAGCAGTTCTAAGGAGACAAAGAGCTGCGATATGCATTCAGAGTCAGGAATACGTTATGCTGAGTCAGTTCCGATAAAGCTGTGAGTAGATGCAGCATGCTGCATCAGTTTTGTTTCACCCGACCACAGCTGGGCTTCCAATGGTCCAGGGCTGAGTTGGCACAACTTGGAGAGGCAAGACTTGCGGCAATTAGAGTCTAGGTGGGCATCCAAGATGGTAGGAGCCTTTTATGTAACTGAGGCTCTGGAGTCACTCTGGTGGGCTGAGGATCAAGAAGCCAGTCCAGTACTTTTACTCAGGCAGCAGAGCAACAGAGTACCTGAGTTTCTTGTAGCACTGCACAGCAGTCCTTCTGAGTCTTCCACAGGCCAAGTGGTGTAAGAAAGAGTTGGGTCCCAGGGTCCCTTATTTGTACCTGTTACCATCTTTGAAGCCGGAGAAAGTTCTACAGTTTCCAACTCCAGAGGTGTTTTGAATTTCCTATCTCCCTGCCCTGGCCCCAGCTTCTCTGGTGTCACAAAATACCACCATCAAACACTTTGTGAGTGTGCCCAGTCAGATCCTTTGTGATAAACAAGTGTGGGAGGTGAGAGGTCATCTCCCCCATAAAGTCAGAGATGGCCCATACTGCCAACACCTATTGCCCTTTGTCTCAGTGTTTGGGAGCAATACACAATATTTACTGCCAGCTACACCTAGTCATGTGACCTAGGATACAGGCAGCAAGCACCACATGATTAGACAACAAAATGCAAACTTTCTAAAAGTGGAATTTTTACAACTGTGATGTAAATTCCAACTTTACCACGAAAGAGGGCTTTAAATTAAATTCTTTAGACACCAAACTCGATATTCCTACCTACTCCCAATTGAAAGCTATCACTATTAAATGTATTACGTTAACCCAATGTTATCCACAAGAGAGGCAGGACTTGCAGTAGTGAAACATGAATTCAGGATTTGTTCGCTAACAGGACGCTCTCTGGGCATTTTAGGGCCTTCCCTAAGGATGACATATATATAATAATTGATGGTTTAGACCTGGCAAAATAACTATTTTGTCAGCTCAAAATGGCAGTTTAAAACTGTACACGTAAGATGCTATGTCTGGCCTAAGACATGTTTAAAAGGCTACTTAAGTGGGTGGGACATTCAGTGCTGCAGTCCCACTGGTGCAAAAAACAACAGGTGATGGACAGAATGCAGAACGATGTCATACATTCACCCCAGTACAGAGATCCGGGCCTAAATCCATCGTTTTTTGCTCACCATGCCATTCCAGTTTGAACCCAGCCATATGCAAATCAGTCTCGACCCTGTGCCCCATGGGAACAGTCCAGCCCGAACTGCCAAGCCAGGTCCTCCCTGGACTGGAAACAAGCAACCAAGGACCGGTTTCGGGCTTTCAGCCCTCATCAGCCTGGATAGCTTGATTGCAGTGGCATGGAGAGCACGGGACTCACGTCTGAGCATATCCGTCTCACTCGGGGTGACGAGTGCAAAAAACAACAGGTGATGGACAGAATGCAGAACAATGTCATACATTCACCCCAGTACAGAGATCTGGGCCTAAATCCATCGTTTTTTTGATCACCATGCCATTCCAGTTTGAACCCAGCCATATGCAAATCAGTCTTGACCCTGCTGAGACTGCGATACAAAGTCTGGTGTTGGGGATGCGTTGCGCTGTGGCTGTTCTGATGCGGCTGAGAGGAGATGCATCACGCTGTGTCGATGCTGCTTCACAAGATTACAGCTGGGCTGGCAGAGCACCTTCAGGTCCACTTCCAGGGTCCAGGACTGAAGTGGCATCATTTTGAGGGGGGCAACACTCACAGCAAGTAGAGTTCAGGTGCTGGGTTCAAGATGGTTGGAGTCTTTTCTGTCTCTGAAGCTATAATCAGGAGGCCAGCCAACGAGCCATTGAAGCCTCTCTGATGGTCCTGGGATCAAGAAGCAGCTCCAGTTCTTTTACTCAGGCAGCAGGCTAGCACAGCAACAGAGTAGCAGTCCTTCCTGCAGCACCACACAGCAGTCCATCTGGGACTTCCACTGTTCCAGGTGTGTACTGAAAAGTTGGGTCTGAGTGCCCAAATTTGAATTAGGAGAAGGTTCTGGAGGTTTCCTCCCTCAAAGGTGTTTGATATTTCCTGCCTCCCCGCCCTGGCTACAGCTTGTCTGTGGTCATAACCCCCCAAAACACCTGGTATCAAACCTTTTGTGAGTGTGCCCACTTTGTGATGTGAAAATATGGTAGGTGACAGCTCCTCCCCCTAATCAAGTCAGAGATGACTCATCCTGCCAGCACATATTGCCCTTTGTCTCACTTTCTGGGAAAAATACAAAGACCAACTGCTCGCTACACCTCGTGTTGTGCTCCAGGATACAGGCTGCAGGCACCAAATGGTTAAGATAAGAAAATGCCAACTTTCTACAAGTGAGGTTTCCAGAACTGTGATTTAAAATCTGACTTTACTATTAAAGAGGGCTTTCATTTTCAATTATTTTGACACCAATCTTGACATTCCCACATGTTCCCAACAGAAAGTTATCCCTTGATAAATGTAATAAGTTAACCCAATGTTATCCCATGAGAGAGGCAGGCCTTGCAGTAGTGACAAATTAATTAAGTCCTTTTTCACTACCAGGATATGGAAAAGTTGAAAGTACTTGTCCAAATTTCTAGATATACTGCGACCTACCTTCTGGGTTATTTAGGCCCTACCTTAGGGGTTTCACATGTATTAAAAAGGAAGGTTTAGGCCTAGCAAAATGTTTATTTTGTCAGGTCAAAAAGGCAAATAAAACTGAACATGCAAGCTGCTACGGCAGGCCTGAGACATGTTTAAAAGTGGGTGGCACAATCAGTGCTGCAGGCCCACTAGTAGCATTTAATTTACAGGGCCTGGCTACATTTAGTACCACTTTACTAGGATCTTACAACGAAATTGAAAGTGGCAATTGGGTGCAAGACAAATTCACCATGTTAAAAGGAGATAGTACAAGCACTTTAGTACTTGTTGGCAGTGGTAACGTGTGTAGAGTCCTAAAAGCCAACAAAAGCGGGTACAGAAAACATAAGGTTGAATGCAAAACGTTTAGGGATGACGCAGATAGGGCCAAGTCTAGCACATGGGCTCTTGTATAATTCAGTGTTAGGTACATTTGTTTGACTCCAGTATGATATATCTTTTCTTTGTAGTATTTTTGTAATACGTTTAGTAAAACTAAAGTAGTACTACACAATTACTATAAAAAGCAGTTCACAAACCTATGCAGAGACCCCCACCATTGCATCTCCTATCTTTTCTGTGCGGAGCACTCCACCACATGTATACATGGTATACGTTGTGGTAGTAAATATGGGATAGGCCAGGGGGTGTGGCTGGAAAATGAGGACTAAATTGTCAGAAATGGGAGTCATTTATGGAGGGATAAGTGAAGGTTAAAGGAGTGGCATGCAAATATAAACGTATCCCACAAAATGGTAAGCCTATTGCTATACACAATCCCCAATTCTAAAGCTGCTATAGCCAAAAAGGTCCCAAAACAGTAACAAATGCCCTCCTACCTCAGCTCTGGAGTAAGGCTATTACCACCCAGGCCCGGACTGGTGCTTTCGGGCACCGGGCAATCCCCCGGTAGGCTGGCAGGGGGTGGGGGCCGGTTTTGGAACAGGGGGCCGGTTTTGTGGCTGGGGGGCCGATTTTCATTCCGGCCGTCACTACTTCAGAGAGAGGTCACTAGGTGTCGTGTCTGAGAGTCTCAGACAGACACTACACCTGGCTGGTGACTTCTCTCTGATGTAGTGATGGCCGGACTGAAAATCGGCCCTCCAGCCAAATACTGTACCAGGCCTGAATACCGAGACGAGTCCACTCCTCTCTAGCTGCAGGCTCAGCCTGCAGGGAAAACAGCAGCGCCAGGCCAGCAACAGCAAGGTCCAAGGTTGATTGATTGACTGCCCGCCACCTGGTGTCTGTGCAACCAAACACGGAGGAGGAGGTGCCTGCGCGCAGCGCGCAGAATTATGCACTGTTTCCTCCTCCGCCGCGTCTGCGCGCCTTTCTAGGGTGCGCTGATGATGTAATTCCCTGATTCCCGTGAGCAATTCAAATTGCGCGTGACTATAGTGACGAGAGTCACGAGACAAGTTGTCAGCAGAGGTGCGCACTTCTTCACCGTCCGGAGCAGCCATAATTTAATTATTCTACTGGCTAGCTGACTAGCTGTAGCCCCCTTGTGTCTGCCCTCAAAACAGGACTGTAGTGCAGGAGGTGAGTACATTTTTCCGCCCGGCACCAAATGATTGTGTTTATGATGTGTGGTGGCTCAGAGAGTTGGCGGGCCTCACGTAGTGGCGGTGGTCTGACTCTGGTCTGTGTCCTCCCTGAGTGCCTCTTCCAGTTCCTCAAGCCAGGGGGGACCTGGAACCGTCCGACTCCTCACCCCAGTTATTCTAGGGTTACCATGTAGCTGCTGGGAATATAATCTGATGACCTGTCAAGCCGCAGCAGATAAGGCGGGCTCTGGTTTTGCGTTGTCTTTGGCCCTGGCTGGCGCTATTACATAGAGCACCCACCGCTCGCTCGCTCATTTCCTGTGAGGAGAATGATTGGCGGACTGATGGGGTGCAGGAGACACAGGCAGACATGATTTAAGTATGAATAATAATTATTGTGGGTTAGAGAAGTGTGAGTGGTGGCGGGAGGGAAAGAAAGATAGCCGAGAGAAAGGCACGCAGAGAGGGAGGAAAGGGGAGATGAAAAGGATTGGATAAAAGGACGGGTACTAGGAGGAAGTGTGGCCGAGCCATTCTCACAAGAATTTGGGGATGCATTTTTTCTATTTTTGTTGTTTTATGGCATAAAAGTATCGTATCACTCACCTGTATTGCTTTCCAAAATGTTTTTCCTTTCAGGGATGGATGTGGTCTTCTTTCCAAAGGGCATTGCCCTGTAAAATGCAGGTGTTTTGTATAAAGCGCTGGAGCACCCCGTGGTGGTTCTGTGAGCCTATGCAACCTGTCTGTCAGTGAGTGTGAAAGGGAGAGAGTGATGGAAGGTGACACCATCTAGGGGTTGTCTTTGAAAGGCCTGGAGTGTGGTTGGTGACTGGTGAGAGCCTCAGCGAATTTGATGTATGCTTGAGGGAGTGTGTGAAAGCCCCCGTAGCACAGCTTTTATATTTCCACTTTGTGTGCGACTGCGAGACGCAGAGAAAAACAACAAGAGAGACCTCATTTCATGAAGGGCCATATCTGCATACACATTTTCCCATGCTTTCCATGTGGCAAAGGAAAGAGGCTGGGCTTAACCTACATAAATAACAAGGTAGCTAAAATGTCCCTTTGTTCTTTCTCTGCCCGCAACCTGTGCCTGCCACTCGCATGTACCTTGACCTTTCTCTGGGTCCACACAAGGCCTTGAACCAGTCAGCATTTTCATGTGTGGTGTAAGCAGTCCAATGCAGATCGACTTTGAGACACAGAGAATTTGGAAAGTTTGGACAAATATTTACATTTTTTGATCTACAGCACCGTTCCTTATGGATTCTACTTTAAAGCACAAAAATTATGCTTAAACATGAATTATCTTTTGTTTTGTAGTCAATTTATGATTGTGAACTACATCACACTGAGATATGTGGGAAAGGAATACAGTAAAAAGAAGGGTGCAATGTTTATACGATTGTTTTCATCCACCACTCCACCATTCATAGGTAGGAAGGAGCGCACATTCAGTCTATGCGAAAACACTTTCTTATGTCTAGCTTTAGTCAATGCATTTTGATTTTACTGACATAAACATAATACATTTATAGGGGTTTTCGCCAGCCTACTTCATTTATATATCTGTAATTAAGTCATCCACATTTGTCTTCCACCCACAACAGCACACTGCACGTGACAGTCCGCTTCAACCACTGGCAAACTTAACTGAGATTGAAGCAGTGCTTAATTTGAGCTGGTGGTTTCTGGTGCTCAGCACCGGCGGCACTCAATTGTCAACACCGGCACATAGACAAACTGCGCTACCAGGTGCAGACTGCCCTAATTTAGATATCAGCACAACAACGTTTGTTTATTAATTCAATTTACATTAAAATGGTCTAAAACATGTGCCACAATCCATTCTTATAGCTATGAGGGACTCAAATAGTCTGAATTGTCACACTGCTAGGTGTGTGGTGGTTAGTGGATGTGTTGGTACTGGTATTGACAGCACTGGTAGGAGCTATGGGTGGTGAAAGGTGCAGTGCCTTTCTGATGAGCAGCCCCGGCACTTATTATTTCACAAATTAAGCACTGGATTGAAGGCATTCTGCCCTTTGTCGAGGAGCACATCCACACATTCATTTAAGTGCCAGGGACTGACATTGTGTGTTAATTTAAACCAAAACATATATTTGCTTTTAGTATGGAGGAGGGCTGTAGATTCCACAAAAGTGGGCAACCGGAAGCCAAATCACAGTTATGCTGGCCTCAGTGGTCCTATGTTTCAGACTGTTATTTATATCTCCTCTAAATCACAAATAAACAAACTAAAAACATAAAGGAGCATGTTTAATGCGCAATGCATATGCTGTACATAAATTTACATCGTGGCCCTCTTCATCTTATGAGTAGAATATTTTGTGAGCTGTCCACATTTTGTCTGAAAAGTGAATGAGTGGAAAGGATTTCCCAGACTCAATTCTACCCGCCAAAAACAACTAGTTGAGAGAAAGCTATCATTTCGGACCTCTGTGCCAAATATAGCAAAAATATCAAAAGCAGGAATGTTCATCTTGGCGGAAAACAACAGATGTGTGCCCAAAGCTCTGCAATGTGCCCCGTTTTGTGTCAGACACTAAATGAAAACATAGAGCAAATTACAGATGTCACTATATGTCTATATAACAAAAGACTGGGACCACGTAGCTGTGCCCTCAGCTGATAAACTGACAAACTCGAGCACAGTTTTTTTCCTAGACTGCAACCACAGACATTCAAAAGCATATAATGCATACACAGTGCAAGCTTATAAAATATTACAATTGATTGCGTTATTAAAGGAATTCTTTCCAAACTTTTGTAAAATATGTTCCTCTGTTGCATGGTCTGAGTCTTCCTCAAAAGCAAACATACAAGTTTATACTTTGGATAGAATTCCTTTATATCGGTTGGCAAGATGTCTAAAATCCCAAATATATTTAAAGTGATCTATTTCACAATCTTGACTTCCGGTGATCAGTCACATCTGCTGACTAGTTTAATCACCATTGCCCCCAAATTAAGTCTTAGATATTTTCTCTTCTCAGGTTCATTGAATATATTATTTTGTCAAACATTCTAGCCTCTAACATGTGTTAGGCAACACTGATTTGCATATGTGTGGTCTCTGTCTAGAATGGCACACTGTGTGAAAAACAATGACCTGGAATGAAGTCTAAGCAAAGGTAAGAAGCTGGGATTAACAATATCATTCCCTTCATTGTACTGTCCCTTTGAAGCTTTGACCTGTGCGTGACAAGCACTGTAAAGAAGTCTTCCCTTTAAAAACTTAGGCCCCCATTTCTGAAAGTCTGTGGTGTGCAGAACACTAAGTGTTGGAACTGTTACTGCTGGCGTTAGCAAACTCCACTTGGCTTGTGAAATACATTAGCATCGTTTTGCTGTTTGTGTAATAACGAAATGGAGAAAACATCTCTGTATCCCTCTCTCTTTCTCTATCCCCCTCTCTCTCCCACTCTCTCTCTCTGTCTCTTTCCCTCTTGTGGCTCGCGCCCCCTCTTTCTCACTCCCTCCCACTCTTTCTTTCTCTCACCCATCTCTCCCTTTATTTTTCTCTCTCTCTTGCTCCCTCTCTCTCTCTCTCTCTCTCTCTCTCTATTTCTCTGTCCCTCTCGCTCCCTCACGTGCTCTCTATTTATCCCTCTCAATCTCTCTATACCCATCCCTCTCTCGCTCTCTCCCCCTCTCTCTACCTTCCTCTATCCCCCCTCTCACCCTCTCTCTCCCCATATCTCTCTCGGTTCCTCCCTCATTCTCTATCCCTTTCTCTCTATCCTTTTCTCTCTCTCCCTCTCTCTATCCCTCCCTCTCTCTCTCTCTTTTCTATCCCTGTACTTCTCTCCCCCTCTCTCCTTCTCCCTCTCTCCCTCTCTCCCCTCTCTATCTCTCCCTCCCACTTCCTTTCTCTTGCCCCCTTTCTCTCCCTTTCTCTCTCTCCCTCTCTTGCTCCCTCCCTCTCTCTCTCTCTCTCTCTATCCCTATCCCTCTCTCTCTATTTCTCTGTCCCTCTCTCGCTCCCTCACGCGCTCTCTATTTATCCCTCTCACTCTCTCTATACCTATCCTTCTCTTGTTCTCTCTCCCCTCTCTCTCCCTCTCTCTATTCCCCCTCTCTCCCTCTCTATTCCCATATCTCTCATGGTTTATCTCCCACTCTCTATCCCTTTCTCTCTATCCTTTTCTCTCTCTCCCTCTCTCCCTATCCCTCCCTTTCTCTTTTCTATCCCTGTATTTCTCTTTCCCCCTCTCTCTCTCCCTCTCGCCCACCCTCTCTCTCCCCCCTCCCTCTATCTCTCCTCTCTCTCCCCCTCCCTCTCTCTATCACTCCCTCTATTTCTTTCCATCCCTCTCCCCATCTTTCTCTCATTCCTCTCCCTCATTCTCTTCCTCTTTTTCTCCCTCTACTTCTCCCTTTCTCTTCTTCTGTCTCCCTCTCTCCCCCTTCCTCCCCCCTCTCTCCTCCCCACGTAAAAACATAGCCAGACCTATTGCCGCAGTCAGTGCTTGTTCATGCTCCCAGCGTTTCTACACAATATTTTTTGTCAATGAATGTATTATGCAGACATCTTCATTTGTTTTTCATGAGTGTACAGACCTCTTGGCAGATCTGCCTGGGGGTTGGGGTATTTATTTTATTTATGCGTTTTTATATAGCGCGGACATTACCCGAAGGCGTCAGAGCGCTTCACAATAGGAACAGAGCTGATACATGAGGGGAACATTAAATGTGAACAGATTACAAAAGCAGACGTTAAGTTACATGAGGTAATTGTGAGGTAGCAAACAGTGCACAGGAGGAAAAAGTGACAAGTGTGCAAGTTACAAGAGAAAACAAAGTACAATTAGAGGTATAATACTGCAATATATGCTAGACACTCAGGCACAAAAACAAACGTTACGTAGGCAATGGTGGCACTTGTGCAAATATCAAAGGCAAACAAAATGTGAGAGGTAGCAAACAGTGTGTTACAAGAGAAAAGTGGCGTGTGCATGTTACAAAAGAGTACCAAACACAGGTACAAGGATAATACTGCAATAAATGGCAAACACTCCAACCACAAGAACACACTGGGAAGGCGCTTCCATAGTCATGGAGAATAGAATTTTCAGTAATGGGAGGTCTTCCTTCAGATAATAGTGAGGACGTGAATTACTTTTGGAGGTGTCTTTGGAGGAGGAGAACTTTGAGGTCCGTTTTGAAGGCCTGGGAGGAGGCGGTGGTCCGGAGCTGAGGCGGAAGGGAGTTCCAGATTCTCACCGCGTTGCCTGAAAAGGATTGGGCCATCGATCTTTCCTTCTTGAAAGTGGGAGGTTCAAGCAGTAGATTTTCCGCATTATGTGATGGTCTAGAGCCTCCATAGAGTTTCAGTTTATTCGACAGGTAGTGAGGAGAGGAGGAGTGCAAGGCTTTGTGGGTGATATAGGCAGTCTTGTAGATAGCTCTAGCCTCGAAGGGAAGCCAGCGGAGGGTGGATAACATCGGTGTGATGTGGTCGCTTCTTTTGGCCCCATAAATGAAACGAGCTGCTGAATGGAGAACAGACTTAAGGAGGGACAAGTGGGATTTGGGGAGGCTAGTAAGAAGAGAATTGCAGTAGTCCAATCTGAAGAGGACCAGCGATCGCACCAGGGTTATAAGGTCCTGCTCCGGGAAGAAGCGACAGATTCCCCAAAGAAGGCGCAGTTGGTATCGAGCAGACTTTGCAATGGAATTGATGTTGGGGATTTGATTGAGTTTATTTTTGGTGCTCTCTGAAAGAATGCCTATGGGTACATATGACTGGGTGGGTAACCTGATGTTCTTCAAGGTCAAGATCTGCTATTTACTGTGCTTTGAAAGTTGATACAATTGGAATATGTAATGAAAAATGTGCTGTAAAATTCACCATTTTGGTCTGTCATTTTCCAAAATTTTCTTGGGGGGGGTAATCCCCCCAAACCCCGCTAGTAGAAGTCGGGCTCGCTCGCTGCGCTCGCTTGCTACGCGCTGGACGGGGGCTGGTTTGCCAAAATTTGCCAGGGCTGGTTTCAGTTCCCAGTCCGGCCCTGTTACCACCCATACCACTCACAGGAATTAAAACTCACTCTCTCACATTATAATGCAAGCAGATACGTACTATAACACCCCATAAGAAAAAATATTAAATACATTAAATTATTTCAGCTGATAAAATACATATATGTAGAGTACTTTCTACTGTTGGATTAAGTAAAAAAAAAAATGTAACATTTTATAAATGAATAATCAACATTTTTTTAATACTTAGGTTAAACTTTCAAACAAATAAAAATATTAAGTGAATACAATAACACTAAATTATTAATTAAAATATAAAAATATGAATTAAATATTAGCTGATTTTTTATTTTGATTAAAGAATTACATTTATAAATAAAACATTTAAAACTCATTTCATTTTATCAGTTAAACAGTAAGATTTTTTTATTAGTTCTAGGATAATAATTATTTTAAATGAGTTTATATGTTTGTAATACATTGAAATACTTTTACACTTTTGGTTAGGAATTTACAAACTTTATTATTTTTTTCTATATTTTCCCTTAGAAGAATTATGCCGGGATAGCATGATCTCTGCTTAAAGGGGACTAGGCAGGGGTGCCCACTTTCACCCCTGCTTTTTGCTCTCTCAATGGAACCCTTTATCAATGCCTTGCAAACCCAAGATAAGATAATACCGGTAAAACACGAACATAAAATTCTCAAAATAACTGCATATGCAGATGACCTAGCCATTTACACTACAGACGTAATAGATGCATTAATTGGAATAACTGAAGAAGCTAAACATTTTGGAGACATTTGAGGGTATAAGCTCAACCTTAATAAGACACAAACTATCATGACCTACCAAACTAATCATGCCGTTACAGGAATTTGTAAATCGGCCGTGTACTTGGGGGTGAAAATTTCTTCTAAGATTAATGAAATAAACAGATTAAATTACGATCCCTTACTAAAAGAAGTGACTATGATGCTTAAAAAATGTCATAAAATTCCACTTAATGTTCTGAGCCAAATTAATCTGATTAAAATGAACATTTTGCCTAAATTTCTTTATCTTTTTCGTTCTATCCCTCTACGAGTTAACAACTTATTTTTTAGGAAATTAGATGGAATTTGTAGCAGTTTTATTTGGAGCTACAAAAAAGCTAGAAGGTCCATGGCCATACTAAAATTACCACTGGAAAGAGGGGGCTTGGATTTCCCGGATTTTAAGTCTTACTTTTTTGCATCATTTTTAGGCCGGCTTAAGAGCTTGCTAGACAAGAACCAACATTTCTTTTTTTACCAGTTTATGCTTGGTACAAACTCAAACCAATTCTTAGCAAGAGTACAAGATCCTAACTTTTTCAAACAGGTTAAATTTAAGACAGCAAGAGATGCCGTAGGTATTTTGAATCTGATTTTGAAACATTGCGATAACTCTTTCTTTCATACAGACTTACCACTTTGGGACAATCCTGGGCTTCCCGATATTTTCAGCGATAAGATGGGGAGGGACTGGGCTATTTACGGAATTAAGCTATTAGGAGACTTATATGGTTCAGATGGCTTCTTACAGTTTCCAACTTTACAAATGTTGTATAACCTGCCCGGAGCAATGACATACAAATATATGCAAATTAAGGATTACTTGATACGGAAAATGAAGCTGAAAAAAGTAACCAGCTCGGACATCTGGGGCTGTTTGTATATTACGAAAAAGAAAGCTCTAATTAGCTTGGGTTATAACAGTCTTAGTCAGTATAAAGCGGATGACTGCCCAAGATTGTCACAAAAGTGGACGTCTGAGTTAGGAATTAATGTGACACCACAGAACATCTCTAATGCCTTTGTTAACATCAATAAATTAGTCCATTCTTCTAGCTTAAAGTTACAGCTATACAGGACAGTTAGCCAAATATACCACACTCCATTAAAAATATCCAAATGGGCAGAGAACAGTTCAAGCAGCGATCGCAGTAAATGCCCTAAATGTGATCTGGTGGCAGCAGATCTCACACATATGATCTATTCATGCCCTATGCTTGCAAAGTACTGGCAAGAAATAGAAAATACTCTACTTCAAAAACAATTGATTTATACTTCACTCACTGCACCTATGGTCTTACTTTCTTTACACCCGGTGGGGAACAATAATATAAGTTGGCTAAACATAGCTTTGTCCTGTGCGAGACTGGTAGTAGCTAGAGCATGGATTTCACAGAATTCACCTCACACGACAGAGTGGTTGAACTTACTACATGAAATATATACTATGGAAAAGGCCCTTGCTAAGGGCAGAAGCCGAAAGGCTGTAGCCAAAATGGAAAAGATATGGAACTATTTTGTATAATTTCTAAAGGATCTAAGCTGTATCTCTTGCTTTCATTATACCCATAACCTATGTGGATCAAGTCTGGATTGTCTTCCTTCTTATTTTTTTTTCTCCTTTTTTTTCTTCTTTTCTTTTTTCTTTCTTTCTATTTGGAAAATGGGCCAATCTTTTATTATTGATGTATATGCTAAATTTATGATCTGTCCTGTTATCACTCAAACGTGTATGTTTAAGAATATGTACTGTATATTTTCTGTCTTGCTTATCAAATAAAAATTAAAAAAAATTAAAAAAGCATGATCTCTGCCTACATGTTAAAAATTACTATTAGTAACTTTTCACTTGTAAATTCTGTTTTAGATGTCACCAACCAGAGGTTAGGGGAGGGGAGACATCAAAGTCTAACTCAGAAATGGTGAATAGTGATAATGCGTAGACTTACACCCAAGTGAAATAATATATTCACACATCAGTAAATCTTCATATCAAAATTTATGTTTGTGAATAGAATGACTGTTTATAGCATATTTTAAAGTTTTTCAATTTAAATATGGCATAAACCATAATTTTCTCACAAAATGAAGGCAATAGCACAGGCAACAATTTTTTCGATATGCAAATTAAATGAGCTCATGCAGAGCCCAACGTCTGCTCCCAATACTACAAGCCAAGATCAGGGCAACCGCAGGATATGCACAACAGGCATTCCCAGGCAAAATGGAGGCAATGTTGGATAAAATACAATGCCAGGCCTACAAACGTATTTTTAAACTTCCCAAACACGCTCGCCACAGTCTAATTCATTTCGAGTTTGGCCTAAAGCAACAAAGTAAGGAATGCAAAGTATGCTAAATACTTTTACCAAGTTCTAACAGCCCCAGCTGGAAGTTTAAAAAGTATGCTTAAGCTAATTTACGGAGAAAATGGTAACCGGTGGCATAGCTACAAGGAAAAAGCAGTGGAAACGTTGGGGCTGGCAATTGAAAACTGGAAAGATGCACCAACAAACTACCTGGCGACTAAAAATGTAATAAACAAACAATGTTTTTATTCGTCAAATACAAATGACCTAGCAGAATTCGTAACAGGAAGAGGACCACCCGGGTTGGCAATATCATATATAGGGCACAAAACACAGCCCTACCTCAGCCAAGCACTAGGAAGGAAAGCACTCAAAAACATCATATGGGCCAGACTAGTGCCCCTCCAAATTAAAGAGCTAAACCCTGGGTGGAGGTCCCTGGAACGCAAAATAAGATGCAGACTTTGCAACTACAAAAACGAATCTCTGTTACACATGATTTGCTGCTGCCCTGAGATGCTCTTGCCCCGACTGATCTTTTTAAAACAAATCTGGCTATGACACGGAGTTTGAACAGTAAAAGAAGTTGTTTCGGTACTTTTCTCCTGCATTCTTCCATCAGACCTGGCCAAGTTTGGGAAATACATGGCCAAGCTTCGAAACAGGCTTACGGAAAATGAAGGGTCAGACATGATGAAAGTCACTTTAGACCAATAAGCCAACTTGCCCCACTAACCAGACGGATAAGACATTATTTTAATAACTATAATAACTTACCCAAGCAACTCACTAATGTGGACACACTGGATATGCTTGCTGTTTTTATTCACGAATGTACAGGTACAAATATTAATACATATATTGTTTTTTATATACTGATTTTGAAAGTTTCGTATACAAATGCATTTTTTAGGATTACCTTTCTTTTTAAGATGTATTGTAAATGGTTTTAAGTAACTGTGCAATATAAATAAATATTACTTAACTCTTTTACTTACGATAATTTTCTCTGTAGTGTGAAAATGTATTCAGAAAAAAACAGTGGAGACAGCAAAATATCTCTATTCTCTAATCTTTAGTTGTTCATCAAGCCAGCTATCTATATTAACATACTTGCCTCACCCACTATTGTCAAGACACTGTAGAAAAATGCTTACACCTCTGAACACAAGGAGGAGGTGAACATTGAATAGGTTACCATATTTGTTTAAAAATTATATTATCAATCATGTTACAAATGTATTATAATACAATACGTCCAGGCAGGGGACGTAGCTCTGCAGCTCATGTATGCTTTGGGATTAGTTCTTCCTCACTGCGGTGCTGCATGTAACTGGGTTGGTGCAAGCTATCCTGCCTTTTGCAGAGTACTGGTGACCAGTGGGCTGCACTGCGGATGTGTCAAGATGTTTCTCTCTTTACTTATGATATTTTAGTTGGCTAACATCTGCATATTTGCATCCCCAAAGAACTATTAGTGTGTGTTAGGGGGAAGAAGAGTCGCTGAACTCCTTAAGCAAAATCAGCATCAAAACATTATCTTTATTAGTAGGCATATATTTTTTTTAATTAGATGCTGATGGGATTAGCATAAGAGTATTAGAAGCATCATATTTTGCCACTTCATAGGTGCAAAATTTGTCGAAGAAACTAGGAGTGCGGGTATGGGGGCACGGTGTTGAAGTGGGTGTCCTCCTTTTTGAAGGCAAGGCATCAGGAGGTGTGGTCACCCCCTTTCTCAGCGAGTCTACCTCCTCTTGATGTGGGAGCGCCCCAGGGATCCATCTTGAGCCCTGTACTCTTTAATCTATATAAATGGCCCCTCTGGCCCCACTGTTGGAAGCTGGTGAGGCTGTAATTATATCTTACGCCGACGACACCCAGCTGCTGTTCACGTGCAAAAAGGATGAGGTGTTCAATGGGGAAAAAATGTATAAATGCTTGAGAGATATTTTCGCTTGGTTCCAATTGAACCATCTCACATGCAATTCAGAGAGTTCTGAAATCATCTTCTTCGGCACCCCGCCCCTGGACGCCTGGAAGCAATGGTGGCCCCCTGTTATGTCCCCCCTCAAACTCCAGTTAAGACGGTAAAGAATTTAGGGGTAAAGTTGGATGAGATATTATCCATGAAGTCACATGTACAGTCAGTTGTAGGCACCTGTTTGGGCCTCCTGAAGATGCTTTGCAGGTTCCTGTTCCTGCTACCTATCTCTAATATGAAGACAGTTGTACAGGCTCTTATTACTTCTAGGCTCAATTATGCCAATAGCCTTTATTTGGGCCTCCCGGAGTTTCAGCTCAAAAGATTGCAAGTTGTGCAGAATTCGGCAGCAAGGGCATGTTCTCAGCCTTGGGCCCAGAGAACGGATCGCTCATCATCTGAAGGCACTGCACTGGCTGCCAGTCCGCTGCAGAATACTCTTTAAAGCTCTGGTTCTGGCCTTTAAAGCCCTGCATGGTATGGGGGCACTCTACACACGTAAAATTATCTCATTCTACACCCCCGGCAGACCTCTCAGGTCTGCGTCTCAACATCTGGTAGTAATTCCTAAATGTGCTAAAGCCCGTTGTGGGGGTCGTTCTTTCCAGGTTCTGGTGACCAGGTCCTGGAATAGGCTCCCTCTACTGCTTCGGCAAACAGCAAATGTTCTGGCTTTCAGAGAGAAACTGAAAACATGACTGTTCCAACAAGCAGGCTGATCACCTCACTTTTAGGACCCTTGTCTTTTCTTTCACTGACTGTGTCTCTGCATCTTTTCCCTGTCTCAGTGCCGGGACACTCTTTGAGTAGCTGTGCGCTCTATAAATCCGCCTTAACATAACATAATATAACATAACATAACATAACATAACATAACATAACATAACATAACATAACATAACATATTTTTGGTAGGTAGAATAATGCGGCAGGTTAACTGGAATCAGGCTTTCCTTTCAATGGAAGGGCAGCAGTAGCACTAGAACCTGCAACCTCTGTGGGTGTTGAAAGTTCACCTGCATTAGTAGAACAAGCACATACTGTGAGTGGAGAAGGTGCAGTAATCGAATACGAGTCCGTAACTCTTGACAGTGCAGATGCTGCAGTGAATTCTTTGGCGCTGAAAGTGAAGCAGTCTTATTGGACATGTTCTAGGCGCTACCGTTGAACTAGTAGAACATTCTTTAAATGGAGAATATAAGGCAGTAGTACTTGGACCAGCATTTCCAGCAGGGGTAGAAAGTGCAGCTGTAGTACAAAGACCAACGTGTTCTTGGAAAGTGCAGCATCATACTAGAACCAAGTTGACCTGCACATGCCACAAAACTCCTGCAGAATCAATTCAGTTGTGCAGGAGGTGTGTGTGAAGAAATAGGAACAGCATATCCTTAAGGTGTGGAAGGTGCAGCACAGTTACTAGAATCAGCATTGTATCTATGTTGAGAATGTGCAGCATCAATACAAAGGCCAACACTGAGGGCACAGAAGCAACAACAGTACTGCAGTTAACATACTCTTTAGGTCCGGCAGCAGTAATTCTGGGTAAACACACACTCTGCATGCGTGGAAGGTGCAGTACCAGCAACTTAATACAATACGCTCCTTCTGTAGGAGCAGTATTAGTTTGAACAAAACACGTCGCATATGTAAACGAAAAATTGGGAGCGCAGCATTAAGCCATGATTGCTAACGCCGCACTGCAATAGTTTCCAAACGCATGGATGAGCTGTATTTACAAGAATGAGGTGCACCCCTGCGTTTCCCCTAGTGCTGGTGCTAAATTTAGCTGACGATCGCCAGAGCAGGCACCCTTGCAACATAGTGCATGGGGGCCTGCATTGCAAGGAATGATTGTTTATGACCTTCCTGCACATAATCAGTAATGGCGATGTGTAACTTCTATGTGTGCTGCATTATGCAGCACACATAGAAGTTGCAACTCATCATTTTTAAATGATTGTTGATGTGCAGGAAGGGGCACCTTCCTGGACATGAACAAGCACTAGTGGTGATTTGCTGTTTCTATGTGTGCTGCAAAATGCAGCACACATAGAAACAGCACAAACAAGGAGAAAGGAATACATTTTCCTCGTTTCGCCAGGTACAGACAACATTTTCCCTGTTCTTATTTTTAGTGCTGCCCCCTATATACGCAACCCTTGTAAATAGGGGGCAGTGAAAAAAACAATGGGAATAGCGGCGGAATGCCACCACAACACCCATTGACCGCCCCTTTCACGCAAAGTGTAGCGTGAAAGGAGGCCTTATTTACAAGACGGCGTTAACCAAAGTTAAGTGGCTTAACATGCCTTGTAAATAAGGCAAAGGACTTAGGGCTAGATGAAGGTAATTCCTATTTACCTACTCTTAAATACCGAATTTTACCGAATCGGTATTTAAGAGTAGGTAAATAGGAAGGGGGCAGATGTAGGTAATTCTTATCTTAGAATTACCGAATCTGTAAGATTCGGTATTAACCGATTCGGTAAATACCGAATCAGTATTTCCTATTGATTCCTATGGGCCTTGAAGCCCATAGGAATCAATGGGAAATACCGATCCGGTATTTACTGATTCTGTAAATTTACCGAATCGGTAAATATACCGATTCTGTAAATAAAATGCCCCCTACATGCCAAATCCCAAATACCGGTCGGTAACGGCCGAAATCGGCCGTTACCGGACGGTAATTGGCGACCTACATCTGGCCCTGAATGCCATAGGAACATTACAAAAAGTAACGTTCCTGAGGCGTTAAGTCCTTGTCAATATGCCGCAGAATTTCTTGAGGCATTTAAAAGAAAATAAATTAATGTTATTACTCACCACAGTGATATAACTCACACTCCCTCCTTCTAGCGTTGGGATTCTGGTAAAATGCACATTCACATTTTCAGCTGTGAAACCTTGATAACTGAACTGATGCCAGCAATTCGACTAGTTATCTTGTTTCTTCAGCAGCACCTGCAGATTTGACATTTGCTTTTGCCCAAAGGTCAAAGTCACCATTCCATCACATCTGAGGGCTTCACAAGTCCACCCTGTCCAACCTTTCCTGTACAAAAGAACTGCTTGACTCTTGAAATGCATGGACGCAGCAGTGACACGTTAGCACAAAGCAAAGGACATGCCACACAAATGTTATTCATGGGAACAGTTGTCCTTTTTGAAGTTTTATAGCACATTCTGTCAGGGTTCAGCTATCCGTTTCATAACTGGCACTTTTATAACAAAAGGACATAAAACAATGCCAACTGTAACATATCAAATTGTCTTCGAGACGACAGTCTATAATGATGATCAGTGAACCATGCCTCGCGCTGCTATTACTGCTGCAAGGGATAGAACGTGTTTATAAAAGGCAGTCTATTAATAATGACAACAATCTCTCACTTCGCTGCTCGACGGTTTCCCTTTAGTTTGTTCACTGAAAATGTGTATCATTATTTATGATAGGTTTATATTTGAGCTCTATTACGTTTTACTTTAGTTTGTCTGATAGGTGCCATTAGGTATTTATGCATGCTGGTTTACTTTTAGGTTTTTACGATCATGAATTGATATTTTACTTTTTCAAGCGCTAGACTGCATTTTCTTGTTATAAACAGACAGGATGACTTAAAAAGGCTGTCAATTGCCAGCGGAGGACCTCCCAGCTGCGGATCACACAAGCATGAGAGACCTGGGGCTTTTTGACATGTGGCGCCACTTTCACCCACACTCTCGCAACTACACCTTCTTTTCAGGAGCCCACAAGACTTACGCTCGGCTCGATTATTTCCTTTGTTCCACCTCCCTTCAAGCTTCTGCCACTGCTGCTGAAATTTTGACAGCGTCCCTATCTGACCACTCCCCGGTCATGGCTACCTTCCGTTTCCCGCGCTCTTCCCGCTCCTCGAGACAGTGGCGCCTCCGGGACACCATGTTACATCAACATACGGTAATCGCGCAGATTCAAAAAGCGATATCTAACTTCTTATCCCACAACGCCAACGCTGATACTTCCTTGGCAGTTCAGTGGATGGCTTTGAAGGCGGTGTTCGAGGCGACTTCATCGCCATTTCTTCTGCCCAGAACCGGGACCGAAACTTGAAAAGAGCGGAACTCACGCAGAAAGTGCGAGAGCTTGAGCAGTTGCACCAGCGTACCGGGGCTCATCGTGCATGGCAGCAGTTATGCACTGAGCGGAAACACCTGGCAGCGATTGATCAGGACAGGGCTGAATATGCAGCCCTCCGCCTCCGCCATTCCTTTTATACTGGGGGTGACAAGTGCGGTTGCATCCTAGCCAACAAACTGAGGGAGAAAAGGCAACAGCAGAGAGTGAAGGGCATCCGCGAGGCTGGACGTGGAACGGTCACGGAGGATGCCGCCATCGCGGAAAGGTTTAGGGATTTTTACGCTGAGCTATACGAGGGAGATAGCTTGGACGTTCACTGTAGCGCCAAATATCTCGCGGCGGCTGGGATGCCCACCCTTAATGACTCACAGGCCGCCTTCCTTGACAGGCCCATTCAAACAGAGGAGGTTATTTCAGCGATCTCCCGCCTTAAGCTGGTAAATCACTTTGTTCTCAATTAGCCCCTATTCTAACGAACCTTTTCAACACATTCGAGCATGTGGGCACTATCCCGGGGGAGATGTTGGAGGCAGAGGTAGTGGTCATCCCAAAGCCGGGGAAGGACGCGTCGACCTGTGAAGCATATCAACCTATGTCCCTTCTGAATATAGACCTTAAATTGTACACTAGTATTCTGGCGACCCGGCTGACCCCATATATGGCTCAGCTGGTTGAGCTCTATCAAGCGGGATTCATTACACAGAGGCAGACCAGTGACAACGCCAAACGCGTCCTCCATTTAATAGAGAAGGCATCCCGTACTCAGGGCGAATTCATGCTCTTGGCTATAGACGCCGAAAAGGCCTTTGATAGGGTACACTGGCCCTACCTAGAATTGGTTATGATGGCTGCCGGGTTTGGGGAGAAACTCAGGACCCGAATACTCAATTGCTACCGGCTACCCAAGGCGACGATTAGAGTAAATGGTTGTTCCTCCTCCCGCTTCCCTATCGGCAGGGGCACCCGGCAGGACTGCCCCCTGTCGCCCCCCCCTTTTCGCTCTATATGGAGCCCCTCGTGCTCCGAATCCGGAAATGTGTCCACACTATTAGTCTATATGCGGACGACATTCTTCTCTCCTTGTCGGAGCCTATTAGGGCTCTCCGTGCCCTTCTAATTGAACTGGATGCATTCACAAGGGGCTCCCGGTTTAAGATCAACATGGAATAATCTATGGCGCTGGATCTCTCCCTCTCCGCGCAGACGTTGGCCTTTTTGAGAGAGGAGTTTCCATTGCACTGGGCATCCTCGACAATCCCCTACTTGGGCGTTCACCTGGCACCAACTCTCCGGGGGGTGGTGGACACTAACTACTCTCTCCTACGCACGCGCATCCGCACGGAGCTTCGGCGATGGAAGCACTGCATGCTGTTGTGGTTGGGGAGGATCGCAGCCGTCAAAATGACGATCCCCTTGCAAGTTTTGTACCTTTTCCAGACTCTCCCTCTCCGGCCCCCAGCGGGTTGGATTCAACAGACCCAGGCGGAGCTCTCGCGCTTCATCTGGAACGGTCGTAAACCTCGGTTCAGACACCAGATTGAGCAGGGCGGGGTGGGGGTGCCCGACCTCCAAACCTACTTTCATGCTGCCCAACTGCGCTATCTGGTGGAATGGCATAGGTTGGAGTCCGAGAAGCATTGGCTTTTCCAGGATCAGGCGGTGGCGGGCAGACCCTTACAGAGCATTCCCTTCCTACGTAAGTTGCACCGCTCTCCTAACTTGTATGTTTCTGACATCACTGGTACCATCCTGGAGGCATGGGATCACACTGCCATCTCGGCGAAGCTTACCACCTTTCCTTCTCCAATGACCCCGCTATTTGACAACCCAGATTTCTCTCCGGGTATGGACGCCCGTGCCTTTCAGGCATGGCCGGTCTCCTCCTGTAGATCGGTAGGGCACCTTTTTGATCTAAATGGTATCATCCCCTTTCCACAGATCAGGAAACACTACGACATTCCGGAAAAGAGCCACCTGAAGTACTTGCAGCTCCGCCATTGGGCCTTGCACCTCTCGGTCAGACCGCAGGCACAGCATTTCCTGTCCCCCTACAAAAAATGGCTAATTACCCGTACCTCAGACAAAAAAATTATCTCTGACCTGTACAAGCAACTGCTTGCGCATACCACACACACCTATAATGCGGGCGAGTAAGATGGGAGCGGGATCTGGGGAGGTCTCTTACACACAAAGAGTGGGAAGGCATCTACTACAGGGCACGACACTCTGCTTATCATGCCGGTCTCACGGAAACACTAACAAAAGTCGCAACATATTGGTACTATACTCCTGAGCGCCTGCACCAGTTTGACTCACGCAAGAGCGATCTTTGCTGGAGAGGGTGTGGGGAGGTGGGCACTCTGGTGCATGCTCTGTGGGGCTGCAGTCACCTGCAGCCCTACTTGAAGCAGGTATTGGATAAAATAGATCTACACCTCGACACACAGCTTCCACACTTTCCCTCCTACATCCTACTTGGGTTGCCCAATCCCCTGACTTACCCTCTTAAATCCCGGAGAGGCAGGATGATCGCCATCGCCTTTGGGGCAGCTACGCAAAACATCCTGGCGTTTTGGTCTGATCAACTCCCCTCAGGTTTCAGGTTTAAAGTCTTTATTTCGATTTTTAACAAATCATAAAAGACACATTAAAATACAAAGAATTTAACTAATT
Organism: Lissotriton vulgaris; assembly: GCF_964263255.1. Lineage (NCBI taxonomy): Eukaryota > Metazoa > Chordata > Amphibia > Caudata > Salamandridae > Lissotriton > Lissotriton vulgaris. The sequence goes on from NW_028249123.1 coordinate 589,488, forward strand.
CAATTTAAGCAAAAACAGGGAAGAAAAAAACTATAAAAAAGATTAAACAACTAACAAAAGTATGCAGATAAGGAACATTTAAGACAAATGGATAAAACAGGATTAAATTTCAATTAATAAAAAACCTGACTATTTTATAAAAAGATGAATTTGAGTTAAAAAAAAAGACATTAAAGTTCAAATTCATTGTCAATGAGCCCTTCCATGGCAAAAATACAAGGGATGCAGATGAAACAACTAAGTCATAGATCAATTAACTGATACATAATCAATCAGATTATGACCGATTGCAAAACATCTTGGTCCTTGGAGCTAAGGCATGTTGTTTTTAGCCTTAGGAGCCAAGCCCATCCCAGATATTTTGCCAGACTTACTACAAAGAGTTCGGAGGTGTTGGTCCTAAGCACCCATATTGCTTCCATCGATGTTTTGAATGGTAATTTTTGAAACAAGGGTTTTAACCATTTCTTTCGGGGTGCAGCGTACCTAGGGCAAGCAAAAAGAAAATGTCCTTCAGATTCAATATGACCTGGGCAGCATGTACAGTTGGGCGATGACCCTGTAGACCGTTTGTTTAGAAAAGGGTTCAAAGGCAAAGAACCCACTCTAAACTGATGATACAGCTTCTTGTCTAACGGTCGAGTTATTACGTCCCAATAGGGCTCTCGCAATAGGTCAAGTTTGAATGTTAGGAACCTGCCTGTAAGGCTATTTTTGTTAGAAAGCAGAACTCTTTTTAAGCGGGTCGTGGCCCAATACAGGGATTTGAACTCGTCTTTGGAAGGGAAAACATTGGATTGAGGGGATGTCCAGAGGTGTTCCAAGCCCATATCATTAAGGATAGTTTTAACAGCAGAGAGCCATGGGATTTTCCCTGAACCCGTAATAGACCTAACTTCGGCCAGTTCCTTTGCAAATAGAGATAGATCTGGAGATGTCCATATCCGTCTCCACAGGGCCACCAGCCTAAATCTAGCCATCTCATTGATCGGTGGGAACCAAGGTCCAAGCAGAGGGGAATCGAAGGTGTCGACTGCGGGAGGCCTACTAAGTTACGAAGGAATCTACATTGGGTTTTAAACAAGTTAAGCAAGTCCATGTGGCCCCAAAGATCCGCACCATATAAAATGGCGGTAGAGATTTTAACATCATACATCTTGAGGGCCGGGAGGACCCGCTTTGTAATTGATTCCTTTTGCTCTTTGATGAGGCAACCAGTCAGCCTAGCAAGTTTGAGATGTTGTATGTTAATCTGGTCTTTCCATCTCAGACGGCTATTGAGGGTAACCCCTAAGTAGGTCATGGTATCAACCTGCTCGAGGTTTACTCCATTCAACCTCACGGAACTCCGAACTGGATGTTTTTTAGTAAAAACCATGAACTTCGTTTTCCCCACATTTACCACCAGGTTATTGATGGCACAGTACTCCTCAAAGCGGTCGAGAGCCCGTTGGAGTCCGCTACGTGTTTTTGAGAGGATTAAAGTGTCATCTGCGAAGATGAGAAGAGGAAATCTCATCCCAGCCAGCATTGGGGCATCAGTGGGGGTATCCTTGAAAAACTTGACAACTTGATCAATAAAAAGGAGGAAGAGAGTTGGGGCCAGGACACACCCCTGGCGGACACCTCGAGTTACGGGAAATGTCTCCGTCACTTGTCCCTGGCCCCCCCACCTCACCCTCGCATAGTTGTCCTCATGGAGTCTAACAATGAGGTCTAATAGTTCTAATGGGCACCCCAGGTTTTTCAGCACACCCCACAGTTTATCCCTTGGCACCAGGTCGAAGGCGGACTTCAGATCAATGAATGCAGCATAGATGGTGCCGCCGCCGAGCCATACCACCTTCCAATAGATCAGGCAGAATCTAAACACCTGATCTATGGTGCTCATTCCCGATCTGAAGCCCGCCTGCATGGGTGACAGAATACCCTCTGTTTCAATCCATCCCTGGACCCGTCCCAGGACCATACGTGCTATTATCTTTTGGATCGAATCGATCAAACTGATAGGGCGGTAATTTCCTGGAATGGACTTATCGCCCTTTTTATAAATCGGAACAATTTCTGCTCCCCTCCATGATTTCGGGACTGTGGCTCCAAGGGCCAAGGTGTTAGCTATCATTGTTATATAAGGGAGCCACAAGGCGGGATTAGATTTGAATAAATCTGCCGGGATCAGATCCATGCCAGGGGCTTTCCCTCGGAGAGTCAATGCAAGGGCCAGCTCGGCCTCAGCAGCTGTGAAGGTTAGTTTTTCTCTTTGGGGGGTCAGCAAGAGTGTATTGCCTGAGAGATTCATAGTTTTGGGGTCATCGGCTCTAAATTGGGCCGAGTAGAATGGTACCCAATCCTCAAGGGGCACATTGTTTCCCGGGGTAGAAGAGTCCGAGTTTTTTCCCCATTTAACTAGATCCCAAAACCTTTTTTGGTTGCTAGTGGAAGATGCCTCCAAAAGATCTGACCAGAACTTATCCTCCCACTCCCGTTTAGCTTCTCTAAGGGTTTTCCTGTAATTAAGCCTTGCAGCTTTCACTCCAACCATATCCCGAGATTTAATGGCTGAAATGAGGGCTGCATGTGCCTCCCTACATTTCCTATTGTACCATTTTTGGGGCAAAGGATTTGTTTTAGTAGGAGCATTTCCGCACGGTAGGGAAAGAAGGGTTTTTTAATGGTCAAAGCATTTAGTATGTAGACCCATCACATTGTTAGCCAAACCAGGGTCCGCCCCCAACAAGTCTATTTGCGACATTTCATTAAGCGCATTTTTTACCACAATATTAATGTTGTCCCATAAACACTTGTCCTCCACGACCCGGGACCATTTCAGTCTCCTCCTGTCATTAGTAAGTTGGGCGTCCCCTGTATAGGTGGCAGTTGGCTCCTCCTGTCTATTTAGGCCCGGTATCTTCAATGACAATGACAGCGGGTTGTGGTCACTTTCCGGACGCTGTAATACTGCCATGTCAATTAATAACTGCCAATGTTCCATGTTCAGCAAAATGTAATCAATGCGGCTCTGCCTCTGCCCATTGTCAAAAGTGCAATTTCCTTTAATGTCCGAAATAGAACGGCCGTTACATGCACGAAACCCCTTTTGTAGGCAAAATGCCATCCAAGATACTGCCGCCTCTGTTGCCTTTGCCCTCTTTACCACTTTTAAGTCCGGGATGCCCCAAACAGAGTGCTCTGCCATGCTCCAAGTGTCTCCCATATCAAACAAAGGTTCTATAGTGCAATTTAGGTCATCAGCAAGAATAGTGACGTTGCCTCTGTCCATTTCCATGGTTATATGGTCAATGAAGTTCAACAAGGGTGGGCTTCGACCACCAGGCAGACCTCTAGCATAGATATTAACAATGTTCATAATTTGCTGGTTCCCTTTGTTTAGTATGATGTGGAGGAGATCCGGGTTCTCCACAGGAAGTTCAGTTGGATAGAAACCCAACGATTGTTTCACCCAAATCAACAGGCCGCCCGAGGCCCGCCCTTTACCCCCTTTGGTTGCAGGTTTAAAAAAGTTGATGTAACCCAACTTGTAAACAGGCTCAGTTGCCCACGTTTCCTGCAGCAGAATGATGTCGTAATTGTCCACAAAGTTCGACCAATCAGTGGAGGCAAGGCGGGCCTTAATACCCGCTATGTTCCAGGACAAGATTTTCAAGTTATCTTTCAGATAGACCAGAGACGGAGGTTGTAATGGCTGTGCAACTCCCTGAGGGATACCTTTATCATCTTTAACCTCTAGGTGCTTAACACGATGTACTGGAGCTATGAAATTGTCCTTGGTCGAAAACCCCTGGACAGCTACGTGTGGTAGAGGGCTAAGTAGCAGAGAAGCTTGACCTCCATCCTCATCTACTTGATTGCTGGATTGATATGGGCACACAATGCTATGCTCAATGGACTCTTGGGCTACTGCTTTAACAAGGAAAGGCTCACTAGATGGATCGTTGAGTCAATCGATAGCCTCAAGGCCAGAGAGGGGGCCAAAGTGGTTAAAGAGAAAGGGACGCTGACAGTCAAGTGGAGTTAATGCCAAGGGGTGTCTTATACCTGGGCCCTTACGAAATAAAGGGTAGGCTTGGGGGGGTATTTGCCTATGTGGGTAAAAATATGATAAGGCTAATGTTTGTACATCCCCCTGTCTTGCAAACCTCGGTTCTCGTCGAATTGCATCTACCACCCACGCATCTTTAAACGAGATTAAAATACAATCTCCCTCCAAGTCTTTTGACCCATGTCCCACCCAATCTACTCTCCTCACGAATAGTATCTCCGTAGGAGTGGAGGGGGGTAGCGGGCGGTTTTTATTCAGCCAAAAAATGACTTTGTTACGAAGGTCGCCATAAGACTCCCTGGCACCCGGTTTTAATGGTACTACGCCTGTCAAGACGATGGTGTGTTGAGCTGCTTCAGGTGGTAAATCAACACAAGGGGTAGTTGGTCTTTTGCGTCCCCCCTCCCTGTGATTGGTGAAGGCAGTACGTTGGTCTCTTTGGGTGCTTGGGGGGGCAAGATTTAAAGTAGATTGTGGGGGAGGACCCATGGTTTGACGCCCACCAGTATTTTGTTTAACCACTGGTTTTGAGTGGGGCTTTGGTGCCTGGGCACGAGTGCTAGCACCTGATTTGGAAGATGTAATATTAGATTTTTCACCCCCTTTAAGCGTGGTAATGTTCGACCCTGTGGTTTTATTAGGAAATGTTTTAACCCTATCCATATTGTTATTACAAGTGGCCTTAGTAGCTGTTGATGTTTTACTGGCACCCGTATTATTGGAACCAAGTAACATTTGTAGCATCGCATGGTTTGAGCTAATCAAAGCCTCCATACTATCAATTTTTGAGGTCATGAGCCTTGTCCGCTCCAGGACTGGTAAAAGTAATGTTTTAAACATGGCCTCCATTTTTGCTAACAAAACTTCGTCGCTATTAAGGCACATGGGGCAGGTACTTGAAGAGCCCAAGGCCGAAAGGGAAGGACATAGCATATTGTTAAATACAGAGGGAATTAAGGGGTTTGGGGGAAGCTCAGACCCCTGTCTCCTACCATCTTGGGCCTCATTTACTTTAGGGATTTTTAAGTCTCTCTCCCCCGACAATCTAGAATCCAGCTTTCTCTTCTTAGTGTTGGGGCCAGGGTTGGGTATAGGATGGTTAGTGGTTTCGACAGGATTAGAGATGTTAGAGTGATTAAGGGGGAGACATCCAGAAAGCTGACTAAAGTCAGGCCCCCCACTAATCAAGGAATCATTATTATCATCCCCCTGGCTACATTGGGAAGCATCTATACTATGCCTTTCTTCCCTCAAAGTATCCACTGTTGGGCTTCCCCCTATATTTTCTAAATGGACAATTGCGTCCGTAGAGGTAGTGTGGACGCAGTTAAAGGCAGCATGTGGGGCAGAGGGCGCAGGGGAGGCGGAAGTAGCTAGGGCCCCCAATGACGATCGCTTGCCACTGATAAGGTCTATTGAGAGTCTTTTCTCTACCATGGCAATTTCCTTTTCCAGGATTCCAGTGGCCCGTGATATGAAAGCGTCAAGGGGGCCAGACACAACACCCTTGGCGGTGTGGATTTGGACAGTACGTTCCTTTCCTGACCGTAACGGCATTTTATAGGGGATACAGATGGCGGTGGAATGGCAGGCTGTGATAGTTACACCAAGGGGCGGGAAATGTTGGCCCCGAGTCCGACGCCTACCTTATGGCCTTCTAATCGACCAGGGGGGGTGGGCCTGGGCCGGACTCTGCCGTACTCGAACGGCCTCAAACGGCCCGCTCTTTGCCCGGTCTTCGCCCCGGCCTTAGCCCCGCGCGCGTCCCGCGTGCGCGTTACTGTCTCAGTTTATCAAGGAGAAGGGGCGATGGAGGGGGCGGGAAGAGGACCAGCTGCGGCCGATGAACGCCGCTCAGCACGCTGGTCCTCGCAGTCCCGCCACTGGCCTGGGTTACAAGAACAGCAATCACTCTGGGCGCGTTGGTGCTCCAATGCACGTTTCAGGGACACAAAGACCAAGTCCCGACCAGTGTCTTTCGCCTACGAGCGGCACCCGCGGAGCGGGGGCCGCGAGGCGTGGTGTGGCGAAGCGGCCAGAAACAAGCAGGCAGACCAGAACAAGACTCCTAGCAGGGTCAGGAGAGAATCCCAAGGAAGTCGCACTCCACGATGATTTATCCGGTGGAGGGGGCGGGAAGAGGAACAGCTGCGGCCGATGAGCGCCGCTCAGCACGCTGGTCCTCGCAGTCCCGCCGCTGGCCTGGGTTACAAGAACAGCAATCACTCTGGGCGCGTTGGTGCTCCAATGCACGTTTCAGGGACACAAAGACCAAGTCCCGACCAGTGTCTTTCGCCTACGAGCGGCTCCCGCGGAGCGGGGGCCGCGAGGCGTGGTGTGGCGAAGCGGCCAGAAACAAGCAGGCAGACCAGAACAAGACTCCTAGCAGGGTCAGGAGAGAATCCCAAGGAAGTCGCACTCCACGATGATTTATCCGGTGGAGGGGGCGGGAAGAGGACCAGCTGCGGCCGATGAGCGCCGCTCAGCACGCTGGTCCTCGCAGTCCCGCCGCTGGCCTGGGTTACAAGAACAGCAATCACTCTGGGCGCGTTGGTGCTCCAATGCACGTTTCAGGGACACAAAGACCAAGTCCCGACCAGTGTCTTTCGCCTACGAGCGGCTCCCGCGGAGCAGGGGCCGCGAGGCGTGGTGTGGCGAAGCGGCCAGAAACAAGCAGGCAGACCAGAACAAGACTCCTAGCAGGGCTGGCTCCAAAGACTTTGGATGGTGCTGGGCATGGAGAAACTCATGTTGACTTTGGCTGGTAGAGGGTCGGAATTCCCAGAGTTATGGCGGCCATTCTTGACACTATTGACTCCGGAGTTCAGGAGACTAACGTGCCCCCGCTATTTACGCTTGACACTCCGATTCCCACTGTAGTTCCCAGGAAAGCCCGAGGACCTCGCTGCTGACCATTACACTCATTCTCCCCCCTTTTTGTTTTCCTTCCCCTGATTTCCTAGTGGACGAGGGGTGGGTGTGTTAGGGAGGGAGGAGGTGTGGTGGTTGGGGAGGGGATTTTGGGGGGGAGGGTTTTTTTTTCTTAAAGGTTGCTATCGCATCTCGCTGGTGGACCCGCTCCATGTTTTTTGCTGCTGGCAACGCTAAATTAGATACTTGTTATTGTCTTGCTTACTGTACGGGAGCTGTGGGTCTTGAATATCTGTGTGCTATATTTTCAATAAAAAGATTTAAACCATAAACATTTTTTTTTTAAAAAGGCTGTCAAATGGTACTAAAGAAGCAATAGTGGACTCTTTACCCACACTTTGCACAGAGGAAGTAAGTTGTGCTGCTGCGATGTTCAAAATAGCTTGTGCTTGCAAAAGCTGAAAAGCATTTTTCATTTCTATTTTACCATTACAAGAGCATTGGTTATTTTAAGTTAATTCATTGTTTAGGAAAATGACTTTTTTGCAGGATCACCCCCTTTTTATGGACGGATGCTGCTGTTTTTTTGACTCTGAACTAGGACTCTGCTAACCAGGCCCAGTGCATGTGCTCTGACTCCTAAAAAATTTCAAAGTTGGCTATACTCCTAAATGGCATATTTTCCTTGCTCAGAAGTATCTAGTATATGCTCCCATGTGTACCCATCACCTGTACGTTTAAAGTCACCAGTGGATTGCAGCACATATTCTGCCACCACAAAAGTGACAATGCAAAACATTTCTGCAAACCTGCCATCAGTAACTTGGCTGTGCAGGGTTAAACTGCAAATTCGACTTGTCAAAATAACCCTCCATTTAAATATTATTAACTCACCCTTAGATAGGCCTTAAATGTCCATAAGGCACAGGATTTGTTAAAGTAGGACATATAAATGTTTAATGTTAAACATGTTCTTACAGTGACTGTAGGAGAGTAGGGTCTGCTATCCTATGGTCACCCCAAATTTTTGCTTTTTGCTTCACTGGTTTCTGACTTAATGTGGCTGTGGGCCTGCTAATCAGACCCACAGCCTGCTGTTCTCTCTCTAAATTGATGCCAATGCACTTTAGGTGCATTACGAATTGGAACTGGTTCACCTTATGAGCCCCTGTAATAGTGCACCCTAGGTGCCCAGGGCATAGGTGTATCCAAGGCCTACCAGGGGCTGCAGCACGTATTGTGCCACCCCTGGCCTGGCCTCCATCTTTGACACAACTGGCTGATCACTCAGCTGGGGTAAGTCGGTGTAACCACCTCTTACTTAGGTACAGTATGTCTGTGCCTAACCCTAAACTGGACACATATGTTCCTATCAGCCACTCCTATGGAAGGCCTCATCAATCCTGGAGGCAGAGTGCTGGGAAATATGTGAGATGGTGCTCTGGCATGAGCTGAGCCTGTCTACAGCTGTCGGGAACCACTCCCTAAGCTGTTCCGGGATATTGCCATACCATATACTCTTAAGTGCATTATAATCCTCGCGGTTAAATGCTATCTTTGGTTTGGCTTTATCAAAACATGTCGAGTAAGGTGTCATACGAATTGGAATACTATCCCCTCGCCAATTCTGGCGACGGGGATAGCATTCCACCCTTCTAGAGGGACACGACATGTGTGTAGCCTTAACCCCGGTTAAAATTAAACAGAGCCTCAGCTTCACAAAATGGACGCTGCCACCACAGACACAAGTCTGGCCTCCTGCTGCTGACCGAAACTCGGCAGATGGTGGCCTGGACAAAGGGTTTCCTGCCTTGGGAGGTGCGAGCACCACCCCAGACAGGATTTTGTGTATTAGGTAGGACAGGGCTGAAAAGAATCAGACATGCCCGGGGCACACAAGGTGTCCCCGTGCATAGGCCAGTCCAAACCGGTTCTGGGGCCTTCCAGCCCCAGTCCTGGCGCGGAGCTGGACAAAGGAAAGGGGGTGTAACCGCCCCCCTTCCTGGTTCCTCCCAGAGGAGGGACCTAGTAGGTGATCCACCCCCAGTTTGGGAATAAGAGGGGGAGCAGTGCCATTGCACAGCAGATCATCCCGAAATCAACTTAAAACTAAGAAGAAGACTGGACTTCGACATTCTGCTGCACAGAAGACTGAAGAAGAATCTCCCTTGTGGCCAAGGAGTGACCACCCTGTGAACACAGGTACCAACCAGCAACTCGACGTCTGCTTTGCCGCCGCCTCCCGCCGGAGACCGAGCCCAGAGCCCGACAAGAACCAGACTCCCAGACCTCTCAGAGCCCGATCCACAGTCCCTGCGAAGAAGGGACCCGTGGAGGCACCGAGTGACGTGGGACCGGACCTCTTGAAAGACACCCGAAAAGCTGACTGCGCAGCTTCTGAGGCATCCTCGACGTTGTGCTTTGGGGACTGAGAACCCCCACCACCGAGCAGCCCTTGCACCGAAGATCAGCCCTCCAGCATCTCCACGATCTGCGTGGGGCCCTTTTGCATTGTGCCACTCGACGCGCCATCCCGGCCACTAGCCACGCGGCCAGCGGCCATCTTGGCGACGAACCCGAAGATTTAAACAGCAGGTCTGGTTGCTCCAGACCTACCCAAGCTCCTGTGAAAAGGAGCACTCGCTCTGACCTTGCTGGTCCGAGTGAACAGCATCTTTCAACTCCTGCGTGGCTTGCATTTGCCAAGGCCTGTTTGCTCCGATCAGGTCGCCGACACCGCCAACAGCGAGAAGCCTACGTGGGACAGCTCGTGACCGACTCCTGGACGTCCTCGACCCCGGGTATCCACGTGGCTGCAGAAAGAAGCTACCCGACAACGCCTGTTTGCACCCGACATCGCCTGGTTCCACTCTGGTTCCACGGTAGTCACTGGCTAGTGACTTTGAACACTGTCCCCTCTGCTTTCAGGTCTTCAACTCTTCTGATCCACCCTTGGATCCACCGGAACTCTTCTCATCGAGCCGCCTGCAGCATCTTCAGCTCCAAGCACCATCGACCAGCGTGACGAAACCCGACACATCTTCGACCCTGTGCACCCGCGTCCTGTGGGTGAGGTAACTCAGCTCCGCCGGTGCTCCTGCACTGGTACACATCCCAAGGGCCTGTGTTTTAAGTTTCAGCTCCGTAGGTCACTCGGAAGGTTCCTAACTTTCTAACTTTGTGCTTTTTACGCACCATAGACTTTGTATTGAGAAGTGCGTGCACTTTGAACACTGCACCCGAGTCCCGTGGGCCTTTCCCGACTTAGTTAACTCCAGTCTCGAATAGCTCCAGCGATTCCCAAGGCCCTAGGCCTCTTCACTTTCCTTTAGGTATCTCCTATACCACTTATTTAGTATATGGTTTAGGTGGCCCCTAGGGCTCATCCATATTGTGCAACTTTTGTGTATTTTAAACTGTCTTGTGATTTAACGCTTGTGCTTCTGTGCTCATAAAGAGTCCAGGGGATTTTATAGTTAATAAATCAATATATATTTTCAATATATATCTGTGTGGTGTCCCTTTCATTTGGTATTCAAGGGGGTTGTGTATGGTATAACAGCTGGCTTCACATGCCTTTCA